>NC_062567.1:11792500-12406250 GCF_022837055.1 Prionailurus viverrinus
AATCATCTTTCACACTTTATACCCAATCTGTCGGGAAATTCTGTTGGATCTACTTTCAAGAAATATCTATGATCTGAGCAATTCTCACCACCCACTGCTAGCTGTCCTAGTCTCTTGCTTGGGTTGTTGCAACAGTCTCCTGATATGTCCCTGCTTCTATATTTGTCTCCCTGCAGTCTATTCTCAACAGTGTAGCTGGTATTATCCTCCTAAAATGTAACACTAATCATGTCACTTTCCTGCTCATACCTTAGAATTACTCCTGGCTTCCCTCAGAGTAAAGCCAAGTTCTTATCGTCCCAAAGTTCCCATAGGACCTGGCCATACTGCCTCAGAAACATCTTTGATGCTTCTGGAACACATTCCAGCCATGCCCAACCTTGGGACCTTTTCTCTGTTGGAATCCTCCTGTCTCAGGTACCCCATGTCTCACTTCCTCACCTTCAAGGCTTTCCTTGATTGTTACCATCTCCATGACTGCTTCCCCTCATCACACTATATTTGAAATTGCAACCCCCTCCCTTGCTTTCCTGATCCTTTTTTCCCCCATGTGATATTCTTTCCATGGCACATCTCCTGTTCTAATATACTATGGGGCTTAATTATTTATTAAATTGAACATTTATCATCAGTTTCACTATGTTAAAAAGTAAAACAAGGGCAGGGATCTTGATTGCTTCATTCAGTAATTTCTCCAAAGTACCAGAGCCATGATTAACACATAAAAGGCACTCAGAAAGATCCAATAAAGGAATTAAGTGAAACTAGAATAATCATGATGTCGAAAGAAGAAACAGACAATGAGGGAGAAAAAAAAATCACAGGTCATTCTCATTCATGAAAAACAGAGGTAAAAATTCCAACTGATAGAAATTGATATAAAATATACTGGAATAAAATTTAAACAATAAATAAAAAATTTAAAAAATAGATATAAAATTCACACAAAGTTACAATGCAAATGTTTCAATGTATAAAAACTGAGTTTAGGGTAAAGTTGTAAAGTTGTACCAACGCTAAAAAGTTAATTGATTTTATTAATTTAATTTACTACATGATTACCACAAAAGAAGGAAAAAGTACTTTATAAAGTTGAAATTTATATGGCTCTCTTGGTAAACGAGGAATAGAATAAAATCTTTCCAACCTCTTAAAGGGCTACCACACTCAACTGGAAATTATAAAAGCATTTTCCTTAAAGTTGAGAAATAAAGCTAAGGAAGTCTGTTATCACCATTTATGTGTAATATTTTCCAGAAGGTATTAAATAGTGCTCTAAGACAAGAAGACTAAATTAAAATTCTAAATGTTAAAAAGGAAAGAAAAATGTCATTAATATCTGTGGAAAGCATGGCTAATTCAATAAATTGCACTCTGCCAATTTCTCATCCATATGGAAAAAATTCAGGTTGATTCTTCCCCAATAACATTGTCAGAAATAAATTCTAGATAGTTCTGAGATTTAAATATTAAACACAAAACACTACATTTCAAAAGACAGTATACATAGTGATAATTTGGGGAGCAGGAAATAATCCTGAAATAAGATCCCAAAGCAAAAATATCAAAGAAAAACATTGATAAATTTTACTACATTCAAGATAAAAATTTCTAGTTTTCAAAAACCATAATACAGCAATGAAAGCAAAAAATGGGGATGATATTTAGATCCCGTATGACTAACACATGACTATGTCCCAGAAAATATGAAGAGCTAATATAAATTAACTACACAAAGACCATCAACCCAATAGAGACATCAAACAAAACCATGAACTGACTTTTCTTAGAAGAGGAAATAATGATAGTTACTCTGTATATGAAAAATTGCTTAGATGCACTTAGATCAGTAAATTGCGCATTAAAACCACAGAGGACTTTTTCTGCCAAATGGGGTGAGGATAATTTAATAAACTAAGAATATCAAGCATTGGTGACAATATAGAATCAAAAACTGTTTAACGTTGTTGACTGGAGTAGAAATTGGCCAAACCACTTTGACAATTCAGTATTATCTAATAAAATCATAACCTAGCAATTCTGCAGGTATATTCTCTAAGAAATTCTCGAACAAGCGCTCCAAGAGACATGCACAAGAATGACCATGTTCAATCATCAAGGCAGGAACTATGAGAGCCTCTGAGATTTCATCCTGCTTGCAAGCTAACAAGCTAGTCCGTCAGAGCTTCATACATGCTGGCAGAAAGACTCAGAGGTGTCAAGGTTAGAGACAAAAGACAGTTTATTATTCACAGCAAAAGTCGGAGTAACACTGAAGCCCACAACTTCCACAGGATGATGTGGTGAGGGCCAGATGGTACTTGCACAAGCAGTAAGAGGGTGCTATAGAGAAGAAGCCTGAGATTAAGATTCTGATCCTCTGTAAGGGCAGCGGACCAACATGGCCATCCTCTCTTCCAGAGAGCGACCTTATCCTACTAGCCTGAAATGTAAGCAATTCTCTCTGGGGAGAAGAGAGATTCGTCTCTATTTTATGATTCTGGAATGTCTTTGGGGATGGGGATAGCTCTATCTTTATTATCTGGGAACACAAGTTAGTTCTAGAGCAATTCACTCTTCCCATCTTTCCAAGGCTATTTGTTTATACAAATATTCTTGAAATGGTAATACTGGAGCACATTGGCTGTTAGTGCCTAAGAGGTTTAGCAACAGGAGAGATGAATGGAGAATTATATACTCACAGTTCACAGCAACGTGGTTTATAATAGTACGACAAAGCCAAACAAAACCACAATGTTTAATGACAGAAACCTCGGTAAATATAATTGTGAAATATCCAAACAAAGAAATACTATGCAAGAGTTAAAAAATGAAATTAACTACAACTGTTATCAACGTGCGTCAATTCTATGTTAAGAAGTAGAGAAATACACAGAAATATAGGTTTGAGTTCGGAAGCAGGTGAAACTAGTAAAATAGCTTGATTAGTTGAACACATAGGAAATAAAATTATAAGGGAAAATGAGAATAGTTAACATAAAATAGTGTTTAACTTTGAGGGGAAGGAAAGGGAGTAGGAAAAGGGATAGACACACAGGATGTTCCAAAGGTGCTGGTAATGTTGTATTTCTTGATCTGGATAATGGGTATTCTTTTTTTATTAATACTCAAACTGTATATGAAAGTTATATACAGTCTTTTGCATATGTGATATATTTCATAATTTAAAAAAGGTAAAAATTGTTCAAAAACTAGATTACAAATGGGATAGAGGAAAAAGACACAAAAAACCCCCTTCCAAATGGAAGAATTCTAGATCAATATTTAGTATATACTAGCATTGTCCAATTGAACTTCATGTAATGACTGAAATATTCTACAATTCTATAATGTTTTATAATTGTGGAAGGCAGCCACTAAGCTATTGCACACTTAAAATATGGCTAGTGCAACTGAGGCAATGAATTTTAATTAAAAAAGTTTTAAATCTTTATTATTTTTTTTAATGTTTATTTATTTTTGACAGAGAGAGAGAGAGAGGGTACAAACTGGGGAGGGGCAGAGAGAGGGAGACACAGAATCCGAAGCAGGCTCCAGGCTCTGAGCTGTCAGCACAGAGCCCAACGTGGGGCTCGAACTCACGAACTGTGAGATCATGACGTGAGCTGAAGTCAGACACTCAACAGACTGAGCCACCAGGCGCCCCATGAATTTTAATTTTTAAATTTTACTTAAAGTTAAATGAACATGTGGCTAGTCACTACCATTTTGAATGGAGTAGATACAGACCATAGGATTTTTAAAAAATCACGTTAGCCAAACACAGGTGACAATCTCCCTTTGAATTACCAAAGATTGATTCTCTGTATTTCTCTTTTTCCTTTTTGGGAAACAATTATTATTTTCTATTTTTTCCTGTAAATCGTGCTAAGATAAATCTAAGAAAGAGAAGAGTGATATTTTAATAATAATAATTAAATAATAAAAAGGCAGGGTGGTGAGAAACAACATGAGTATGGGCTTTGAATCATTAAGTACTGGGTTTGAAGCAGGAACGAAGGATGACAGGTGCACTTCGGTAAGACAACATTACTGTTCTAGTGGTACAAAAAGATACTTGAGAGAAAGACAAAGCTAGGCAGAGGTATTCATACAAATCATTCAACAAATGTTTACTGAACACTTCTGAATCGATGATGAGATATAGGCTTTCATTTACCGAATGAGCAAGACAACAATAATTTCTAATATTTACTATTTGCTTAGTGTTTAGCACCATTACCTGTGCTTTAAACTTAATGGCAGCCTTTATTTTAGAGGTGAGAAACTGAAGGGTAAAGTAACTTTTCCGAGGTCATATACCTCTGACCTCCTACAGTCAGCGGCCTAGAAAAAAAAATGGCCATTGAACAAGAAATAAAAAATGTGAACATTTTATAAGAAGGAAATACTGGAGCTATGAGACTGCTTAATAGGAAGAAAACTTAAGAAGTATATTAGTTTTCTATTGCTATGTAACAAATTATCCCCAAATTTAGTGGTTTACAACAAAAACAATGATTATCTCACAGTTTCTGTGGCTCAGGAATTCACAAACAGCTTGGTCGGGTGGCCTAGCTAGGTTCTATCTCATGATACTGCAATCAACATGTCAACTGGGGAACGTATTTGCAAGCCAGGTATCTGATTATAGCCAGTGTATGTAAGGAACTCCCACAACTCAGCAGCAAATAAACAAACAAAACTCCAACCAAATACCTGTTTAAGAAATGGACGGTGGACCTGAAAAGATATTTTTCCAAGGTAGACGTACAAATGGCTAACAGGTATATGAAATGGTGTTCAACATCACTAATTATCACAGAAATACAAATCAAAACACAATGAGATATCACCTCACACCTTTGAGAATGGTCATTATTTAAAAAAAAATGTGTTGGTGAGGATATGGAGAAAAGGGAACCATGGTACACTCTTGGTGGGAATGTAATCTGGTAGAGCTGCTATGGAAATTAGTATGGAGGTTGCTCAAAAAATTAAAAAGAAAGCTATCATAGGATCCAGTAACCCTGCTCTTGGGTATTGAGCAAAAGGAATTGAAATCAGGATCTTGAAGAAACACCTGCACTCCCACGTTCATGGTGGTATAGTTCACTATAACCACAATATGGAAACAACCTAAATGTCTAGTGAGTGGTGAATGCATTTAAGAACTGTGGTAGAAGACTGACATCACCACATGGTGACATAGGTCATTCCTAAGTTGAGACCGAAGCAATCCCTCTACCACTGACACAAACGAATACATACTGGGTTAGTAGGATGAGAGAAATGGCTACCCACTGACCACATGTTCCCTCCCTGGGGCAGGAACAGTACCATACTGAGAAGTCTTTTCTAAGCCTATGGTTCCTCCAGTAGGAAAAGGAGCTCAGTGTGGACATCCAGATCCCCCAGCACTGTGGGTAACTCCTTGGGAGTACCTATACTAGTCTCCACTCAAGGGTATGGGGGAATGTGTAAGGCTTGACCACTGGGAATATGATGTGATGGAGAGGGGGGAAGGGGCTTGCAACAGTCAGCACTTGGATGTTGGCAGACTGAATTCCTACCTGCAGGGGTTAAGTGGTATTCCAAACCAATGCCTTTACTCATATGGAGAGCCAAGATGGTGGCACAGTCTGCCTGATTTTGGAGCTCAAATGAAGAGCCATTCTAACTCTGGAGCCTGGTCTGTGCCCTCTCACTCCAAGGCAGGGGAAGTGAGTCTTAGCCCTGCACGTTGCTGAGTGTACATGGTGGTCTTGCCTGACCAGGAAGTTTGGTCTGAGCATCCAGGAAGCTTCCCAGCCCAGCAACACTCAAATGGGGATCCTGGGAGACAACACTGCATTCAGTAGAGCAAAGCGGGTATCCCCATTCAGGCAGAGAACTTAAGGCATGCTTCAGACAAGACTCTGAAGAGATTTGCTGGTTCTGGAGTCAGTTCTGCCACCAGCCTGGGCAAGGGAGCTAATTAGTAACTTTGCTTATTGCTAAGGGTAGCTTCTGTCCCTGCCTGACCAGGAAGCCTGTCCTGAGCACCTAAGAAATGGCTTGGCCCGGCAGCATTTCAAAAGAGCCCAGCCAGTAGCTCTGCTTATCTTCGGTGACAAGTTGATGACCACATCTAACCAGAGAACTTGGTGCATAGGTCTGCCTTCTTAGTTCTCCAGACAAGAGTCTTGTCAGCCCTGGGGCCTGCTCTGCAACCAGCTCCCACTTCCCCACCCTGAACAGAGAAGCTAACTTACAACCTACTGAATACAATCTCCAACGCTACTAATCAGAGCTCCGGGGAATCTTGGTAGTCCATTCCACAGCCCCAATTATAGTGACAATGATCTGGGAACCTGACCAGTGGCTCTGCATTTGCAAAGCCGATGCTGTGGCCTCTCTATCCAGAGAGTTTATCTAGCAGGTCTCTTTGCTTTGATTCCTAGATAAAGAGCTTTGTTGGTCATGGGGGTCTGTTCTGCAACCCAGTTGGGCAGAAAGGCTAAATTATAGTTCTGCCTAAAACTGAATACAGCCTCAGACTTACCTGACTAGTAATCTAATTAGAGCTCTGAGAATTCCACATAGCCCATCTAGTAACTCTGATTACACAGGCACTTGATGGAAAGCATAGCCAGAAGCTCTACCCATCGGCAGAGCAAGGACAGTGGCTAATAAGACAGGGAACTTGGTGCCTAATTCTGCCTACTTGGATCCCCAGGCAAGAGTCTTGATAGCTTTGGGGCATGTATAGGGCCTTTCCCAGGAAGGGAAACTAATTCATAACCCCACCCACTGCTGAATGCAGACCTCAGCCCACCTAACCAGAGCACATAGGGAGCTATACAGCCCATGCTACAGTCCTGTTTCTAGTGACACTTGAACAGAGAGCACAGCCTGGGGTTTTTCCCATCTACAGAGAAAAACTGGTGGCTTTGTTAGGCCAGGAAATTTAGTGCACAATATAGACTCATTTGGGTCCCCCCCCCCCCCCCCCCCCACCAACCACCACTGAAATTAGCACTGCTGGATTTGGGTCTCACTCTGCTGTCCTGTCAGGACAGGGAAGCTAATTTCTAATCCCACTTATTCCTTAGTATAATACCCAGAGCAGACCATTTAGAAAGCCCGACCAGAGACACTAGACAACCATGGATCCTATCCTACAGCTTTGCTTGGGCAGGAAAACAAGTCAGTGGTTTTATCTAACTGTTATCAGGCAGTGGCACACTTCCCCTTTAAGACCTCAAGGCAGTGGCCTTGTCCTCAAAATAGATCCTATTAGCAGACTTCACCTGCTCAAGGATGTTCCTACTGACATCCAGAACACCGATCCAACCAGAGTGAAGAACTTTCTCTGCCAACATGAACCTGCAAAATCTACAACAGCAAAATGTTTACCCAAATTCACAGATACACAAGGAATCAAGAATCATGAAAAATGAGGTAAATATGATGCTACTAAAGGAAACTAATAAAACTCCAACAATTGGCCCTAAAGAAATAGAGGCCTACAAAGAGAAAGAATTCAGGATAATCCTCTTAAAGAAGTTTTGTGAACCCTAAGAATACATGGACAGCTAAACAAAATTAGGAAAACAACACATGAACAAAATGAGAGGTTCAAGAAAGAAATTGAAACCATTAAAAAAAAAACAAGCAAAAATATTAGAGCTAAAAAATACAATCACCAAAATGAAGAATTCAACTGAAAGAATTCAAGAAAAAGCAGACTTGAGCATGCAGAGGTATTAGTGGCCTAAAAGATAGGGCATTTGAAATTATCCAGTCAGAAGAACAAAAGGGAAAAAAGAATGAAAAATAGTAAAGAAAGCCTATGAAACTTGTAAAAACATATCAAAAGAAACAATATCCACATGGTGAGAATTCCGGGAGAAAAGAAAGAGACAGATATTATATTTAAAGCAATATTGGCTACAAGCTTTCCAAACTTGGGGAAAGAAATGGATAGACAGATGCATGAGGCCCACAGAACCCCAAGTAAATTGAACTTGAATAATGTTACATTATAATTAAATGGTCAGAAGTCAAAAAAAGAAAGAATTATAAAAGCAGCAAGATAAAAGAGTCCAGTTATATACAAGGGAACATCCCCCCATAAGTCTATGGGCGGATTTCCCAAGAGAAAATTTTCAGGCAAGAAAAGAATGGGATAATACATTTAAAATATTGAGAGAAAAAAATAACCCTGTCAACTAAGAATTCTATACCAGGTCAAGTGGTCAGGGGCATTAAGGAATCTATTCCTGAAATCACTGTTGCACTACATCATAACTAACTTGGATGTAAATTAAAAAAAAATTAAAATAAAAAAAATAAACGAAGGGGAGATAATGACTTTTCTGAGCAAGCACAAGCTAAGGGAGTTCATCATCTCTACCCTTGCCTTACAAGAAATGCTAAAGAGAGTTCTTTGAATGGAAATAAAAGAATACTAATTAACATCATAAAAATGTAAGAAAGTAGTTTAAAAGTCACTGGTAATGGTAAATATATAGTCAAAGTTAGATTCTGTAATATGACAGTGGTAGTGTGTAACTCACAACTCTAGTTTATAAATTAAAAACCAAATGTGGTAAAAAAAACATAATTACAATAATGTGTCATTGAATATACAACATGAAAACATGTAAACTGTAACATCTATGACATAGACCTTGAGAAAGAGGAGAAGTAAAAGTGTAAAGTTTAGGTCAGCTTCATGGTAACCATAAGACAAAAACCTGTATTTATTACACAAAAGAACATGATAAAGAAGTCAAAACCTACTGACACCAAAAGCATAACCCCCTCCCCCCCGCAATACAGCCAATTAAGAAACAAGAAACATGGATCTACAAAAAAAGCCAGAAAACAGCCAATAAAATGGCAATACTAAGTCATATTCTAACAGTAATTATTTTAAATCTTGACTGAATGGATAAAAAACAAGAAGACAAAATCAAAGATCCAGTAATATGCTGCCTACAAGAGACTCACTTTAGCTCACTGGCATACAAAGACTGAGAGGGAAGGGATGTAAAAAAAAAAAAACCCAAAATCTGTCCTGCAAATGGTAACCAAATATAAACAGAGATACCTTACTTATATCACAAAAGATAAACTTAAAATGAAAAATGATAGAAAGAAACAAAGAAGGCCATTATATAATGAAGGCCATTATATAATCAATCTATTAAGAAGGTACAACAATTGTAAATATTTATGTACCCAACATTGGAGCAACTAAATATATAGTGAAAACTAACAGAGCTAAAAGGAAAAATAAATATCGATACAATAATAGTTGTGGACTTTAAATTCCATTCTCACCAACAGATTATCCAGGCTGAGAAAATCAGTAAGGAAACAATGAATTTGAACAATACTATGACTAAATGGATTTAACAGACATACACAAAACATTCTATCTGACAACATTCTTCTCAAGCATGCATGAAACACTTCCTAGGATAGACCCCACGTTAGACCACAAAACAAGACTTGGCGAATTCAAAAAAACTGAAATTATACCAAGTGTCCTCTCTGACCACAATGGTATGAAACTGGAAATCAATAACAGGAAAAAATGTGAAAAACTCACATATACATGGAAATTAAGCAACATTCTCCTGAAGCAATATTCCTCTGAATAGATCAAAGAATAAATTAAAGGGAAAATTAAAAAGTATGTTGTGACAAAGGTAAATGGAAACACAATAATACCAAAACTTATGCAAGGCAGAAAAAGTAGTTATGAGGGAAGTTTAGAGAGAAAAATGTCTACCCTAAGAAACAAGAAAGATCTCAAATAAAAAACCTAACTCTATTGCTCAAGGAACCAGAAAAAGAAAAAAAAAACTGAGTACCAAGAAGTTCACACAAAGAAGGACATAATAATGATTAGAGTAGGAATAAATGAAACACAGAGGAGGAAAACAATAGAAAGAATTAATAAAACTATGAGTAGGTTTTTTGAAAAGATAAAAGTGACAACCCCCTAGCTAGACTAACCAGTGAAAAAAGAGAGGACCAAAATATATCAAATTCTATGTGACATATGATTACTACTGATACCCCCAAATTACAAAGGATTATAAGAAGCTACTATGAACTACACACCAACAAGTGGACAGCCTAGAAGAAATGGAAAAATTCTTAGAAATATACAACCTAGAAAGAGTGACTCAAAAATAAATAGAATATCTGGACAGTTCAAATACTGCTGAATCAGTAATTTAAAAAATCTCCAAATGAAAAGAAAAAAAAAAAAAAGCCCAGGACCGGATGACTTTACTGGTGAATTTTATCAAATATTTAAAAACTCATTTTTTAATAAACTCTGAAACTCATTTCATGAGGCCAGTATTACCCTAATACCATAGCCAGAAAAGGACACTACAAGCCAAACTATAGGCTATTTTACCTGATAATATGTACATGCCAAAGTTCTCATAAAATACTAACAAAGTGAATTCCTCAGATCATTATAAGGATCACTCACTACAATTAAGTGGGATTTATTCCTGGGATGCAAGGATAGTTCAACAAATGCAAATCAATAGGGTTTGGGTATGTGGTTACCAGGAAGTTCATGAATAGGATCCTAGTACATAGCAGTCTATATTAATGGTCACTTAAATTTGAACACATTTTAAAGCAGCTTCTCCCCCCCTTTCCCCATGTTTTATGTAAATGATGTCATATTTCACAGCTTTTTATTCATAAGTTTCTTATTTCTAAATATGGTACTTTTTTTTTCCACTTAAAGAAGTACATTTAACATTTCCTATAAGGCCAGTTTAGTGGTGATGAACTCCTGTAATTTTTGTTTGTCTGGAAAACTTTTTACCTTTCCTTCAGTTCTGCATGATAACCTTTTCATGTGGGGTATTCTTGGTTGTAGGTTTTATCTTTTCAGCTCTTTGAATGTATCATGCCATTCCCTGACTGCAAAGTTTCTACTAAAAAAATCATCTGATAGCCTTATGGTGTTTCACTTGTAAATAATTTTTGCTTCTCCCTTGCTCCTTTTAAAATTCTCTCTTATCTTTTGGGGCACCTGAGTGGCTCAGTCAGTTAAGCGTCCAGCTTCAGCTCAGGTCATGATCTCACAACTTGTGAGCTCAAGCCCCACATTGGGCTCTGTGCTGACAGCTCAGAGCCTGGAGCCTGCTTCGGATTGTGTCTCTCTCTCTCTCTGCCCCTCCACTGATCACGCTCTGTCTCTCTCTCCTTCAAAAATAAATAAACATTAAAAAAATAAAAAAATTAAATTCTCTCATCTTTAAACTTTGATATTTTAATTATTATGTATCATAGTGTGACCTCATCTTGTTTGGAATTCTGTCTTAGCCTGGATGTCTGTTTCCTTTCCCAGGTGAGGGAAGTTTTCAGCTAATATTTCTTCAAATAACTTCTCTGCAAAAGCAAATGAGTAAAATGTGATACATCTCATTTATAAAATGAGGAAAAAATCATATGCAGAAAAAGCACTTAAGAAAATTCTCCGGACTTTCGGCAAGATGGCGGCTTAGGAGGACGCTGGGCTCACCGCACGTCCTGCTGATCACTTAGATTCCATCTACACCTGCCTAAATAACCCAGAAAACAACAGAGGATTAGCAGAAAGGAGTGGCCG
This sequence comes from Prionailurus viverrinus, assembly GCF_022837055.1. Lineage (NCBI taxonomy): Eukaryota > Metazoa > Chordata > Mammalia > Carnivora > Felidae > Prionailurus > Prionailurus viverrinus. Next base: position 11,804,139 of record NC_062567.1, read on the forward strand.
GAGCCAAACGCAGACGAGAGGCCCGCGGAAGAGGGTAGGAAGGGCAGCGAGGCAGTGCGCGCTCCACGGACTGGCGGGAGGGAGCCGGGGCGGAGGGGCGGCTCGCCGGCCAAGCAGAGCCCCCGAGTCTGGCTGGCAAAAGCGGAGGGGCCGGGCGGACTGTGTTCCGACAGCAAGCACGACTTAGCGTCTGGGAGGTCATAAGTTAACAGCTCTGCTCGGAAAGCGGGAAGGCTGGAGGACAAAGGGAGGGAGAGCTGCTGAGCCCCCTGACAACAGAGCTCAGTTTGGTGGGGAACAAAGGCGCTCACCAGCGCCATCTCCCCCGCCCATCCCCCAGCCGAAATCCCAAAGAGAACCGGTTCCTGCCAGGGAACTTGCTCGCTCCGCGCGAACACCCAACTCTGCGCTTCTGCGGAGCCAAACCTCCGGCAGCGGATCTGACTCCCTCCCGATGCCACAGGGCCCCTCCTGAAGTGGATCACCTAAGGAGAAGCGATCTAAGCCTGCCCCTCCTGCCCCCGTGCACCTTGCCTACCCACCCCAGCTAATACGCCAGATCCCCAGCATCACAAGCCTGGCAGGGTGCAAGTAGCCCAGACGAGCCACACCACCCCACAGTGAATCCCGCCCCTAGGAGAGGGGAAGACAAGGCACACACCAGCCTGACTGTGGCCCCAGCGGTGGGCTGGGGGCAGACATCAGGTCTGACTGCGGCCCCGCCCACCAACTCCAGTTATACACCACAGCACAGGGGAAGTGCCCTGCAGGTCCTCACCACGCCAGGGACTATCCAAAATGACCAAGCGGAAGAATTCCCCTCAGAAGAATCTCCAGGAAATAACAACAGCTAATGAGCTGATCAAAAAGGACTTAAATAACATAACAGAAAGTGAATTTAGAATAATAGTCATAAAATTAATCGCTGGGCTTGAAAACAGTATACAGGACAGCAGAGAATCTCTTGCTACAGAGATCAAGGGACTAAGGAACAGTCACGAGGAGCTGAAAAACGCTTTAAACGAAATGCATAACAAAATGGAAACCACCACAGCTCGGCTTGAAGAGGCAGAGGAGAGAATAGGTGAACTAGAAGATAAAGTTATGGAAAAAGAGGAAGCTGAGAAAAAGAGAGATAAAAAAATCCAGGAGTATGAGGGGAAAATTAGAGAACTAAGTGATGCACTAAAGAGAAATAATATACGCATAATTGGTATCCCAGAGGAGGAAGAGAGAGGGAAAGGTGCTGAAGGGGTACTTGAAGAAATAATAGCTGAGAACTTCCCTGAACTGGGGAAGGAAAAAGGCATTGAAATCCAAGAGGCACAGAGAACTCCCTTCAGACGTAACTTGAATCGATCTTCTGCACGACATATCATAGTGAAACTGGCAAAATACAAGGATAAAGAGAAAATTCTGAAAGCAGCAAGGGGTAAACGTGCCCTCACATATAAAGGGAGACCTATAAGACTCGTGACTGATCTCTCTTTTGAAACTTGGCAGGCCAGAAAGAATTGGCACGAGATTTTCAGGGTGCTAGACAGAAAAAATATGCAGCCGAGAATCCTTTATCCAGCAAGTCTGTCATTTAGAATAGAAGGAGAGATAAAGGTCTTCCCGAACAAACAAAAACTGAAGGAATTTGTCACCACTAAACCAGCCCTACAAGAGATCCTAAGGGGGACCCTGTGAGACAAAGTCCCAGAGACATCACTACAAGCATAAAACATACAGACATCACAATGACTCTAAACCCGTATCTTTCTATAATAACACTGAATGTAAATGGATTAAATGCGCCAACCAAAAGACATAGGGTATCAGAATGGATAAAAAAACAAGACCCATCTATTTGCTGTCTACAAGAGACTCATTTTAGACCTGAGGACACCTTTAGATTGAGAGTGAGGGGATGGAGAACTATTTATCATGCTACTGGAAGCCAAAAAAAAGCTGGAGTAGCCATACTTATATCAGACAAACTAGACTTTAAATTAAAGGCTGTAACAAGAGATGAAGAAGGACATTATATAATAGTTACAGGGTCTATCCATCAGGAAGAGCTAACAATTATAAATGTCTATGCGCCGAACACCGGAGCCCCCAAATATATAAAACAATTACTCATAAACATAAGCAACCTTATTGATAAGAATGTGGTCATTGCAGGGGACTTTAACACCCCACTTACAGAAATGGATAGATCATCTAGACACACGGTCAATAAAGAAACAAGGGCCCTGAATGACACATTGGATCAGATGGACTTGACAGATATATTTAGAACTCTGCATCCCAAAGCAACAGAATATACTTTCTTCTCGAGTGCACATGGAACATTCTCCAAGATAGATCATATACTGGGTCACAAAACAGCCCTTCATAAGTTTACAAGAATTGAAATTATACCATGCTTACTTTCAGACCACAATGCTATGAAGCTTGAAATCAACCACAGAAAAAAGTCTGGAAAACCTCCAAAAGCATGGAGGTTAAAGAACACCCTACTAACGAATGAGTGGGTCAACCAGGCAATTAGAGAAGAAATTAAAAAATATATGGAAACAAACGAAAATGAAAATACAACAATCCAAACGCTTTGGGACGCAGCGAAGGCAGTCCTGAGAGGAAAATACATTGCCATCCAGTCCTATCTCAAGAAACAAGAAAAATCCCAAATACAAACTCTAACAGCACACCTAAAGGAACTAGAGGCAGAACAGCAAAGGCAGCCTAAACCTAGCAGAAGAAGAGAAATAATAAAGATCAGAGCAGAAATAAACAATATAGAATCTAAAAAAACTGTAGAGCAGATCAACGAAACCAAGAGTTGGTTTTTTGAAAAAATAAACAAAATTGACAAACCTCTAGCCAGGCTTCTCCAAAAGAAAAGGGAGATGACCCAAATAGATAAAATCATGAATGAAAATGGAATTATTACAACCAATCCCTCAGAGATACAAGCAATTATCAGGGAATACTATGAAAAATTATATGCCAACAAACTGGACAACCTGGAAGAAATGGACAAATTCCTGAACACCCACACGCTTCCAAAACTCAATCAGGAGGAAATAGAAAGCTTGAACAGACCCATAACCAGCGAAGAAATTGAATCGGTTATCAAAAATCTCCCAACAAATAAGAGTCCAGGACCAGATGGCTTCCCAGGGGAGTTCTACCAGACGTTTAAAGCAGAGATAATACCTATCCTTCTCAAGCTATTCCAAGAAATAGAAAGGGAAGGAAAACTTCCAGACTCATTCTATGAAGCCAGTATTACTTTGATTCCTAAACCAGACAGAGACCCAGTAAAAAAAGAGAACTACAGGCCAATATCCCTGATGAATATGGATGAAAAAATTCTCAGTAAGATACTAGCAAATCGAATTCAACGGCATATAAAAAGAATTATTCACCATGATCAAGTGGGATTCATTCCTGGGATGCAGGGCTGGTTCAACATTCGCAAATCAATCAACGTGATACATCACATTAACAAAAAAAAAGAGAAGAACCATATGATCCTGTCAATCGATGCAGAAAAGGCCTTCGACAAAATCCAGCACCCTTTCTTAATAAAAACCCTTGAGAAAGTCGGGATAGAAGGAACATACTTAAAGATCATAAAAGCCATTTATGAAAAGCCCACAGCTAACATCATCCTCAACGGGGAAAAACTGAGAGCTTTTTCCCTGAGATCAGGAACACGACAAGGATGCCCACTCTCACCGCTGCTGTTTAACATAGTGCTGGAAGTTCTAGCATCAGCAATCAGACAACAAAAGGAAATCAAAGGCATCAAAATCGGCAAAGATGAAGTCAAGCTTTCGCTTTTTGCAGATGACATGATATTATACATGGAAAATCCGATAGACTCCACCAAAAGTCTGCTAGAACTGATACATGAATTCAGCAAAGTTGCAGGATACAAAATCAATGTACAGAAATCAATTGCATTCTTATACACTAAAAATGAAGCAACAGAAAGACAAATAAAGAAACTGATCCCATTCACAATTGCACCAAGAAGCATAAAATACCTAGGAATAAATCTAACCAAAGATGTAAAGGATCTGTATGCTGAAAATTATAGAAAGCTTATGAAGGAAATTGAAGAAGATTTAAAGAAATGGAAAGACATTCCCTGCTCATGGATTGGAAAGATAAATATTGTCAAAATGTCAATACTACCCAAAGCTATCTACACATTCAATGCAATCCCAATCAAAATTGCACCAGCATTCTTCTCGAAACTAGAACAAGCAATCCTAAAATTCATATGGAACCACAAAAGGCCCCGAATAGCCAAAGGAATTTTGAAGAAGAAGACCAAAGCAGGAGGCATCACAATCCCAGACTTTAGCCTCTACTACAAAGCTGTCATCATCAAGACAGCATGGTATTGGCACCAGAACAGACACATAGACCAATGGAATAGAATAGAAACCCCAGAACTAGACCCACAAACGTATGGCCAACTCATCTTTGACAAAGCAGGAAAGAACATCCAATGGAAAAAAGACAGCCTCTTTAACAAATGGTGCTGGGAGAATTGGACAGCAACATGCAGAAGGTTGAAACTAGACCACTTTCTCACACCATTCACAAAAATAAACTCAAAATGGATAAAGGACCTAAATGTGAGACAAGAAACCATCAAAACCTTAGAGGAGAAAGCAGGAAAAGACCTCTCTGACCTCAGCCGTAGCAATCTCTTACTCGACACATCCCCAAAGGCAGGGGAATTAAAAGCAAAAGTGAATTACTGGGACCTTATGAAGATAAAAAGCTTCTGCACAGCAAAGGAAACAACCAACAAAACTAAAAGGCAACCAACGGAATGGGAAAAGATATTCGCAAATGACATATCGGACAAAGGGCTAGTATCCAAAATCTATAAAGAGCTCACCAAACTCCACACCCGAAAAACAAATAACCCAGTGAAGAAATGGGCAGAAAACATGAATAGACACTTCTCTAAAGAAGACATCCGGATGGCCAACAGGCACATGAAAAGATGTTCAGCGTCGCTCCTTATCAGGGAAATACAAATCAAAACCACACTCAGGTATCACCTCACGCCAGTCAGAGTGGCCAAAATGAACAAATCAGGAGACTATAGATGCTGGAGAGGATGTGGAGAAACGGGAACCCTCTTGCACTGTTGGTGGGAATGCAAATTGGTGCAGCCGCTCTGGAAAGCAGTGTGGAGGTTCCTCAGAAAATTAAAAATAGACCTACCCTATGACCCAGCAATAGCACTGCTAGGAATTTATCCAAGGGATACAGGAGTACTGATGCATAGGGCCACTTGTACCCCAATGTTCATAGCAGCACTCTCAACAATAGCCAAATTATGGAAAGAGCCTAAATGTCCATCAACTGATGAATGGATAAAGAAATTGTGGTTTATATACACAATGGAATATTACGTGGCAATGAGAAAAAATGAAATATGGCCTTTTGTAGCAACGTGGATGGAACTGGAGAGTGTGATGCTAAGTGAAATAAGCCATACAGAGAAAGACAGATACCATATGGTTTCACTCTTATGTGGATCCTGAGAAACTTACCAGGAACCCATGGGGGAGGGGAAGGAAAAAAAAAAAAAAAAGAGGTTAGAGTGGGAGACAGCCAAAGCATAAGAGACTGTTTAAAACCGAGAACTGAGGGTTGATGGAGGGTGGGAGGGAGGGGAGGGTGGGTGATGGGTATTGAGGAGGGCACCTTTTGGGATGAGCACTGGGTGTTGTATGGAAACCAATTTGTCAATAAATTTCATAAAAAATAAAAAATAAAAAAAAAAATAAAATAAAATAAAAAAAAATAAAAAAAAAAAAAAAGAAAATTCTCCATTAATTTCTCCATCATTTCTCCATTAATGATTTAAAAAGAACAAATCAGGTGTAGGAGGAATGTTCCTCAACATAATGAAGGTTACATATGAAAAGTTGTCCTTAGCTAACATTATGCTCAGTGGTGAAAAACTGAAAACTTTTCCTCTAAGGTGAGGAATACGTCAAAGGTGTCCACTCTTAACCACTCCTATTCAACATGAGACTGGAAATCCTAGCTAGAGCAATGAGGTAAAAAGAAGCAGTACATCATACAAATTAGAAAGGAAAAGCAAAATAGTCTCTATTTATAGATGAAATGATTGCATATATATAATATATATATTTATACATATATATAGAGAGAGTCTTAATGACTTCACCAAGCACTCTTTGATCTAATCAGTCAATTCGGTAAAGTTGCAGGTCACAAAATTACTATACACAGATCAATAGAGTTTCTATACACTGACAATGAACAGAGTTTCTATATGCTAACTATATATAACACCATTTATAATAGCATCAAAAGCAATAAAATACTTTGGAATAAATTTAATCAAGAAGGTGAAAGATGTGAAAACTGTAAGACATTAATGAAAGAAATAAAAAAGACACAAATAAATGTAAAGGTATCCAATGTTCATAAATTAGAAGAAATTATGTTATTAAAATGTCAATATTACCCAAAGCCATCTATAAATTAAATGCAATCTCTATCAAGATTCCAAAGGCATATTTTACAGACTAGTAAAACAATCATAAAATTTACATGGAGCCACAAAGACCATGAATCAAAGCAATCCTGAGAAAGATAAACAGAGCAGGAAGCATCACATTCCTTGATTTCAAGGTATATTATAAAGATATAATAATTGAAATAGAATGGTGCTGGCATTGAAACAAGCATTTACTGATGGAACTGAGCTGAGAGCCCAGAAATGAACTCACACATACAGTCAACTAATACTTGACAAGGGAGCCAAGAGTATTCAGTGGAGAAAAGACAGTCTGTTTGATAAATGATTTTTGGAAAATTGATAGTCATATGTAAAAGAAAGGAACTAGACCACTTACACTACTCACAAAAATTAACTCAAAATACACTAAATGTTTAAATGCAAGACCAGAAACCATAAAACTGCTAGAAAAAAACACTGGAAAAAAATCTCCTTGGCATAGGTCTTGGCAATGACTTTTAAATATAATATCTAAAGTACAAAATAAAAAGTTAATGTGCCACTACATCAAACTAAAAAGCTTTTGTGCAGCAAAATAAAAGACAACATATAAAATGGGAAAAATATCTGTAAATCACAGACTGATAAGGGGTTAATATTCAATATGCTGTATATAAAGAACTCCTACAACTTAATAGTAAACACACAGACAAATAATTTGATTAAGAAAATGGACAAAGCATGGGCCACTCGGTGGCTCAGTAGGTTAAACATCTGACTCTTGATTTCAGCTTAGGTCATGAGATTGAGTCCCGCACTGAGCTCTGTGTTCAGAGTACTCTCTCTCTCTCTCTCTGTCTCTCTGCCCCTCCCCTACTCACGCGCACACTCCCTTTCTCTCTCAAAATAAATAAATAACATTTTAAAAAAATGGACAAAACACCAGAACAGACCTTTTTCCAAAGAAGACATACAAATGGCCAACAGGTACATAAAAAAGGTGCTCAGCATCACTAATCATCAGGGAAATGCAAATCAAAATCACAATGAGCTATTATTTCACGGCAGTTAGAATGACTATTATCAAAAGACGAGACATAACAAAAGTTGACAAGGATGCAGAGAAAAGGAAATGCTTCTGCACTGTTGGTGGGACTGTAAATGGGTGCAGCCATTATGGAAAACAATATATATGGTGGTTTCTTAAAATTACAAAGAGAACTATCACTTGATGCGGTACATCTTGGTGTATATCTGAAGGAAATGAATACACTAAGTCAAAGAAATATATTCACCCTCTTGTTCATTGCAGCATTATTTACAATAGCCAAGGCACGTATACAACGTAAGTGTCCACTGATGGATGAATGGAAAAAGAAGATGGAATATTTATATATACAATAGAATATTTTTTTAGCCACAAAAAAAGGAGGGAAACTGCCATTTATGACAACATGAATGGACCCTGAAAGGGGTAATCACGTAACAATGTATGTAAGCCAAGTCATTATTCTGTATACCCTAAACTTAGATACTGCTTTATGTCACAGATATCTCAATAAAACTGAAAAAAATATTAAAAAAGAGATTTGCATGTACATACGATGGAATAATATCCAGCCTTAAAAAGAAGGAAATTCTGTCATTTCCATGGAGGGACCTGGGGGGACATTACACTAAGTGAAATAAGCAAAGCACAGAAAGACCAATATTGTATGATATCATTTATATAAAGAATCTTAAATGTTCAAAATCATAGAAGCAGAGAGGGCAATGGTTGTTGCTGTGGCTAGGAGAGAAGGAAAGGGGTAGGTGATGGTCAGAGGGGACACAGTTTCAGTGTGCAACATAAAAAAGTTCCAGATATCTACTAACAGTGTAGTGCCAATAGCTAACAATACTGTATTGTATGCTTAAGATTTGCTAAGAGGGTAGATCTTATGTTAAGTGTTCTTATTACATCAATCAATCAACCAATCAATCAATAAACGGGGCAGGAGGAAACTCTGGGAGGTGATGGATATATTTATGGCTTTGATGGCGGTGATGGTTTCGCAAGCATATAATCATCCCCAAACTCATCAAGTTGCATACACTAGATATGGACGTTAAATTTATATATTACGTATTAATTACTCCTCAATAAAATTTTTAAATTTTTAAATCTTTATTTATTTTTGAGACAGAGAGAGTGCGAGCGGGGGAGGGGCAGAGAGAGAGGGAGACAGAATCTGAAGCAGGCTTCAGGCTCCCCGCTGTCAACACAGAGCCTGACGTGGGGCTCGAACTCATGAACTGTGAGATCATGACCTGAGCCAAAGTTGGACACTTAACGGAGTGAGCCACCCAGGCACCCCCCAATTTTATTTTTTTAATAAACACAGATGTAGTTGGGGCTAGAGTCATCTAAAGACTTAACCAGGAATGAGGGATCCACTTCCAATTTAACCCACATGCCTGGTGATAGGAGATCTCAGTTCCTCAGTGGCTCTTTGCAGATAACTCAGTTCCTTGCCACATGGATCTCTTCATATGGCTGCTAGAGTGTCTTTAAGACACTAGAGTGTCCTTAAAACAGTTGACTTCCCCTAGAGTGAATGATTCCAGAGAAAAATGTAGCAAGGAAGAAATTACAATGTCCACTATGACTTGGGCTCAAAAGTGACATACTATCACTTCTATGTTCTAGTGGTCCCATTGACCAATTCTGATATAATGTAGGAGTGAAAGGGCACTTACACAAAGGTGAGTACCAGCAGTCAGGGATCACTGGGTGCCATCCTGGAGGCTGCTTAATGTAAGAGGTTACATTAATATTTTAAGCCAGGAATGATGAGGGCTTTAACAAAAGGAATTGCAGTGGGAGAAGAAAGTAGAGAACTAATTGATAAATATTTAGGACATAGAATTAATGGAACTTGGTGGCCAGCAAGGTGTGGAAGAGGCAGAAGATATAATTCGAGATAACCCCAGACTTCTAGCCTGCCTGCTTGAATAGACGGTGGTATTCTCCCAAATCAGGAGAAAGAGCAGTTTGAATGGAAAAATTTTCCCCTATTTCTTATCATCTCCATCAAGGACTTTCCTGACACTTCTTGTTCTCTTTAACCTTCAGATTCTAAGGTCATCTCATTCTCAGCTGACAATATCATCTCTTGTCTTACAGAGAACATTATGACAATCAGATACTGAATTTCATCAACTCTCAATCTCAACATCTCAGGCTGCCATATTTTATTGGTTCCAAGACACTTTTTTTTCATGTTTGGCATATCTTAAATTGGCATGTGTTCTAATGAATTATACTTTAGATTCAGTGAAATACGGCATATTTGTAACTTCATTCATTTTTTCATGTTTTCTTTTTTCTTTCCAGAGGAAAACAGAGCCTTCTTTAAAAAACCAACCAACCCATCAATGTTTGATTGTCCACCAGAGCCCTTTTGTCTTGGGAAGGTCAATTTTTAATACTTTTTTTTTTCTGCTGAATAGTTCTTCAGGCTTTGATTAACCCCAGGTTCACCATCATCATGGCCGACAGACACTTGAAAAGATGTTCAACATCACTCGTCGTCAGGTAAATGCAAATCAAAACCACCATGAGGTATCACCTCACACCTGTAGGAATGGCTAAAATCAAAAACACAAGAAACAAGTGCTCACAAGGAACTGGAGGAAAAGGAACTCTCATGCACTGTTGGTGGGAATGCAAACTGGTGCAGCCACTCTAGAAACAGTACAGAGGCTCCTAAAAAAGTTAAAAATAGAACTGCCTTACAATCCAGTAACTCCACTACTGGGTATTTACCCCCAAACTAGAAAAACACTAATTCAAAATAATACATGCACCCCTATGTTTAGAGCAGCATTATTTACAAAGAGCCAAAATATGGAAGCTCTGTTGATCAATGACTATATCAAAAAGTGGGATGTTACACATGAAATGTTACTCAGCTATCAAAAAGAATGGTATCTTGCCATTTGCCACGACATAGATGGCAAAATCAGTCAGTCAGAGAAAGACAAGTAGCATGTGATTTCGCTCATATGTGGAGTTTAAGAAACAAAACAAATGAAAAAAAGAGACACACCCAAAAACGGACTCTTGACTATTAAGAACTGATGATTACCACAGGGAAGGTGGGTGGAGGGGGAGGGGTAAAATAGGATAGAGGATTAAGAGTACAGGGGTGACGAGCACTGAGTAATGTATAGAATTGTTGAATCCTTAGAGTGTACGCCTGAAACTAATATAACACTGTATGTTAACTATCCTGAAATTAACTTTCTATTTTTAAATTGCTGGATTTTGAAGAAAACGATCCACGCGTCAAGAAAATCCAATGAGGGGCAAATACGACTGAAATCAAATGGGGACAGTTTTTCTATTTTTCCAAACTACCCTGTAATCCCCACCAATCCCTGTGATGTTTATACCCCATATTAAGCCAGTGACGAGAACACGAGAGTGACGGTGTTCCCGTTTAAGCACGGCTCCCGTCCAAACATTTCTCAAGGGTTGGGTGTTTGCTTGGCAGCAGAAGAGAGGGTACAAAGGAAGGACATTTGATCCCTGACAGGCCAGACAGTCCAGACCTCCAGCTGTGCTCTCAGCTGGCTGTCTTATTCTTTTCCGCCTGAGGCATCTTTTGTATTCTGTAAGCAAAGAGAGACCCAGCAAGGACACCTCATTATCCAATTAAACCTAATAGAGCAGGAATCACAGGCTAAATCTTACAAACCATTTTGGAGGGGAGGAAACATTAATGGGGTTTCACCAACTTCAGTGAAAAGACTGTCCTGCCTCTTGTACACACTTTTGTTTGATTTGGTTTTGTTTGTTTTGCCAAAACATTAAGTAATCCTAGCTGAAAGTGCCTTCTTTTAAATCCACGAGGTGGAATCTGCACGGTTCTGTAAGCTTCTAACTCACACCAAGTTCCTGGTAAACAAATCTTGCATGTGATGGAGTTCTCGATCCGATTCTTTTTGCAGCACAGCTTTCTTTTTCTTTAATTTTTTTGAATGTTTATTTTTGAGAGACAGAGATAGAGCGTGAGCAGGGGAGGGGCAGAGAGAGAGAGAGACACTGAATCCGAAGCAGGTTCCAGGCTCAGAGCTGTCAGCACAGAGCCCAACTTGGGGCTCGAACTCACCAGCCGTGAGATCATGACCTGAGCTGAAGTCGGACACTTAACCGACAGAGCCACCCAGGTGCCCCTTTGCAAGATAGCTTGCTGAAAAATATTTTATATTTATTTAATTGCTCCTAAATAAGTATGGGTAATCAGGATAGAGCTTTTCTATCTTAGAATCTAGGCTTTCGGGAGAAATTTCCCTTGGGTTCTTATCACACCTTGATATTGTTTATCAAGTAAATAGTATCTAGTGTTTTTTCTACCTCCTTTACATCAAATTTCTTCTTTGGCTTCTCCCATTTTTGTGTTAAAATCTTTATGTCTCTACTCTTTGTGAACAAAAGAAAACTCTTTCCTACAGTTTCCTAGATAGGATACATACACACACACACACACACACACACACACACACACACACATACCCCAAATCCATCCTTTTCCCCTTTGGTTCCTAACTTAAACGACGACACCAACTACTGTCTTTCCTCAAAAATCCTAAGTCCCAGATTTCGAAACCTTTGGGTGTTTGTAATTTTCTCAACATGACTAACTTTCCCTCTTTTTACTTCTCTCCCTTCTTTTATTTTTTTTTTTTAAATTGTATCCACGCATATCTTCTTCCCCAATATCTTCCACCTCCTGAAGTGAAACTTGGTCATGTTGTTTCCTTGCTCGCCTCACTGGCATGGGCATCAAGCACAGACTCTCACTGTGGTTCCCAGGGTCTGCCATTATCCACTCCCCTGCTTATTAAACTTGCCGTCTTATCGTTTTCCACACGCTGACTCATCCTCTATCCTCCAGCCAGGCTCAGTCACTTCATAGTCCCTTCAATATACCAGGCTTACTCTGGTTACTCTTTGAACTTTCCACATGCTGTTCCCCCTTCTGGAATGTTCCTTGATATGTATTATCCTTACTTACATTGTGTCACTATTACACGTTTATCTGTGTCCCATCTTCGACTGTACGTTACGAGCAAAGACTATTTATCTTTCACTGTTGTGTCTTCCTCACTCAATGCAATGCCTCTCACTCAGTAGTTGTTCAGTGAATCCTGGTGAATTGTTGTTCAGTGTTGTTCAGTTGTTCAGTGAATCCCTGGGCGGACCACATGCATGATGCAAAAAATCACTGCGGCCTTCATCAGGCCCGTCAGGACTCTCAAACCTCCTTCCCGCCCTCCTCCTTTTCCTATTGGCCTTATTTCTGTTCAATCTCCTCCTGTTTCTTTTACCACTTCACAGTAGCCTCTTGTTTCATCTTCATTTCAGAGGCTTTCCCCTCCAACGTCTGGCACACAGCTGCAGAGTTCTGTTCACAACGTGCAATTCAGACCAGGCCACTCATTGCCTGGCTAATTCTCAAAGACTCCTCACTGCTGATAAAGGTCACACCTAAGGAATTTCTACAGGCAGCGATAATATCCTTTCCTGGTTTCTATTTTACCAGTCTTGTTCTACTGACCTCCACTCTAGTAGGCTGACTACCTGTATCATGATGTTCTGTGCAGGCTTTCTACCCCGCCTCTCCCTTTGCTAAATTAGAGGGGTTTCCTCTTCTCCCTCTACTGAGATTCAAGCGATGCTTCTAGGCTCAGCTCAACTGGTCACTCCTCTGTAAGTATTTCCCTGATGCCCCTAGGGGACGATATAGGTTTTTTTTTTTTTCACCTGTGTTCCCAGAGCACTTTGTTTTTACCTCCTTTAGGCACCTGTTAAGGATATTTTTCTATTTGCAGTTCAGTGATAAGGTGAGAATAAATCTTACTCATTTTTGTACTCCCCAGAGGACCTTGCCCTTATGTGCTCACTAAGTGCTTGTTGAATCAAATTTGTTAAAGGTATTAAGACTCAGAGCTAAGCTTTACACCAGAGTAAATTATATAATTTATTTTTTTATCCAAAACACTGGATGGTGATCCCACCCAAAAACCTAGTGGTAGTTGTTAGAGTTTCATATTTAATGCTTTTCTTTTCAGGCATAGGACCTTCCCTAACTTATATGAAAGAAATATTAGCTTAAGTGACCAGGACATAAAATCCACCCCCCCTTAAAATATTATAATAAATAACATGAAAGTAAACATGCTTTCCATGTTTAAAAATTGGTTAAAAAACACTAGAGCAAAAGCGGTCAGAAAAAAAATGAGGCTGACTTAGTATTTCAGAAATTGTCCTCAGTTGTGTCCTCAAACTCTTCATTTGCTGTAAGTTTGTCAAAGGAAAGAACTGTTCTTTTGGTTATATTCTGTAGTAGTGACCATTCTTTTTGGACCCTGCACTCAATGAAATATTTGCTGCATAAATAAGCAAGCACCTGCGACAAGCAGGGGCTCCTATCTTCCTCTCCTTTTCTTCATTCTGTGTGTGACCTTGGAAAAGTCATCTCACCTCTTCTGAAGGGAGCTGCCTCGTTAGCAATATTGAGATACTTCTATCTGAATGAGGGCAGGGAGCTTGCTTAGATGACCTGAGATACTATTTTATTTTATGATTTTATTTTTCACCCTTTCTGAAGCTCCCATTTAGTCATGGACACTCAAATCTTAATGAACTCCTTCAACATTATCAACGCCATCGTGATCACAAACACTCTAGTAAAGACTGATAATGTGCTCCATACTGCATGGGGCACGTTTGGTGCACTTCATTTTCTGCCTACTAGGACTCTCTAAATAAAATAGAGAAATCAGAGGGCTCTACAGGAGAGCTTGCAGACAAGCCAGAGATATCTATGCCCTTGCCATGTCTAGGGATGGTCAAACATCATAAGAGATTAGTCTCTCGGAAAAATGAATTTGCTTTTATGAACAACCCCCAAGGATGGGCTCAAACCAATCTGGCATCTGCCACAGAGCCTGCACATGTAGGAGAGCTGCTTCAGGTCAGTAGTCAGGAAGTATTCCTTCTGCTAGAATGATCTTCGAGTGGAAAGCTTCTCTGAAATACAAGCCCAAAGACATATTAAGTGTCGTCTGCAAGTGACAAAAATTATATTTGCTTATTAGCGGGGTTAATAGGCACCTTTCAGCAGGTCTTATTTCAAATTGTGTTTTTTCAGGCATGAACGAAGGGGCTTTTGAAATTTAATCGGGCACAAAAAAAGTTACAAGCACTTTCTAGGATAACTGTGTCCACCTGATAGAAACATTACCAGCAGACTATATTTTAGTGACCTCAACATCTTTTCCCAGAGATCTATAGGAAACCGCAAATAGACTTTAGCAATCGAATTGACGTTTCATGGGTGGCCTCCCTTGCTAACCCCGAACAATTCCTAGACAGCCACATATTTTGATTCTCTTCCTCTCAGGAGGCAATAAATTGTTTGATGAGGTAGCATGAAGATACCACAACATTCCTCCTTCCAGTTCGACTGATAGCCACTGTCTCCTGAGTGGATCGGAGACTTTGACCTCCAAGGTCATGTCCATTCCCATAATCTAAAAAGAAAGGAATCAGAGAATGCTTTCGATATGGACTGGCCAGTACCCCCTAACCTAAGGAAACAAGAATGCTTTCCTACTTTCTAAGCACTTTATCAAATCTGCCAAAATACAGACCTTCATTCCAGAAAACCTTAACTACACAGATACCTTTGGACAACACTAAAAGTAATTTCAAATTACCCCTTATCTGATAAATTTTTAGCATATATTAGAAGCTATTTTCTTTTGGGTAAAGAACATTTATGGAACGAGGACCTCTTACACAACTACCAGTTACCTTGTTTTTCTTACAGGAATGGTAGCTATCCTTTATCACATATTCTAGTCAAAATTCTCACATAAGTTATGTACATGATACATCTTAGCACATATTGCCTCTGAACATCTGCCCGGCCCCTCTATGCTAGAAACTAAATTTCTTGAGAAATTGCTTCTTAATTATCCTGTAAACACTCAACCAGTCATAATGTTTATGAATGCTCATTAAACATAAGTTGATTATACTGTTTGCTTGACATTCTTTATTTCGGCTAATGTACCTCAAAAGAAAACTTTTTTTTTTTAAATTTTTTTTTCAAAGTTTATTTATTTTTGGGACAGAGAGAGACAGAGCATGAATGGGGGAGGGGCAGAGAGAGAGGGAGACACAGAATCGGAAACAGGCTCCAGGCTCTGAGCCATCAGCCCAGAGCCTGACGCGGGGCTCGAACTCCCAGACCGTGAGATCGTGACCTGGCTGAAGTCGGACGCTTAACCGACTG
The DNA here is from genome assembly GCF_022837055.1 of Prionailurus viverrinus. Lineage (NCBI taxonomy): Eukaryota > Metazoa > Chordata > Mammalia > Carnivora > Felidae > Prionailurus > Prionailurus viverrinus. The sequence continues at coordinate 11,820,006 of NC_062567.1, forward strand.
CGCCACCCAGGCGCCCCAAAAGAAAACTTTTTAAAAGCAAACCATTATGAGATCAATGTATCCATTACACATGGCCTTCTTGATATTCTTGGGACACAGGAAAAGACATGGGCGCCAACATGGGTTGGTACAATTATTAAGATCTTGGCTATGCCTTTGCTAATAGAGCACAAGACTTTTCTATGGAAAACAACAAAAAATCCTTATACTTCCAGGCTGTCATGTTGAGCAGATACATAAGACTTAGCTGAGGGCAAAAAAGAACACAAAATGGTAGCCTGAATCATAAACCTACTAAGTACTGGAGTTATACCATGACATATGGTCTTTGACTCAAACTTCAGAGTTAAGAAAATACAGATGTAAGACTGCAGAAGGCATGAACAATTTTGAACTGTTAAGCTTCTCTGAAAATTGATCTTAGCACAGCTGAGCTGTAGAGTGAAAGCAAGTTGATTTATGTCGAAATAAATTACTGAGTGCCATTTCTGAAGGCCTAGAAGACTCTGTAGGTTGCATATTAGTGGGTTTATGTCTAATTTTAGGGACTAGGACATTTCTGTTAACTTTACCATTTTTCTTGCTATACCAAAGGAGATGAAAATAAGTGCCATTTACCGAGAACTAACTGATAGTTTCCCCAGGTTGCAATGTTTTAATTAGAGAGATAAAAAGAAAAGGCCACAGTCTACTGCTCAATGAAGGGAGTCCTTTATAAAAGGCTCATAAGAGCATGAGACAGATTTTTATTTGATAATGAGAGGGAAATGTATGAAAAAGAAAATGGAAAAAAAGACTCTAAGCAATAAAGTAGTGCTAGATGGATTTTCTTTTTTTGTAAATAACTTTAGCAGAAATCAGCGCATTTTGAAACTAGATTTACTTTTATTATATGAAAAAGCATCAAAACCCTTTGGAAATGCCTAGATTGATAAATAGGGTACAAAAACTGCCCCCCCCCCTTATAGTTTGAAACATTTGCTTCTATTGCTTTTCTTTTCTTTGGTTTTACAGGTCTTTTCTTTTAAACCTCTCTATTCCTACTGAAAAGAACTCAGGAACTTATAAGGAAGAATAAGAAAGAACTTATAAGGAAGAATGCATTATTTTGGTATCTGAATTGTTCAAAGACATTAACTTACTGTCTTTTAATTGTTATTTTAATTATGGCAATAAAAACATTTGAAGTATAAAGGAAACATTTTCTTTTATTTAAAAAAATTTTTAACGTTTGTTCATTTTTTTTGAGAGACAGAGAAAGACAGAGCATGAGCAGGGAATGGGCAAAGAGAGGGCGACACGGAATCTGAAGCAGCTCCAGGCTCTGAGTTGTCAACACAGAGCCCAATGCGGGGCTCGAACTCATGAACTGCCAGATCACGACCCGAGCTGAAGTCGGACGCTCAACCGACTGAGCCACCCAGGAGCCCCAGGTAACATTTTCTTAATCCAGTTTTGTGTAAAATGTATTTTATCAATAAAATGTATAGGACTTCTAAAAAATAAGATGTTTGGATTTATATTAAGTGTACAACTCAGTTTTAATAATGCACTTGCTAACTTTCTTAACCACAGATACGAAAGTCTAAAAAAAATTAAAAACAGGAAATAATTTTCTCATGGCATGTATGATAAAAGAGCAGAAAATTTTACCTTGAATTAAAACACATTAAAAAGAACAACCGATTTTTTCTTTCTCTATCCTCTCTTGCAAATATAGGACACGATGTCAATCTTATTTCAATAAGTAGCATAAAAAGCAAAGCAAGTAAATAAAAAAAAAACACCAGATTTTACTTATTCACAGTTGGTTCTCTTAGACTATAGCCCTGGACTAGAATTGGGATATTTTGGAGCAAGAAGCCAGGCCTGCTTTGCCTTTCAATTTAATTTTACAGAGAACTAGGACAATGGTAACACATCATCACTGAGGGCATGCTGTGCAAGATTTATCTTCCTATGTTCAAACAAATCATTAGATTTATCTTTTTTGGTATCATAGGTCTTCATTGAGTCAAATAAACCGTATTTTGTTTACTACAGTGGAAAGATATAAATGCTAACTACTGTTTAACTTTATTTTATGAGAGTGAATATTATATTCTTCTTTCCAGTGACCTTTTATTGCCTCGTGAATAAAGAAATAATTTGCTAGACAGAAATAGCAGCAAGAGAGTGATGGAATTTATGAGCAGGCCAAGTCTTCTAAAAGTGAGAGATCAACATGATAGTTTCATAATAAAAGTAGAGAATTTTTCTGTACCCCATTTTCAAAACTTTTGCTAACTTTACATCATACAGCAAACAATACGCATGATTTAAAAGGTAGGAAACTTATCAATCTTTCGGAACAGAAAAATAAAGTCAAAATCTGTGATGGATATGATATTTTGCCAAACTGCTAAACATTTGCTCCTTTAAAAATTATCCAAAAAGGGAATATAGAAAAACAAGTAAGGAGAATGCTTTTTACAAGAGAAAAAAATAAATAACCTAACAACAGCAAAATAAAAGAGTACAGCATAGTGGTCAAGAGTGGGACTTCTGGAACATCACAGAACATTTTAGAGTGTTAGGATAGCGGGGAGATTACCTGCTGTCTGAACCTGCTTCCTCTTATATAAGATGGAGATCACATCATGAGAGATATACAGTGCTTTGCATGGTGCTTAGCACATTTTATTTGATAGATGTTAACCATCATTACTAATTTTAGTTAACAACTGAATTTTTTTGACCAGATCTGCATGACTCATGGTTGCATACCTTAAAATTGTGGCCATCCAGCAAAAATTTGCAAAACACATCAATCCATTGTCTAATCTTTCTGGAAGTGCGCTGGACAATTTTTTCTTAAGGTTCCTTGGTCGTGACATTGTATCAGAACATAGTTTCAAAGGAACTTAAAAATCAAGTTTTCAGGGATTCTGCTTATGATAGAGAAATCTGGGAAGAATATTGGTACCTATCCTTACAATAAGAAAAAAGATGGTTAGGCTATGAAATCTTACCCTTTCCTGAATGCATTACAGGGCTGAGATCACAGGGAAAAGCTAAGGATGATGATGGAGGAATAGAAATGTTAACAAAAATATTCCAGGAATACAGTGACTATCCTAAGCATAAACTGCCATCAGAAAAATCTGAACTCAGGGCTGCATATGGTGACCACAGCAAAACCAAAACCTGAATCCAAATCAACTGATGGCTACACTAACTCAACCCATATACTAATAACCTACCAAATAAAGACGTGTCCACTTCCAGACATAAGTGCTTTTTATGTCAGACACTGTTGTGCAATGTAACGGATCTAACCCTCAAACAAGAAGTGTGAGAAACATAAAGAGGCAAGAAAAAACAACACAGTGTTAAGAAAATCAATAGCAGAAGACTCCAATATGATCCAGATGTTGGCACTATCACCCAAGAATTAAAAAAAAAAACAATGATTAATGTATTATTACGATTAATAGTGGAAAAGGTAGACAACCTATGAGTGGATGGAGGCATTCAGCAAAGGAGTAAAAACTGTAAGGAAAAAAATAAATGGAAATGTGGAAGTAAAAAACACAGTAACAGATGAAAAATGCCTGTGATGGACTCTGCAGAAGGAAAGAATTTCACACCATGGAGGAAGGAATTTGTGCATCAAAGATAGGTCAAAAGAAATTACCCAAACAAAGTAGAGTAAAAAATGAAACATCATTTCATAGCTGTGAGACATCAAATCCTCTAACATATGTATAGTTGGAATAGCTATTGGAAGAATTGGGCAAAAAAAGTATTTAAAGAAATAATGATCGAGGGGTGCCTGGGTGGCTCAGTCGGTTGAGCATCAGACTTCATTCAACTCAGGTCATGATCTCACAGTCCATGAGTTTGAGGCCTGTCTTGGGCTCTCTGCTGACAGCTCAGAGCCTGGAACTTGCTTTGAATTCTGTGTCTCCCTCTCTCTCTCTGTCCCTCTCCTGCTTGCAGTCTGTTCCTCTCTCAGAAATAAATAAACATTGAAAGCATTTTATATATATATATATATATATATATATATATATATATATATATAGCATTATATATATATATGTGTGTGTGTATATATATATATATACACACACACACACACACATATATATATATATACACACACACACACACACACACATATATATATATATATATATATATATATATATATATATATGAAGTAATGATTGAGAATTTCCCAGGACTAATGAAAGACACCAAAACATAGCTCCAGGAAGCTCAGAGGAAGCAAGCTGGATAAATATCAACAAAATTTACCCAATCATTCAAACTTCTGAAAACCAAAGTCTTGAAAGTATCTCAAAAAACAAAACAAAACAAAAAAAGAACACATTACATCCAGAGGAACAAAGTTGAGAGTTATATTGGACCTATTATTACAAACAATTAAAGTAAAAGACAGTTCACTGAGATCTTTAGAAGTGTTGAAATAAAAAAAAAAACTGTCAACCTCAATTTCTATATCCAATGAAAATATTTTTCAGTAATGGAAAAGAAATAAAGAAGTCTTTAGACAAAAACTGAGAGCATTCTTAAACAAAATACGTGTGCTACAAGAAATGCTAAAGGAACTTCTTCAGGCAGAATAAAAATACCAGACAGAAACTAGGACCTACACAAAGAAATGAAGAGTGTTGGAAATGACATGATTGAATGTATGTATGTATGTATCTATACATATACATAATACATATATTATTTTCTTATATAAAGTGCTCTAATAGAAAATTGTCTCTCTACAACAAAAACAGTGGTGATATGTGTTAGCGTTATATGTACTGTATACAGCTAACATTGAAAACTATATGGTAATCACTGTATAAAACATGGAAGTGAGTAATTGGGAGTATACTATTGTAAATTCACTATACTATATGTGAAAATGTATATTATTTGCATGGATGCTGCGATTAAAGTTGTATACATAAACTCTAGGGAAATGAAAAATGTCATTTTAGGGAGTTATAAATGATAAGCTAATAGTGGAGGCAAGTGTGGAATCATAAAGGACTCAATCCAATAGAAGCCAGAAATAGGAAGAAAGAATAAAAGAACACATGAAAAAAATAAAAAATAACCAGAAATATGGTCCACTTTTACTAACAATATCAATAATTACATTAAATATTAAATGATATACATACATCCACTAAAAGATAGTCTGACTGAATTAAAAATTAAATTAACCAACTATATACTACCTACAAAAAACTGACTATAAATATAGAGACATAGGTAAAAATAGAAAGAATAATATACAATGAACCATTAAAAAATAACCAAAATAAAACTAAACCTAAGTATACTGACATCAGAGAATTGACTTTATAACATGGAATATTCTGAGGGAAAAAGAAAAATATTATTTATCAATAAAGGGCCAATGTACCAGTAAGATATAATGAGCCAAAATATGTATACATCTAACAACAGTGCTTAAAAATACATAAGGCGAATAGCTATAAAACTGATGAGGCAAAAGAGACAAAGCCACAATTATAAGGGAACATTGTGCTTTTCACTCAGTAATAAACAAAACAAGTAGTCTAGCAGCAAAGATACAGAAGATAAAAACAACACTATGAACCAATTTGACCTAATTGACATTTATAGAACACTCCACCCAATAACAACAGATAAAATTCTTCTCACGTACTCATGGAAATTTAATCAACATATTCTAGACCATGAAAGAAAACACAGGAAATTTTAAAAAGGAGAGATCATGCAAGTGTTTTTCTTTAACCATAACAAATTAAATTAGAAATTGATAAAAAAAGATTTTGGCAACTCTCCAAATACTTGATTCCAAGACTTCCTAAACAGGCACAGAAATCAAGACAGCAATATATATAGATAAGAGAATAGACACAAAAATCAGTAGAACAGAATACATTGGCACATATACGGTCAATTGATTTTCAACACAGAGGAAATGGCAATTTAATGGAGAAAGGATATCTAGTGCAATAAATGGTGCTAAAACAATTGGATATTCAAAAGGAAAACAAGGAATCCTTGGTTCATATCTTGCACCATAACAAAAATGAAATAACAAACAGATCATAAGCCTAAATGTAAAATTTACAATTATAAAGCATATACAAGACAAGACAGGAATAAATCTTTGCAATGTTTGGTGTAATGGTGACTTGTTAGGTGTGATACCAAGACACAGACATAAAAGAAAAAGTGGCAAATTGGATTCCATTAAATTTAAACTTCTGTTCTTTGAAATTCACCATTAGAGAATGAAAAGCTAAGCCAGAAACAGAATATTTTCAAAACACATTTGTGATTACGATCCTCTATTATACAAAAAGAGCTCTCTAAACTCAATGATTAGAAAACAATCAACTCAACCGAAATCAGAAAGACATTTTAAAAAATCCACCACATGAAAAATACAATGAAGGATAAGATCAGTCATCTGGAAGACAGGTCAGTAGAAAATACACAGATTGAGGCATAGACACAATAAAGAAAACTAGTGAAAATACCATAAAGCTTTTGTGAAGCACAGAAAAAGTCTTTTAAAATTGTGTAATTGGAACTCCAGAAGAGTGAATATGGCTGAATAATTTTTTGAGGATAGAATGGCCAGGAACTTTCCAGTGCTAATGAAAAACATCCATTTACAGATTCAAGAAACTCTGAAAGCCTCAAGAAGGATAAACATAAAGAAAACCACACTTAAGAACATTAGTAAAACTGCTGGGTTGCCTAGGTGGCTCAGTCAGTTAAGAGTCAGATTTCCACTCACAATCGTCTCAAGGCTTGTGAGCTTGAGCCCCACCTCGGGTTCGGGGCTGAGAGCTCAGAGCCTGGAGCCTGCTTTGGATTCTGTGTCTCCCTCTCTCTCTGCTCCTTCCCCACTCGTACTCTGTCTCTCTCTCAAAAACAAATAAACGTTAAAATAAATAATTAAAAAAAGAACATTAGTAAAACTGCTAAAAAACAAACACAAAGAAACTCTTCAACAACCAGAGAATAATTACACAATAACTTTAGAGAACAATTGTAAGACTTAAAGCTGATTTTCCAACAAACTAGGAAGCCAGATGAAAACAGAATGACATTATCCAAGTAAGGAGATTATAAAACTGCCATCCTAGAATTTTATAACCAGAGAAAAAACACCTTCAATAATAATTACATTTTAGGGGCACCTGCGTGGCTCAGTTGGTTAAAGCATCCAACCCTTAATTTTGGCTGGAGTAATGATCTCAACACTTCATGGGTTCGAGCTCGGCATTGGGCTCCATGCTGGCCATATGGAGCCTGCTTGGGATTCTCTCTCTCTCTTTCTCTCTTTCTCTGCCCCTCCCCTGCTCATTCACTCTCTTTCTCTCTCTCTCAAAAAATAAACTTAAAAAAATGATTATATTTTAAACAGACAAAAATGAGACCACCAGCTGACCTATACTAAAATAAATTAGAAGAGAGTTTCATTGGAAGTAAAATGACCCCAGACAGGAATGAAATAATGAATGAAGAGTGCCAAAAAAGGAAAAATTTATGTAAGTAGAAATGATTATTGACTTTACAAAATGAGAGACGGTATCTTGGGTGTTTAAAATATGTGTGGAATTAAACTGATTTATAACAATAATACAAAGATGTGAGAGCGTAAATGGAGTTGATATGGTCTAAAACTCTTAGTATTATCCTGGAAATGGTCAAGTATTGATTTGCATATTATTTTAATTTTTAATTTTTTAAATTGTTTTGCATAAGATTTTGTTAAGTAAAATATCCCCATTGTGAGTTATAAGGCAACTGTTAAAGGAATAGAAAATAATGTAGACCTAACTAATTAATAGAGGGGCAAAGTAAATAATAAAGACATCTGTTAGTCAATAAAACAGAACAGAAAATAAAACAACCAATAGAAGACAAAGAGGAGTATAAAATGGGAGTTGTGGGCAAACAGAGAATACGTATTAGGTTATTGTTTTAAATACAAATAGAGTCGTCATGCATTAAGGGTATGTAAACTATGTAATCCGATTTGAAGACTACAAGTGACAGAATTATTATAAAACCACGTTCAATATAAGCTGCTTATAAAAACATACCTCAAATATAAGAAAACAGAAATGTTGGGAAAAAAATAAGGGAAAAAGGGAAACTACGCAAACATTAAGCAAAGACTAGTTCCTGTAGCAACTAAAAACTTTCAAAGACAAAGGCAAAACGAGAAGTAAGAAGGATTATCTCATAATAGTTATGGGTTCAACCTACAATGAAGATAACACCGTTCTAAATTTGTGTGTAAGAACATAACTTCGAAATAGAAAAATAAAAAAATCATAGAACTAAAAGGAGAGGTATTACAAATCCACAATTATAATGTGACACTATTATATTTCTCTCAATAGCTTTTAGAACACACAAAACATATTTAAATGTATCTATTTGACAGACTTAGAGCGGTTGCTATTTGCTGCTAGGTTTCCCTCACAGATGTAAGGAAAAGTGTCTGCATTTTCTGTCTGATTGTGGCAGCCAAGATTGAATGGAGATATATAGGAATTGTAAAAACAGGGAAGAACCCATATTGCAACTAAGATATAACCTCATAAACAGGGAAGAGCCTGTTCTATTCCAGAAAAGGAATCTAAAATTTGAATTTATATGAGAAAAGAAAGTTCAATAAGAACGTAGAAAATCTGAACAACACAATACACTGCACAAAATGACAGAAAACATAGTCTTTCTCAAGTACACATGTACTTTACGCAAAAATTGACCATATTCTGGGCCAGTTAGGAAGGCTTAATAAATTTTTTAAAATTGAAATAATTTATATAATTTTATTTCACCACAGAAGAATTAAGCTAGAATTTGAGGTCACTAGAACTAAAAAATATCAAACTACTTAGAAATTAAACAATACATTATCAATAACCCAGGGACAGAAAAGGTAAATTTAGAAGATATTTAAGAAAATGATTTCAAACTGTGGGATATAGGGAAATCAGTGCCTAGAGGGAAATTTATCATCTTAAATGCATTTCCCAGAAAAAAATACAGGCTAAAAATGAGTTAGTTCAGCTTCTATCTTAAGAAGCTAGGAAAAAAGAACCCTACAAATAAACCCAAAGAAAGTATAAATAGGTAAGTAACAAAAATAACAGCATAAATCAAACCAATAGAAAACAGAGGTCACAAGTTACAAGTTTCCATTTATTTATTTATAAAATAAACATAAATAGTCTACAAAATAAATAAATATAAAATATATAGTCCTATAAAATAAACAGTCCTGAGGATATAATGGTGAACATGGTAACTATACTTAAGAATACTGTAGTGTGTATTTAAAAGCTTCTAAGAGAGTAGAAGAGTAGATAAGACCTAAAAGGTCTTATCACAAGAGAAAATAATTTTTAACTATGTGAGGTGATGGATATTAATTTGACTTGCTGTGATGATCATTTTGCAGTAAACATATACTGAATCATTATGTTCTACTAACAAAATGTCATATGTCAATACATCTCAATAAATAAATAGAAAATAAAATTTTCACAAAAATTAAAGTTGATTCTTTGAAAACATTAAGAAAAAAATTATAAATGATTATATCAGGAATGAAAACCTAGACACTACCCTGACACAATTCTCATCAGAGGGATAACTGAGAGATACGAATGAGCAACTTTCTAACACTACATTTACTAAGTTAGATAACATAAAGCATTCTAGGAAAAGAGAAGAAATAGAATGTTTTTAGTAGTTCTATTTATATAAAAGATATTGAATCATTAGAAAACACATAATGAGGGAAACTCCATAACAAGATGGCTTTATTGGTGAATCATCCCATATATTTAAAACTGAAATCACATCACCATGTACTAACTGTTGCAGAATAAAGAAACACATACCAGTTCTTTTTTTTGAAAATAGAATAAACTTCACAGTTAAACCTGCCAAGGACAGTAGACAAAAGGCAACGTAAAGGCTGATCCCTGTCATGACATTAGAAGCTGAAGTCTAAAATATTAGTAAATTTAATATGGAGATATAGACAATGATAATATGACAGCACCAAGTGACACTCATTTTAGAAATACAAGGTGGTTGATATCTTGATAGATGAAGAAAAAGCATTTCACAAACTGAAGCACTCAATCGTGACACAAATGCCTGGGAAACCAAGAATAAAAGGAAAATTCCTATTTAGGCAGAGTAACTACAAAGAAAATCAATAGACGTTACTAAAAGGTTTTTTTTTTTTTTTCTGAAATCAAGGATCAGCCAAAGTTATCTGCTGTTCTCAGTTGATTTCAATTTTATACTGGAGATGTAGTCAGTATAGGAAGCAGGGAAAATATTACAAGGATTAGAAAAGAATAAAAAGAGAAGGCCATTATTTGCAGATGTCATTTTTGTGTCTACAGACAAGTGTAGTACAAAGACCACTGGATATAAGATTAATATACAAGAATCAGCTATATTTCTATATATCAGTGATGCACAAAAATAAATTTATAAAAATATTATTTACAATAGTGTCTAAAATATCCAATAGGAATCAATATAACAAATAAGGTCAAAAACATCATATTTCACCACACCAAAAACTACACAATATTATTATGAGCGCAAAAGACGATGCTGGCAAATGGAGAAATATGCCATGCTCGTGGATGTGAATTTTCAACTTTGCAAAGATACTGATTATCCCTGAAATATTTCATAAATTTAACGTAATAGGAATATAGTTTGTGGAAATAGACAAGCTAATTGTGAAACAACCAGAGAAATAGTTTAACCGGAAGTCCAAGAATAGGTAGAGAAATGTTAAAGAAGAAAATACAACTGAAAGATGTACATTACTAGATGTCAAGACCTACCTTACCCGTAGATATATCAAATTGTCAAAAGCAGAGTTACAAAACAGTGAACAGCAAAAAATTAAAAAATTATTTTAAAACTTGAGGAGTATATGGTTAGATAAATATTTTTTAACAAGACTCAAAAACTCTAAATATAAGGAAAAATCGGGGAACCTGGCCTTACTCAAATTAATTTGCCACGCAACAAAGGATATCACAGCCTTTTAAAAAATGAGATCAACTAGAGAAATGCATTTTCATATAAACAAAAGAAAGTTGCCCTACGGAATATTTTTAAAATCTTGCAAATCAGTAATAAAATAACTCAAAAGAAAAATAACCAAATAATAAGCATTGGAAATATAGAGGAAATCAAACCTAAAGAGCCAATAAATACATGAAAAGATGATTAATCTCACCAGGATCCACACAAATGTAATTGAAAACAGTCAGATGTAATTTGCATTTGTCAAGTTGGCAAAAACTAAAAACCTTGATAACATTAAGGGTTGACTAGAAGATGTGGGAGCAAGATCCCTACATGATGATGGCGGGAATGTATTTTTGATACTTCCCTTTAGAGAGCCACTTGGCAGTAATTTCCAGAAACACTGAGGATGCGCATGCCCAATATTTCCACTTCCAGAGTTGGTGTTGTTCAATATACGCTGTCCTAATGAAAAACTAGGAACAATAGAAATCAATAGAGGAATGGATAAATTGTGTCACGTTATTGGCTGGGAGGGAGATTTTACAATTTCAGAGTAGTTGTAACTTCAGAGAAGGGGACGTATGGTCACATACGTGATAGTGATGACAAGGGGATGATTTTCAATGTTTTATGTCTCAAAATGTAAAAGTTAATATTTGCAGTATCTGGGGGTTTTTCACAGATATTTCTTACCTTCTTGTTTACATTTTTCTTTAAGTTTGAATTATTTTACAATCAAAAGGAAAAAAAAATAGGTTGCGTGAACTTGTCCCGGGATTAATACAGTTCAAATGGAGAGACAGGAGACAGACAGGTGAAGAAACTGAACGGGTGAATATAATATATCTTGACACCGGATTAATGACAGCAAAGGAAAAGGAGAGAATAGAATGGGGAGGGAAAAAGGAGGGGAGAGATGGAGAGAGTGATCACAGAAGGAACTGTAGCATAAATGTTAGGTGAGGGGAGATGTGGGAGTGAGTGGGGAACCGGTAGGGCAGGGGGCTGGACTGGGGACACTGATGCTCTTGACAGAATCAGAGAGCATGGGGCAGGAGGCTCAGGAAGGAGAAGTTTCGCTTCTGAAGAGCAACTTGTGGATACTGAGAAGACACCCAGTTGTAGATGCAGTTGGTACTGGCCAAAATGGGGAGAGAAATTAAGGATAACGCTGTAGTGTTTCAAAGCCACAGAACTTAGTTAGCTAAGTTTCCAAGAACGTGAGGATTATGAGAGGAAGAAAAAGAACCACTGAAAGATCCTTGGCACAACCTTTGCACTGGAGGATCGGCCTCTGAAGAGCTGCCAGGGCAGAAGGGTCATGAGACACAGTGGAGGGAGGGGGGAGGGAGGGAGGGCTGGCCCAGAAGTCGGTGCCCTCGTCGGTGTTAATGTTACGGAGACTTGAAAGAGGGAGAGAAGGCAGCTAATGCTGCTGTGTTTAGCAACTCAAGGTTCCCTGATGACTTCAGGATGATGCTAAGAAAGAGAGAGGCAATGGTGGCTACCCGGGCGATGGTCTGGCTACTAAACATATGCAGTAAGGACCAGGGGACAAAAAGGAGCCATGCTTCCTGGATTGTGTGTCAGCTGAGAGGTGACATTCTGCTCATTTGGGTTGCTCCTCTTGAGACTGGCCTTCTTCCAGATCCGGTGAGGGCTCCTCCAGGGCTTGCCATCCTCTCACCTTCCTCCTGTGGGTCTCAGCTGAAGAGCGTTGGGGAACTGACTGTGAAATAAAACTGTTTATCCCAGCCCTGCATAAATAAATGTCACTTCATTATTCCCTGCATCTGAATCACTGATATCCTGTATTTCGCTTATCTCGTTTATCCTTGAAGCTGTCCTCAAACACTTCGCAGTCTCCTGAATTGCATACAAATGGATGAATATTTGAAAAAGTGTAATTGCTGTTGTTTGTTATTTTGTCCTGCCACTGTGCTTTCATATACCATCTGGACCGGAGGTGGACTTGTTAAAAAAAAAAAAACACCCAGAAGGGACAGTCTCACGAATTTGAGCCTACAAGAGAGAAGGAAGTCCTTAGTCTCTCCCCCAGAAAACAGATCTTTACAGAGTTTCCTGGCCAAACATGCAGCCAAGATGTTGCTAAATCTGGGAAGCTTATCAAGTGCAAACTGTGAGTCTTCTCACAACTGTGCTCAACGACACATGGTCTGTTTGTTGCTTTAAATGAACATCACAGGAATAATCACAACAGACACCTGTATGGTACTGTGCACTTTTCAAATTATTGCCACATGCAAGAGATAATTTCATCTTCCCAAGGACCTTATGAGGTTCTGAGACTCCGAGTGGCTATGTGATCAAGGTGAAAAGCAAGGCAAGTCTGTGATGGGGCCAGGTCTCCACCCACCCAGTACGTGCAACACTGTGGTGTATCTTCAGTAGATTCCCTAGCTGAGACTTTTGATATCTGCCTTTGCCTATAACAGCAGTTAGGTGGGAGGAAATGACAAGGTAGATGTTCATCCTACATTGATAGATATATGACTGATTCACCATTTTTTTTGTGCAAAGGGTGGAATCAAGAATATCCACCAGAGCCTCCCTTCAAGGAGACCATTGTCTGTTTGCAGGAAATTACTTGGAAAACGAATCATGATGGAAACTTGGGTCCAAATGGAGTTTGGGCTTGCCCTGAATGAGGAAAGGAGAGGAACTTTTTGGTTGGATCAGGAAGAAAGAGGATGAGAGAAGGGAAAAATAATGGTGCAGAGCCAGAGAAAGACAAAGGGTTTATGTTTTGTATTATGACCTTTCCTCGATCCTTCAAATCTATAGTTAAATTATGAATTTCAGGGAACATTTGGGGTGAGTGTGTGGTTTGAGGACAAGAGGTAGATATTTTGTGTTCATATTTTAAAAAATTAAAATATGGGATCAATTGGGATGTCCGAAAAGTTGTGGGGACTTCTCTGGATTGTGCTTTGCTATGGATTGGAGGTTTAGGCCAAGTTCAGCTGCATTTCTGAAGAGCAGGAGGCCTCAGCAACACAGGGGTTACTTTTCAGAAATTAGCATTTTATTTATTTGCATGTCCTTAATCTTCTAGTTCAACACACAAAAGAAAAAAGAATTATATATATGTACATGTGTATAACATGTATAACAATAACTTATTCAAGAGAAATGTGTCTTAGTGATATAAAAGAACAGTCTAAGTGAGGAAGAACATTAGATTTCTCATTGTACTCTCTTACAAAGGCAACTTTGACTAACTATGAGTGGCTGCTCATTGTAGACTTATAAGAAGATGCTGATGATATCTGTTGAGGACACTGTAGAGACACTCCTCAATGCTACAGCATTGATTTCCATCAGGTCTAAAATGTGCCCCCCATTATTTTCTCTTAATTAGGAGAGAAAAATGAGGGGCTATGAAGTCATCAAAAATACTACCCAAAGTAATTTCCAAACCTTAACAGAACAAAAGGCAAACATAGCAAAGAATTAAAATACCATTTGGATTTCAACTTCAATTTCTGACCAAGTTATTTTTTCCCACTAATCGCTTAATATCAGCTTGATCTTAAATCTATTTCTTCTCTGACTCAGACTATTAGGATTCTGAAAGAGCTAGAGAAGGTTCAATATACTCATATAATCCATTTCAGATCTTTATTTCACACTAAAGATAGACTTTCCCTCTTCCTCATTATTGATAGGAAAAGAGATATGCGTCTAGTTTTCATTGCAAGAAAGACAATATACAAAGATGTTTCACTTGCTGGAAGACTCTAGGATGAAAACACAACAACAACAACAACAACAACAACAACAACAAACCCAACAATAACAAAAACAACAAGTAAATTCCTCTTTCACTTTTGTCTGCTAACACCGAACAGGGCAAGTGAGCCCAGCCCAGAGATTGCTTCCAGGTGAAGAAGACAGGCAGGTAGGAATGACACCTGGGAAAATTGTGGAGTGTGGGGAAGAGCTGTAAAATTTAATGTCACATTGATAAATCATCAGCTGAAACTATGTGAGACAGGAAGAGGGCAAGCTGTAGGTAGAAATGGCCTCTGCAATGAAGGAAGTGAGAAAGGAAAGAGAGGAATATGAAAGGGAACCACAAAGGAGCAAGGGATATGAAGAGTATATTGGTTTCCTTTTTGCTGTTACAGTAAGTTAACCCAAACTTAGTGGCTTGCAGTGACACACACTTACTATCTTAGAGTTCTGGAGGTCAGAAGTCAAAAACCAGTGGGCTAGAATCGAGGTATTGGCAGGGCTGTGCTTCCTATAGAAGCTCTTGGGGAGAATGCATTTCTTGCTTTTTCAACTTCTATTGGTTGCTGTGATTCCTTGGCTCCTGAATACATCACTTTTGCTTTCATGGTCTAACTGACTTCTCTGCTTCTAACTTTCCTATGTCCCTTTTAAAAGGACCCATGAAGTTACACTGGACCCATCTGGATAATCCAACATAATCTCCCCATCTCAAGATCCTTATTTTAATCACATCCACAAAGACCTTTCACCAGATAAGGTAATTAACAAATTTCTGGGATTACAAAGTAGACACCTTTGGGGGTGGGGGGCATGATCCAGCCTACTACAGAAGGTGTTCAAAAAACATCATAAGGATTGTTTGTGATCACAGTTAAGTGTATGGATGGGGATTTACACACACAAGGAACAACCAGCCCAATTATCCTTGAAACCTTCAAATAGGGTGAATAGCTGGTGTCAATATACATTGGTAAGATGCCCATCTTGTGTCAGGGGCAGTGTAGGGATTTGGAGAGAGAGACTCTTGATCCTAGTTATGGGGTAAATATCTGGTGCTTTCTCTCATCTTCTTGCCACTCTGCCATTCTTGTTCTTGTCCTGGAAAACAATTTAACTTCCAGTTCTCTACTTAGACATTCACTCCCTTCAGGGAGCTTTCTATGAGCTACTACATTCCTCTGTAATACAGGGTATTCCCTGGCCTCACTTCTTTCATGGGTAGCCAAGATTGAGCTTATCTTTCCTGAAGCCAAGGAAAACAAATTCCATGAGAATTGCTTTTAAGTTGGTGAGTCTCTGAATTGTCCTCTCCTCCATTAGTTTGGGTCCAATGACTAAGTGTGTTGAGGTAGTGTGGAGAGAGGGGAAAGAGAAAGATGTCAAAGATAATTACAGGAATAGCATAACAGCGGCCTGCTCTCCCACTCCCTAGCATGGTGAACTTGTATGATTTTTCATGTGTCAGCTGGACACTTAGGAATGTGATGAGTCAACTTGCTGGTACTCCACTGCAAAGCAGGATGATCTCAGCAGGTAGAAGCTGCAGAAAAATCCACCTGTGTTGTGAGCTCTGAAATGGGGGGAGGCTGGTAGTCAAACTAGAACTAGATCTTCTCTATCAGGAAACTGAGTACTGGGGAAAAAGCTGTAGTTCCTCCTTCAAGAACCTGCAGAAGTGATACATGTGAATGTCCATGCATATACCCTGATTATTCTACCGACAACCACACGCACCACACACTGGATATTAACGATGTGCCAGCCATACAGAGAACATCCACAATCTATTTTATATGGAGAAAGACTTACTTGACATTTTCTATTTCCTTTCAAAAATCCCCAACAGAGAAGAAACATAAGAGGAAGGGGGAAAGGCAGTTGAGAGCCAGATCGTCTCCTTTCTCCCTTCTCTATGAAGAAGGGTACGAGGAGAACACTGAGTCAGAACTGAAATGAAAACATTCAAAATAAATAGAACTGAATTTTAAATAGTAGAATGACAAAGTTTAAATAACTGTGTCTGAAAAAGTATAGAATCTGGCCAACATGTTATTAAAGAATTGGAATAAACGATTTCATTTATATGCCCAAGAAGTTGGGGCCAGTTAATAAACTGGTTACATAAGCATTTAGGTTATAAGGTTATAGTTAATTGTTTACTCTCACTCTCAGCTCCTTGAGGCCAGAGACTACTGCACCATGGAGAAAATTTAATTGCAAGGGACCTAAACCTGCTCCAATTACCTCACCAAAAAAAAGTGTTTATTATAAGCATAGAGACTTCACTGAAATCAAGGACAAGATGAAAAAGCAAGTCTTGTGAACAACATAACTTTGGGAACTTTGGCAACTGGGAATTCAGGTTCATCAACCGTCAAACTAATGCTCCACCGATAATGAAATTCAGCCAGTATTTGGCTCAGATTCTTTTACTTCAAATGAGACAGAGACAGAGAGAAAGGAGGCAAACAGACGGACAGACTCAGCCAGGTTTATGACTTTATTCAGTTAAGGTTGGATAAAAGATTGGCATGATTATGAGTAGCTGGTTTGGAGTGTATAAACATTATTGAGTCATTTAATAAATGAAACTTGTTTGGTTTGAGAATCTTAGATTCTCTTGGTTGATAATAATCACAGTACTTCAACAGCTAGAATGTGAATGTCCCTCACCTATCCTGAAGTGGTGCATTTTGAATGGAGATATACTGGAGAAGCACCACATCCTATTTCTTGTCTCATTGAGTTTTTATAATTAATACTTTTTTTGTTTCAGCATTTTACTACAATTGCAGCAACCGGAAGCAATGTCAGGGACTAGTTAGCTTGCTGCTACAATCTTTCCACCCACTTTGGAGATATTTATCCTGAGGAGTTTCTTTTATTCTTTTCATGACATTTAAGTACCTTGGGAAAATCAGTTTGTTGACCTGGCTCATCATGTAAAACCTGAACAGATTAAGAAAATAGCCCAGATGGGTTAGCCATACAGTCAAGGGTAGGAGCGGGAGGTGGAAAGGTCTTATCCCCTCAAGGAGTTTCATCAGAAAAATGTGGACTTTTCAAATTATCAACGTCTTTAACGCCAGAAATTTTAATAAACTCTCAAAGGTATATGATTCTACATGACACTGGCCCACAAGCCTTTCCAGAACATTTCTTCATTGAGTCAGCATCTGTGGTACTGGGAAAGAATGAAAGTGAATACCCCTGAACTGGGTCAGATATTACCTGCTGGTGGTTAAGGGGGTGGATACAAGATGATGGAGGCTAGTAAGGACACAATGAAAGAAAAAAAAGTAAAAGAGATATTTACCAGGGTGGCTTTGATTCCAGACCTTTTCAAACGAGGAAAATTCCAGACTAGTTCTTATAAGTTTGTCCTTATATGGTTTTTCTAAAGTTAAGTGTTTTGTCTTTAAGTGTTATTTATAGAGGAGTTCAAGTTCACATAAGTTATTTGTGTTTTTAAATTCACAGAGTTCTACATAAACATTGATAGAGATGGGAGGAGAAGAAGCATATGGAAGTGTCACAGGGAAGGTTCTTCCATCAAGAAGGCAGATCTAAACTTAGATGTCAGATGACGATGGAAAAATACAGCATAATAAGCCCTTCCTCTTCTGGAAGAGTGCCAATCTGTGAATCTTTTGGATTTATGAAGAACACTCTAATCTCAGAACCCCTGTAAATTCTCTTGCTTTTTCTTTCCTATGCTCCAGACTCAAAAATTATGGTGTCTTCAGTTATTACTTCAAGGGAGATACAAGAGGTTAAAAAGGAATAAAAATGCCAGAATGGGGAAAATCAGAAAGTACCATCAAAGTCATCTTAAAGCAAGTATGTACACATAACACATGCACATATAAAGAAGTAACAGTTAAGTGATAACAACAAAAAGAGCTCCTCCAACTTCTAAACAGGGAGTAAGACATTTAAGTGCATCTAGTTTCATAATATATTCCAGCAGCTCTGAACTTTATGTGATTCCTTACACAAACCATCTACACTTATGACACCCCCAATGCTTAATACCAGTCCCCACTTTTTTCCTCAAGTAACTCTTACTGGAGCTTTAACACTCAGATTTAGTGAAAACCAAGCCATTGATATATGAATTATAGGACAAAATCTCTCTCTCTCTCTGTTTTTGGCTATTGAAGAAATAAAAAGACTAGGAGGCTTATGAGAAAAATTTAGCTCTCCTAGAATTATCACAAAAATGCCACAGGTAAGTTTTTCTCTTATTTTGCAGGTAAGCAGTTTCCTAGAATTACTGTTTCAGCTGATGAAACTACTTGGCAGGTGAAATCTTACATGAAAACTTGATATGTAACACAGATCAATGGGAAGCAGACCCCCAGGGTCTCCTTCAGATTACCAAGGTGGTTTTTGGACACCTTGATGTCTTATTGAGCACATATGAAATCAAGTGCACCAAGACAACTGGAGCATTAGAAAGACTCCTCAGTTCTTCATTTTTAAAAATATCTTGCTTTCATTCATGAAAAAAATGGTCTTATGTAGGTATGGATTATCCTGAGCTGGCCTATAAAATCTGTAATTAATATTGTGACTATAGTGCACAGTAGAATTAGTAGCATTATATCTTTCTCATCTGTGAAATAGGAATAATAATGTATATCTTGCTGACTTCATAGAGATAATTGAAGATAATATAGGAAAATGAGTATAAAAACACACTGCAAACAATTATGCATTAAATAAGTGCTGCCCTTTCTCTATTTTTGATAATAGAAGCCAGAGTGGGCCTCTGGATTTGTGTAAAATGTGACTTTATTGAAATTAGCAAAATGTAACCACAGGCACATTTTTCTTTTTTTTCCCAAAAAACTAGGGACAGACTAAAAGAAAATCTATTAAACTTTTGCAAAAGTCAGTTCAGTGTTTTTCTCTTCTGGAATTCACCAAAAACTTGATGGAGAATGAAAACAAAAAAATTAAAACCCATCTTCAGTAATATTACAAGACAATTCTAATTGAGAGTTGCCAAAATATGTGGGAGAGTTGCCAAAAAAAAAAAAAAGCTGTGATCAGGCAGAAAGTGGGATGGGCAAAGTACTAATAAACACAGGAACTGGCAGGAAGGCTTGGCGTTAGCACCTCCATAAAAGCACCAGCAAAATACACTTCTTGACCTTCTTGACCTTAAGAGGCTGCCCCTAAAGTACAGGGACTCTATTCCTTGCTTGCAGAAATGGGTGTGGTAACTTGAATGAGAAGGGCTCATGGGTAGAAACCTTCTGCAAGGTGGGTAAGACTTGAATCTCCATTTGGGATAGCCTGTGTATGGCAAAACTGCCTCAGAACTTTCAACATCATTACCTACCATGAGAAAGTTAGTGAACTTTAAAGCTAAAGAAAATCTTTTTTTTGTTCAGGATGCAAAAGACCAACCATTGGTAAGAGAGGTATCATAGAACACTTTTGAGACTAAAATGGGTCAAGGAAAATGCTAAATGTAATGAGATGCCAAATAGTCATATGGCAACACCGTCTTGAACAAAATGGAATCTATAATCTCCTTACTTTAAGACAGAAACTTTCGCCTGACATAAAGTTTCTGCACGGTAACATTCAATGTTTGAAGACAGTAGAGCAACATTCAAGATTTTTAAAGAAAGTCATCAATTTCGTATCTGGAAAGTTATTCTAGTGTATAAACCAGTTACATCAAACATGCCAGAACTCAAGGAATATTCTTCCTCAAAATACTTCTTGGATAGAGTATTACTGGATGACTTGAGCAAGCGATGGCTTGGGAACTTATGATGCAAGTACTGTTGGTGAGAAGTGAAAACAATTACTTGAAGAACAAGCACTCAAACAGATGTGGGAATTAGGGTGAAAAGACGAGTAAGTAACATGTACCCTGATAATGCAGAAATGCCAAAAATATAAAAAATCAGGGAGAGAAGAGAATAAAAAGGGAGGGAGAGGGAGTTTACTGATTCCTTCATCTATGATAGCTGGGAGTTAAAGAATATCATTTAAAGACAATCAACTTTATTTAAAGTACTTAAGAATATAAAACTAAACATTAAAGAATATTATTGGCTGAAAGTGAATGGTGGAAGAGAGAGAAGAGAAAGGGTAGAAGGTGAAATGCAGTGATCTGATCAGTGTTTATGGTAGGAACCTAAAGGTTGTATATGAGTATAACTAAATAAGAACCTTTAGAACGAAGTAAAATCTTACATACAAGAGGAACTAAACTTCAACAAAGCTAAGAAAAACAAGTGAAACTTGTTTAAAAAAAACTATTAAAAGAGAGGTGCCTGGGTGGCTCAGTTGGTTAAGCATCCAAGTTCAGCTCAACTCATGATCTCACAGTTCATGGGTTCAGGCCCGCCGTTGGGCTCTGTGCTGACAGCTCAGAGCCTGGAGCCTGCTTCCAATTCTGTGTCTCCCTTTCTCCCTGCCCTCCCCACGCTTGTGTGCATGTGCTCTCTCTCTTTCTCAAAAATAAATAAATAAACATTTAAAATGTTAAAAATATATTAAAAGAATTCTTCCCAATGGTTAAGAAAAAACAACCACCCTTATAGAAAATGAACAAAGAACTTGAATGGAGTTTAGGAAAAATGAATTCATTCATAACAAGAGAAATAAAAATTTTTGAACAACTAGTCACATACCACTTTCACCTAAACTATGGACAAAAATCTAAAAGTCTCATCATACATTATATGGTGAGGCTTTGGGGAGACAATTTAAAAAAGACTTATTTTTTTATAACAGTTTTAGATTCACAGCAAATCTAAGCAAACAATACATAGAGTTCCCATATTCTTCCTGCCCTTATCATAACCAAACCTTCCTCCACTATCTACATCCTATACCAGAATAGCACATTGGTTACAATAGATAAACCTACAATGACAAATAATTATCACCTGAACTCCATAGTTGACAAGAGGGTTCACTCTTTGTGTTGTACATTATAGGGGTCTTGATGAATATATAAATATACAACTACCATTATTAGACTTGTAATAGTTCCAATGCCTTCACAGTCCTCTGTGCTGATTGATCAGTGGTTGCCCTCCTCCAAACCCCTGGCAACCACTGATCTTTCCCATCTCCATAGCTGTACCTTTTACAGAATGTCATATAATTGCAATCATGCAGTATGTGGCATTTTCAGATTGGCTTCTTTCACTTAGTAATATGTATTTAAAATTCCTCCATGTATTTTTCATGATTTGATTGTCCCTTTCATTTGGGAAGACATTATTTTATGGAAGTGTTGTTACAATACTTACAGAAGACAATTGAGCACACGTACCAAATTCATAAACTTTTAAACCTAGCTTTAATGGTCAGATCATATTAGGAGGGCCTTATGTGCCAAGTTAAGTTCTCTAAGTAGTGGTAGACATGAAGATTTATCAGTATGGAAATAATATCATTAAATTTGGGACTTTCAAGAATCAAGTGGTAACAACATGTGGACAAAAATTTACAGCCAAGAAAAATTGAGTCAGAACAACTTTATAGGTGACTATCTTAGTTAGGTATAAAATAATGAAGGTAAGAACTAAAAGGGCAATGATAGAATTTTTAAAAGATGAGTAATGATTTAAAAATCCCAAAGTAATAAACAATGGAATCTGGAAACATTAAGTCATCTTGTAAAGATTTATTTATTCATTTGTTTAACAAAAATTTATTAAATATCTACTCTGTACCAGTCTGTAAGATTAACACTTGCATATTGCACTTGGAATTAAGCAAAAGAAAAAGCATAAGTATGCTGCAACATGTTGGAGATGAGGGTCTAAGTCTCAGATGAGAGATTATTCTTAAGATAAACTGAACTTTGAGAGTTATCCTCAAGGAGATAATGATAGAGGCAATGATGCTAGAGAGCTCCTTCTTGTATACACCTGGTTTCAGAGACAGAGAATACCCAAAAACTGAACTGTGGGGATCTTTTTTACAATTATAAGATAAAAAAAGAAATATAATTCAACCAAACAGATACAAATAGGAGGAGATATCCATAGCCATGGAAACAAAATGTGGAAAACATTCAGAAAAAAAACACAAAAACAAAAACAGAAAAAAAAAATCCACAGAGAAGTCACCAAGGTGAGTTAATTTGACACGAAATATGCCATGGTAAGTAAAGACCGGGTAAGTAATGAGTGTTGGGAAAATGTAAGTATGGACAGAAATAATGAATTTGAGCATTAAAAGTGAGGAGAATCATAAGTTAAGATACTTCAAATTTTTTTAAATAAGCAGAAAAGTGTGCATGTATGAAGACAGTGTAGAAGGTATCAGTGAAGAGGGAGAGATTTAAGATTCAAGGGGGAAGAAACTGTATCATCATGGCACTGAAATCTATGGGAGATCAACTGCATTTTGATCTAAAAATATACAAGAAATCAAGTATCGTACTCCTTAGGGATGGAATTGGCCTTAGAAATAAAAGAAAGGAAGAAAAGTGCTGTTAATAAATTCACACTGGATCAGGGCTTACTTATTTAAGAGATTGAGTGGAAATGAGAAACAAAGGTGCAAAACAGAAAGCTGCTACTACACATAGGTGCTGTTTTCATGTGTCAAAGGCCCTGGAACATCAAACAATTTGAACAACAACAATAAAAGAATTCATAGAGCTCCACCTGAAATCATGGAGAAACATTCCATTAAATCAATACCTCTTCTAATGTGGACGTAGTTGAGTCAGGCAGTAGTGTACATTTCAGTGATGGGAATGTGAGAAATACATCCAATATGTCCTGTTCACTAGATAAACTGTATTAAGAGACATTCCTACAAATAGCAACAGGGTAATCCCATTATCCAGTGAAGCATAAATGCTGATCTATCTAATAACCTTGGCTGAAAACAATATTAGCATTCTCTATTTGTTTCTCTTTCCACCTACACTGTGGGTCAAATCACATCCATGGATATGGTAGGCAGATTATACATACACTAGCTAGATGTACAACTTTCATTTTCAAAACAAGATTAAACTCAGTCTAATATATCTGCTGAATAGTAATTATGCACTAAATGCAATCAATTTATTAGTGATAAGAACACGGGCAGTTAGTTTGGAGGTATGATGGCTATATTTTACATTCTTTTTTAAAAATCTATTATCTTGTAAATTTTTATTTAAATCCAGGTTAGTTAACATAGAGTGAAATAATGGTTTCAGGACTACAATTTAGTAATTCATCACTTACATATCACTTACATACACCCAGTGCTCATCACGACTGCCCTCCTAAATGCCCACCACCCAAGAGCCCATTCCCCCACCCAACACCCCACCAACAACCCTCAGTTTGTTCCCTGTATTTAAGAGTCTCTTATGGTTTGCCTCCCTCTCTGTTTTTATTTTTCCTTCCCTTTCCCTATGTTCATCTGTTTTGTTTCTTAAGTTCCAGATATGAATGAAATCATATGATATTTGTCTTTCTCTCACTGATTTATTTCGCTTAGCCTAATACATTCTAGTTCCATCCATGTCACTGCAAATGGCAAGATTCCATTCTTTTTGACCACGGAGTCATATTCCATTATATATAATATATATTTATGTATATAATATGTATTTATTGGACTATCTCCTTACTTTGGATATTGTCAATAGTGCTGCTATAAACATTGTGGTGCATGTGCCCCTTTGTAATCAGGATTTTTGTATCCTTTGGATAAATACCTAGTAGTGTAATCGCTGGGTCTTAGGGTAGCTCTATTTTTAATTTTTGGAGGAACCTCCCTACTGTTTTCCTAAGTGGCTGAACCAGATTTCATTCCCACCAACATTGCAAAAGGGTTCCCCCTTTTCCAGATCTTCACCAACATCTGTTGTTGCCTGAGTTGTTAATTTTTAGCCATTCTGACAGGTGTGAGGTGGTATCTCACTGTGGTTTTGATTTGTATTTCCCTGATGATGAGTGATGTTAAATATCTGTTAGTCATCTGGATTCTTCTTTGGAAAAGTGTCTATTTATGTCTCTTGCATATTTCTTCATTGGATTATTATTATTTTGGGGGGGGTGTTGAGTTTAAGTTCTTTATAGATTTTGGATACTAATCCTTTATCTGATATGTCATCTGCAAATATCTTCTCCCATTCCATTGATGGCGTTTTAGGTTTGCTGATTGTTTCCTTCACTGTGCAGAAGGTTTTTATTTTGATGAGGTCCCAAAAGTTTGTTTCCTTTTGTTTCTCTTGCCTTTGGAGACATGTCAAGTATGGAGGTGCTTCAGCCGGGGTCAAAGAGGTTTTGGCCTGTGTTCTCCTCTAGGATTTTTATGGTTTCCTGTCTTACATTTAGGTCTTTAATCCATTTTGAGATTATTTTTGTGTATGGGGTAAGAAAGACTATGTTTTATATTTTGAAGTCAACAAAGATAAGTAATGAAGGAGTTAACTTGGCCAGTCAAAAATTCATGTGAACAGAAGGCCTTTCTGGCAGGTGGTAGTAGATGGCCACCTACATAAATTTACCACTTTTGTACAATAACTCGTATAATTTCATATGTTATTATTTTCTTTTGCAGGAGTCCCAAATGCAAATGTCTATTTTTAATTGTATTTCGGATTTTGTTTTATTTTGTTTTGTTTTTAGCCACTGAGTGCTAGAACTCATGGTATTAGAAATTGGTTTATGTTCTAGTGCCTCATTAATTAAAGGTCTTCTAATGAATTTCAATTGATTCAAATAAACTTATTTTGTAGGGTTAATGTTTACAACTAATAGTTGTAGGATTCAAGTGGTAGGGTTATAATTATATTATAAAGTATGTCATTTTTTACCTCTAATGCCTAACTTCAATAAGCTTTGAGGTATGAATTTTACTAAAACTATGTCTTTGTTTATACTGTGAGCAGCAACCTTCATATCTAAGGTAAAGATACAATCAGATATCATTATAAGTCATTATAATGAAGTCACTTGATGAATTTTACTTCACTAATGCTTCTTCAGGCCAATCTCAACCTTATACACTTATACAAACTTACTTTGAGGTTCTACTTTTCTTTCTCTCTCTCTAAATATATATTGTGTATACACACACGCACACCTATACACACGCACACACATATATTTCTTCTATCTTTCAATAAAATTGTCTATCTATATATTGATATAAACAGCTATGACATGTAACACTCTTTCTCATACAGTTTTAAAGATACCATATTCAAACTATTGAGGCCAGGGATAGTGGTTCTATGTAAGAAAACTTTTTGATTTGATATATCTATTATCATAGGCCAATATTATTGAGCTCCTATTATGAGAGGGACATCCTATTGGGCAGTTAGGCTGTGATGAGGCATAAGATGGAGTCCTAGGCCTCCAGTATTTCCAATATAGGTGAGGAAACAGAACTTAAACTAAATAAAGGGACAACAGTAAATCAGATACTATCAAAGTTTAACTGACAGAAGAGAGATACATAAAGGACCCTGAAGGAGTAAATGAGGAAAAGAACCATTTAAACATGTGAAAGTGGAACAGCATAAATAAATTAATCTGTTCACACTCTTAAATAATTATCACACACAGCTATGTGCCAAACCAATTAATTTGAAATCATTAACAATATGCAAACAACAAAATGCAAAGAGGCATTATCCCGTATGTCACTCGGATCATTTAAAGATGTTTCTTTAAGGGAAGTCACATTTACTGAGGGTCTGATGCAGTACACATGCTATTTCATTCTTTTGGCTCCCCAGATAAACCTGTGGAGTAAACTCAGAGTAAAAAGTAAAAATCATCCTCAAGGTCATTCAGCTAGTGCCTGAGCCAACATTCAAATCCAGATGTGTGTGACATCAGAGCCAATGCTTCTTCCACTGTTCACTTCTTTCATTTAAAACAAATCATGTAGGGTCCCTTTATATCAAGGATCATTCCTTCGCTGAATGTACTCAGCCTGTGTCAGATCGATATTTTCTGAATGTCATTAATTACATTCAGTAAAAGATATAAATCACAACTCTGTGAGACAACTTTTAAAAACATTCATCTCCAACACCAGCACAAGTATTTTAGGAGTCCTGGGATGTGCTATATTCTCTGTCAATACAGCTTCTTTCCTTCTCTCAAATTCACCCAAGTTAGGGACACAGTGTTCATAACTCTAATCAATCGATGTTTCCATCGGGAAGCCTTTCACTAGCCTCCTAGTCAAATTTCTTTCTTAAACACCCATGCCTCTTAAACACTACCATGGCGCTATATCCCTCTTGGTTATAGCACTTAATGCACTGATAGCTTTACACCTTTCTGAGTGTGAGGGTCTGATAGATACCTCTTTATAAACTTCATGAGGATAGAGACAATACTTTTGCTCAAAACCATTTCCAATCCTAGTATATCATACCTGGAAAAAAAAAGAGCTTAAACATATATGCTGAATAGCATAACATACAGTCTTGTATATTAGGGGGTCAATTAAAAGACAATATCATTAGTGACTTTTTTGGCAGGCTGGTGTTTCTACTTTCCATGAGGTAATACTGAAGCAAACACACATGCTGGCGAGAATTTCACAGCACCATGTGAGATTGCTCAGATTATTATCACTCAAATCACTCCAATTATGAAAGGGTCAACAATCAGTGAGGACATATGAGAGTGTCAATATTCTTTTTTTTAATATGGAATTTACTGTCAAACTGGTTTCCACACAACACCCAGTGCTCATCCCAACAGGTGCTCTCCTCTATGCCCATCACCCACTTTCCCCTCCCTCCCACCCCCTATCAACCCTCAGTTTATTCTCAGTTTTTTAAGAGTCTCTTATGGTTTGCCTCCCTCCCTCTTTTTTTCCCCTTCCCCTCCCCCATGGTCTTCTCCTAAGTTTTTTCAGGATCCACATAAGAGTGAAAAAGTATGGTATCTGTCTTTCTCTGTATGACTTATTTCACTTAACATAACAAGAGAGTGTCAATATTCTTTATATTCTTGAACTTAAATAATTTTATTTACATAAAGAATGAAAATTAGAAATATATTTATCAAAAAAGCTAAACTCAATATGGCCTTTTGTAGCAACGTGGATGGAACTGGAGAGTGTGATGCTAAGTGAAATAAGCCATACAGAGAAAGACAGATACCATATGGTTTCACTCTTATGTGGATCCTGAGAAACTTAACAGGAACCCATGGGGGAGGGGAAGGAAAAAAAAAAGAGGTTAGAGTGGGAGAGAGCCAAAGCATAAGAGACTGTTAAAAACTGAGAACAAACTGAGGGTTGATGGGGGTGGGAGCGAGGGGAGGGTGGGTGATGGGTATTGAGGAGGGCACCTTTTGGGATGAGCACTGGGTGTTGTATGGAAACCAATTTGACAATAAATTTCATATATATATATATAAAAAAGCTAAACTCGACTTTAGACATTGATGGAAAGTAGAAACTGTGTTGTGTCTGATAGTGGAGAGCTGGCATGTTCTTGGAACATGATGGAAATGATGTTCTATAAGAGGCTATTGTAATGTCTTTTTCATGTCCTATCAAACACGGGTAAATAACTGTGGCCCAACCTCATAGGATTTCTAGCACAGATTATTTGGTTATGGGTAAGTTTTTGAATACCTTATTATTGTGGCTAAGTGAAGGAGAATAGAAAGAGAAGTAGGGAGTGAAAGAAGTTTAAGGAAACAGCTATGTACTTAACTTTTGTGATGGAGCTAGTATCTACAAATATACTTTTTTTATACAAATATACTTCTCAAAGATTCCTTCAAGGGACTTGAAAACAGGAGGTATAAATTCTATGCTATTTAGAAAAAATCTTATCAAGTTATTTTTAATTAGCTTACCTTAGCATGACAGTCTAATTCTTTTATTTATTAAAAAATGTTATTAGGCACCTATCATGTGTGTGTGCTAACTATGCAAAGATAAATGTGACATCTACAATTCATTTCTGGGGCTTCCTACACATACACAAAGTATAACGCAATTCTATCT
The DNA here is from genome assembly GCF_022837055.1 of Prionailurus viverrinus. Lineage (NCBI taxonomy): Eukaryota > Metazoa > Chordata > Mammalia > Carnivora > Felidae > Prionailurus > Prionailurus viverrinus. The sequence goes on from NC_062567.1 coordinate 11,848,851, forward strand.
TGTCAAAACATTAAACTCCTGCTAAGCAACTCACATATGTTGTTTTATTTTTACAATTCTGATTGGCTTATGTTGTCACTGTCCTCATTTGAGAAACTGAAGCTCTGAGAGGTTAGGTGACTTGCTCCAGTCACCCAGACATTGCACTGTAAGGCTAAGATCAGAATTAATTACAAGTTTATCTAGCTCCAAAGCCCATTGCTCTTCTCATAAAACTTTATTACTTTCCACTATATGCTACGAGAGAGAAATAAGTAGCTAGAGGGAGACAAGTTTTGTCCTGTCAGAGGATGGGATTGAGGAAGCATTTATTGTGCAAGATGAATAGATTCTCACAGAAGAAGAAAGATGAAGGTATAAAAATGCACAGGAGAATGGACTTGGGTAGCTGGAGATGAGGTCAGTTGGATCCAGATTGTGAATTCTCTTGAATGCAATGCTAAAAAGCTTGAATCTTCATAACCATAGGGGTGCTGTGGGAAGGTTTTTTCTGAAGCATTAACAAGAAGGATTATTTGTATTTTGTGAAGGAATATGAGTATAAATCGGAGCCAGTGAGAGATCAGAGGCAAAGAAATTCATAGGAGGATCCAAATAACAGAAGGAAGAGGTGACAAAAACTTTGAGTAGCATCAAAGATAAGAAAGATGGGACTAATTTTGGAGTTGCTGTCTACAGGATGGAAGATCATTTATATATGAGGAATAAAGAGGGAATAATGTTAATTTTTCTACCTTATGATACTCAGATAGGTTGTGATGCCATTAAGCAAAAGAGATCTTTTTGGAGGAGAAGGGTTTGGTATGTAGTATTGATGAGATAGGGAGTTTAGTTTGGGACATGTTCATTTGGGGGCATATGCAAGGTATCCAGCAGGAGAAAAGTAGTTTACAAGTGGAAATTTAGGAATAAAGCTTAGGAGAAAAGACCATACAAGGGAAATGAAGAAGGAGTTATTAAAGTCAGGGGGGAATCTGGGATTGTGGGTCAAAGGGTAGAATTACACAAAAGTAGGACCCAAGACTGAACAATGGTGCAAGTTATATTTAATTCCAAGTAGTCAGGAACTACGACTAGTTTGTTCACTACACTAACCCTACACCATGTATTTTATCTGGCTCACGGTAGACAGTATCTGTCTCAAATGAATAGATGGATAAATAAGGAAGGAAGGAAAGGAAGGAAAGTCTTTAAGAAGTCTGAGAAAAAAAGGACAAAGATGAAAGAAGCTAGAAGTGAAGCTGAAGAGGACAGTGTGTAGTTGCACAACGTGGGAGAAATTGCTAGGGCAGAAGCGAGTGATCCAAGTATTAAATGCCCATTTAACTTAATTATATTAAATCAGCCACTCTATGCACACATCAGATGAATCTTCCCTAATCTTTATTTTTTTTAATTAGGTAATTAGTCTTCTCAAAAATCACAATCAAGTTTCCAAGAAGCTAAAAGTCTAACTTCTCCACGGGGCGATTAAGATTCTCTTCAATTTGGCACTGACTCATGTCTCCAGATATAGTGTTCACTGTTCTGAATCCCTCCTTCTGCTCCTGTTTCTTCCTCTGCTGTTTTCTGACCAAGTCAAGGTTTTACCTGTTCTAAGACTCTATCCATCATCTATCCTTCCCTCTGCCTTTCATAATTTATCTTCCACAGCTCAACTGAAGTCCTGTTCATTCATGAGAGCTCCTTGATTGTTTTAGCAATATACACTGGTATATGCTTTCACTGAGTTCATTCTTGCCTAGGTCGTGCCCTCTGACATCAGTGTTTGGAGCGTCTATAAAAGCAAAGAACAACTATGGATTTATCTTGCCATAAGTCATAGCCAAATCTTCCTTTCTTGGGTTTTAGCAGTCTCTACAGGGATGCGTCAAGTGTGAGCTGCTCATCTGATGGGGGAGCTCCTTCCCCCATGGCTCACAGCTATAGTGATACCAGGAGCAAAAACAAACACAAACAAAAACCTGCTGCATGAGAACCATTTTCTTCACATCTTGCTGTGTTTCTGCTTGTCATTCTGGGAGCTAAGAAAACTTCTCATCTATTTAAAAAAATATATCTGTTGACTTATCAGGGTAGAGCCAGTTGTGCTAAATAAAGGGAGAATGTAGAGTGTGTGGATGGTGATGCTTGTCATGGGTAATGTAGATATGGATGCTGTGTGGGGATGCTCACGGGAGAATGTAGATATGGGTGTCTGATGGCAATGCTCATGGGAGAATGTAAGTATGGGTGTTGAATGATAATGCAGCAGAGACTGATTTGGCTGTAGTTGAAATTTTCTCTTTCCAGCCCCATCAAATACCCTTTTAGAATAACACCTACTTTTTCCTTTTTAAAATTCAGTTATCAAGTCCTCTGAGAAATCTTTGCTGATCTGGATTATAACAACATTGTTTAGGTGCTCCCATCACAGCTTTTCCTGGTCTGAGCACACTAAATTGTAATTGTGTGTGTAACTGTTCTTTACCCCACAAGATGTTTTAAAGAAAAGGCCGTATATTTAAAAAATACATATATTTTCCCCAATGCTGACCATGGAATTTGAATGGTTGGTGTTGAATAAATATTTGCTGCACAAATAAAATGAATCAGTATGATTGTAGGTCTTCCATAATTACTGAAGCAATTAATTTAAAGGTACAAGCTTCTTCATTTCTGAGGGTGCCATACTTTGCTTTTAAGTCTCTAGAACAATTTTAGTCTTCTCAGAAAGTTTAAAAAAAAAGAAGAAAAAAGACAAGCAGTAAGGGTATGAAGGTGACGATCAACACTAGTGCTGAATTTAATAGGAGGTATTTGGTGGGTAAGATACTGAGCCAAAAATAGTGACTATTGGGGCGCCTGGGTGGTGCAGTCGGTTAAGCGTCCGACTTCAGCCAGGTCACGATCTCGCGGTCCGTGAGTTCGAGCCCCGCGTCAGGCTCTGGGCTGATGGCTCGGAGCCTGGAGCCTGCTTCCGATTCTGTGTCTCCCTCTCTCTCTGCCCCTCCCCCGTTCATGCTCTGTCTCTCTCTGTCCCAAAAATAAATAAATGTTGAAAAAAAAAGATTTAAAAAAAAAAAAAAAAATAGTGACTATTAATGGCCATCTTCTAGATTCTCAATGAATCAACTAACTGAAGGTAACAAAGGATGTATAGAAAATCCTTCTGGCTTGGGCACCTGGGTGGTTCAGTTGGTTAAGCTTCCAACTGTTGGTATTGGCTCAGGTCATGATCACATGGTTCATGGGTTTGAACCCACATCGGTGTCCTGCTTGGGATTCTCTCTCTCTCCCTCTCTCTGCCCCTTCCCTTACCCTCTTTCTCAAAATAAATAAACTTAACTAAAAAGAGAAAATCCTTCTTTCTTTTTTATTAAAAAAAATTTTTTTTAATGTTTATTTATTTTCGAGAGAGACAGAGACGGAGTGTGAGCGGGGAGGGGCAGAGAGAAAAGGAGACAGAATCTGGAACAGGCTCCAGGCTCTGAGCTCTCAGCACAGAGCCCATCGCGGGGCTCGAACTCACAACTGGTGAGATCATGACCTGAGCCGAAGTCGGACGCCTAACCAACTGAGCCACCTAGGTGCCCCAAAAAGCCTTCTGACTTAAAAATCCTTCCTATGAGAAAGATAAATCCTGCTGACAAGAAAGTACCCCAGAAAGTAAGTGAAAACATAGTGACAAACCCAACAAACCACATGTTAGACGGATGGAAGAGGGGGGAAAGCAAAGGTGGGCCCCAGGATCCGTGAGGGACTCGCCTTACATGTTTTGTCAGCACCCTGAGAAGCCACCTACCACTGTGGGTGATTCTCGGATTTGCACGTGGGGGATGAGCTATAATAAAGTGAATGAAAGCATTGTGGAAGAGACAGGCATTACCTTTGCCAGGTACTGCTGCAGCTCATACCTGGCACGGACTATCCAGACAGAAACTGGTTGTCCTGAGAGGTAGAAACCAGCATAGCAGTTCACTAAACACAGAGAATAAATGACCCTGAGACTCAGATCTTTGTGGGGACTGCCCAGGGTTTCAGCTTCTGCTCCACTTCCCTCAGGCTGCCGTATTGTGAATTGGTAATGATCATTTACAGGAGATTTATATTTGTCCTTTCCTTATTGTCTAAATATGAACGAATTGGGCAAAATTCCACATCAGTCTTTGACAGGCCCCGTTTCAATGCTAAATTCACCAGAAGCCAGTGGACCTCTCGCTGTAAGGATAAGCAAACAGAAATGATCTGGGAGAAAATATTCCAGTCTCAAATAAGAGGAATACGACAAAGAATCAAACCAGAGACCCTCCCTTAATAAAGATTTACTGAAAAAGGAGGAAATTACTGGTTCATACTCTTTGTGTCATTCAAGAGAATATGGTATCTAAAACAAAAGAGAAAAACTTAAATCGACAGACTGCATGGGGTTAAAAATGATGACAGAATAAAAATCAGACTGGTGGCAGTATACATCAGCTTAGATACTGCAGAAAACCAAATTGTAGAGCAGAAGACAAAATTAAGCAATTCTCCAGAATTCAGGGGAAAATAAAGAGTAGTGAAAGGCACAGAGTCTAGCTTTAGGAGATCTTAGTAATGTGTGAACCATGCTATCTATAAGTGCATTCCCAAAACCACTGCCAACCACATCCCTCCCACCACCATCACATGCTTGCATCTAATTTTCTTTTCTTCTTTTTTTTAGTGTGGTGAAAACACTTAACATGAGCTATACCTTGCTGACAGATTTTTAACTGCACAATACAGTCTTTTCAACTGTAGACACTATGTTGTATCACAGGTCTCTAGAATTTATTCCTCTTACATAACTGAAGTTTGATGCCCCTTGAAAATGATTCCCAATTTCCTTGCACAAGGTGACCCATTCCCCTTTCCCTTTGTCCAGGGGCTTGGTACTTGTCCTCAGCACATAGAAAATGTGGAGATGTCATAGAATACAACAAAGAACCAGGATTTATTCTTCCTAGATTCCTTGTTATTTAGATGAGGTATATGTGATCGCAACTCTTTCAGATCTCTTTTTATTAAAATAATTTTTAAAATTATTTATTTTGAGTGAGAGAGAGCACGAGTGAGGGAGAGAGAATCCCAAGCAGGCACAGAGCCTGACATGGGACTCGATCACACAAACTGTGAGTTTATGACTTGAGCCGAAATTAAGAGTCCAACGCTTAACTTGCTGAGCCATTTAGGTGCCTCTCAGATGTCTTTTAATTACACCAATTACCCAATGATTGGGTTTGTAAAAGCAGCAGCTCTTCTTATACATAGCATCTTTTAAAAAAATATTTTTTTATTTTTGGGAGAGTGCAAGCAGGGGAGGCATTGGGGTGGGGGGGGGGGGAACAGAGGATCCAAACTGGGCTCTGTGCTGACAGCAGCAAGCCTAATGTAGGGCTTGAACTCACAAACCGTGAGATAATGACCCGAGCTGACATGGGATGCTCAACCCACTGAGCCACCGAGTTGCCCCAATATAGCGCATCTTTGACTTACCTCTTATATCCTGGCAGCTGCCTACTGAAGGGAAATTGTATTGTGTGGTCTGAAGGGCCACCAAGGAAGTGACCATAGACTTTTTAAGTTGTAGACTTTGACTTCCAGTTTTGCAGAAATTATAAAATTGAACCTCACAAAGAATTTCTCTCAACCATTTTCATCACACTGAAGAGGGTGAGATTAGGAGGAATTTATTCTTAGTAGAAAATTGGAACATGTCTCATCTCTCTGTGGTGGGCCTTGATATAATTGATGTCTTTTGTGCTATGGCCATGCAAGACGCTGCTCATCTCTTGACTGACAGCAAACATGAACCAGTGTCATCTAGAAATATCTTAGCAAAACAACCTATCCTCACAGCCAGAGAGAGAAAAGCTAAACAATCTGTATGATCAAAGACCAGATGAAGATCCATAACTGTGCAGGGCAACCACTGCAACTTACAAACTCGCTTGGGGTCTAGTGAAGAAAGACCAAATGAAATAACCACCTGTATATTTAAAAACAAACTTTTTAGACCAGGGAAGACATAAAAGCCATTTATAAAGAGTATTAACTATGTAGATATAGTCCCAATAGTTTATTCTTGCTTTTGTTTCCCTTGCCTGAGTAGATATATCCAGAAAAATGTCACTATGGCTGATGTCAGAGACATTACTGACTGTATGCTAAGAGTTTTGTGGCTTTGTGTCTCACAGTTAGGTCTTTAATCCATTTTGACTTTATTTTTCTGTATGGTCTAAGAAAGTGATCCAGTTTCATTCTTTGGCATGTAGCTATGCAATGTCCCCAGCACCATTTATTGAAGAGAGTGTCTTTCCCCATTTTATATTCATGGCTCCTCGTCACAGACTAATTGACTATGTAAGCATGGGTTTATTTCTGGGCTCTCTAATCTGTCCCATTGATCTATGTTTCCTTTTTGTACCAGTACCATACTGTTTGATGACTACAGCTTTGCAGTATATCTTGACATCCGGCATTATGATACCTCCAGCTTTGCCCTTCTTACGAATGCTTTGGCTATTTGGAGTCTTTTCTGGTTCCATACAAATTTTAGAATTCTTTGTTCTAGTTCTATAAAAAAAATGCTATTGGTATTTTTACAGAAAATCCACTGAATCTATAGATTGCTTTGGAGAATATAAACATTTTAACAATATTGATACTTCCAATCTATGAGCATGGACTACCTTTCCACTTATTTGTGTCATCTTCAATTTCTTTCATGTGTTTTATGAATTTGCAGAATACTTGTCTTTCATTTCCTTGGTTAAGTTTATCCCTAAGTATTTTATTATTTTTGATGCAATTATCGATGATTTTTTTTCTTAATTTCTCTTTCTGCTATTTCATTATCAGTTTATAGAAATTCAACCAAGAAAAAAAGTGCCCTATATGTAAACTATGTGGTGAAAATTGTACCATCAAAATAAACTTCTCAAAGTATGTGGGGAGAGAAAACAAGGGGCCTTAATATAGTAATCAGGTTGGTATCAGAAAATATTGAAAAGTTATTGTCAGAGAACTGGAGTTGAAAATGGAAGCCCCAAAATTCTACACTGACATGGGCTACAAATATGAAGGAAAAAGAAAGATATTCCTAGATATTTAAGGGCTGAGGAAGTAAACAATTGTTACTCTCTTCTAAAAGTATCACTCAAAATTTTACTCCCTAGTATACCATAGTAAGTAAGGTGAAATCTTTAAAGAAGGGGAACCAGGTAGAACCATGTCGGTAAGCAATGAAATCATCTGAACGTATTTATGCAGAAATTTAAGAGGACTCTGAAAGGTGAAGAGAAACAGGTGGAACGGCTATGGATCTCGAATCCCAGAAAAAATAAGGCAGAGTTTCCTGGGTTTTCTTTTTGATTCATATATCCCAGACTTGGAGCTGAAGAACCTGGGAACCTAGAAATGTCAAGAGGATGGACAAAAAAGTTCCAGCAAAATCCTGTTGCCTCCAGCCAAAGGATAGGAAAAGAACAGCCTAGCAAGTTAGAAAAGGTCTAGGAAATAATTGTTCTACTCCAGTCAATTGCCACAGATTTTTCTCACTCACTCTGGCAAATGTTAAATGGGGAGCCTAGACTCCCATCCTTGACAGACTATAATGAGACAACCAACGCCCCTTGCAAGGGTGGTGTCAGAGGAGACCAGGCACAGATTTGACACTGTTGTTCACCAGGTGGTAATGAGCCATGTACCCTCAACCTGCTGCTGTTGTATCAGTGGAGACATGTTGAAGACTTGTGTTCCTACTCCAACAGAGCAGTAACAAGGTACCCCATCACTTCTGTGCTGGGGTGTGTCAGAGGAAGACGACTGGAGCGTCAGGACCTTTACTATGACCCAGGGATAGTAAAGCTTCCCTCTTCCCATTATGTCAGTGAAAGCCACAGGAGCAGGTGTCACAAGACACTCCCACTTCTCCCAGCCAGGACAGAATCAGGGGAGGCATAAAAGGAGCCCAGTAATAACATGAAAGTACTTTTTTCTAAGGTGTCAGCAAAATAAACTGAGAGAGAAACCTAAACCTACTCCCTTTCAACAGTAACCAGGCAACCCCTCCATCGTCTGCTTTACCTACTAGAGTAATGTCAGAGAAAGCCAGCTAAGACAAAAGATTTAAGTAAGGTGTAGAGATGGTAGAATTCTCTGAAAAAGATTTTAAACCAGACATAAAAATACTTCGATGGCATGAAAGGATCAGAGAAATTCTCCTGAAACAGAAGGTCAAAAACAAGTAATAAAATGGCACTAAATACATATCTATCAGTAATTACTTTGCATGTAAATTGACTAAATTCTCCAGTCAAAAGACACAGGGTGTCAGAATGGATTAAAAAAACCAAGATACATCTATATGCTGCCTACAAGAGACTCATTTTAGACCTCAACACACCAGCAGAATGAAAGTGAGGGGGTAGAGAAACACTTAGCACACAAATGGATGACAAAAGAAAGTTAGAGTAGCAATACTTATACCGGATAAAAGAGATTTTTGTTTTGTGCTTGTACTGTTTTAAAAAGAGATTTTTTTTTACATTTATTTATTTTTCAGAGGCAGAGCCCAAGCAGGGGAGGGGCAGAGAGAGAAGGAGACACAGAATCTGTAGCAGGTTCCAGGCTCTGAGCTGTCAACAAAGAGCCTGACACAGGGGGCTTGAACTCACAGACCGTGAGATCTTGACCTGGGCTGAAGTTGGATGCTTAACCAACTGAGCCACACAGGCATCCCTGTTCTTGTACTGTTTTTATCCTGCTCTGGTATTAGGGTAATACTGGCCTCATGGAATGATTTTGAATGTGTTCCTCTATTTCATTATTTGTAAGATTTTGATAAAGGTTGACATTAATCACTTTTTTTAAAAGTCTATTATTATTTTAATTATTATTATTAAATTATTTTATTTATTTATTTTTGGAGAAAGAGAAAGAGAATGAGAGAGAGAGAGAGAGAGAGAGAGAGAGAGAGAGAGAGAAAAGGAGCTAGGAAGGGAGGGGGGAGAGAGAATCCCAACAGGCTGTAGGCTGCGGGCCTGACACTGGGCTTGAACTCACAAACCATGAAATCATGACCTGAGCCCAAATCAAGAGTCAGATGCCTAACAGCCTGAGCCACCCAGGCGCCCCAAGATTGTCACTATTTGTTTCAATGTTTGGTGGGGTGGGGTTTGCCAATGAAGCCATGTAGTCTTGAACTTTTCTGTGCTGAGAGATTTTTGATCCCAGCTCAAATTTCATTCTTGTTATTGGTTTAAGAAGATTCCCTATTTCATGGGTTTAAGATTCATGATTCAATCTTGGTAATTTGTACATTTTTAGGAATTATCTGGTTTTTTCCCCCTAAATTATCTGATTTGTTAGTATATAATTGTTTATATTAATCTTTATCACACTATGTATTTCTGTGTCATTTGTTGTATATTCTATCTCATTTTGGTTTTTGAATTTTCTCTTTTCTTTCTCAGTTAATATACTTAAAACTGCCAATTTTGTTTATTTTTTTGAAAAAAATGGTCATTATTTCCAATGTTATGTTATTGTTTATTCTGGTCTCCATCTTATTTATTTCTGATTTTTCCTTGTTATTTCCTTCCTGTAGTAAATTTCATCTAAGCCTCTTCTTTTTCTGGTTCCTTGTGGTATAATGTTAAGTTGATCATTTGAACTTTTTTTCTTAATACAAGTATTTACAGCATAAATGTCACTTAACATCTGCTTTTGCTGTACCCCATAGGTTTTGGAATATTATGTTTTCTTTTTCTTTTGTTTTGAGGCATATTTTTGATTTCTCATTAGATTTTTTATTTGGCCCACTGCTTGTGCAGTAGTGTGTTGTTTAATATTTACATATTAAATATTTAATATTTACATTGGACATTTTCCAGCTTTGTTTTATTGCTGATTTTTAGTTTTGTACATTTTGGTCAAAAAATATACTTGGCATGATTTCAGTCTTTTTAAATTGTTAATATTTGTTATGTCTCTTTTTATGTCATTTAACCAGAGGATTCTTCTGTGTGTACTGGAAAAAAATGTGTATTCTATTTTCTTTAATGGAATGTTTTACATACATCTTTTAGAATTGTGTATTCTGAAATATGCTTCAAGTAAAAAAAAAATGTTTATGTTGTTAAAAAAAACCTTTAACTGAGGGTACTCATTTAAAATAAAACCTATGAGAGGGATGGTACAGTGGGGGATGACTGAAACAGGCCAAGGGAATAAAGAGCACGCTTATCAAGATGAACACTGAGTAATGATGTACAGAATTGCTGAATCACTTTACTGGACACCTGAAACTAATAAAACGCTGTATGTTAACTACACTGTAATTAAAATGAAAGAAATTATAATTTTTTAATGCTTTAATGAGTAATATCGATATGCTTGAATGAAAATGAAAAGTAGAAAGCTTCAGCGAACCAAAAGAAGATATAAAGAAGAGGCAATTGAATATTTTAGAATTAAAAAAAAAAGCAACTGAAATAAACTAAATGGGGGCGCCTGGGTGGTGCAGTCGGTTAAGCATCCCACTTCGGCCAGGTCACGATCTCGCGGTCCGTGAGTTCGAGCCCCGCGTCGGGCTCTGGGCTGATGGCTCAGAGCCTGGAGCCTGTTTCCGATTCTGTGTCTCCCTCTCTCTCTGCCCCTCCCCCGTTCATGCTCTGTCTCTCTCTGTCCCAAAAATAAATAAACGTTGAAAAAAAAAATTAAAAAAAAAAAACAAAAAAAACCCTAAATGGATAGCTCAAGGGCAGAATGGGGGAAGGAATCAGTGGATTTGAAGATAGAAAAATAAAAATTACCCCCAAATATGAACAACAGAGAGAAAACAGACAAAAACTAATTCACAAAACCTCAGGAATCTGTGGCACTGTAAGAAAAGATTCAACATTCATGTCCTTAGAAAACAAGCCTAAATGGATTAAATTTCTAACTTTGGAAGAAGATCCCAAACAAGATAAACCCAAAGAGATCTGCCAATATCCATCATAGTCCAACTAGTGAATGTGAAGGAAAAGAAAAATCTTGAAAGCAGCAAGAAAGAATGACACCATACCTACAGGGGGAAACATAATTTTAAAAACAGTGGATTTGTCATTAAAAACCATGGTCAGAAGGAAGCAGCACACATTTTTAACATGATTTATGGAAGGAACTGTCAATCTAGAATCCTATATCTAGAGAAAATATCCCGAATAAAGGGCATCTTGAGACATTATCACATGAAGGAAAAGTAAGAGAATTTGTAGCCAGCAAATTCTGCCTGAAGCAAATAACTACCTGAGAATAATAAGTACATGAAATTGCCTAAACAGAAAGGAAATGTTAAAAGAAGGACCACGGAACATCAGTAAGAAGAAAGATTAACAGAAAGAATAAAATATGATAAATACATTTTCCCTCATTTGAGAATTCTAAAATATGTTTGAGTATTAAAGTAGAATACAATATTATTTTATCTGACTCTACATCTACATAAATGAAATATTTAAGACATTTATAAATAGGAAGTAATATTCTTCACTACACCCAAACTGATAAAATGTTAACACTCATGGAAAGTAGTTCATGTATATACAATATAATACGTAGAGTAGCCACTAAAGAAGCTATACAAAGAGATAAAATAAAAAACACTGAGGATAAGTCAAAGTGGAATTCTAAAAAAATATACAAGCTATCCACAAGAAGGGAAAAGAAAATGAAAAATAAACAGAAAACAAGAAATACTTAAACTCCAATATATTAATAATTTTATGAAATATTCATGGTCAAACTCTACCAATTAAGATTCAGAGTTTGGCAGCTGGCTTTAAAAACATGAACTAACTATATGCTGTCCACAAGAAATTCATAAAATATAATGATATAGGTAGGTTGATAGTTAAGAATGAAAAAGATATCAGGCAAACATTAATTAAAGGAAAGGAGAAGTGATTATTTTAATACCAGATAAAGTTAACATCAAAGCATGTAAAATTACTAAACAGAGGAATGTCACATAATGACAAAAGTGTTAGTCTACTGAAAAGACATGGTAATCCTAAATGCATATACACAAAACAGCACAGCTGAAAATATATGGAAAACAAAAATGAAACAGGAAGCACAGAAGTCCACAATTGTCGATGAAGACTCTAAACAACCATCCCTCAACAATTAATAGAAAATCACAAGGATATGGAAGAACTTGACAACAAAATCAGTAGAATCTTATAGACGTTATTAGACACTGCATCCAAAATAGCAGAATGTACATATTTCAATTGCCAAATGAACATATACCAAGATAGACCTTATCCTGGCCCATAAAACATGACTCAACACATTTAAAGAATTAAAAATCACAGGACCACAATGAAATCAATTAGAAATCAATAACTGAAAGGTACCAGGAAAATCTCCAAATACTTGGGAACTAAAGAACATACTTGTAAGTAATCCATGGGTCAAAGTCTCTGGGAAAGTTAAAAAAATACAATTAGGGGCACCTGGGTGGCTCAGTCGGTTGGGCGTCCGACTTCGGCTCAGGTCACGATCTCCCGGTCTGTGAGTTTGAGCCCCGCGTCAGGCTCTGGGCTGACAGCTCAGAGCCTGGAGCCTGTTTTGGATTCTGTGTCTCCCTCTCTCTCTGACCCTCCCCTATTCAGGCTCTGCCTCTCTCTGTCTCAAAAATAAATAAACGTTAAAAAAATTAAAAGAAAATACAATTAATTGAATACAAATGAAATAAAATTGTAACATCAAAATTTGTGGAACAAAGACAAAGCAGTAATGAGGGAATATTTATAGTACTACACGATTACATTAGAGAAGGTGAAAACTTGCAAATCAATAATCTAAGATCTCATCAAAACCCAGAAAAAGATGAGAAAAATAAACCCAAAGCAAGAAAGAAGGAAATAACAAAAGCAACAGCAGATCAATTCATTGAAAACATCAAAAGAATAAAGAAAATCATGAACGGGGGCACCTGGGTGGCTCAGTCATTTGAGCGTCCGACTTTGGCTCAGGTCATGATCTCGAGGTTTGTGAGTTCAAGCCTTGCATCAGGCTCTGTGCTGACAGCTCAGAGCCTGGAGCCTGCTTCAGATGCTGTGTCTCCCTTCTCTCTCCCCTTCCCGTGTTCATGCTCTGTCTCTCTCTGTTTATCAAGAATGAGTAAACGTTAAAAAAATTTTTTTAAAGAAAATCATGAACTAAAAAGTTGTTTATTTGAAAAGACCAAAAAGATAGACAAACATCTAGCCAGATGCACAACAAAAAGTGAGAAGACATAAATTACCAACATCAGGAAAGAAGTAGGGATGTCACTACTGACTGTACCCACATCAAGAGGGCAATGAGGGAATACAACACACCTTGAGGTGAAATGAACTGATCCTTCAAACCCCACCAACCACAACTCATGCAGTACAACTGAGAAAATACATATGGATCAATGGAATAGAATAGAGAATCCAGAAACAGACCCATCAAATCTGCATAACTGATATTGTGGAGACATAATTGACGTATAACGTGGTATAAATTTGAGGTGAAAGGCTTGTTGACTTGATACATTTATATATTGCAATATGACTACTATCATAACTTTAGCTAACAACTTCTATTATGGCTTATATAATCATTTCTCTTTTTTTGTGGTGAGAACATTTAATGTCTAATTTCCAAGTAGCTTTGATGTATTGTATACATCATGTACTGTAATGGTATACATGATGTACTGTAATTAGCAGTGCTAATTACAATCACCACGTTGTACCCTAGATTCCCCAGAACTTACTCATTGCAAGTTTGTACACTGTGACCAACATCTCAATTCCTTCACCTTCCTCAACCTCAAGGTCCTGGTAACCACCTTTCTACTCCAAACTGAATCAATCTCCTTATTCTTTACTGGATTGTTTAGATTTTCTATATCTTCTTGATTCAGTCTTGGAGAGTTGTATGTTTCTAGGGATTTATCCAATTTTTCAAGGTTATCTAATTTACTGGCATATACACGCTCATAATAGTTTCTTGTAATCCTATGTATTTCTGTGGTACTGGTTATAGTATCTCCTTTTTCATTTCTGATTTGTCTTTTTTTCTTAAAGCTTTATCTTTTCAAAAACAGTTCCTAGTTTTATTGATCTTTTCTATTTTTCTTTTGGTGTCTATTTCATTTATTTTCACTCCAATCCTTGTTATTTCTTTAAAAAAAATTTTTTTAACATTTATTTATTTTTGAGAGACAGAGAGAGACAGAGCATGAGCGGGCAAGGGGCAGAGAGAGGGAGACATAGAATCTGAAGCAGGCTCCAGGCTCTGAGCTGTCAGCACAGAGCCTGACATGGGGCTCGAACTCATGAACTGTTAGATCATGACCTGAGCTGAAGTCGGACGCTCAACCGACTGAGCCACTCAGGTGCCCCAATCCTTGTTATTTCTTTAGCTGTGCTAATTTTGAGTTTAGTTTTTTCCCTTTTTCTAGTTCCTTAGGTGTTAAATTAGGTTATTTGAGGTTTTTTTTCGATATATGTATTACTGTAAACTCTTTCAGAAATGTTTTTGTAGCATCTGAGAGGTTTTGGTCTGTTGTGTTTTCATTTTTATTTGTTTCAAGATATTTTTTATTTCCCTTTAGGTTTCTTCTTTGACTTACTGGTTGTTTAGGACTGTTACTCAGTTTTCACATGTTTGTAAATGTTCCAGTTTTCTTCTTGCTGTTAATTTCTACTTTCTCAACATGGTGGCCAGAAAAGACACTTGGTATGATTTCAATCTTAAATTTGCTAAGATTTTTTTTTGTGCCCTATTATGTCATTTATCTTGGATAATATTCTATGTGCTTGTGAGAAGACTGTGTATTCCATTGCTGTGGAATGGAGTGTCATATATTTATGTGTAATTTAAAATACGGTTCAAGTCTAATGTTTCCTTGTTGAGGTTTTTCTGAATGATCTACCCACTGCTGAAAGTAGGGTATTGAAGTTCCCTACTATCATTTATTGTTGCTATGTTAGTAGTTGCTTCATATACTTAGGTGCTCCAGTGTTGCGCATGTGTATCAACTGTTTTATGTTCTTGATGAGCTGACACCTTTATTATTGCATAACGACTTTGTCTCTTGTTGCTATTTTGGCTTGCTGTCTATTTTGTCTGATATAAGTATAGCTACCCCCCACTTGCTTTTGGCTTTCACTTGTATGGAATATCTTTTTCTGTTCCTTCGCTTTGGACCTATGTGTATCCTTAAAGCTGAAGTAAGCCTCTTCTTGTAGGCAATATATATGTGGGTCTTAATTTTTATCCATCCAGCTACTCTATGCTTTTGACTTTCAATTCATAGAGTAATTTAGAGTAATTACTGACATGTAAGGACTTACTAATGCCATCTTATTAATTGCTGTCTAATTGTGTAGTATTTCTATTGTTCATTTTATCCCCCCTTACTGCCTACCTTTCTGAATGGTGATTTTTCCATAGTGGTATGCTCTGATTATTTCCCTCTCTTTACCTTTTGGGAATCTACTATAGGCTTTTGCTTTGAAGTAACCAAGAGCTTACACAAAACATCTCATAGATGCTAATAGTCCATTTTATGGTGATAGCAACTTAACTCTGCATACAAAATACCCACCTTTTGCTCTCTTATTTTTAATGTTACAATTTACCTCTTTTATATTATGTATTTTTTGAGAAATTATAGTATCTCTAGTTATATTTTAATATTAATTAATGTAATATAATTAATTTAAATAATTAACACACCATATTACAGGATTAGACTTTTCCAAATCTGGCATATATTTGCTGTGACCAGTGTGTTGTATATCTTCATGTTACTAATTAGTGTATTTTCGTTTCAACTTGACAAATTCCTTGCAGCATTTCTTTTAGGCAGGTCTAGTGACCATGAATTCCCTCTGCTTTCCTTTGTCTTTATTTACCCATCATTTCTGAAGGATAACTCGGCCCAATACAGTATTCTTTGTTGGCAATTGTTTTCTTTCAGTACTTTGAATATGTGATTATGAAAGGGCCACATCCTACTCTCTTCCAGCCTATAAGGTTTCTGCTAAGAAATCCACTGATAGCCTGATGGGGGGTTCCTTTGTAGGTTACAATCTTATTTTCCACTGCTGCTTTTTTTTTTTTTTAATTTTTTTTTTCAACGTTTTATTTTATTTTTGGGACAGAGAGAGACAGAGCATGAACGGGGGAGGGGCAGAGAGAGAGGGAGACACAGAATCGGAAACAGGCTCCAGGCTCTGAGCCATTAGCCCAGAGCCTGACGCGGGGCTTGAACTCACGGACCGCGAGATCGTGACCTGGCTGAAGTCGGACGCTTAACTGACTGCGCCACCCAGGCGCCCCTACACTGCTGCTTTTATAAGGATTCTCTCTCTTCTTTGATTTTTGACAGTTTTATTGTAGGAAAACTGTGTCTTCGAGAAGATCATTTTGAATTAAAATAATGGGGCATTCTATTAGCTTCATCAACTTGGATATTCAAATCTCTCCCCAGGCTTGGGAAGTTCTTAGCCATTACTTCTTTAAATAAGTATCACCCCCTTCTTTCTGTTTTTTTCCTTCTGTAACTCTAATGATTCTGATTTTGATTCTTTTCATGGTGTCCTACAGAATACACAGGCTTTCTTCGCTCATTTTCATTAGTTTTCCCTTGTTCTCCTCTAGTTAATTTCAGAGTTCCTATTATCTAAAACTCACTGACTCTGTCTTTTGTCTAATCTGTTCTGCTGTTGATGCTCTTTATTGCTTTCTTCATTTTATTCAATGAATTCGTCATCTCCAGGATTTCTGTTTGGTTCCTTTTTGATGAGTTCTATCTCTTTGTTAAAGTTCTCATTTTGTTTGTGTATTGTTTTCCTCATTTCACTGAATTGTCTATGCTTCTTTGTAGTTCACTGTATTTCCTCAAAATAGCTATTTTGAATTCCTTACTGTGTACATCTCAGATTTCTACGTCTTTGGGTTCAGTTATTAGAGGATTATTATGACCGTTAGTGATGTCAGTTCTCCTTGATTTTTCATGTTTTAAATTGCACTGCCATAACTGATTAGGTTGAGGATATTTTCACTTATTGTTGGACATTCAGGTTTCTCTTTTGTAAAGTGCCTTCCATGATTACATCAATCAAGGAAGAGTCTGACTCCAATTTTGATGTCAGAGGAGGGACATTCCCCTCTTGCCTCACATTTGTGTAAGAAAGCCTTCAGCACTTGGAGACATTTAGACCATGAAAATTTTGGCTTGCCTATGGGAACACTTACCTTAGAGCCACCTCCTAATGACAATAAAAACACAAACCATTTTCAGACTGGACTGGGTGTCTACTCTCCCCCCACATCTTCAATATGTGAATAACAAAATGTCTTGTTCCCCCTTGTGTATATATGGCATCATCAGTCTTGACATCTGAACCACTTTTGACTAGGGGAAATGCTGGATCTTGCCTTTTGTGGGGAAAATGCAATATGGCCCATTTACATACGAAGTTATTTACATTTAGCTGAATGAGTTGTAGGAATTCTTTATATATCTCTATGCCACCCAAATTTGGGGGTGGTCTTTTTACATTGTCATTGTCAGATTTTGGAGTTATGGTTATTCTAGTTTCATAAAATGAACCAAAGTGTGTCCTTTGTTCTATAGTCTGGAATAGACTGTTAACAATTGAAATTATTTTTTCTTGAATATTTGGTAGAACTTTAAAGATATTTGACCTGAATTTCCCTTTGTGGAAAATGTTTGACCAAAGTCTTTCTTTCATTTCTTCTTAAGTCTGTTTATATGTTATTAACATTAATAAGAAATTAAGAATATTAATAAGATTTATTATATATTAATAAATATGTTAGTAAGAAATATAATTCAATTGTTTTCACATATTTGGCATAAAATTGTCCATAATTTTAAATTATTTCCTTTTAAAATGTCTTCAGAAACCATAGTTGTGTTTTCCTTTTCCCTTACTGTTCATCTTTGCCTTTTTCCTTAACAAATATTGCCAGCATCATTTGAATTTTATTAATCTTTTTATTGAACCAAATTTATATTTGCTAATCTTTTTTTCCCTTCTAGCATTCATACCTCTTAAACTCCCTTTCATATTTTCTATCTCTTTAAATCGTTGCTGAATTCTGGATAATTTCTTCAAATCTAACTTCCAGCCTTCTATTTCTCTCTTTTGCTGTGTTTAATTTGTTGTTAAATCATCCATATAATTTTTAATTTTGGTGAATAAATGTTTCATTTCTCTTTGGTTCTGGTTTTCAAATTCTGCCTGGACATTCTTTGTAATTTTTCTCCTTCTGTACAGATTGTCAAGCTTTTCTTTTCTTTTGCACATAATAGTTAGCACTGTTTTTTCATGATAGGGTTTTGATATTACAGTACCTAAATTACTTGCAGATTTACTCTTGCTGTTTCTTGTTTCTGCCATTTCTCTGTTATGAAAGTGTTGCTTTCATTTATGCTTGGTTGTCGTTGTTATTGTTGTTAGTATTAACTATGAGATGCTCAATTTCCTTGGGTTTTTCCTGTTAGCAATTCCTTTAGGCTGAGATCAGAATTACAATAACAACTATTTAACAAGTTCTGTGATATGAACGCTCTGAAATCAAAACAGATTCTAGTCCCGATACAGTTGACATTAAAAATATTTAAAAACTGGTATGTCAGGGATGTCAAGCAACCTAAAGAGACGATGGCTCAGTTGGGTGTTGTACGGAAGGATTGAGTCACTGTCTTGTACCCCTGCAACTAACACGACACTTCTGTTAACGAACTGGAATTTAAATAAAAACTTAAAAAAAAAAAGATGCTGGCTCAATCAGAATCAACACCAAATGTAAAAAAAACCCATAGGAATGTAGTAGCGTATACTGGATAAGTAATAGCATTTCCTGGAATGAGGACACATTCCTTTAAAGAGAATTTGCATTTGGTTTGTCTAGGTGGCTAGGGCCATTACTGTCCAAGACAACTTTAAAATACATTTTGCCTTGAGATTCACTGGCATCCAGTGTCTTGTGAATGTTAGATGTCAACTTTCCGAGTAGCCATATTTTGAATCTAACCAATCAGGTGTTACTTTTCCTACCTGCTCAGAGCAAGGTTTGAGGTAAGTTTATGCTTTGTGAGATTCTTACAGAGGATGGAAGTATTTCTTTACAGTGGGCCCCTTTGAGGGGAGTCCCCACTTTCAAGGAGGAAGATCTATTAGACTTTGTTCTTTTACTTTTGGTGGTGCTTGGGCTTTGTTTTCTATTTGCTGTTAACACTAGAATTCTGGATAATTGAAGTACCAACTTATATTAGGTGGAGGACCCACAAGGCAAAAGCTTACTACAGAAAAGGGCTCCAACTACTCCCCAGATTTTTTTAATATTTATTTTTGAGAGACAGAAGAGAGCACACACGCAGGGAAGAGGCAGAGAGAGAGAGGCAGAGACAGAGACAGAATCCCAACCGGGCTCTGCATTAGGGCAGAGCCCAACGAAGGGCTTGAATTCATGAACTGTGAAATCATGACCTGAGTCAAAATCAAGAGTCAGCTGGTTAACTTGACTGAGCTACCCAGACACCCTTCCAGAGATTTTTTTTTGACCTGAGAATTTCTTACTTTCTTGCCCACTTTTCAATGAATTTAAGATTTATGAAAAACACTATTCATAATTGTTCATTGTTTTTGGCCTGAACAAAACAATGTATTTCTTCTGCTTCTTCTCGGAAATGGAATTCTTGTGATAATATTTTTCTTAATGGAAAGCTGTTTGAGGTATATATTGATTAAATCAAAGACCAAAATGTTGTTCTGATGAGATTTAATTGACATCAATTTGGCATTTAGTGCAATTATGATAAAAACAAAATCACCTTAAAAAGCTTTGTTTTCTAGGAATAAAAATAAATAGCTTGCTTCTAAATTAGAAGTAATTTTTAAAATGTTGACCGGCGTACATATGTGCTTGTAAAAATACTTGGCATTTACAGAAAGGAAGAAACACACATATTTTAGATGTAAATTATTGTAGTTGGAATTGGTGTATTGATTACACCATTTTTAAAACTTTCAAACATTGACTTTGAAGCTTATTGGTCTCTTCATCATGACCTATGGGTAGTTTGTAGATAATCAATAAAATTGTCATTAAATCTCCCAAAAGATAGAGCATTATATCTGTAAGAGGTATAAAACCAGTTCCCAGGGAGATCTATCACAAGCACAGGCTTTATTACATGCAAACTAAGGAAGGAACACTAAGCTGAAAGTCTTCAATAAAGTATGGGCTCAAATACCTTCAAAGTGGGAATGTGAAATAATCATTACTTTTATTTTTCACAGTCAGTGGTAAACAGTTTAATTCCATAAGTACACTTTACCAGAAGCACTTGGTCCAAACAATGCTGGGAAAACAGAATTAGCTCTGAACACAAAGGGATGTGGATAAAAAAAAGTATTTCTTGCTTTCTCGTTTTGTGGGCAATTACATCTCAGAACGTATTTAGAAGGTCGTAATTATTTTAAGGGGAAAAAGAAATAAGATTTCCATTCATAATGGAGAGGAATTTGAAGAGAGTAGCAACAGAACTGCTGTATTTTATGCTGATTAAAATTTTTTTGCATTTATTTGTTTTTGAAAGACAGAGTGAGACAGAGCATGAGCAGGGGAGGGGCAGAAAGAGAAGGAGACACAGAATCCAAAGCAGGCTCCAGGCTATGAGCTGTTAGCACAGAGCCTGACCCAGGGCTCAAACCCATTTACTGTGAGATCATAACCTGAGCCAAAGTCGGGCACTCAACCCACTGAACCACCCAGACGCACCTATGCTCTGATTTTAAAAGGAAGCAGGGGTGCCTGAGTGGCTCAGTCAGTAAATATCCACCTTTGGCTCAGGTGGTGATTTCATGGTTTGTGGGCCCGAGCCCTGCGTCAGGCTCTGTGCTGACAGCTCAGAGCCGGGAGCCTGCTTTGGATTCTGTGTCTCCCTCTCTCTCTGCCCCTCCCCTGCTTGTGCTCTGTCTCTGTCTCTCTCTCAAAAATAAATAAACATTAAAAAAATGTAAAAGGAAGCAAAGACTAGACAAATACTTCTAAGCTTTGCAACACAGCTTTAACAAAAATTAAATGCTCAGGGTAAAAGTCATATATCTATGTCATATATAATCTATATATTAATATATTTTAAATCAAATGAAACATCTAGCTCTCTGACATACCAGGATATAATTCTTCAGTAAACCTGATACCTCTATTATACTTTTTATAAAGCCTAATTAGAAGGACTCATGCTGAGGAGAAAGTGGTTTTGATTAATGTATGGTGGGTAATAATTGCATTTGCTTTATTTTACATCCATGACACTTAACGCCTAACAAAGACGTAGCAAACGGTATTTTCTGTTTGCATGGCTGCTGTGAAATTATACCAAAAGCGGATGACAGCCGACTCTACTGTCCTGTAAATTTTTTTCTTAAAGCTCTTCTGTTGCTTAAGCTTTCCCCTGACTGTTGGTTCTAGAACAGGATTAAATTAAATAGCCCAAAAGCATCTCTCCATCTTCAGATGTAAGTGTATTTTTTAAACACTTGCACGAAGCCCGTTCAAAGGAGAAATGAGACAAAATGAGGTGATTAATCATAGATGAGGCCAGGGGAAAAAAAAACCTGTTTATTATGGATTGGCGAGATATAAGATATCTTTATAATTGCAACTTGAAGTTACTTTCATTTCAAAAATGGGGACTGAGTGGAGTTGTTTCCCTGAAATGTTTGAATCCTTGTTTCCTCCAACAGTTCTCAATCTGTGAAAGTTGTACCTCTCTAAGGAACCATCAGTGGGTTTGCTCATAAATCACAGATCCTTCTGTTTACCTCTATGACTGAGCTCTAAAAACGGGATCAATGCACTTCATTCCTGAAACCTAGAAACAAGTATCTACGGGAGAGAGTGTCAAGAAAGACAATATTAAAAAAGGTCAAACTCTAATTCACCTTGGTTCCCAGCAACAGTCCTTATGGCTCTTTGATGAAAACAATTTCATAGCCCTTGATGATTGCATTATAACAGTCTAGCCATCAGGAACATTAAAGCTAGTTATGTGTTCATTTTTATTCTGAAAATTCTTAGCTTTGCTAAAGCAACATCCCCCTTTCCAAGCCCCTGGAACAAACATAACGACTGACCAGTTTCTTGAATAGAGATTCTCAAGTACATACTGATGTGAAAGTATGTTCAGAAGGTAGCTTCTACAAAAAAGAAGAGTAATATTTCCCAGATGCATGTGTCGTGCTTAAAATAATTGCAGCAAAAGAAACTAAAAGAAGCATATTTTTCATTCTGTTTCACTGTCTTTCTTGTTGCCTTCAATAACAATTATATCGCAAACATTCTCTTGCAATTCATCTGAGGAAAATATCAGTAAAATTATACTTTCAACATGAAATGTGAAGAAAATGCTTTCTATTTTTACAACTTTAAAATGTATTCCTTATCCCAGAACCCACCATTCTCCAAAATATGCTGTTTGAAGAAATAGCATTGACAACTTCTTCCATAAAAAACTTTTATGAATGCAAACTTTGAGTGATTTTCTGGTTAATGTAATTTATTTAAATTAGCTTTATTTAATTACACATACAGCTGTTCTGTGCCCTGAACAAAGCCCAAGGGACTATTGAAAGTGCTTAAGTCTAAATGTCATGTTTTATCACTATGTAATATGTAGCAAACCACAAAAATTTTGTGTTGGTGTTCGCTGGGTAGTACTTCAAGACTACAGTATTCTTTTCCTCGTTTTTTTTTCCTCTGATACATTAATAGTTATAAAGCTACAAGATTAATGTTAAGTAGAACTGACTTTTCTTTCACTTGAACATTATTCACACCATAATACAAGTTATTAGCAATAGCCTCATAGAAGTCTCTTCCATTCCAAGAGCTTTAATTGTCATCTATAACTAGCGTTTCCAAAATCCCTATCACCAGCCCAGATTTGTCTTGAGTCTCTAGACCCCTACATCTCGTGTCACCTGTGCATCTCCTCTTAAACAGTCCATGTGTCCAAAGTTGAATTCATCATCTTTCTTTCAACCAACTCTTCCTGTTGTATTCAAACATCACCAAAGGAGTGTTTACTTATTATTTAAGACTTCTGGAGTCTTAAGAGATTTGAGGGGGGGGGCAGACAGCTTAGACCTGACATTACCTCTATCCTTACACAGAACAAACTCCATCCAGTAGCAAAGCTTGGCCTATTGGAAGGCGAGTTTAGATTCTGGAATTGGTCGATCTGGGCTTGAATCCTGGCCCTACAGTTACTGACCAAGTGATCACGGGCCAATTATTTCTGGAAGTCTTTCTTTCCTTATCTATGGTAAAAACACTATCAAACTTCAAATGATAACTAGAAAATCTAAGGAGAAAATATATGTGAAAATGTCATTTAAGACATAAGGCCTTATGTTAATCTTAACAATTTCTATTTAGCATGTTCCTAAAAGATTCCAATGAGGAAGACAGGCCTAAAGACAATGCAAACTATCTTAGTCTATAAAACAATGCTACACAAGCCACCATCACTGAATACTCACCAAATGAAACTTGATTCTCTGAAATTTCACTGGGACTTACCCTATTCTAGTTCTAACTAACAACGTAGAGGGCAAATGTATTCATAAGCCAAATGAAGATACATGATTCAGAGATAATTGATCCTTGGACATATATCTTCAGAAAAAGGTGGTTTTTCCTGGTAACATATGGATCTTTTCAGTTCAGTATAAGTTAATGAACAATTGTCTTGCATTAAAGCAGAAGTCAGAAGAATTGCTTTCCTAATTTACAGTTAAGAAATGGCTTAGGAATTGGGAAAACCCAGGATTAAGATGCGACTATCCTCAGAATTTAACTTTTTTCCTCTTAAAAAGACATGGCAAGGAATCAAATTTAAATAAGAATGTATCATTTTTAAAAAGTTGGGTGGGGGGTGCACCTGGGTGGCTCAGTCCATTGAGCATCTGGCCTCTTGGTTTCAGCTCAGGTCATGATCTCAGAGTTGTGTGTTCAAGCCCTGAGTTGGGCTGCACAATGACATCAAGGAGCCTGCTTGGAATTCGCTCTCTCCCTCTCTATTTCTGCCCCTCCCTGGCGCATGCTCTCTCTCATTCAAAATAAATGAACTTAAAAAAAAAGAAATGTCATAACCTCCCCTGTATTATTATGGCATCCAATCAGCTTCTCATGCCCCAAGTTGGTGTGTGAGTGGCTTGGAAAGCACCAGTCTCACCAAGTATGATTTCAATATCATGAGTATGTTTAAAGTGGAAGGCCTGGCAAGCCCCCAATGACCTAGTCACTGGATGTTTCAATATCCCTCCAACTGTTGAGAAACTTCTACATCCTCATGACATTAGCCCAAGCAGAGCATCACTCCTCTAAGTCAGTCACCCAGGCAAAAACATGGTCTCTGGGCCTTTTTTACTTTGGAAAGTAAGTCATGGCAGCATCTGACAGGACAATTTCATCTTCCTTTCCTTCCAGTGAAACAGTCCAAGGTCACCTATGGTAGGCATAAAAATGCTCCCATCACATACATACCCTGAAAATCTCACACAGTCCGATTTTCACTGCAGTCATTGAACTTGTTTGTAGAGCTAGTTTATTTTTTTTAAACTTAAATCCAAGTTAGTTAATATGTAATATAATAATGGTTTTAGGAGGAGAATTTAGTGTGATTCATCACTTACATATGACACCAGCGGTCATTCCAACAAGTGCCCTCCTTAATGCCCATCACCCATTTAGCCCATCCTCCCCCCCATCTTCCCTCCAGCAATCCTCACTTTGTTCTCTGTATTTAAGAGTCTCTTATGGTTTGCCTCCCTACCTTTACCTTATTTTTCCTTCCCTTCTCCTATGTTCATCTGTTTCTGTTTCTTAAATTCCACATATGAGTGAAATCAAATGATATTTGTATAGCTAGTTTAATCTGATGTTTAAACCTTTATCCCCTCAAACATGTAAGGGCTGACAGTTTTATTTCCTTGTTGCATTATGTCAGTTCTTTGCTAGAAAGATGTAGCAAGTACCTGAACATCTTGGGGATAATCATTCTTCCAATAATTTGCAACGCTAATGATACTTCTCCAGTTTTTTTATGGTGCAAGTGTTTTATGCTTTATTAGTTTGCACTTGGTCTTTTCTTTGATATTTTTCCTCCTGTTTGAAATTTTACAGGTCTACTGCTTGTACTATTCCTGTAAGGAATGTATTCTACGCCAAAGAAGGAGAATGATTATGGTAATACTGAAAAGGCCAGATGCTGGCCTTTATAAAAAAATATATTATAAAATGGGTTTTGTGTCTTTCCTGGAATAGGAGGTTAAGTAACAAGCAGGGTGAGGGTAGTTAAAGAGTCTGTGTCTCAAGGGTATATATAAGCCAAGATGACTGCTGTTGGCTAGTGTATCTTCAAGAAACTAGCTCAGAGCAGAAGAAATGCCCTCGGTATTAAACTCTGAAATCTAGCACATTCTCTAGGGTGAGACAATAGGTAGATCGGGCGAACACATCAGCATAAGATGAAGCTGTTATAACTCTGTTTTCTGCCCCTAGTTTCACCATTTCTAGAATGTCATATAAATGGAATCATAATACAAAATGACTTTGGGGTCTGCTTATTTTATTCAGAACGTACTTAAGAATCATCCATGTTGTTGCCTGAATCACAAGGGTTTTTTTTTTCTTTTTACTGTTGAGTAGTGTTCCATTCTATGAATCCACGATGCTTTGCTTATTCATTTGCTTCTTGAAGGGCATCTTGGCTATTTCCAGTTCTTCACAATTATGAATAGGGCTATTATAAAATTTTTATATATATTTTATATAAACCTAAGTTTTTATTTCATTAACTAAACACCCAGGAGGAGTAGGATGGCTGGGTCATCTGAGAAGTATATATTTAACCTTATAGGAAGCTGCCAAAATATTTTCCAAAGTGGTTGTAACATTTTGCATTCTAAAAGCAATGCATAATAATTTTTATTGCTCTATATTCTCACTAGCATTTCATATTATCTTAAAAAAATTTTTAGCCATTCTTGGATAAAGAAATTGTGATACACACTCACCACACACACACACACACACACACACACACACACACACACACAGGAATATTATCTAAACTTAAGGAAATCCTGTCATTTGTGACAACGAATGAATCTGGAGGTCAGTATTTTTTTTAATTTGTTTTTAAAAAATAGTTTTTTAATGTTTATTTGAGAGAGAGAGAGAGAGAGAGAGAGAGAGAGAGAGAGAGAACATGAGTAGAGGAGGGGCAGAGACAGAGGGAAACGCAGAATCTGAAGCAGGCTCCAGGCTCCAAGCTGTCAGCACAGAGCCCGACGTGGGGCTCAAACTCACAGACCACGCAATCAGGACGTGAGCTGAAGTCGGTTGCTCAACTGACTGAGCCATCCAGGCACCCCATGAATTTGTCTTTAATGTTTATTTATTTTTGAGAGAGGGCATTGGGCGTGGGGGAGGAGCAGGGAAAGGGAGAATCTGAAGCAGGCTCCAGGCTCTGAGCTGTCAGCACAGAGCCTGATGAGGGGCTCAAACCCACCAACTGGGAGATCATGACCTGAGCCGAAGTCAGACACTTAACCCACTGAGCCACCCAGAAACCCCCTGGAGGACATTATGTTAAGTGAAATACGCCAAACACAGAAAGAAACATATTACACAATATCAGTTATATGCGTAATCTAAAGATAGCAAATACATAGAAGTGTATTAGAGAAAGGGGATTACCAGGGATGGGGAGGTAGGGGAAATGGGGAAATACAAAGTTGAATTTACTTACAGTGAACATGTCTAGAGACCTAATGTAGAACATGATGAATATAGTTAACAAAACTGTTATTTGTGTTATATACTGGAAACTGTGTTATATACTGGAAATTTACTAAGATAGATTTCAGGTGCTCTCACCACACACACACACACACACACACACACACACACACACACAAAGGTAACTATGTAAGGACATGGACATCTTAATTAGGTTGACTGTGGTAGTCATTTCATGTTGTACTTATGTTTTAAAACATGTTATACCCTTTAGATATATATAATTTTTATTAAAATAATGTTTTAGCCATTTGGATAGGTGTGCAGCAGTATCTTCCGGTTTTAATTTATACTTCTCCAAAGATTAATGATGTTGAACATCTTTTTACGTGTTTATTTGCCATCTATGTATCTTCCTAGGTGAAGTCTCTGTACAGATCTCTTGTCCTTTATTTATCAGTTGTTTGTTTACTTACTGTTGAGTTCTAAGGTTCTTCGCATGCTGCGGACACAAGTCCATTAAAGGTTATATGATCTGCAATTACTTTTCCCCTTTTTGTGCCTTTGCATTCTCTTAATGGGGTCTTTCAAAGAGTAATAGTTGTAATTTTGATCAGGTTTTGTGGTTTTGAAGTACTTTCTCAAAATTCATTGCCAAACCCAAGGCCACATAGACTTTCATCCTATGCTTTCTTCTCTAAGTTTTATTGTTTTATACTGCGTATTTAGGAGTACGATCAATTTTGAGTTAATTTTTGCACATTGTGTGAGATTTGTGGGAAGGGTTATATTTCTGCATATGATGTCTACTTGTTCCCAGCACCACCGTTAAAGGCATTGTCCTTTCTCTATTGTGTTGCCTTTTCACCTTTGTCAAAAATTAATTGACTATATTTGCGTGGGTGTATTTCTGGGCTGTCTATTCTTTTTCATAGATTGACAACTGACATGCTTATCCTTTGGCTAAAACTATATGTTTTAACCATTGTACTTTATAGTAAGTCATAAATCAGGTAACAACTTCAGGGCCTGCCTCCGGGCAGTGTCAGCCCTCTGATTTTGTTGTTCTTTTTAGAATTATTTTGACTATCCCAGTTCCGTTGCCTTTCCACATAAAGATCAGATTCACTTTATTATTCTCTTCAAAGACACTTGTCGGTATTTAGATTACAACTGAGTTGAATCTATAGATCAAATTGGGGAGAACTGACATCTTAATAATATTGTCTTTCAATCCATGAACATGATCTATCTCTTCATTCGTACACATCTTTCATTTCTTTCATTAGGGTTCTGTGGTTTCCAGCATAAGATCCTCCACATATTTGATGAAATACTTCATTGTTTTGGATTTTATTGTAAATGAGATTGTTTTAAACATTGTAAATTACAAAGATTCATTTCTGGTATATAGATATGGCAGACTGATGCTTGTATACTGTCACTGTAGTTGGTGATCTTTTTTTTCAATATTAGTTTTTTTAAGTTTATTTATTTTGAGAGAGTATGTGCATGTGCACAGGGGAGGAGCAGAGAGAGAGAGAGAGAGAGAGAGAGAGAGAGAATCCCAAGAAGGCTCCATGCTGTCAGCACAGAGTCCTACATGGAGCTTAATCTCACTAGCTGTAAAATCATGACCTGAGCCAAAATCAAGAGTCAGATGCTTAAATGACTGAGCCACTCAGGCGCCCCTGGTGATCTTTCTAAAATCACTTCCTTAGGGGTTTCTACATAAACTATAATATTGTCTGGAAATCCTTTTATTTACTTTACCAAATCATATTCAATCTCCAAGTTCTACTCCAGGTACAGGAAGCTAATGCTTCCAAAAACTTCACCTACAACACCTTTGCATTCTGGACTTACCACACTGTAATGTAATTATTTATTTACAATTTTTCTCCTCCCCTAGACTATCAGATCCCTGGATGCAGGACCTACAGTTGTTACCTTTTTGTTCCAAGTACTTAGTAATATATTAAATACATAGAAGGAATGAATTAAGTGTTTATTTAATACAGAAAGGAGAAGGAAGTGAAGGGAGGGAGGGAGGAAGGGAGGGAGGGAGGGAGAAATGAAGGAAAGAAGGAAGAAAGGAATGGAGGGAGAGGGGGAAGAGGGAAAAGCAAATAAGGCCACACATTTACAGGCTACTAACCAAATGTGCAAAAGAACACTGATCTTTTAATCTTCCTTGGAAGCTTCATGCTATGAGGGCTTGAAAGAGGATAGAAGGGCATTAAATCTTCAATTAAATGCCTCCATGTCCAGCAATTTAAGCCATTTCATTTAGGCAACTTAATATACTAGGTAAATGTTTAGTGTTTCAGATGTTTTCCTACATCCTTCTTACCCCCCAGATGGCAGCCAGGTGATGGTAGAACACTCATGCTCTCATTTTGGAAAGGGCCTGAGATCCAAGCACCATGACCTTAGGTATTATTATTTACTTCTGGTCTCTTCTATCTTGAAGAGGGGAACATCTGAATTCTTTCCATACTATCCGGGAGCCAAAGTAGATTCAGGGGGCTTTCTTTCTGCCTACTCATGGTATATACAGCATAGATCCATCCAGCATGGTGGTCTTCTTCTGAGGCTGGGTGACAACACCACATATGTACAGTTCCATCTGGAGCCTCTAGATGACATTTTGGAACTAGGACAGTGTATTTCAGAATGAAATGGACGTGCATTTTCACAACCAGATTGGTTATTTTTAACGTCTTTGGTGATATTAGTCACCTCTTTGCCTCACTCTGGCGTAGAGTACAATCAAATACAACCCGACACAATACGATCTAGTGGGGCAAGTTTCCAACTAATCAAGCAATTGAAAAATATAGCTCTAATTCCCCAATGTAATGTGGACGTCGTGGAAGCTACAAATACGGGAGAACTTACTGAGGAATGTGCTTTTCTCCTTCATTTCTTGTACAGATTTCAAATTGGGCCACGTTAGCAATTATCTAAATTCTTTGCCATGTCTTTGCATAGCTAATAACTCCAGTGGGTGGTATGCCAATTTCTAGAAGTCACTGGTCCCATTCTCAGATTAGACTCATAGATTCTCCCTCCCCCCAAAACAGCAAAGGCATAAAAGAATGGCACTTGCCATAACCAAGATGATTCAGGAAGTTTAGCCATCTCAATTCTTTTTCTACTATATGATGAGTAACAGTGACTCCTATGTTTTCATGTAGTCTCTAGATTCTATTACTGTAAACTCAAGACTCATGAAAAATTTTCCCCCACACATTCATTTCAGTTGTTTAGACCTTCAGGTATAGTTTTCCAGGTCTCAAACCTCATGTTTCTTGCTCCATTATCTCTTAAAGTTGTGCCTCTCAATGATCAAGAACTCTTTGAAATATTATGCATCGCTCCCTTTAACTATAGCATTCCATCTCAAATTTGTGTTTCTGTGAAGCTGATTTTTCTAAACTGCCCTGATTCTGTTTAATTAGGCCATTAGTCTGTTCAGGTCAGTGCAAACCCCTTTTCACAAGTTCCCTTCTTTTCTTGCAGACACACAAGCACCCTCATTCCATAGAACGTGTTGCCACAGGAGTTCACAGTCACATTAGGGGAGAGGGTGTTATTTTAATTAAAAGGGCTCCCATGGAAAGCTCTAGAGCTGAAATGCCTTCAACACTGCTAGTTAGATTCAGGCCAGAAAGTAATCACCCAACTGGTTCCAATTGCTGTGAAGTCTTAATGTGATTATTAGGGAAAGATTACTGATGAGCAGGTGGCTGACCTGGCCCATTTTCAATCTCATCATTTAGACTGAAAATGACCATATATATCATCTACGTAGCACTTCTAAACGTGTAGGGTGTGTGCTGCCTGTAGTTAATTGGTAGTTTTAGGTAGTAGAGCACCAAATATCTTGATCTTGGCATTTCTATTTTTCCACCATTGCATAATCACTCCCCCTTGACATCAAGACTAGGAAGGGGGGAGAGGGAAGGAACAGAAATGAGATTAAAAAAAAAAGAAAGAAGATGAGCCAGAGGAAAGAAAAAAGGTAGGCCAGGAAACCCATCTAGAATTAAGGCAGAGGTGTTAGACTCCTAGGACACTGGAGGCTATAAGCTTTGGGAGCAGGAGGGACAAAGAGGGTGTGTATGTTTGTGGGCATGTGGACACGTACCCCGGGGGAGAGGGCTGATGGAGAAAGCACCCAAAGGGGTGGTGGACTTCAGTGATTTACATTGAGGACTCTGGCTGTAGAACTTAGCACCCCCCCCAAAGGGACCCACACCTACTGAGAGTAGAAGAAAAGAATGCTTGCTTGCAAAGGCATGTGGGATAAGAAATGGAGAGGCATACAGAAAAGGAAATGAACAATAAAGCTTTCAGAGACAGAGAAATAGGAAATGCCATTAAGAGTGGGGGAGTTGGAATTTCTGGGAAATAGAGGCCCAGTGAAGAGCCAGCATGCTGATCAACTGCTAATGACATGAGAAAGGGTTAATAGGGTAATGTGAACAGAATTCTGGGCTACAGATAATAACACTGACATGGTTTTTGCAATGTGCAATGAAACGATTCTGAAATCTGGGGCAAATCAGTCTCAGTCTCCTCTAGTATTATTGGAGATACTTAGATTTCTTACTACTTCTATGTTATTATTTTTAAATCAACAGCCTTATTTTGTATCTTTTTCATGTTTATGGCAAGCTTTTGTTTATGTTAATGACATTGGTCTTACATTTATGATTGGGACATAAGATTTCCTTTGCAATAAATTTATTTTTAAAAAATCTACAAATGAGAAATGACATTGAGAAAATTTTCCATAAATTGTATAACAATAGAGTGCATAACATACAAATTCTGGAACCAGCCTGTCTGGATTGAAACCCAAGTTCTACCACTTATTGGCTGTACAATCTTGGTTCTCCATCTGTGTTATAAGAACCAATATGGTACCTCCATCACAGTGATGATAGGAAGATTAAATGAGCTAATAAAGCTAAAGTTACTAGAAACATACCCAGCATATTAGTGTGTTTTTATATTTGAATACAAATATGGCAGAAATGATTTAAAAGTTGTTAGAATGGAAAACACTTCTCTACTCAAATATACTTATTCTACAGTTATTTAGAAGTAACGTAAGTTGCCCAACCTCTTGGTGCCAGAATGTGCATTAGAATTGATTTTCTGGGGTTCCACACCCATCTTCTGGTTCCGCCTGTTTTTCATCAGTGTTTTTACATGACTCCTGCCTCTTACACAGACAAATACTGCTGCCATATGAACTTCAAAGTACAAGGAGGAGAATGACCAATTGGCAAAAAAAAAAAAAAAAGAAAAAAGAAAAAAAAAGAAAAAAAATACCATTGCAGAAGGAGAACTTGCAAAAATAGCCACTTTATCTAAGAATCTCAGATCTTTCCTATCATGTAAAATATGATGCTTATTACTCTCCCTGGCTTTCAGAGGAAATGAAAAGGAGAATGGGTGCTGGCCAGTAAGAGATCACGACAGCAATGGTGAGTATCTCTTTCAGCGGTAGAGAACTGTACCTGAAGAGTAACCTCATGGGTTCACTGCAAAGATCCCACGATTCTCATTTGCCATGTTAACCATTAGGCCATAGACCCTTCCTTTAACCATTCATTTTTTATAGGTTGTCAGTTAAGAAGTGGTGCTCCATTAGTCCATTCATTTTAATGAGTGTTGTGTTGATTAGCATACACACACGCACACAGCAGAAAGCCACATAAGGTTAAAATTAATCTTTGTTTAGAATCTCTTTAAATAATTCACTTTTTAAAAGCACAATCTGAATATGAACCTCTGTCTTGTGGGGCTGGGTGTTTCCTTAAATGAGTACAGTCATTGTGCTCTTGTTAGAACCTTCTTAAAAGCTTTCAAGAAAATACGATTTGAGATAAATAATGTTGATTAGACACCCTCCCATCGAAGAAATAATAGAAAGGGATCAAGTGATAAATGAAATGAATGTTGCTCTATCAAAGCAAATGGTGATAAATGGAAGATCTGTGCGGGTGCTTACACTGGCACTTCTGTAAGCTGGTCAGACTATTTATAATTGCATTTTAGTGTTCTGCAAACCAGTCATTTATACTAACAGTAGCATTAAAGTGATAAATTAGAAAGAAGCAGCTTGTCTAATCAGCAGATCAGCAGTGATGCAACTCAGATCAAAGGCAGAGTCATTCTGTTTCTTTCCCATGTTAATATTAATCATGGAAGATTCATTTGGTTTGATAGGGAATGTGCCAAATATGTGACCACTCATATAACTAACTTAATCTTATATTTTCTTTACTTTCTTTTAAAAATAAGTTTCTTTTTCATTTCAGTCTTCCTTCAAATGATCTACCTTTTATTGTAATCACCTAAAGAAAGAACTGCAGTATGTCAGGGCTATAGAAAAGGTCATTTCTTATCCCTTAACTAGTAGCTTTTTCAAAAACGTAGTATTAAAGACAGACCATCCTGCTGTGGCTTGTGATTTTGCAAGGAAAGCATGGCCAGCAATTCTGTACTATCAGCTGAATTTTGATATACTATTAAATATATTTTTAATTAAGTTACACAAATCTCATCAGCAATGGAAAATATTTTTAAGAAAATATGTATGTACGTTTTAGTGTTAAACATAGATACTTACTAATAAAATAAATATTCACCAATAAAACTCCCCACCACTAATATGAATTCCATTTTATGTGTTTTTAATCAAATAACTTTATTAATGACTAAATATTAAAGTTTTCTTAGGCCGAATGTGTATATTTTATTCACTTTTTGGTATCCTGAAGTGATATTTTCATGGTCCAGAAAATAACTTTACTTTTCCTCAAGATTAAAAAGTTTACTTTCCATTTGGGAAATCCTCATGTACTTATTTCCAGCCAGATTTCAATAATACATATGATTAAGATATTGTTTTGTTTTATTTCTCTCTGGACATCTATATTCTGGAAGCTTAATACCAAGAGATACCAAATGTCACTGGCTCCACTGTGCGCATGTGTTTAATCTCTCTTTAATAAAGGTGTTTTACGATGCTTTACTTTAATTTTAAATTTTGCATTTATGTATTTCTTACTTGCTCAAAAATACCAGAAAGGCAGCACAATTACATAAAACAACAAATAACCTAAGTATAAGAGATAATGAAAGAACAGGGAGAAAAGTTAAAACTAAGAAAAGTAGGAAAAAATAAGAAAAGTAAAGAAATTAGACAAATATTTAAGTGCCATAAAAAGAGTGCGCAAACTACAGCCCATGGGATAAATCCAGCCCACTTTTATTATTTTTGTTAAGAACACTAAAATGAGATCTAACATCCATACATTTTTAAGTACACAATGCAGTATTGCTAACTACAGGCACAAGGCTGTACAGCCAACTTCTAGAAAATACTCATCTTGTATAACTAAAACATTAAATTTTTTTAATTTTATGCCTATTTTTCACACACACACACACACACACACACACACACACACACAGAGTGAGAGTGGGGGAGGGGCAGAGAGAGAAGGAGACAGAATCTGAAGCAGGCTCCAGGCTCTGAGCTGTCAGCATAGTGCGGGGCTTGAACTTACAAATTGTGAGATCATGACAGTTAAGTGAGCCACCCAGGTGCCCCTTGCATAACTAAAACTTAATATCAACTGAGGATCAATTCTGTATTGTCCCCTCCTCTCAACTCCTGGAAGTCGTTATCCTACTCTCTGTCTCTAGGTATTTGATTATTTTATAATCCACATATAGGTGGAATCATACAATATTTTTGACTGGCTTATTTTACATAGCATAAAGTCCTCCACATACATCCATGTAGTATAGGACAGAATTTCCTTACTTTTTAAGGTTGAATTACATTACACTGAATGTACATATTACATTTTATTTATTCATTCATCCACTAATGGACATTTAGGGTGCTTCCATATCTTAGCTAGTGTGAATAATGCCTCAATGAACATGAGAGTGTACATATTTCTTAAAGACCCTGATTTCCATTCTTTTGGATATATATCCAGAAATGGCCTTTCTGAAACATATGGTAGTTCTATTTTCAATTTCTTGAGGAACCTCCATATTGTTTTCCTTAGCAACTGCACCACTTTGCATTCTCAACAACACTGCAAGGGTTCCTATTTCTATGCATTTTTGTTAACACTTGTTATCTTTTTTTTTAAATAGCAGCCATTCTAACAGGTGTGAGATGGTATCTCATGGTTTTGAATTGTGTTTCTTTGATTATTAGGATATAAGCAACTTTTAATATACCTGCTGTCCATTTATATGTCTTCTTTGGAGAAATGTCTGTTCAAATCCTTCATCCAATAACAGACTAATATGAAAAATTATAGATCAACAAACTGGATAACAAAGGAAAAATTAGTAAATTCTTAGAAACATACAACCTACTAAGAATGAATAATAAAGAAATAAAAAATCTGAACAAGTCAATTGCAAGTAAGGAGATTAAATCAGTAATCAAAAACCTCCCCTAAAAGTTTGCAATTAGATGGCATCACTGGTAAATTCTACCAAACATTTAAAGAAGAAATAATACCCATCATTCTCAAATGCTACCAAAAAATAGAAGAGGAGAGAACATTTCCAAACTCATTTTGTGAGGCCTGCATTGCCCTGCCTAATACCCAACCCAGACAAAAACACTGTAAGAAAATTATAGGCCAGAATTCTTGACAAACATAAATGCAAAAATCCTGAACAAAATACTAGTGAGCTGGAGCACCTTGGTGGCTTGGTCGGTTACGTGTCTTTGACTCAGGTCATGATCTCATGGTTCATGACTTTGAGTCCTGCATCAAGCCATCTGCCGTCAACACAGAGCCCACTATGGATCCTCTGACTCCCTTTCTCTCTGCCCTTCCACTGCTCTCTCTCTCTCTCAAAAATAAACATTAAAAAAGTTAAAAATACCAGTGAGCTGAATTCAACATCATATTAAAAGGGTCATACACCATGACCAAGTAGAATTCATTCCCAGACAGAAGGATGTTTCAACATATGAAAGTCAATTAATATGACATAGTGCGTTAACAGAATAAAGGATAAAATTCATATAAACGTGTCAATAGATGTACAAAAATCATTTGACAAAAGTAAACACATATTCATGATAAAAACTCTCCATAAACTATGTGTAGAAGAAATGTAGTTGAACATAATAAAGTTCATATATAAAAAGACCACAGTAGCATTATATTGTGAGAAAATAAGAGGTCTTTCCTCCAGTAGCAGGAATAATGCAAGGATTATAACTCTTTCCAGTTACATTTAATGTAGTGCTAGAAGTTTTAGCCAGAGCAATTAGGCAAGAAAAAAGAAATAAAAAGTATCCAAATAAGAGAGACAGATATAATACTGTCTTGGCAGATGAATGTCATATATGTAGAAAATTTAAAGATTCCACAAAAGAATTATTAGAATACAGAAACTTATTAAAGTTGCAGGATACAAAACAAACATGTAAAAATCAGTTGTGTTTCTATATATGAACAAGAAACGATGTGAAAAAAATTTAGAAAAAAATAACATTTAGAAGAGCATCAAAAAAATTATGTATTTAGCCATTAACCACTGGGGTGAAAATGTGTACACTGAAAACTGAAAAACAATAATGAAAGAAATTGAAGAAGACAAAAATAAGTGGAAAGGTATCCCATGTTCATTGATTGGAAGAATTAATATTGTTAAAAGCCTACATAATCCCTATCAGAATTCCAATGACATTTTCCACAAAAATAGGACAAAAATCTAACATTTATATGCAACAAAGTCTCCAAATAACCAAAGCAATCTTGATTAAAAAGTATAAAGCTAAAGGTATCACATTTTCTGTTTGCAAGATATTACATAGCTAGAGAAATTAAAACAGTATACTACTGACGTAAAGACATGCGGACCAATGGAACAGAATGGAGCCCAGAAATAAACAAATATGTATACAGTCAACTGATCTTTGACAAAGATGTCAAGAATACACAACGGGGAAAGGGTAGTTTTCAACAAATGGTATTGGAGAAACTGGATATCTGCCTAAAACAATGAAACTGAACCCTTATCTTAAACCCCAAACAAAAATCAACTAAAAGTGGACTGAAGATTTATATGTAAGACCTCGAACTATACAAATCCTTAAAACAAAATAAGGAGAAAGTTTCATGACACTGATCTTGGGAATGATCTCTTGGATATGACAGCAAAAGCACACACACATAAGAAAAGATAGACAAATGAGACAATATCAAACTAAAAAGCATCTGTACAGCAAAGGGAACTAACAAAAGAGTGAAAAGGCCACTCATAAAATGGGACAAACTATTAGCAAACCATATATTTGATAAGAGGCTAATATCCAAAATACATATTAGGAAATGTGACAAGTGAATAGCATAAAAAATGTTTTACTTTCAACTGACTTCTCTCTCTCCCTCTTACAAATTAACTGGGTAGCTGCTTTCTAATTGTATTACAAGTTACGATATTCATACGAAACTCTTCCCTTAGCATGAATTACAAACGGATAATAAGTAATGAAAACCACCTACACCAGAAGCTCAGAGCCTGTAGACATTATCAGGGGTGCTAATGTATAAGAGAGAGTTTACCCGGTCTAGTTTGGTTTGTATAAGTTTTAGCAGTTTAAGTCTATTTGTGGACATACAAAAGAACGTGAAAAAAATTAGAAAAGAAAAAACTAACAAAAGAAATCAATGATTTGGAATATAATTATTGCTCTGGATGCCTTAGCCCCATTTATTTTTTTATTTTTTTATTTTTCATCTCTAACCATTTAATTTCTATTTACCTTCCAGGTTTTAGCTTAGAAGCCACTTTTCTCACATACATTTCCGGGCTTCTCAGGAGTGACTTTGATACTCCACTGGGTTTACCCCAAAAGTACCCAGTTGATACCCTTGTTGTATCACTGAACATTCCTTGTTTCCTCAGCAGAATATCACTGCTATGGTCTGAATGTGTCACCCCAAAATGTGTATGTTGAAAGGCTATCCCCCAAGGTAATAGTATTAGGCAGTGGGGCTTCCAGGAGGTGATTAGATCATGAGGAGGGAACCCTCATGAATGGGAGTAGTGCTCTTATAAAGGAGGTGCCAGACGTGACTGGGTGGCTTAGTCAGTTGAACATCTGACTCTTGGTTTTGGTTTAGGTCATAATCGAGGGTCATGGGATTGAGCCCCACGTTGGGCTCTGTGCTGAATGTGGAGCCTGTTTAGGATTCTCACTCTCTCTCCCTCTGCCGCTCTCCCCAACTCACATTCTTTCTCTCTCTCTCTCTCTCTCAAATTAAAAAAAAAATTCACCAGAGAACTTTCTTGCCCCTTCCACCATGTGAGGACACAGCAAGAAGGTGCTGTCTATGAAACAGAAGGTGGGTCCCCACCAGCCACCACACCAAACCTCCTGGTGCCATATCTTGCATTTCCCAACCTCCAGAACCATGAGAAGTAAATTTCCTTTGTTCATTAGCCCCCTTCTCTGTGGTATTTCATTACAGCAGCCTGAACGGGCTATAACAATCCATGAAGGCAAAGGCAGAATTATGTTTCCCTCTGTATCTCCAAGAAGTGGTTCGGTGTTTGCTATAGAGCAAGTGCTTGCATATGGTAAAGCTTTGGGACTAATTAAAAGGTCAGTCATTTTGTCAGGACTATAATCACACCGTAGTATGAAGAGTGGAGGTGTGCCGGGAATGGCCAGCAAACCCTGTGCCGACGGATGAAAGATTACTCCACCCTTTGCGAAGAAAAGAGAGAAGGCATGGGGGTCAACGTTTGCAGACGAAGACCCAGTTGGCCTCACTCATATTCTCATTTAATTCTCATTTATTACTGTCAGGCCAATCACAAATCTCAGTTGGCTAGTTGCATACAGAGGGTTTACAACATTTCAGGCGTGCAAGAACAAAGGGTGCCTGATTTATAGGTGAGCAATCACCCATCAAATCAAAGATACAAAGCAAGGGTCTATGTGTCTTATTGTTCTGCTAAACTTTGTGTACAACGTATAGATGAGGGATTCCCCAAGGACTGCAGAAATGCCTAGGAGGGTCGTTCCCTGGTGCCCGGTCCCCGGGGCATGCCCCGGTCAGGGAGGTTATGCGGGCCTCCGGCATTCCAAGAGATCCATGTCCCTCCCAATCTTAAATCCAGCCCACAGACATCTCCGTGTTGCATTTTAGCTAGCCAAGAATTGTGTATAATTTTGTCATCCTCAGTAATAACCCCAACAAAGGTTGCTACTAAGTATCAGCATTAAAGGCTACAGATTTGGAAGACCATAGATGATACACTCTCAGGAAACAAAGAGTATTGATTTCTCTCATCCATCTTTGCTTTTACAGCAGTCAAGAATAAAGGTCTGCTTTCCTCTATACAGGACTTCACAATGCCTGAACAATGTATTATTATGACTGTTCCTGACGTTATCTTATTTTTTCTAACTAATTTCGAGAGATAGCAAGAGAGAGAGATAGCTCGAGCCAGAGAGGGGCAGAGAGAAAGGGATACAGACTCACAGCAGGTTCCATACTGTCAGCACAGAGCCCAAAGAGGGACTTGACCTCGAGATCAAGACCTGAACCTAATCAAGAGTCGGTCATTTAACAAACTGAGGCACGCACGCACCCCTGTGCTATTTTAGATGGTAAAGATTTCTGATGAGCTTTTTCCTTCAGCATTTAAGGATTTCTTTTGAGAAATTTCTATCAAAAGACAAGAGAATCATACATATTTTCCCCTTTCTTTATTTGTGTCTGTGAACTGCTTTGAGTGACAGAAAGTAAGCAACTTGAGCCAAGGTGATGATTTTTACCCGTCTTCTTACCCCAAATTAATAACTTGTGCAGAATCCAGATCAGGGAGGTAAAGATGACTGGTGATGAATGCATTGGGAAAGTATTTACTTTTTTTGTGTCTGCTTTTGCAAACAAGTAAAGAAAGCAAGCAAGCAGATAAATTAAAACAATGTTAATATAAGTGGGCATCTCATTAACTTTTCTAATTCTTCTTCTTTTGGGAAATAAAAAAAATGCTTCTCAATTAAGCCAATTCTCCTTGTGACATAAACAACCTCTAGATGATTGCTGAGGTTTTTCTTTGTGAATATCCCTCCTATGAAAAGGCTCCATAATTACTTGAAGTGGCACCTGAAATGTTCTTGACAATTTGTGATTTTCACAAATAAATATTTTTCTCTATCTTATTTGTTGAACAAATAAGATATCTTATTTGCTGAACAAATATCTTATTTGCTGAATGCTTCCTATTGTGAAACATAATACCAGTCACCAAAGAGGCTCACTATTATGTTTGTTACTGTAAGTTTCTTACTCCAAGTATGATTCGTTGTT
Source organism: Prionailurus viverrinus (assembly GCF_022837055.1). NCBI lineage: Eukaryota > Metazoa > Chordata > Mammalia > Carnivora > Felidae > Prionailurus > Prionailurus viverrinus. The sequence goes on from NC_062567.1 coordinate 11,889,140, forward strand.
ACTAAGATTTCTAAACTTAACTGTTATCAGAAGTTTCCACATCAGGCTAGATATAAAGAAAACAAAGCTCTAAGTTCTAAATTGGAAAGCTTCAAACTTTGAGTTTTAAATCGGTAAGAATATGGTTTTTTTTTTTTCAGGTCCATGAGTCAGAAGCAAAGGCCAAGTCAAGGATTGTTTTTAAGATCCTACCAAAAAAAAAAAAAAAAGAAAAAGAAAAATCTAGAACATAAGTCTTGTTTGGTGGTTGAGAGAGTTCTTTTTCCTTCTTAATCTGATTAAAAAACCTGTGTATTTCTTTGTTTCATGTTCAGATTTATTTTTCATGGTTTTTTTCTGAACAATGGCTATTAGTAATGAATATCAAACTGATTGAGGTCATCCTTTTCTTTGCTCAGCTTTGGCTTTTTGGCAGCCGAACTGGTACCCTGGCTACACACAGAAAAATGATGGGAGCTGAAATGTGGAGCCACCACATATGACGACAGAACCTTTTCCAAGGGCAACAAGCAGGCTTCACTTAGCATTCAGCGTTTGGAAGCATGCTCGTTATTTTAACTAGATTAAAAATATACAGGAACCCAAAATATAATTAGGCAAAGCCTGGAGAAAAACATAAATATGGTAGGTGAATACAACAAAGATGACTTTGAGACACCTGATCTAGTTGATCTCTTTCTCTCCAACGTATTAATTGGAAAAAGAAAAAGGCAGATGTCACCTAGTGAACTGTTTAACTTTCTACGGCATACCCACAGCTCCAATAACATTAAGCAATTGGGATACTGAGCAGCATTTGAATAATGCAGCCTTTCCTTATACAAAGTTTCCTTGATAAGGGGCAAAAATTACATTTCAGATTCTGCTCTATCTCTTGTATCTGTGCTATAAATTGTCCTCAGATTAGTGTCATTAATCATATTTTGTGGACAAAGAAATGAGATACACAGTAAGGAATGAGGTTTTTTTTTTGAAGATCTTAAAAGTTTGGGAGTTATGAAAGATTTTACTTTACCAGCTTCTAATTCTTACTAATTAAAAAACAATCCATTCCCTAAATTACAAAGGATTTATGTAAAAACAACAGTAAAAATTAGAAAATGGTGTCACCCTCACTTGGCTTTCCTTTATGAATAATAGTGATGTATGACGACAGATGGTAGCTATGTTTGTGGCAAGCACAGCATACATATAGGGTTGTTGAATCACTATGTTGTATAGACGAAACTAATGTAACATTGTCAACCATACTCAATAATTAGTATCACCTACTGCTATTGAATCTAACACTTTTATTAGAAAGGCATTTTCATTTTAATGAGAAAGTTGTACATGGCTTATGTGAAGACAGAGTCAAACAATTTGGTCGCACAATAATAATAATAATTTTATATAGATATCACATGTTTTTATCTGCAAAGCAGACACTCTCTACTAGGGAGACTTTACCTAAAATCTTATTCTACTCTTTAAATGCTGAAGGCATAAGCAAAATGCTTTCTTGCCTACCAGCAGTCTACTCCTTCATCGTTATGGATTGACTATTGGGCAGGAGGACAAGTTTTAGATCTAACTTCGCAAACCAGCAATTATAGGTAATGTGAATGGGATTATTCACATGCAAAAGACATTCTTTCCACCACACTACCTAGAAACGTTAGCTTTAGAAAACTACATGAGCATGTTTGCAAGATGGAAAAAAAAATTATTTTTAGTTCAAAGAAATAAAAAGAAATAATATACCAGAGGGGTAAGCCTGTGAACTGATGCTGAGTAATGTGTTCCTTGCTTATTGGGAGGCTGAATTCATACTTCCTAGATGTTTGGGAATTAAAAGCTGAAAATAAAATAGTGGAAATTGATCCCAAGCAAAAAAAGAAGAAAACATCAAACCTAAAGCCAGCAGAAGGAAATAAAATAATAAATATTAGAGAAAAGTAAAATAGAAAAAAAATGAACCAAAAGTTATTTGAAGGATCAGCAAAATGAACAAACCTTTAGCTAGAATGACCAAGAAAAAAACTCAGAAGCCTAAAGTCCATTCCCTAATTCAAAATCCATTCCCTTATCTAGAATGAAGTACGAAAATGTGGACATTACTGCTGACCTTACAGAAACTAAAAGGATTACAAGAGAAGTGTATGAGCAACTGTATGCCAACAAATCAGACAACTTGGATTAAATGGACAAATTCTTAAAAAAAAACCAAACAAACCATAAATTAGTGAAACTAGCTGAGGAAGAAAGAGAAAACTTGAATGGCTGTATTACAGGTAAAAAGACTGAATTAATGGGGCACCTGGGTGGCTCAGTTGGTTAGGCATCCAACTCTTGGTTTTGGATCAGGCCATGATCTCACCGTTAGTGAGTTCAAGCCCCACATCAGGCTCCACGCTGGCAATACAGAGGCTGCTTGGGATTCTCTGTTTGTCTCTCTCAAAATAAATAAACATTGTTTTAAAAAGATTGAATTAGAGGGGCGCCTGGGTGGCTCAGTGGGTTAAGCGGCCGACTCCAGCTCAGGTCATGATCTCGCGGTCCGTGAGTTCGAGCCCCGCGTCTGGCTCTGTGCTGACGGCTGAGAGCCTGGAGCCTGTTTCAGATTCTGTGTCTCCCTTTCTCTCTCTGACCCTCCCCCGTTCATGCTCTGTCTCTCTCTCTGTCTCAAAAAGTAAATAAACGTAAAAAAAAATATTAAAAAAAAAGATTGAATTAGTAATGTCAAAAGCTTCTCACAAAGAAAAAACTCATAGCCAAATGTCTTTGCTGGTGAATTACACCAAACATGCCAAGAAGAATTAATACCAATTATGCACAACTTCTTTGAATAATAGAAGACAGGAAACATTTCTTAACCCATTCTATAGAGCTCTGATAACAACACCAAAGACATAATAACAAAAGAAAGGTAGAAACCAATTTCTCTTATGAATATAGAGGCAAAAATTCTCAACAAAATACAAATGAACAGAATCCAGCAACATATAGGCCAAGTATTATTCAGCATTATAAACTGAGATTTATCCCAGGATTAAAGGTTGTCTCACCATCAGAAAATTTGTGTTATAACTCATTAATATAATAAGGAACAAAACCACATGGTTACAATAGATCCAAGGAAAAGTATGTGAGGATATCCAACTACCTCTATTATAAAAACAGAGTAGGAGTATATGAAATTTCCTCAACCTGATAAAGAGGATCTATAGAAAACCCACACCTAACATCATACTGTTGAAAGACTAAAATTCTTTCCCTCCATGATCAGGTGTGACACAAGACTGTCCACTGTTGCAACTTCTATTCAACTTTGTACTGGAGGTTTTATTCAGGGCAATTATGCAATCTAATGAAATAAAAGGCATCCATCCGGATTGGAAAGAAGTAAAACTACGTCTGTTTTCAGATGGAGTAATCTTGTATATAGAATATCCTAAGGAATACACTAAAATGTTGTTAGAAATAATAAATTAGTTCACCAAAGCTGCAAGATCCACACCAATACAAAAGAAGGAAAATTCAAGAGTATTTCTATAGTAGTAATAAACAATCCAAAAACAAAATTAAACCAGGCTTTCATGATAGGTGCTTGAAGGGCTAAGACCATTCCCCTCCATTCATTACCTATGAGAAAGATTCTGTCTTGTACATGTACCAGCTTCTAGATGATTATAAAAGAAGGAGACTTCTGTTTCATGCCAGAGTCCAGTGAGTCTCCTCCAGGAGAGAAGAAGCCGGGAGGACTTGTAGATGGCCTGATAGGTAAACATGTGGAATACATGAAGCTCCAAAAGAATTGGCATGGTCATCCACCAAGTGGAAGCCAAACCCTCTATTTCATCAAGTTTCGTGATGATTTCCATATCTATGTCTATGAGTTGGTGAAAAAGTCCTGTTAGGATAAACTTTGCCACATTTCTGAAAACAAGTGCATACACTGTAGACATGCAAAATAACGTTACTTTTCAGTGTATTGAAAGTTCAAGGGTCCCTGTTAATTCAAGATCTTTGCCAGTATAACTGTTGTTTTGTTCTGAAAAACGAAAATTTATGTGGACATGAAAAAAAAACCAAAATTAGGAAAACAATTACATTTACAGTAACATCAAGAGAATGAACACTTAGAAACAAATTTAGCAAAATAAATGCAAAATATATATTCTGAAAACTACAAAACATTATTGATAGAAATTAAAGGTCTAAATAAATGGAAAGATCTTACACTATCATAAATAAGGCTTAAAATGGTAAGATGGCAATATTCTTTTTTTTTTTTTTTTTTTTTTTTTTTTTTTCAACGTTTTTTATTTATTTTTGGGACAGAGAGAGACAGAGCATGAACGGGGGAGGGGCAGAGAGAGAGGGAGACACAGAATCGGAAACAGGCTCCAGGCTCTGAGCCATCAGCCCAGAGCCCGACGCGGGGCTCGAACTCACGGACCGTGAGATCGTGACCTGGCTGAAGTCGGACGCCTAACCGACCGCGCCACCCAGGCGCCCCAAGATGGCAATATTCTTAAAACTGATCTATACATTTATTCAACACAGTCCTTATCAAAACACCAGCTGGCTTCTTTGCAGTTGATGAACTGTTCCTAAAATTCACATGGAAATTCAAGGGACCAAGAATAGCCTAAACAATCTTGAAAAATAACAAAGTTGGGGTACTCACATATTCAATTTCAAAGCTTACTACAGAGTTACAGCAGTCAAGACAGTGTAGTATTTGCATAGGGACAGACTTATAGATTGATGGAATAGATTTCCAAATACGGAAATAATTCATTATGTGCATTTTTCCATAAGAGTTTAAAGTGTAGTCTCTTCAACAAGTGGTACTTAGAAAACTATCTATATATAAAAGAAAAACTTGAACCCCTGCCTCACAGTATACACACAAATTAACTTAAATAAATAAAACATTTAAATGAAAACGCTGAAAGCTGTAAAGCTCTTAAAAGAAAAATATAGGAGCAAATCTTTTTCACCTTGGGATAGGCAAAGACTTCTTAGATAGGACAACAAAAGTACAAGTGACAATAGAAACAATGGATAAATTGGACTTCATCAATATTAAAATGTTTTGTGCTCCAAAGGAAATCAAGTAAGTGAAAATACAATTCACAGAAAGAAGAAAAATTAGCAAATTCTGTATCTCTTAGGCTCCGGTAAATTATTTGTACCCAGAATATATAAAGACATATATTTCAAAAATAAAAAGACAAACAACCCAATTTAAAAAATAAAAATTTACAAATAAGCAAAAATTGAAAAAATAAGCAAAGCATCTGAATAGATATTTCCAAAGAAAACAAATGGCCAATAAGTACATGAAAAACGCTTAACATCATTAGCTGTTTGGGCAATTTAAATCAAAACCACAATGAGACACTACTTTACATCCACTAAGATGGCTAAAATAAAAAATACAAATAGTAACAAGGGTTGACAAGGACATGGAACTTTTATACATTGTTGGTGGGAAACTAAAATAGTGCAGCCATTTGGAAAGTTCTCCAAAGAGTTGACATATGTAGTAAACTAATACTCAGCAACTTGCCTCACAGCTATATATACTCTAGAGAAATGAAAACATGTGTCCTCACAAAAATTTGTACATGAATGCTTACAGCAGCATTATTTACATTAGCTACAAAGTAGAAACAGCCCAAGGTCTATTAACCAATGATTGAATAAATAAAGTGCAGTATATCTATACAATGGAATATCATCCAACCATAAAAATGAACTTCTCTACTCAATAGTTACCCAACGGGTACAAAAATACTGATTTGAATGGATACATGCACCACAGTGTTGATAGCAGGGCTATCAACAATAGCCAGGTATGGAAAGAGCCCAAATGGCCACTGACCGATGAATGGATTAAGAAGATGTGGTATATACACACAATGGAATATTACTCAGCCATAAAAAAGAATGAAATCTTGCCATTTGAAACAAAGATGGAGCTGGAAAGTATAATGTTAAGTGAAATAGGTCAGAGAAAGACAAGTACCATATGATTTCATTCATAGGTGGAATTTAAGAAGAAAAACAAATGAACATAGGAAGAAAAAAAAGAGAGGAAAACCAAGAAACATACTCTTAGAGAACAAACTTATGGTTCCTTGAGGGGAGGTGGGTGGGGGGATGGGTTAAACAGGTGATGGGTATTAAGGAGGGCACTTGTGATGAGCACCAGGCGTTGTATATAAGTGATGTATCACTAACTTCTACACCTAAAAGTAATATTACCCTATTACTCTTTATGTTAACTAATTGGAATTTAAATAAAAAGTTGGAAAGAAGCAAAAAAAAACAAAAAAACGACCCATGAATTTCTGATATATGATCTCTAACATGGATAAAACTTGGTAATATTGTGCTAAGTCAAATAAGTTGGTCTCAAAAGACCACATATTGCATTATTCTCCTTAAATGAAATGTCAGAATAGGCAAAATAATAGTAAACACAAGAATGATGGTTGCCTAAAAAAGAGGGATGGTGTAATTGAGGAAAATGGGAAGTGGCTGCTAAGGGGTGCAGGGTTTCTTTTCAGGGTGATGAAATGGCCTAAAATTGTTTGTGCTCTGGGAATATGCTAAAAAAGCATTAAATTGTACACTGGATAGATTGTACCATATGTGAATTATATCTCAATAAAGCTGTTTTACAGGTGGGTGCGTGCACGCATACACACACACACACACACACACACACACACTACAAAGGGCCCAGTACAGGAATTCTATGGTGAGATTTGGAAAAAAAAAAAAAATCTATCATTCTACCTTTCCTTTCTTTCTTTATAAAAAGAGAGTGAGGGGGAGGGGCGGAAAGAGAGGGAGGAAGAGAACGGGTCCCAAGCAGACTCCTTGCTGTCAGCGCATAGCCGGACGCGTGGCTCAAACCCACAAACCATGAGATTATGACCTGAGGCAAAGTTGGATGCTTAACTGACTGAGCAACCCAGGCGCCCCTGGAAAAAAACAAATTCTAAAACACCTTGAAGAACCATTTCCATGGCCAAGGGCTTCCAGAATTCTCACAGGTAAAACTTCAGGGAGGACAAGCTCACCATCTCCAATTACAAAAACACTTGAGGAAACAACACACCAAGGAAAAGTCAATTGCAAACACCACAAATAGAGTATTATTAACCACCAGAGCATCACATATCTGAATAAAGTTTACTCTAGGAATGGAAAATAGTCATTTAAATATAATAGTCAATTCATCTGTTGAGTAACAAATCAAACATAGTTGAACCCATCTCTGATAGGCCAGCAAACAAAAATTAGTAAGCATAGAGAGGTTTGACAGACTTGGGCTAATGCGTGTTTATAGATCTCTACACACAAACTTTATTTTCCAGAGTATAAGAAACATCAATGAATACTGCACATATCCTATGCCAAAAGCAAGTATTGATGAAGCTGTATTAGGCACAGAGTAGTTCTATAAATCTGCCTAGATCCTTGTCTAATAAACACTGCATTCTGTTTGCACCCAGATAATCTAGCTTGAGAAACCTTCATTTTAATCACCAGATCATACTGGATGTAAGCTAACTTACTTTGACAAAGGGTCCCTGCCGACCAGCCATACAAACATCATAATTAATAGTTAAGTATCCGATGCCATCCCCTTAAAGTCATTTATACAAGATATCTACTTTCACACTTTCCATTCAAACAGTAGAAAAATACCATAAGAAAACTGAAGGAAATGTACATAGTAGGGGGAAAATGACAAAACTGACACCAAATTGAAATCACGTAACTGTATACATGTAATATTTACATAGAGAACCCGAAAAAACACATTAAAACTGAAGAAAGACATCAGTGAGGTGGAAAAGTTCAATGTAGAAAAACCAGCAGCATTTCTATAACTACGAAAATATTAAAATGCCAATTATAATGGATACAAGAACGCTAATAGAACCAAGGAAGAAACCTACTAAAAATTTCAAACTTAATTTAAAAAAATGACATTATAATTAAGGAATTTTCTTATTTGAGTAGAGTTGACAATGTCACAACAGTTTCAGGTGTACAGCACAGTGATTCAACAAGTTGCTACATTATGCCGTGCTCACAAGTGCAGCTACCATCTGTCAGCATACGACACTATTATCATATCATTGACTATGAGCCTTATGCTGTGTCCTTTATTACCATGATTTATTCATTCTATAACTGGAAGCCTGTATCTCCTATCTCCCTTCATCCATTTTGCCCCTCTGGCAACTACCAGTGTTTTTCTCTATATTTACGAGCCTGATTCTGCTTTTTTGTTTGTGTATTCATATTCTTTTATTCCACACATGAGTAAAATCTTATGGTATCTGTGTCAGTCTGACATATTTCATTTAGCACAATATGCTTTCTGTCCATCTGTGTTGTCATCTCATCCTTTTTATGGCTGCGTAATATTTTATGGTATAACTATATCAGATCTTCCTTAGCCATTCACTTGTTGAGAGATACTTGGGTTGCTTCCGTATCTTGGCTATTGTAAATAATCTTGCAACAAATGTAAAGGGGTACGTATCTTTTCAAATTAGTGTTCGTTTTCTTTGAGTAAATACCCAGTAGTGGAATTACTGGATCATACAGTATTTCTACTTTTAACGTTTTGATGAACCTCTATACTGATTTCACCAGTGGCTGACCCAGTTTGGATTCCCACCAACAGTGCACATGGGTTCTTTTTTCTCCATATCCTCGCCAACGCTTACTCTTTCTTGTCATTTTGATGTTAGCCATTCTGACTGATGTGAGATAATATCTTATGGTTCCAATTTGCATTTCCCATATGATATTTCCCATATGATTTAGTGATAGCATCTTCTTCCACGTTCTGTTGGCCATCTGTAGGTCATCTTTGGGAAAATGTCTGTTTGGATTCTGTGCCCATTTTTTAAATTGAAGCGTTTGTGTTTTGGTGTTGAGTTACTAATTTCCTTATATATTTTGCATGATGACTCCTTATCAAATATATCATTTGCAAGTATCTTCTCCCATTCGGTAGGTGGTGAAACCATAAAAATATCAGAAGAGAACACAAACACTAATTTCTCTGACAATGGCCAAAGCAACATTTTTCTAGATATGTCTTCCAAGGCAAGGAAAACAAAAGAAAAAAATAAACTATTGGGACAACATCAAAATAAAAAGCTTTTTGCACAGCACAAGAAACCATCAACAAAACAAAAAAAACAACCTAATTAAGAAATTTTTTAAAAATCACAGTAAATTTAGATATTTACCATGCTTGTGGGTTTAACAATTTAATACTGTACAAGCAGCAATCAATGTATGATGAAACAAAATATCAAGATAATTTTTACAAGAAACTAGACAAACTAAGTATAAATTTATATAAAACAAAATAGAACCAAGAATATGCAAGACAAGTTTTATTAAAAATAATATAAACTGAAATCACCCTAATAGCCAAAAAAATGTACTTTATACACTCACACATATTTCCTTTATCCATTTATACACTGACGGACATTTGTTATGTTTCTATATTTTGACTACGTGAATAACTCTGTAATGAAAAGGGGAATGCAGATGTCTTTGTGATCTTGATTTCAATTCTTTAGAATATGTACCTAGATGTGGGATTGCAAGATCATATGATAATTCTATTTTTAATGTTATCAGGAAACTTCATATAGTTTCCATTAGCTCCTGAACCATTTTACATTCCCACCAACAGTGTACAAAGAACTCATCTCTCCACAATCTCACCAATAATTATTGTTCTTGATAAAAATCATCCTAAAAAATATGTGGTGATATATCATTGTGGTATTGATTTGCATTTATTTGATTATTAGTTACGTGAACACCATTTAATACACCTGTTGCCCATTACGATGTCTTCTTTGAGAAATATCTATTCAAATATTTTTTTGTTTTTTTGAGCAAGAGAGAGAGGGGCTGTAAAAGGCCTGTAAGCAAGCTACACGTCCAGCACATAGCCCAATATGGGGTTCGATGTCATGACCATGAAATCATGATCTGAGCCCAAATCAAGAGTTGGATGCTTAGCTGACTAAGCCATGCAGGTGCCCCTCAAATCCTCATTATTAAATAGGGTTATTTGTCCTTCACTATGGAGTTGTAGGAGTTCCTTATATATTTTATATATTAGCCCCTTATCATATAGAGTGTTTCCAAACATTTTCTTATATTCAACTGCTTGCCTTTCATCCTGTTGGTTGTTTCCTAAGCTAGGCACAAGCCATTTGGTTTGATGAGGACTCGCTTGTTTACTTTTTCTATACTTGCCTGTGCTTTTGGTGTCATGTCCAAGAAATCACTGACAAGACCAATGTCAAGGACTTTCACCCCTATGTCTTCTTTTAGCAGCTGGATAGTTTCAGGTCTTATATTTAGGTTTTTAATCTTTTTTTCAGCTTATTTTTTGTCAGGCGTAAGACAAGGAGTCAATTTCAATCTTTTGCATGTGGATGTCTATTGTTCCCAGACCATTTATAGAAAAGGATATCATTTCACCATTGTATGGTCTTGGCACTCATGTGAAAGACCAGTTAACTATGCATGCATGACTTTATTTATGGATTCTATTCTGTTCCATTGGTTTATATATATATATATATATATATATATATATATATATATATATGTCTTATGCCAATATTATACTGTTTTAATTTCTGTAGCTTTGTTGTATATTTTGACAACAGGAAGAGTGATGTCTCTAACTCTGTTCTTTCTCAAGCTTGCTTTGGCTATTTGGAAAACTTTAGGGGTTCCATAAGAATTTTAGGATACTCTTACCTCTTGGTTAAGTATATTCCTAACTGTTTTATTTTTACTGACACTATTGTAAATGAGATGTTCTTAATTTTGCTTTTGGGTATTTCCTTATTGGGGTATAGAAATGCAAGTGATTTATGTATATTGATTTTGTAACTTGCAATTTGACTAAATTTGTTGGTTAGTTCTAACTTGGGGGAATAGGATACGTTTAAGGTTTTCTACATATGAGATCATTAGTCTGCAAAGACAGATAATTTTACTTCTTTCTTCTCAACTTGGATTTTTATTTCTTTTATTCTCTAATTGCTGTGGCTAGGATTTCCAGTACTATGTGACTGTAAGTGGCAAGAGTACATACATGTCTTGGCATGTTCTTGATTTTAGAGAAAAAGCTTTTAGTTTTCATCAGTGAATACAATGTTAGCTGTGGGCTTGACCTACCTGACCCTTGTTATGTTGAGGTATGTTCCTTCCACACCCAATTTGTTGGAAGTTTTATCATGAAAGGACAGTCAATTTTGTCAAATTCTTTTTATACATCTTTTGAAGTGATCATATGATTTTTATTCTGTTAACTTGATATATCACAGTAATTGATTTTCACATGTCGAACCAACCTTCCATTCTAGGGATAAATCCCACTTGGTTATGGAGTATGATCCTTTTAATGAACTTCAGACATCAGTTTTCCAGTATTTTGTTCTGGATTTCTACATCTACATTCATTAGGAATATTGGTCTACAGTTTTCTTAAAAGTGTCTTTGTCTGGCTTTTGGTATCAGGGTAATGCTGCCCTTGTAAGTTGAGTTTGAAAGTGTTTCCTCCTTTTGTAAATTTTTGGAAGATATTGATAAGGACTGGTGTTAATTTCCTAAATGTTTAGGAGAATTCACCAGTGAAGGCTGAGAATCCACTAGTGAATTCTAGTTTTAGAAATGTATTTGTTGGCAGGTTTAGGATCCAATCTCAGTAATTGTAGGTCTGTTAAGATTTCCTATGTCTTCATGATTTCAGTCTTGGTAGATTGTATACATCTAGAATTATTAATTTCTTCTCAGTTTTCCAATTTGTTGGTGTGATATTGGTCATAGTAATCTGCTAAAGCTATTTTATTTCTGTGACAAGAATTTTAATGTCTTCTCTTTCATTTGTCATTTGAGCCTTCCTTTTTTGTTAGTTGGTCTGGCTAAAAATTGGTCAATTTTTATTATCTTTTCTAAAAACCAACTCTTAGTTTCAATCATTTTTATTTTTTTATTCTCTATTTTACTATTTCTGCTGTCATCTTGATGTTATGTTTATTTATTTTTGAGAGTGAGAATATGAACAAGCCGGGGAGGGGCAGAGAGAGAGAAAGACATAGAATCCAAAGCAGGCTCCAGGCTCTGAGCTGTCAGCACAGAGCCTGACATGGGGCTCGAACTCACTAACTGCAAAATCATGACCTGAGCTGAAGTCAGACAACTGAACCAACAACTAAGCCACCCAGGCACCCCTGTGCTGTCATCTTTATTATTTCCTTCCTTATGCTAACTTTTGGATGTGTTTCTCTTTTTCTAGTTCCTTGAGGTGTAAGGTTACATTATTTATTTGAGATCTTCTTTTTTAAAATGTAGGTGTTTATCACTATTAAATTTCCTTTCAGACCTGCTTTGGCTACATCCTGTAGTTTTGTTTCTTGTGTTTTAATTTTCATTTATCTGGAGATATTCACTCATTTCTCTTCTGATTCTTCCTTGACCCATTGGTTGTTCAGGATTATGCTATTTAATTTCCACATATTTGTAAATTTTAAAACTTTTCGACCATATTAATTTCTGGCTTCATTGTACTTTGGTCACAAAAGACATTCAGTGTTATCTCAGTCTTCTTAAATTTGTTAAGAGCTGTGTTGTGACCAAACATGTGGGTTATCTTGGAGAGTCATCCATGAGCACTGGAGAAAGAATGTATCATGCTGTTGTTATGTGGAATATTCTGTATATGTTTCTCAGGTCCCTTTGGTCTATAGAATTGTTTTAAGTCTACTGTTGTCTTACTGATTTTCTGTCTGAACCATTTACTTTGGTTGGAACTAGAGTATTGAAATGTACTATTATTTTATTGCTGTCTATTTCTTTGTGCAGTGCTATCAATGTATGCCTTATATATTTAGGTGCTCTAAAGTTGGAGATATATATGTATAGTCCTGATGATATGATCCTTTAATTATGTAATACACAAAATATTTTGAAATCTATTCATACTGTTACATATATAAACTATTCATTTTTAAAGCTGAGAAGTATGTCATTTTACACATGTGTCCATTTACCTGTTGATGGTGTTTGGGTTATTTGCAACTTGTGGCTATTACAAATGAAGCTGTTATGAACATTCAGCTATATGACTTTGTATGAACATATGCTTTCATTTATTTAAAAAAATAAAGGAGTGAAATGGGTAGGCCAAATGATAAATATGTTTAACTTGTTTTAAAAAAAATGACTGAAATGTTCTCAATAGTCAGTATGCCATTTTACATTCCTACCAGTATGGTATAAGAGTTCTTTATGGGATTTTGATTTTTGAGTTGATGAATTCTGCGAAAATTGTTTTAGTAACAGTTGCTGAGCTCCATAAATACACTGAAATCCATTTAATTGTACACTTTATATTGGTGAACTAGATGGTATGTAAATTGTATGTCAATAAAACTATTACAAAAAAAGAACCTGATTCTTTGAGACGATCAATTAAACTGATCCAACTCTAGCTACAGTGATCAGGAAAAAAAGAAGATATAAATTAATCTTAGGAATGAGATCAATGACATCACCACAACTCTGCACATATTAAAAGGATAATAGGGAAAACAAACAATGTTATCCTGATAAATTCTACAACTTAGATTAAACAAATTTCTTAAAAGACAAATGACCAAGGCTCAAGAAGAAATAAATAACCTAAATATCTTTATAAATAAGAAAAGTAATTTTTAGTTAAAAAGTGTTCCATAAAAGAAACCCCAGGCGTAGTGGATTCACTCATAAATTCTACTAAATATCTAGCAAAGGAATAGCAACACAGATTTTCTTACAGAAAATCCAAATGGAAGCAATAATTCCCAACTCATATTATGAGACCAGCATTACTACCCTGATCCAAAAACCAAAGACGTCACAGAAAACTACAAACCAATATCCCTCACAAAGAGAGATGCAAACATTCCTTTAAAATTTTTACCACATCAAATACAGCAACGTAGTAAAAAGTAATACATTGCAATGGTTTGATCATTTTTGTTCCTTTTTTATAGTAACTATCTATGAAGGCTATGAAGTGTTCTCAAAACAACGAATTAAACAGTATCCCATTTGTCTTAAATTGTGTTATTTACAGTAAAAAATGCAAGTGGGATCCAGATGGAAGGTGGAAGGTGGAAGGTTGAAGGTCCTGAGCCCACCCCCTCTAATGGTCACACCAAAATCCACAATTACACATATAACAACTATCTCTGAGAACAACTGTGTATGAAGACTGGCAGAACTGATCATATACAACAAAGGTATAAAGAAAAAGCCACACTGACAGGGGTACGGGGCAAGAACATTATTTAGCAAGGACCCAGGTACCAGATGTGGTAACCTACAAGCAGGAGTGATATAAAAACTATAAACGCCCTCACTAAGGAGTTTGGGCCCTAGATTGGGCTCCACATCCCAGGACAAGTGCACAGAGAAGTTGAGCATCTGTAACAACGGACTTTGGAAAGCAATGGGGCTTATGTCCATGAGAGCTAGAAGGCAGTAGGAATCTGAAAATTCATCCTTAAAGGGTCCATGCATCATCTCACTTGCTCTAAGTCCCAGCAGGGGCAACACTTTGAAAAGTACCTAGGTTACATGTAAAAAAAAGATACAATGACTAATGTGTTGTATGTGCTAGAGAGGCAGGGATCTGTTGGAACATTCTCTGGGGACTGAGGCATAAAGGGCACTTTTTGGGGAGGGGGGTCATTTTCCTTCTACCTAGCTCACCCAGTGCTGACAGTTTCCATTTCTGACACTTATCTACTGTGCTGGCATTGCTTGCCCCATCCCAGAATTTCCTGTAAGACTCACCCTTAGCAGCTTGCCCATCCAGCCTAAACACCTGTCAACTAGCTTACTACCCCACCACTTCTGGAGTACCCTCAGGTGGTGTCTGATCCCCTCCCAAGTGCCTCTTCACTAATGGCCCAGCCCGGCACATGGGAAGGCCTACCAGAGATACTGCCAGATTTCATAGCAAACTATGCCAGAGAACTTTCCTGCCCATCAGCATGCCTACAGATGTTGTAGCCATGCCTGGTAACTAGCTGAGCTGCAGGCCAACCTTGCATACCAGCATACCTATAGTAGTCATGGCTGTTTTTTACAAACAGTTATAAGGGACAACTATGCACATTGGTTAGTCTACATCAGTCACAACCTAGCCACAAAAAAGAGTGAACACAACTCACACAAGGGGCAACTTGGGACACATGGTTTGGATGACCAGCAGGTTTGTGCTACTGGGCATTGCAGGATAACTTCTGCATAAAATGGTTCCTTCAATATCAGGAGTCATAACTTATTACCTACCAAATAAGAACAAACAGAGAGTTAAACAAAATGAGGAGAAAGATGACTATATTCCAAAGGAAAGAACAAGATAACACCTGGAAAAAGAACTAAACAAAATGAAGACAAGCAAACTACCTGATAAGGAGTTCAAAGTCATGGTTATGAAGATGCTTATCAAACTTAGAATGGATGAACACAGTGAGAAATCCAACGAGAACAACAAAGAATATATCAGAGCTGAAGAATACAATAAATGAAGTGAAGTATGCACTTGAGAGAACTAACAGTAGATAAATGAAGCAGAAGAATGGATTAGTGATCTAGAAGACAAGGTAGTGGAATCACCCAAGTGAAACAGCAAGAAGAAAAAAGAATTTAAATAAATGAGGATTGTTCCAGAGACCTCTGAGACTATTTTAAGCATGCTAATATTCATATTATAAAGATCCCAGAAGAAGAAAGAGAAGTGAACAGGAAATAATTTGAAAAATTAATGGCAGAAAATTTCTTTAATCTGGCCGGGAAAATGAATATTCAAGTCCCGGAATCACAGAGAATGCCATATAACATAAACCCGAAAGATAAACACCAAGTTACATTACAATCAAAGTGTCAACAATTAAAGAGAAAACCTTAAAAGTAGGAAAAGAAAAGCAACTAGTTACATACAAAAGAACTCCATGAGTCTATCAGCTAATTTATCAGCAGAAACTTTAAATGCCAGGAGTAGTACAACAGATTCGACGTTCTGAAAGAAAAAGACGTACAACCAAGAATACACTACCCAGAAAAGTTATTACCCAGTATTGAAAGAGATATAAGGAGTTTCTCAGGTAAGCAAAAGAGAAATTCATCAACAAGAGTTTTGCAGAAATGTTGAAGAGACTTCTTCAAATGGAAAGTAAAGGCCATAACTAGAAATAAGGTGGAAAAAGTCTTACTGACAAAGGTAAACATATGTTAAAGGTAGTGGGTCAACGACCTACATAGCTAGTATATATATTAAAAATCTAAACCTACAATAATTAGCCAAGGGATATACAAATAAAAGATGTAAAATATGATGCCAACAACATAAAATATTGGGGAAGCAGTAAAAATGTGGTACTTTTAGAGTGCATTGAAACTTGAGTGATACTTGTAATTGACTGCTGTATACATAGGATATTATATGTGAACCCAATGGTAACAAAATATCTGTAGGAAATAAATAAAAAATAAGGAGAAAGCAGAGCACCTGGGTGGCTCATTTGGTTAAGCATCCAACTCTTGATTTCAGCTCAGGTTGTGATCTCATGGCTTGTGGGTTTGAGTCCCACATCAGTCTCCATGCTGTCAGAGTGGAGCCTGCTTGGGATTCTCTCCCACTCTGTGTGCTATTCCCCACTACAATGCCTCTGTCTCTCTCAAAATAAATAAGCTTCAACAAATTTTTAAAAATAGAGATAAAGGAACATAAACCTAACACTAAAGAAAGTCACTAAGTCACAAGGGAAGACAGCAAAAGAAGAAAGAGAAGAAACTACAAAAAACAACCAGAAAACAACACAAAATGACAATAAATACAAATCTATCAATAATTACTTTAAATGTACATGCACTAAATGCTACAATCAAGATATGAGGAGTGGCTGAATTGATTAACAAAAAAACAAAAACAAAAACAAAAAAACAAGATCCATATATATTCTGCCTATAAGAGCCTCACATCTAAAGATACACACAGACTGAAAGTAAAGGGATGGAAAGAGATACTCCATGTGAATAGAAAAGAAAACTAAGCTGGGATAACAATACTTACATGAGTCAAAATTGACATTAAAACAAACACTGAAAAAAAAAGGCAAAGATGGGCATCACATAATGATAAAGAGATCAGTCCAAAAGAGGATATGTAACACTTGTAAATAACTAGGCACCCAATATATGGGGCATCTAAACACATAAAGCAAATATTAAGAGACATAAAGGAGAAACTGACAGCAATACAATGATAACAGGGACTTTAATACCATACTTACATAAGTAGATGGTCTAGACAGAAAATAATAAAGAAACATTGGCCTTAAGTGACACATTAAGACCAGATGGATTTAATAGATATATACATTGCATTCCAGCAAAAACTACTAGAATACATTCTTTTTAAGTACACATGAAACATTCTTTAGAATAGATAATACATTAGAACCACAAGTGTCAATAAATTGAAGAAAGTTGAAGTCATGTCAAGCATCTTTTCTGACCATAATGGTAAGATACCAGAAATCAATTTTAAGAAGAAAGCTGGAGAAAACACAAACATGTGAAGGCTAAACATGTTACTAAACCACCAGTGTCAACAAAGAAATCAAAAAAGAAAGAAAAAAAACCATCTTGAAACAAATGAAAAAGAAAAAGTTTCCAAAATTTATGGGATGCAGCAAAGGAAGGAAGAAGCTCATAGCAAAATAAGCCCACTTCAAGAATAAACTATAAAAGAAATTAAGAAGATAATCCCATTTACAATTACATCAAAAAGAATAAAATACCCAGGAAAAAATTCAACCAAAGAGGTGAATCCCTGTACTCTGATATCTATAAGATTATTGATAAAAATATTAAACATGACACAAATAGGGGTGCCTGGGTGGCTCAGTGGGTTGGGTGTCTGACTTTGGCTCAGGTCATGATCTCACAGTTTGTGAGTTAGAGCCCTGCGTCAGGCTCTGTGCTGACAGCTCAGAGCCTGAAACCTGCTTCGGATTCTGTGTCTCCCTCTCTCTCTGCCTCTCCCCCACTTGTGCTCTGTCTCTCTCTCTCTCTCTCTCTCTCTCTCTCAAAATTAAAATTAAAAATGTTCAAAAAAAGACACAAATAAATGGAAAGCTGTACCATGCTCATAGACTGGAAGAATTAATATTGTTAAAACGTCCATACTATCCAAAGCAATCTATATATTTGATGCAATCCCTATCAAAATTCCAGTGGTATTTTTCAGTGAAATGGAACAATCTTAACGTTTGTACGGAACCACCAAAGACCTGGAATAGCCAAAAATGTTGACAAAGTCGAACAAAGCAGGAGATATCAGACCTACTGATTTCAAACCATATCAAACAACAGGGTGGTACTGGCATAAAAACAGACACTCAGAACAGTGGAACAGAATAGAGAGCTCAAAAATAAACCTATGTATAAATGGACAATTAATTTAAGACAAAGTAGGCAAGAACATAAAGTGGGGAAAAGACAGTCTCTTCAACAAATGGTGCTGGCCACACTGGACAACTATATGCAAAAGAATAAAACTGGACCGCTTTTTTATACATATATAGGCAAATATATGTATATATAAAGGCATATATAAAGGCAACAAAAGCAGAAATAAACATATATAAATGTTCATAACATATATATACATATATAAATATACACATATACACATATATAACTGTTTATAAATGCATACCTAAAGGCAACAAAAGCATAAATAAACAAATGGTACTTATGAAACAAAAAGGCTTCTGTACAGCAAAGGAAACCATCAACAAGACAGACAACCTACCGAAGGGGAGAAAATATTTGCAAATCATATAACTTATAAGAGGGTAAGATGCAAAATATATAAAAACATGCAACTCAATATTAAAAAACAAACAGTCCAATTAAAAGTGGGTAGAGGACATGAATATGTATTTTTTCAAGAATGACAAATGGCCAACAAACATATGACGAGGTGCTCAATGTTACCAGTTATTGGGGAAATGCAAACCAAAACCACAATGAGATATTACCTTAATTCTTTCAGCATTGCTGTTATCAAAAAGGTATGAAAGAACAAGGGTTGGTGAGGATGTGGACAAATGGAACCCTTGCACACTGTTCGTGGGATTGCAAAATGGTGCAGCCACGATGAAAAAGAGTATGGTGTTTCCTCAAAAAAATGAAAAATAGAACTACCAAATCATCTAGCAAACCTATTTCTGCTTACTTATCTGAAGAAAACAGAAACATTAATTCAATAAGATATATGCACCCCTATGTTCACTGCATCATTATTTATACTAGCCAAGATATGGAGAAAACCTAAACACCCACCAGTAGATAAAAGGAAGATGTGGGGCACCTGAATGGCTCAGTTGGTTGAGCATCCGGCTCTTGATTTCAGCTCAGGTCATGATCTCACAGTTTGTAGGACTGAGCCCCACATCAGGGTCTGCACTGACAGCACAGAGCCTGCTTGGGATCCTCTCTCTCCCTCTCTCTCCCTGCCCTTCCCAGTTGCATTTGCACTCTCCCTCTAAAATAAACCCTAAAAAAAATTTTTTTTAAAGCAAGATGTGGTGTATATATGTGTGTGCACACATATACACATGTGCACACAGTGGAATATTATTTGGGCATTAAAAATGAAATCTTGCCATTTGCAACGACATGGATGGATCTAGAGGGTATTAGGCTAACACAGTAAGTCAAAGACAAATATGCTCTTTCACTTATGTGTGTAATTTAAAAAAGAAAATACACAGACAAAATAAAACAGAAATAGATTTATTGATACAGAGAACAATCTGGTGGTTTCCGGGGGGTGAGGATGGGAAAGGAATGGGCAAGATAGAGGACGGGGATTAAAAGGTACAAACTTTCAGTTTTAAAGTGAATAAGACAGGGGATACAATGTACAGCATACAAAATATAGTTAATAATGTTACAACTTTGTATGCATTTATCTTGGTGCTCACTTTATAATGTATATAAATGTTGAGTCATTATGTTGTACACCGAATGTAATGTTGTTTGCCAGCCACAATTCAATAAAAAAAATAAAAGGAGGTATAAGGAAAAATGCAATTGCATTTTTATTTCTTCCTTTAACCCAAAGTGGCAATCATATCAAATTTTCAAAGTCCGATGAAGATTTTCTTATATTTTTACGATTGTTTTCTATATTTTACTCTTTTTTATAGAATGTGACAGATCGTATTTCTTCTTTTTGCAATTTGTTTACTTTATTGCCTAACATATAGATATTCTATGAATATGCAAAGATAACTTGAATGGAAGATTTTGGAGGGGCCCTTTTTATATTAATTTCCATTGATACCTTAAGAATTTTTATGTAATTTCTAGGTAGTTTGGAAATTTTAGTTATGTTTTTACTACTGATTCTAGCTTAAAGTCAGTGCAGTTAGAGAAGTGATTCTGAATTACTGCAATCATTGGAATGTAATCAGGTTTTCTTCTGGTTCCAGGATATGCTAATTTTTAAAAATATTTTGTGCACATTTGTACAGAATGTAAATCGTTAATTGCTGGGAGATGTGTTATACATATGCCAGTTAGGTCAAGGTTGGTGGTTGTGTTGATTAGAACTTCTGTATTTTCTTCTGATTTTTTTCTGCTTCTGCCAACTCTTGAGAGGAAGGAGTTAACGTTTCCAACTGTAATTTGATCGTGGATTAGTCCATTAACTTCTTTTGGTTCTACTAACTTTTGTTCTTCATAGTATCAAACTAAGTTTTTACACGGATGTCCTCCTTTGACTTTGGCTTATCCATACCTCTAGACTTTGTTGTTCCAAGGAAATGAAATGCTGCTTGAAACTTTCAGGAGCCCTGTAATTTACTTTTAGAACTATCTACATCTGCTACTTACATTACCTCTTGTGTTCTTTCTTAAATCGCTCCAAATGGCACTAAATTTGGAAGACAGAGTTTCCTTCTGTGTTGAAATTGTGGCTATATCCTACTTTCATTGAAGACAATGTTTTATTTTTAGTTTTATTTTTGCAGGTTTTGTAGAGCTCCCATGAGTGTAGACTAGAAATATCTACATTTGATATCATTAGCACCAGCAGTCTCAAGAATAATGGGCTTTAGAGTTATATAGATATAAATGCGAAATAGTCTTCCACTTAGTACCTGATTCATTAAAAATGTTTATTTTTCTTTTACCAAACGGGAACGTTCCTCTTAGAGTGGTTTTTAAAGGCAGGAGGGCAGAAGATTGCTAATAGCTGACTCAAGCATTATTGGCAATTGTTGAGGTTTTACGTCTCCAAGATGCAGAGACTTCCGCTTTTGAGCTGTTTGTGGCATTGCTTTTGAGGCAAACTATGTTGCATGGAGTCTGGGCATTTGAGAACTGGTATGTCGTTTCACCACTTTAATGAGGGGCAAGAATTGTTTAATATAGATCATTATTTAAGCAGCATTCTCATTTTAATCAATTTATAAATTATGTACACGAATTTATATTCCTATAGAAGAATAGCATGTAGAGATTTATTTTGTTGGTATGAAATCCTAGGGAACAGTGTGCTGCAGTAACATACCTGAAACCATTTTATGAGTTCCTATCCACCTGCTCCAGGAAGAAGCAACAGTTTTCATAATTAGACTTACAATCTTTGCTTCTCAAACCAGAAGTGCACTGTTTTGCGGAGTTGGTTCATCAGTGGAAGGTATGTAACATCCGTCTTGCAACTAACTTTAGTTAGAACCTTTAATTAATGGCCAAAGAATCTGCTTTATCTTTTAAAAGGATAGAATCTAATTGCGATTCAAATTAAACAGTCTAATGAAAGTGACCACAAAGCAATTGATCAAAACTAATGGGTGAGTAGTTTTGCCTTCATTAAATAAACCTCTTGTTTATTTAGCATAAATGCCTTAAGATACTTAACTCAGGTTATCGATCTATCGGAACCTCTAAAGGAACAATAGCCATTATTGTTGGGGCTATTTCTAAAAAAGCGAATTGAGCTAAAAAAACTTTAAGGTCCATCTTCTTACTTTTCTATTCAACAAACGTTTATAACATTTCTTAAGTATAATATATGTTGGGGATAAAAATGAATAATACAGCCCAGCACAATAGAAGGCAGAACAGTAAAAAGAACGGTGAATTTTGCCACCTTGAAATGATCATTTTCAATGGATCCTATTCTTCATGCTTTTCTTCCAAAATGTCCTTTCTAAATAATAACTTAATAAAAACTTCTCTTTTTTTGTATTATGGATGGTGTGTTGACTCTCATTATTATTAAAGCTGTAGATTATAATAAGCAGTATTATTTAGCTTACCCTAGTATTTAGGTCAAAGAATGAGGAGGTTCGTGGAAACTGGGATTTGAGTCGGTGGGATAATTTTCAGTAGGCTCCCTCTCTCACTCATATATATAAGTTTATATATAACTTCTATATAAGTTTATATATAACTCATATATAAGTTTATATTCTCCATCTCATTTTCTCACTCCTCAACACAGGAATTGTAAGCAGCTAAAGTTATATGTAGTTATAGGCAGAGCCATTCAAAATTCACCCAAGCTTCAGTTCACAATTTGTTTGGGGGACTAAACAACAGATTAGACTCTTGAAAGACTCTTAAACACATTCTATGGAAATATGGGAGACTACAGAGAATATTTTTTAATGACAATATATTTCTCTTCTTGCTTTGCTTATCCCCTCTCCCAAACAAAGTATCTAAACCGTCTCATGGTACAGATAAATTACCATATAAAAAAGCTGTATTTTATTTTAAGATAGAATTCAACATCTCCATGTCTTTTAATTGTAAGAAATATAAGATTATATAGATTATATTTGGGAGAAAAAATACTAACCAAAAATACAAGGAATAAAGTATAAAATTAAAAATGACAGACTGCTTACCACAAAACAAATCTTCAGAGAAAGAATTTATACTAGTTCTGGGTATTTTTTAATTAAAGAGATGGTTGGTCTTTTAAAATATTATTCTAACAAATCCTTATTTCAAAGTGTTTGCTTTTATGTTTACCTTTTTTCCTGAAAAATTATGAAAAATTCTATAAATTCTTAAATACAATTTTTTTAAGTTTGTTTATTTTATATTTGAGAGGGAGAGAGCACAAGCGGAGGAGGAGCGGAGAGAGAGAGACAGACAGACAGACAGACACAGAATCCAAAGAAGGCTTCAGGCTCTGACCTGTCAGCATAGAGCCCAACGCAGAACTCAAACCCACAAACAGTGAGATCGTGACCTGAGCCGAAGTCTGACACTTAACCGAGTGAGCTACCCAGGCACCCCTCTATAAATTCTTTATAGAAGAAACAAAAATCTACTGAAAATATGGTAATTTGCTTTCCTTATTTATGTTTACCATAAGTACTTTTCTTAGTCTTTCCTTTAATATGTTTTCCTATGTCAAAGAGAAAGCAAAAATTTACAATAGACTTCCACAACCATAAATTGTTGCTCGATTATTCTCAATAAGTCCCAAGCCACCCTATATGCCAGGCATTGTTGTAGACAGTTGGGATTTGTGAGTGAGCAAGACAAGAATCCCTAACCTGTGGAGCTTATGTTCCAGAAGGACAAAACAGATCATCCACAATACATGTGATAAGCTAATAACTTAGACCGAATGTTAGTAATTTTATGTATGTGTGTTTGTATGTATGTTTCAACACTGTTTTTTTTTTTAAATTTACTTTTTCTTTCCAACTTTTCATTTAAATTCCAGTTAACGTAGGGTGTAATATTGGTTTCAGGAGAATTCAGTGATTCATCACTTACATACAATACCCAGTGCTCGTCCCAACAAATGCCCTCCTTAATACCCATCACTTATTTAACCCAACCCTTCTCCACCTCCCCTCTAGTAACCCTGTTTGTTCTCTATAGTTACGAGTCTGTTTCCTGGTTTGCCTTTCTTTTTGTCTTCCATTACACTCTGTTCACATATTTTGTTTCTTAAACTCTACATATGAGTGAAGCTATATGGTATTTGTCTTTCTCTGACTAATTTATTTGGCCTAGCATAATACTCTCTATCCCTTCCATTTCATCCCAGATGGCAAGATTTCATTCTTTCTGAAGGATCAGTAATATATAACAGAATACACACACACACACACACACACACACACACACACACACACACACCCCACATCTTCTTTATCCATTCATCAGTTGATGGACATTTGGGCTCTTTCCATACTTTTTTGTTTATTGTTGATAATGCTGCTATAGACATCAGGGTGCATGTGCCCCTTCAAATCAGTATTTCTGTATCCTTCAGGTAAATCCCTCGTAGTGCAATCGCTGGGTCATAGGACAGTTCTATTTTTAACTTTTAGAGGAACCTGTACACTGTTTTCTGGAGTGGCTGCACCAGTTTGCATTCTCGCCAACAGGGAAAGAGGGTTCTCCTTTCTTTGCATCCTTGCCGGCACCTGTTGTTTCCTGTGTTGTTAATTCTGACTGGTGTGAGGTGACACCTCACTGTGGTTTGTATTTCTCTGACGTTTTGTATTTGTGATTTGTATTTCTCTGATGGTGAGTGATGGTGCATGTCTCTTCATGTGTCTGTTGGTCTTGTGTATATCCTCTTTGGAAAAATGTCTATTCATTGTCTCCTACCCATTTTTTAACTGGATTATTTGATTTTGAGGCATTGAGTTTTATAAGTTCCTTATATATTTTGGAAATGAACCCTTTATCAGATAGGTTATTTGCAAATATCTTCTCCCATTCCATAGCAATGTGATAGGCCATGGGGGCAAAAAAGTTGAGGTTTCAGGAAAGTCAAGAGCATGAAAGGCAGGGTGAGAAGTGAATGTAAACTGGGGAATCCAAGTAGGCCCTATTGCGAGGGTGCTATTTGGGCAAAGACTTGAGGTCAGTGAGGGTCTAACCTGTGCAGCAGTCTGAAAGAAAAACTTGCCAGGTGAAGGGGCAGTGACTGCAAAGGTTCTTACTCAAAGGTGAGGTTTCCAAGGAACATGAAAGAGTCCAGGGGACCTGAAGCAGAGCAAACAAGAAGAATCCCAGGAGCAGAGCTGAGAGAGGCTGTGCACCAGCGGTGCTCAAAACTTTAGTGTGCATAACAATTACCACAGAGCCTGTTCAAGATCCCTAGGACTCCCTCCCAGAGGTTCCTATTGAGAAGCTCAGGCCTAGGGCTCTGAATTTTAACTAGCACAACTCACTCAACACTGAGGATTTGGATATCAGTGCTACTCAGTAAGTACTCTGAGAAGTACTTAAGGGCCATTGTAAAAACATTGGCTTTTATTAGGAGTCAAATCAGCTTTATTGCATGGTTTTGAGCAGACAAGTGTCAGAGCCTGACTTAAATTTTAAACCAGTCATTTTGGTTGCTGTGTTGAGAGTAGGAAATAGAACAATGAAAAGATCCAATAGCAAATAAGCCACTTAAGAGCAATCCAGGTGAGAGATAATGGTGGTGTGGATGAGAATGACAGTAGAGGGGATGGTGAAAGTGCATTCTGGGTAATTTTCAAAGTAAAGCCAAAACATTTGGTAACAATTTGTACATGGATAGTGGAAGCAGAACAGGCATCAAAAATGATCCCAAGTCTTTTGCTCTGTACAAGTCAAAGTTCGTTGATGTCGGTGGGAATGCAAACTGGTTCAGCCACTCTGGAAAACAGCATGGAGGTTCCTCAAAAAATTAAAAATAGAACTACCCTACGACTCAGCAATAGCACTGCTAGGAATTTATCCAAAGGATACAGGAGTGCTGATTCATTAGGGGCACATGTACCCCAATGTTTATAGCAGCACTTTCCAACAACAGCCAAATTATGGAAAGAGCCTAAATGTCCATCATCTGATGAATGGATAAAGAAGATGTGGTTTATATATACAAGGGAATACTACCTGGCAATGAGAAAGAATGAAATCCTTCCATTTGCAACAATGTGGATGGAACTGGAGGGTATTATGCTTAGTAAAATAAGTCAGCCAAAGAAAGACAGATATCATATGTTTTCACCCATGTGTGGAACTTGAGAAACTTAAGAGAAGACCATGGGGGAAGGGAAGGGGAAGATAGTTTCAAACAGAGAGGCAGGCAAACCATAAGAGACTCTAAATAACAGAGAATAAACTGAGGGTTGATGGGGGGCAGGATAGAGGGGAAAATGGGTGATGGGCTTTGAGGAGGACACTTGTTAAGATGAGCACTGGGTGTTGTATGTAAGCGATGAACCATGGGAGTCTACCCCAAAAACCAAGAGCACATCATATACACTGTATGTTAGCTGACTTGACAATAAATTATATTATTTAAAAAAAGGCTGTAAACAGAAAAAAAAAAGATCCCAAGTTTTTTGCTCTGTACAAGTCAAAGTTTGTAATCAACAGAGATGTGAAAAGCCAAAAGAAAAGAAAATTTGAATGATAAGACCAGGGGTTCCATTTTGGAAATATAAACCTTGAGATGTCTATAGAACATGTAAGTGGGGAGTCAAGCTGACAGTTAGAAACATATCTGAAGTTTGTAAGAGAGGTCTGAATTTAAAAATACACTTTTGGGAGTCATTACTATGCAGATGAATGAGCTGAAACAAGGAAATAAATGGAGAAGAAGCCCCAAAACTAGTCTTGGGGTTCCTCCACATCTGTCAGAAAGGGAAGACTGGAAGGAAGGGAAGAAAGTTAAGAGAACCATAAGAGTACTCTAGGAGTCAAGCAAGAAAAGTTCATCAAGGAAAAGGGGTTGTCCCAAACACAGTGGGAGTCTAGGCTCTGAACTGGCATTGGTCCAGTTTTTAGTTTCCTCCTTTAAACCAGAGGAAGTAGACCAGACCTTATTTGCAAATTATTATGCATATCTGTTCTCACTTCTCTGCGGAATATGTGAAGGACTGACACAAGGCATTCTTCTAAGTCAGAACTAAGACAGCAAAGTGGTGAGCCCTACTCATAAAAGCTAAAAGGTGACTGAAAACCCACAGACTCCTGTGACAAGAGATGAGGAGAAGAGATATAAACCTCTGAGGTCCAAAGGAGACATTTGGGTGAGACTCTTTGGGAAATTAGGACATTCAAAAACAGCCATATATATGGGCGAATTTAGAAAGCTATGCACAGCCCCGGCAGAACCCACACCAAACACATTATAATGAAACTTTCAAAAGTCAACGAGGATGAGAATTTTGAAAGTAGCCAGAAGCAATTCATCATGTACAAGGGATCCTCAGTAAGGTGATCAGCTACGTTTCTCATTAGGAACCTTGGAGACGAGGTGGTCAGATAACATATGTAAGGTGGTGAATGAAAGAAAAAAATCCTATCCTCTGAGAATCTTATATCCATTAAAACTTTCCTTAGAAATGAAGGAGAGAGTACTAGGATCTCAGATCAACAAAAAATGAAGGAGTTACTTCTCACTAACCTTGACCTACAAGATAGGTTAAGAGAGTATTTTCAGGTTGAAATAAATGGATCCTGCACTATAACTTACAGCCATATAAAGAAACGAAAACAAATGCAAATATGAAAGCAGTATTATTTTAATTTTGGTTTGTAAGTACACTTTTTATTTTCTACACTATTAAAAAAAACACAAAAATAATGATAAATATGTTATTGGGTATAGTATAAAAAGATGTAATTTGTGAAACTACATAAAAGAGGATACAGCTATACAGCTTTTTTGTTATTATGTGATTGAAGTTAAGTTGGTATCCTTTCAAAATAGATTGTTATTAACTTTAGGAGGTCATATGTAAATCTCATGGCAACCTCAGAGAAAATAGCTGTAGAATATATACAAAAAGAAATGAGAAGGGAATTAAAATGAGTCAGTATAAAAAATCAAGTAGGCACCAGCCCTCTAGAGTCTCCAGTCTCCAGGGTAAGGTTCCCCTCCCCCACCATTCCTGCCGTGGGTTCTCCAGGTGTCCACAGTCCCCTCTGATCCACCTCCTGTCTTTCCCCATCCTCCATACCTGGCACTGGTCTTACACCCCACTTCCTGCCTTAGCCCTTCACCCTCCACGGCAAGGTGTCTTGGCCGCAGGTGCCAAGAATGATAGTGGAGGAAAACTTTGGGAGAAAGGCTGTTGGTGTCCAATAGCAGCAGCAGGTCTGGGGTCATGCCCGGGAAGCTTCCATCACAGGCAACAGTGTCCATACTTGCAACGCATTGGTAGTCATGGTTGGTGTCGGCCTCAAGGCAGTGGCACTGTGGCCACCCTGTCATTCCTCCCTCCTCCCCACCCCCCATCCAGATACCCTTTCACTCAAAGGTTTAAAGACCCTTGGGGGTGCCTGTCAGCCTCCAGTGGGGGTGGTTGGGCCATTGTGGAGACAGGAGACCAACCCCCAGGCCCTAGGTGTTGGCTAGGAACATGATTCTTTGGTTCTTGGGGACCTCCAGAGGGTGCTACCTGGAGGGGAAAAAATCAGCTAAATACAGAAGGCAGTAAGAGAGAAAACAAAGAACAAAAACTATAAGGCATATCAAATATTTAAATGGCAAAAATAAATCTCTCCTTGTTAGTAATCAATTTAAATGTAAATGGATTAAACTTAACAAAAAAAGACAAAGATCGGCAGAATGGACTTAAAAAAAACATGATCTAACTATAGTTTCTTAGCTTCTCTATCCCAAATCTTACCTTCCCTCATTCTGAGTATGGGTTGTATGGTTTATGGTGGTATATCAAAAGCTAAGGTCACTGGTAACCATCCAGCAGTTTAGAAGTCACACAATAGTGCTCTGAAGAGTAGCCTCAAACAATTACCACATAACATCCTTTCAGTTCCCTTTCTAAAGCATATACTTTAGTCAACCAAAACACAGGACGAACCCCACTGCAACAATTTAATAAAATTATAAGAGCAAAAAGTTATATTTTCAAAATATCAAAACCTAAAGACAAATAGTTTGAAAGTGAATGTAACGAAAAATATATTCCATGTAAACAGTGACAAAAAGAATGGACTTTAAGTAACAGTATCTTACAAGAGAAAAAGAAGGACATATATTGCTACAAAGTCACCTCATAATGAAAATGTAATAATCATAAACATTACACGCACCAATAAAACAGTGACCCCCAAAATATATAAAGAAAACACTGATATAATTTTAGGAAGACATATACAGCTCTGCAATAATTGGAGACTTCAATACTCCACTTCCAATAATGGATATAAAAACCAGACAAGATTAATAAGGAGCTAGGGGACTTGAACAATACTACAAGCCAGCTGGACCTAAGTGATATTCACAGAATATGCTACCCACCAACAGCTGAATACACATTTTTCTCAAGTGCACATGAAGCATTCTCCATGAGAGACCATATGGTAGATCACAGAAAAGCCTTAATAAATTGTTAAAAATTGATGTTATACAAAGCATAGTTTCAGATTAAAAAATAAAACTGAAAGTCAAAAACAGAGGGAAACTGGAGAATTCACAAACAGGTGGAAATCTACCAACACACTTTTAAGCAACAAATGAGTCAAGAAGAAATCACAGGAGAAACAGAATGACGTCTGGAAACAAACAAAACACAATATATCAACATTTATGTAATGCAGCCAGTTGTAAGAGTAAAATTTTTTAATGTAAATGCATCCATTAAAAAAGAGGAAGATCTCAAATCAGTACCCTAACTTTACACCATAACAAATGAGAAAAGGAAGGATAAACTAAACCCAAAGCTAGCACAAGGATGGGAATGCAGATGAAATGGGTAAATTTCTAGAAATATGCGATGTACCAAAACTTACTCCAAAAGAAAGTGAAAACTGGAATAGATCTATAACTAGTAAGAAGATTGTTCCCAAGAACAACAAAAATACCTGGACTATATGGCTTCCCTGGTGAATTCAGCAAACATTTAAAGAAGAATTATCACCTATGCTTCTCAAACTCTTTCAAAAAATCAAAAAGGAGGGAGCACTTTCTAACTCATTCTATGAGGCTAGCATTGCTACAATACCAAAGCCAAAGACACTGCAAGAAACCTACACACCAATATCCCTCATGATTACTGCTACAGAAATCCTCAACAAGATTCTACTGCAGAATACAGCAGCATGTTAGAAAAAATATATACCATGAACAAGTGGATTTATTATTGGAATGCAAAGATGGTTCAACATATAAAATGTCATTATAACACAATAGAATGAAGTCATAAAACTGCATAAATATCTCAGTTTTTAAAACAAAAGCATTTCCAAAAATCTGACATCCTTTCATGATTAAAAATAAAAATAATAAACCAGAAATAGAAACATCCTCAACATAATAAAGGCCATTTTGAAAAATCCACAGCTAACATATTTAATGCTTCCCCTCTAAGATCAGGAACAAGACAAAAATGTCTTTACTTTTTTCTTTTAATGTTTGTTTGCTTATTTTGAGAGAGAGTACATGAGAGTGCTGGAGGGGCAGAGAGAGAGGGAGAGAGAGAGAGAATCCCAAGCAAGCTCCATGCTCAGTGCAAAGCCTAACATGGGGCTCAATCTGTGAGATCTTGCCCTGAGCCAAAATCAAGAGTTGGATGCTTAACCCACTGAGCCACTCAGGCACTCTAAGAATGTCTTTACTTTTGACACATTTATTCAGCATAGTGTGGCTCTGATCAGAGCAATTAGGCAGAAAATAGTTAATCAAAAAGAAAAGAAAAAATACATAAAAGTAACCCACATTAGAAAGGAAGAAGTAAAATTACCTCTGTTAATAGATGACATGATCTTATATGTAAAGATTACATATAAGATTGCAGCAATAAGCTAGTAGAACTCACACAAATTCAGCAAAGTTGCAGAATAGAAAAACAAAAATCAGTTGTATTTCTATTCACTGGGAATGAACTATCTTAAAATGAAATTAAGAAAACAATTTCAATTTACCATATCATTAAAAAGAATAACATACTTAGGAATAAATTCATCCAAGAAGGCAAAAAAAAAACTGTTACACTAAAAACTACAAAACTCCTGAAATAAACTAATGAAGATGAAAATGAAATGAGATTTTCTCTGCTCATGGATCAAAAAACACAATGTTTTCAAAAAGTCTTCCTGTTCCTGTTCAACTTGAATTGTTACATTTCCATGTTTTCATAATTTTATGAAATGCTGGTCAATATAGGACACAAGATTGAAAGTTTCAGCCAAGGCATTTTGTCATGTTTAAAATGTTATTTTTGTTTGGTTTGGGGGGGTCTTTGAGTATAGCTCACATTTCTTTCTAGTGCTATAGAGTAAATTATATAGGAAAAAACTACGATTAAAGGAATAGCAAAATTATCTTGGAAAATATGTTTTTGGTTCTCACAAATACCATCTTAATAATACAGACTGCTATACTGAACTGTATTGTATATTTTTCATTAAATGCATTAGGGGAATTTTTACTATTTCCTTTCAAGATGATGATAGTTTTCATTGAAGTTCTTGTTTTGAAATACATACATGTATATTTAATATCCAGTCTAGTTTCTGCATTATTGAAAAAAAAATATCCATGGTTCTAATGCTAGCTCTAATCCTTTTTTAAAAAACTGAGTCTTATGTGTAGGTTTTAATTTTGCAAAGCATCATGCAAGATACACAGAGTAAGTTTTTTAAATTTAGGTATACCCATTAGATCCTATATGCTATTCAGCTTTATCGTTATTTGAAATAGTTTACTGGGAATCCTAAATTGTTCTACAAACTTGAGTGTGAAAAACTAATCGCATAGTCCAAAAGGTATTAGAGAATTTGCCAAAGATTATGAGATTTTTGCACACATTTCTTTTTCCCACTCCAATATCAGCAAAAAGCAGGAGTTTAATGCACATAAACCACTGCCAAGTGACATTCTGTATCTGCTTTCCCAAGTACATTTCAATCTGCCATATGCCAAAGATATTTCTATGCATTAATCCCAATTATGTGATAATATCTATTTGTAGAGTTCAACAAACAGTTCTGTGGGATGAGTAGCCACATTTTGTAAGCAAATTGGCTGCAGAAACAACTACTCATATGAAAATAGTAACAAAATTAAAGCGTGCAGTAACTTTGTAAGTCAGGGAAACTTTAGCATTTTATTATGAGAATTGTGGCTTTCCCATAATATGGTTTCTATGGTTTTAATTTTCAAGGGTCTACACTTTGGAAGGTCATAAATAACAGTAACAAAAACAGAAAAGCACTGATTCATTCCAAGATAGAGGAAAATGAATATCCAACCATGAACTTATCTTTCCTAATGAGGAATTAAGAAGGAACATGTAGATATTTTTAAGGTACATGCAATACATGCCTTATTTATACATTTTTGAATAAAGCTCAGAGAGACAGTGGAAATCAAAAGGAGATGAATTTTCTTTTTTGCACACAATTTCAGTCCCTAAATTACGAGAAGCAAAAATAAAACCAATGAACCAGCCTTATAAGAAGTGAAGTGGGAGTGGGAGGGACAATCCTTTCCTCAGTAAAAATGGTAAAATTTTGAAGAAGCACTAAATTGACATCCTGAGCCTCTTCTGGAAATATACCTGTCACGGTCATTTAATTTTAAGAAATTCCTGAAAGTGATGCTCATTTGTCTGTCTTGTTCTTAAGGTGTGGATCTGTTCTTAAGGTGCAGATAGCAATGAAGGTGCACAATCTTTGAGTGATATGTTTGTAAACTGAATCTTAGTTTCCAATCTGGCAGGTTATTGTTGTCTTACTCTGCTGGACTACTTAGTCTATCACCTCGATACTCAATATTCTCACTCCCATTTATTAAATTTCTTCTTAATTTTTTTCCTTCCTCTCCATAATGTCTCCATAATGTCTGCTCTTTGATATCAGATAATTCTTTTTCTTTCCCATCCAATTAAATTTTTTCTTCCTTTCCCCCAATATACTTCCTTTTATGATATAGAACTGTCACATTATCCCATAGCATTTTAATGCGTTTGTTCTCTTCTTGTATATTTTTCATGTTTGTTTGCAACAAGAATGGGCATTTTAGCTTTCAATTTTCTAGAGACTGCTTGCCTAAGTAATGTCACAGGAGTTTTTTAAACAGCTTGATTCTGAATTCATACTCTTTTGGTGACTATGATTCTAAGAATACTGTGAAATTTGGGGCGATGTGAATTTTGGAATGACTTTTGATACAAAAGTAAGAGAAGATGAGACTTAGGTTAAGAATTTACTTTAAAAATGTTTTTTTTTCATGTCCCAAGGAAAATTAAATTCCATTAATGGGACTATCAGTTTAATTATATATTAGGGTTATAGCTGTAAATATCTGAAACCCCAACAGTCATTTAAATAAAGAGAGATATACAGTTAATTTCCTCATATGACAAAAAAGTCCAAAGATCAGCAATCAAGGATGATGCAACTGTTCAACAATGTCATTGATCCAAACTCTTTCCACCTTTTCACTCTTTGATGTGAAGGCCTTAATAATCCTAGATCATTAGCTATGGGCCTTACAGGTCATTTTCTAGACAAAACAAAAAGGGAAGAAGCAGAAGATCAAAGGGAGAAAAGAATTTTCTCCTTGAGGAACAGGGACTCAACTTGGCTAAGTCTCATGATCCAAAAATGTATCCCTCATCGTCTTCACCTGAATTTTGCCTGGAAGAAGTGAGTATTTTAACTTTCCAGACTCCTCAGTTAATAAAGACAATAAACAAGTGACTTGCTCATGGTTTCTGAGTAGCCAATTCACAGTCCCCTTCTGTTAATGGCAGGTCCATCAAAAACTAATGCCTTCCTTCCATTGTAGGGCTATTGCAGAGAAATCGCTGCCTAGATAGAAACTAAGTATTACTGTTTACCGTCACAATGCTCACTATATTCAGGAGGCGCCATGTATGGAATACAAGCAAAAGTGATGAATGTTACTTTGAGGCCAGCGTTTTGGGGGAATGCTAGATTTATTTTCCATACCCAATGCTGTCGATTGACCATTTGGGTCCCCCTAGCCCCAAAGGATATGTGCTCTTTCTTCTAAAGGAAACCCCAGAGAGTAACTTGTCCCCACTTGCATGTGAGGACACAGAGACCAGGTGACTGTCTCTAAATCAGGAAGTAGATTCTCACCAGACACTGAATCTGCTGGCATCCAGATCTCTTGTACTTTCCACCCTTCAAAACTGTGATAAATAAATTTCTGTTGTTTATAAGCCACCCGATATATAGCAATTTGTTACAGCAGTCCAAATGGACTAAGACACCTGTCCTTCAACTGCCAGGGGGAAAGGATTCTGTGATTTGCGGCAACAGTGGAGCCACAAGATGAAAGAACTGTTGGGTTCTAAATTTCTATGTCTAGGAGAGTTACTATTGACAGTAACTCTTGCATATGAATATTCTGGGGGTAAGAAATAGTCCTCTATTTCATTAATCCACTGAAAGTTAGGGGTTCTGACAGTTTCAACTAAACACCCCAGATATGTTCTTTTAGGTAGTGTGGAATGTTAATATTTAATACGGATTTTATAATCGTAGTAGGGTTTTTTCTTTCCAACGATACCCTCTACTAGCAAAGATTTCTATTCTTCCTTAGTGTTCTACTCATGCTTCATGGTTACCAAGGCAAGATAAGAAATTTCCTTCTTTTGTTTTCCTTGCACTATAACTGAGGAAACCTAATGACAGGTTGGGACTGCATATTTACAAATGGTTATCCTTAAGGTCTATATAATATTTATCAAAGAGTTGCAAATTGTATTATTCACCAATAATGTGGCCTTTTAAGGGGACAATACATACTGCTTTTGCTGTAACCATTCTATTACATACTTTTGTGTTCAAACACAGAGAAAAATGTATCAGTTCTGTATTTCACACACACACACACACACACACACACACACACACACACACACAGCTTAACTTGTAGGTGATGATGCATTGTGTGAAGAAAAATAGATGGAAAACATAAATGTGATATATCTCAGCAAAGATTTATCTTCTAATCTCTGTAATACTGAGCATTGGTTGACAACAGTATACAAGTCATTGGGTAAAACAAAAACTAAAACTACACAAGTCCAAGAAAATCACCAAACCTGGACTGAAAAAGCAACTATCAAAATGATACTAACATATTTAAAACAACAATAATATATGAATTTCTGGGTTAGCATGTGAATACACTTGGTGTCCTTACTGTTAACAACTAAATACCAGTGTCAAATCTGTAAAGATGGTCCAAAAGTTTTTTTTTAAAAATCCACTATTAACTGATATTAAAGATAAAAATACTAAAAAGTAAAAATATTACTGTGCCATAGAAATTAAAAGGATCTTAACAGATTACTATAAACAATTATATACAGATCTGATACGATAAGAGAAATAAATTCCCAGAGTCATGCAATTTATCAAGACTAAAATATGAAGAAATAAAAAATCTTAACATCTATTACAAACAAGTAAAGATAATGAATGAGGAAGCAATAACTTGCAACAATAAAGTCAAAACCAGATGGCTTCAATGATAGATATTACTTCATCTTTAAAGACTAATGCCAATAATTCTCAAAATTTCCCTCAAAATTGAAGAGTAAGGAATACTTTCCAACTCATTTTATGAGACCAGAATTACTATACTATCAAACCCAAACAAAGACATTATAAGGAAAGAAAACTACAGGCCACTATCTTTGAAGAACATAGATGCAAAAATCCTCAACAAAGTATAAGTAAATGGAAATCAACAACTTGTTAAAAGGATCATACACCATGACCATGTAGGAAGTATCCTTGAGATGCTGGTACAAAAATCAATTATGTGATACATATCATTAACATAACAAAGGACAAAAATCACATAATCATCTCAATAGATGCAGAAAAAGGATTTGAGGGGCGTCTGGGTGGCTTAGTGGGTTAAATGTCCAACTTCAGCTCAGGTCATGATCCCACAGCTCGTGAGTTCAAGCCCTGCATCAGTCTCTGTGCTGACAGCTCCAAGATTGGAGCCTGCTTCGGATTCTGTGTCTCCCTCTCTTTCTGGTCCCTTTCCCCTCTTGTGTTCTGTCTCTCAGAAACAAATAAACATTTAAAAAAATTTTTTTAAATTAAAAACAGAACCATGATATGACCCAGCAATCCCACTGGGAATAAATCTATATATTAAACCAAATAATTTAAATCAGCATCTCAAAAAGATATTAATACTCCCATATTCATTGCAGCATAATTCACAATAGTCATGGCATTGAAACAACCTATATGTCCATTGACAAATGAATGGATAAAGAAAATGTGGTATGCAATGGAATATAATTCAACCTTAGAGGGAAATCCTGCAACATGGATAAGCCTGGAGGACATTATACTAAATGAAAAAATCCAGTAACAGAAGGACAAATCTTGCATTACTCTACTTACAAGAATGATCTACAACAGTCAAAATGCTAGAAGCAGAGAGTGGAATGGTTATTACCAAGTTTGGGAGGAGGGGAAATGGGGAGTTTGGTTCATAAATTTTCATTTGTGCAAGATAAATAAAAGCTAAAATCTTCAGGAAGTGATTATGTCTATGGTTAACAATACTGTCTTATACATTTAAAAATGTTAAAGGATAGCTCTCGCATTAAGTATTCTTATCACCATAAAAACAATTATTTAGAAATCAAAAAATGTTATTTTACTGGGGTACACAGGTGGCTCAGTTGGTTAAGCATCAGACTCTTGATTTCAGCTCAAGTCACGATCTCAGGGTTTGTGAGATTAAGCCACACTTAGGGCTCTGCCCTGACATGTGGAGCCTGCTTGGGATTCTCTCTCCCTCTGTCTCTACCCCTTCCCCCAGGTACATATGCACACTCTCTCAAAATAAATAAACATTAAAAAAATGTTATTGCACCAAGAAACTGCAAATTAGTAATTTTATAACAATCACAAGCAGATTAAACAAAGGATTGGAAATGAGGAGAGCAGAAATTAGAGGCACTAAAAAAATACAAAGTTCATCGGAAGTTATTAATGTGCTTTTGAGTTTGATACTTAGAGAAAAACATGGTTGAGAAAAGTTACTAGTAGAAATAAAGGTAGGATTTTTTTTTCAAAGCAAACAAAACATGGCTTCGGTAGAAGGTAAAGAAAACAACTTGAAAATTAAAAAACAGAAGAACTCCTAAGTTCATATAAACACAACTTGAGTTTGTGGAGTACTACAAATTCTTTATCTTATTTATAGCATTGATTATGTAACTGTATATGGTTTGCCAAATTGATCAATCTGGACACATGAGGATGAATTTAAATGTATGTAAATCATAGTTTAATAAAACTACTTAAAACATTTATAGAAAGCAAACCGACAGCAAATTAGGAGTAGAAGCAAAGATTTTCAATTTGGTAAAGTATTTCTATAAAAACCTATAACTAACATCAAACTTAATGATAGGAGACTGAAGGGCGCCTGGGTGGCTCAGTTGGTTAAGCATCTGACTTTGGTTCAGGTCATGATCTCAGGGTTCATGAGTTTCAGCCCTGCATCCAGCTCTGTGCTGACAGCTGGAGCCTGGAGCCTGGAGCCTGGTTTGGATTCTGTGTCTCCCTCTCCCTCTGCCCCTCCCCTACTCATGCTCAGTCTCTCTCTGTCTCTCTCTCTTTCTCTCTCTCTAAAAACTAAACAAACATTTAAAAAAGTTATAAAAAATGACAGAAGACTGAATACTTTCCTCTTAAGTTTGGGAATAAACCAAGAACCTCCCTTTCATCATTTCTATCCAGTACTATAATGGAAATCTTTGCCAGTGAACAAAGGAATATAAAGAAATAAAAAGTGTAAGGATTGGAAGAAAAGAACAAAAGTATATTTACTCTGAAATGATGATAGGGTACCTAAAAAATTCTAATAAAACTACAAAAACACTTAAGGGATAATTTAGAAAGGTCGTACCAAAAAAAGTAAATGTTAAAAAAAAAAAAGACTTACATGTAAATAAACTAGCAATGAGCAAAAGGGAAAAGTAATTTTAAAACTGTATTATTTACAATAGCATTTAAAAGTATAAAGTATTTAGAAATAAATTATATAAGTACAGCCTTGAATATTGAATACTTTAAAAATGTAGAGCTATGCCATATTGATGGATCAGAAAACTCAATCTTTTTAGGATTATAATTCACAAAGTGATTAGCTAATTGCAAAATTTACATAGAAAATGAAAATGACTTAAAATAATGAAAACTATTGTAAGACAACAAAAAATTGGAGAACTTACACTAACAGATATTCAGAGAGTGTGTTATTAAGAATAAATGGAACATGGGGCGCCTGGGTGGCTCAGTTGGTTAAGCGTCCGACTTCAGCTCAGGTCACGATCTCACGGTCCGTGAGTTCGAGCCCCACGTTGGGCTCTGGGCTGATGGCTCAGAGCCTGCAGCCTGCTTCTGATTCTGTGTCTCCCTCTCTCTCTGCCCCTCCCCCATTCATGCTCTGTCTCTCTCTGTCTCAAAAATAAAATAAAAGTTAAAAAAAAAATAAAAAAAAAAAAGAATAAATGGAACATAAAAAATTAGGTAGAAAGTTACCCATTCATGTATAATCAATTTATTTTGAAAAGAAGTGTCATAGCAATTCAACAGGTAAGGGAAAACTTTTTCAACTACTTATTCTAGAGCAACTAGATATCAAACAGAAAAAAAGATGAATTTCTACCTCTATTTCAAACTGTACACAAAAGTTAATTTTAGATGTGTCATGGGTTAAATGAAAGCTTAAAAGTATCAGACTTCTAGAAGAAAATCATTGGAGGCTATTTCTATGATCTTAGGTTAAACAGAGAGATTTTATTTTAGGTTAGATACAAAAAACACAAACTTAAAAAATAGAATTTGGTAAGTGGATAATTGGTAAATTTAACACCAACAAAATTAAAACTTGTGCTTGCCAAAAGATACCACTAAGAAAATGAATAGGAGAGCTACATATTGGGAAATACTATTCTCAAAACATCTATC
The DNA here is from genome assembly GCF_022837055.1 of Prionailurus viverrinus. Taxonomy (NCBI): domain Eukaryota; kingdom Metazoa; phylum Chordata; class Mammalia; order Carnivora; family Felidae; genus Prionailurus; species Prionailurus viverrinus. The sequence goes on from NC_062567.1 coordinate 11,928,257, forward strand.
AGGCAAAGGTGTTGTATATAGGATATATACACACATCTTACAAGTCAAAAATGGAAAAAAGGCATATAAATTTTTAAATGAGTAAAAGATTTGATAAGGTAACTTTGCAAAGGAAGGTATATAAATAGCCACTAAGCAGAAAAATAAGCACTCAAGATTATTCAACATCAGGAAAGTACAAATTACAACCAAAATGAGATAATCACTCCTCACTCATTAGTATGAGTAGGGAACAACCCACCTGTCCCTCAACAGAAAAATAGATAAAAAGATTTTAGTGTTCATACAATGGAATACTACTCAGGAGTAAAAATGAATGATCAGTCACTACCTGGTACCTCCAAGTATTAACGCATCTTAAAAATATTGCCCAGAGTGAAAGAAGCAAAGGAATTCATATGGTATGTTTCACTTATATAAAGTTCTAGAATAGGCAAACCTAATCTATGGTGGTCAGAGTAAGAAAGGCAGTTGCTTAGAAGTGGGGAATTGAGGAAAGGGGAGTGAGAGAGCTTTCTAATATAACAAAAATATTCTTTCTCTTGAAAGTATTCTTTCTCTTGAAATTCTCTTGAAATTAATGACACATAATTAAACTTTACTGATGACAGAGATGAAAATCTACAAGGAACATATCTTTACCCAGTGAGATGGACAAAAATCCACAAGTGTGGCAATATACTCTTCAGTCAAAGTTGTGGGGAATAGGTACTTTGATACATTGGCACTGAGATGATAAACGTAAATTGTTGTAATTCTTTATGATGGGTAATTTGAAAATATCTGGAAAGCATTCACATGTATTAACCCTTTGATACAGCATCCCTACCTCTTAGATTCTATTCCAAAGATACATTTCCAAAATACAATATGCCTGATGAATGTGTTTATTCATTGTGTATTATTTTTGACAAAAAAAATTAGAAAGAGCTTAAAGCCCCACTCACCAACTTTTGTAAATTACAATAGATTTACACAGGATATACTATGAAAATTCTCTTAACCTATCCTTAAAAAGAATAGAGAGCCATTAACCTGAATAATAGTACAAAGGGAAGGGAAATAACCAAATCTGGGGATGGCTGGGAAAAGATTAAGGAATGCTTGCACTAGGCAAACATTGTATGCTCACACACAATAAAAACTTCTTTCAAAAACATTATAGATTGTTTCCAAACCATATTAAAGAAAATTATAAATTTAAAGTTTTAAATATTTAACATAAATGAACTAAAAGGGCCAGTCTAAATCTAAGGAAGAAGACAATGGCTACCATTAATATTGTAAGAAAAAAATACATATTGAACGCAATAGCACAATTACAGAAAATAGTCACTTTGAATGAACAAATCAGGAGACTATAGATGCTGGAGAGGATGTGGAGAAACAGGAACCCTCTTGCATTTTTTGTGGGAAGGCAAATGGTGCAGCCACTCTGGAAAACAGTGTGGAGGTTCCTCAAAAAATTAAAAATAGACCTACCCTATGACCCAGCAATAGCACTGCTACGAATTTACCCAAGGGATACAGGAGTACTGATGCATAGGGGCACTTGTACCCCAATGTTTATAGCAGCACTCTCAACAATAGCCAAATTATGGAAAGAGCCTAAATGTCCATCAACTGATGAATGGATAAAGAAATTGTGGTTTATATACACAATGGAGTACTACATGACAATGAGAAGGAATGAAATATGGCCCTTTGTAGCAACGTGGATGGAACTGGAGAGTGATGCTAAGTGAAATAAGCCCTACAGAGAAAGACAGATACCATATGGTTTCACTCTTATGTGGATCCTGAGAAACTTAACAGAAACCCATGGGGGAGGGGAAGGAAAAAAAAAGAGGTTAGAGTGGGAGAGAGAGCCAAAGCATAAGAGACTGTTAAAAACAAACTGAGGGTTGATGGGGGGTGGGAGGGAGGAGAGGGTGGGTGATGGGTATTGAGGAGGGCACATTTTGGGATGAGCACCGGGTGTTGTATGGAGACCAATTTGACAATAAACTTCATATATTGAAAAAAAATAAAAAGAATTATAGATACATCTATTACACATCTAAAGAAGAGAAAATGCAAACAGACCAGGAGAACAAATACAGGGGGTATAAAATCGTAAGAGAATAACAATCATGAGCATGGCTGATGTATTTGAAAATCTTAATAAATATTTGGATTTCAAGTAAAAAAAAATGATGACCAAATTTTCAATCAAGAAATTGGAAGTGAACGGATTTTAAAATCTGTCAAAGAACGTCCTCTAAAAGAGTCTCAGCATAATGAATGATTTCTTTCAAATTAAACCTGTAGTTTTAAGGAACATTATACAATGATTAAGTTGCAGCTTGTCATACCCTAACCTAGCACCAGAAAGAAACCATACTAATCTATGAAAGTGGCTGTTACAGTCCTAAATAACACAAAAAGCTGAAATCCAAACCATTATGTTGCAGGATTCTTTACTTCAATGCCCAGAGTTCCTTGTCTCACCACTTCAAAGAATGAAGAGGTAGACACAGAATAAAATGAGCAGCAGGCAAAAGTTTAATAGAATATGAGGTTAGAAATAAGAGTATGAAAAAATAAGAGTATGATAGCTCTCTTTGCAGAGAGGGGGCATTTGAAAGGGAATGACCACAACTATAGGCAAGGGACTTTGTTTTTTTTATAGAATACTGGTCTGGCCCCCTTCACTTCCTCTTTGTTCCTTCTCAGGTCCTACCCTAACCATCTTGATAGCTCTAGGTGCTGGGTTGTCCATTCCTGATTGGCTCCATTCCGTTGTGTGAAGAGTCAGACTATGGTCATACTATCCATCCTATAGCATTAGTTTTATGGCTTACTTATTTTAGTTAGGTATTTTGATTGTCAAATTCCTGAGGAAAACCTGAGAGGGAATAGGTAGTGTCAGTTACATTCTTAAGAGGAATTTTATGCTTGAGGGAGTTTGCTGGAACCAGCCCTTCCCAGAAGAAATGTTTTAAAATAGGTATTTTCCCCTACCCAGGGAACTTCAAGCCTGAACCTCTCTCTCCCTTTCCGCCTTCTGAATGCTATCTTTCCCTATCATAATAATGTATATTAAAGAATAATCCAACATGATCAAATAGGGTTTATCCTGGAGTTTCAAGTGTAACTTTTCTTTCTCCATTTTTCTCCTCTCCTTCTCAAGATATCCTGGCAGAATATATTGGCGAGTGAAGCACTAGAATTTTAAAAAATCACTCTACAAGCAGGTCTCTGTAGGCCATGAATTCTGATAGAAAGGATTGCACTTGAAATGGATTGGAATAGGAGATCTTTGGAGCAGCTCAGCCTAAAGGCATACCCTGAACATGGATGCAAAGTGGGTTTGGACAAATCAATAGGCAACAGAACAGTTACAGTCATAATATCCTTAAAAAGTATTCAAACTGTAGCTACCTCTAGTTATGGATAAAAAATCACAGGGTCCACAGAATAAGGGACTCACTAAGGAGTTATATGATATGTAACAAAATTTCTGGAAGATGTTTTGATCAGAGACCTAACTTGAACTATTTGTCTCATCACAATCCTTTAGCGTATCCCTAGGCTCAGTTCAGTTTACAAATGCACTGCTTCTTGAAAAGCAAGAAGTTCACTATACTTTATTAAAGATTATACAGAACAAGAATATATTAGGAAAATCCTGCTAGCCTTTCTTAGAGGAATATGGAGCTATTAAATGTCACACTAGTAGCAGGGGAAAGGAAATAACCAAACATTGCCAACGAGTGAGGGGAGATGAGTAGATGCTTCCATTAATGTAGTCGACACTATTTCCTTTGGATTCATAAATGCATGACAGTCAAGTCCCTCACTCTGGACTACCAGGATAGGAATAGAGTTTTCTGTGATAAATGGAGTTTTGACTAAGACTATTTTTAGGAGGCCTAATGTACTCCAAGTTATAGAACGAATATTATCCAAAATCTCGCATAAGTACATGGGATAGATGCCCTGAACAACTGAAAGAATCCCTACACTACCTGCCTCATTCATGGCATAAAGGATACTGTGGTAGAAAGGATAGTACACCTATCCTTAACAGTCTCATAATTTTATCTGTAAGTAGGATTCAGTGTAGTTCAGCAGGCCAGCACTAAGCAATTACAAGATGGGTATATATATTTTTAGATGAAAAGTGTAAGGATGTTGTAGAAGTCACAAGAATTTGGTTAACTAAAATTCCACAAAGAAAGAGCTCTTCTTGTCTGGGCTGATAACTCCTAGCCATTTCCTGCCATTAGAATTTACTGATTCTAAGGGCAGGTGAGAATCTTCTTGACCTAGGAAAGGCACCCTGATGGGGAAAAGAGAAAGCAGCAGAGTTTTGACAATGCGATGGACTAGAAGAAAGAAGACTCCCAAACAAGTGACAATTTTCATCATGAGATGTTAGCTAAGTTCTAGGATTTGCAAGACATTGAAGAGCAGCCAAGAAATATCATACACAGAGCAAAATCTCCCATAGTGCACAAGAAACAAGTCTTGCTATAGTAGGAAGTCTGACACAAATACACAGTGCTTCTCAAGACATGTGTCAGATCTTGAAGCTGGGTGGGATCAAGTTGAAGCACTAAGCTCAAAATCTCCAAAGAACAGAACTGATTCTTATGTAAATTTTAGGGCAAAGGACATGAGACTAACCACAACTCAATCTAAAGCCAAGGTGGGCCAAACCTGGGGAACAAGAATGGACCAGAGTTGAACTCAATTTTAGTAAATACAACAGAAGACGGGATGAGTGAACCTGAAGATAATCTAATTGAGAATGTCTAAACCATAAGAAAGAAAAAATAAAGACAATATCCAAAACACACACACATACGCAAATAGAAAAAACAAAACAGAAATTAACAGGTAGCTGAATTACCAGAAAGAGAAGAATGAGACAGAAGCAATACTAGAAGAAAATTATTTTAACTCTAATACTGATAAATGATATCAACTCACAAATTCAAAAAGCTAAGGGAATCAACAGAAGGATCTATACAAAGAAAAACACCATGGCCAAGCTAATGAAGACCAATACCAAATGGAAAGTGTGAAACAGCCAGAGGATAAAAGACCCATCTTCACAGGAGTAGCACCTAGGTATTCGACTGCTTTCACAACAGAGCTATGGAAGCCAGAAGACACTATAACAAACAGTATCTTTAAAGTAGTGAAAAAAATGCTGACCTAGAATTCTGTATCCACTGATACATGCTTCCAAAATGCAATTGAAACAAAGATGTGTTCCAAGACAATCAAGAATGGAGAAACTTTATTTTTAGCAACTGTCAGTGTAAGAAATACTTTAAGAAATGCTTGAAATTAAAATAGTCCCAAATGGTAGCATCAGCTGCAGAATTTAAAGAGGTGAGTGCAATGTTTGGTCTTCCTTTTTCATGTAAAAGATTTGCTGGTTTAAAAGCAGCAGCTAAGAGGGGCGCCTGGGTGGCTCAGTCGGTTGAGCAGCCTACTTCAGCTCAGGTCATGATCTCGCTGTCTGTGACTTCGAGCCCCGTGTTGGGCTCTGTGCTGACAGCTCAGAGCCTGGAGCCTGTTTCAGATTCTGTGTCTCCCCCTCTCTCTGCTCCTCCCCCACCACTCATGCTCTGTCTGTCTCTCTCTCTCAATAATAAATAAACAATAAAAAATAAAAAAAAAAATAAAAGCAGTAGCTAAGAGGCTGAAAAGCTTAGAAAGCAGTGCCTGAATTGCATACCAATGGCTATAAGGAGTACTGGTCATGGTAAAAGCTTCAGGCATTCAACTGGGGTCATGAAAAGACAATACCTAAGTATAAAGATGAACTTGAAATAGATTTACTCCCAGAAAGACAGAAAACCAACCTTAGTAATCAAGGAATCCCCATTTGCTTTAAAGTGAACTGCTTATACTCTAAATGCCTAGAAACAAAACTAAGTTGTCTCTGAGGAAAGACAGCATTATTCAAAATCTCAAATTATGTCATTAATTATCCCTCAATTTCAGCAAAAGACAAATAGGCAAGGAAGATGAAGTGATGAAGAACTGCGTAAAAAAATAGTGAAGTGAAATAGACTCAGAGAAAATCTAAATATTGGAGTAATCAAGCAAAGTTTTTGAAATAGCTATGAATTTTGTCAGGATTGAAAACTCTAAAAAAGAACGTGATGGCAATCCTGAAACAGAACAATGTAACAAATTATGAGCTAAATTGGTGGATTTAATGGCAGATTAGACATGGCCGACACAAATTTGGTGAACTGTATTACAGATATGAAGAAAACATTCAAACTGAAGCAGAGACAAAAGAATAAAAATACAAGAAAGAACATAGGAGTTATGTGGCATACACTTAAAATGTCTTAACAGACACGAAATAGAAGTCCTAGGAAGGAGGAGAGAGGGAATAGGGCAGAATCAATACGTAAAGAGATAATGGCCTAGAATACTACCAAACTGACAAAAGATAACCACAGGTTCGAGGACCACTATCAACCACAAGTGGAATCAATAAGAAAAATCATATTTATGCTTATCACATTAAAGTGTTGAAAATAAAAGACATAAAATTTAAAAAGTGCCAGGAGAGGGGTGCCTGGGTGGCTCAGTCGGTTGAGCATCCGACTTCAGCTCAGGTCACCATCTCGCGGTCCGTGAGTTCGAGCCTGGCATCGGGCTCTGGGCTGATGGCTCGGAGCCTGGAGCCAGCTTCCAATTCTGTGTCTCCCTCTCTCTCTGTCCCTCCCCCGTTCATGCTCTGTCTCTCTCTGTCTCAAAAATAAATAAACATTAAAAAATTTTTTTAAAAAAGTGCCAGGAGAAATATATGCAATATGTGCAAAGGATTAAGAGCGAGACAACTGTCTTCTCAATAAAAGTGGTAGAAGACTGTATCAGTCTGCTAGGGCTGCATAACCACAGACTGGGTGGCTTAAACAGAAACGTATTTTCTCACAGTTTTGAAGGCTAGAAGCCCAAGATTAACATGTCAGCCAGGGTTGGCTCCTTCTGAAGCTTCTCTTGTTGGCTTATAGGTGGTGATCTCTGTGTCTTCAGATAGTCTTCCTTTTGTTTCTATGTCCAAATTTCCTCTTCTTATAAAGACACCGGTCATATAAGATTAGGGCCCATCCCAGTGACCTCATTTGAACTTAATTACTCCTTTAAATACTGTAGTTCCAAATACAGTCACATTCTGTGACTAGGTACTAGGAGTTAGGGCTTCTACCTATGAATTCAGGGGTGAAAATAATTCAGCCCTTAATAAGGAAAGAAGACAAAGCTATGAAAGAAAAATAACTTCCCATTTAGGATTACAATCCTCCCCCTGCCAAGATATCCATCAAAATGAAGGCAAAAATGAAGAACTTTCCAGACAAAAATTGAAAAGATTAATCAGCAGCAGACCTATGGTAATAATAAAATTCTAAAGGAGATCTTCAGACAACAGCATTTACTTTTAAGGTACAGAGAAACAGGGAGAAAGGAAGAGTAAAAGAAAGGATCAGCCAGTGGAAAATCAAATAAATATTGACTGTAAAAAAGAATAATCTTAGCTTCCAGCATTCAAAATTTATACAGAATTAAAATATGTGATAACAAGAGCACAAAAATTAAGCATAGTGAATAGAGTTCAAATGTTCTCAGCTCCCTCAATTACAAAAGAAGGGATAAAGTATAAATTCATATTATAACTTAATCAGATAAGCATGTTGCAATATTTAGAACTAAGACATGGCAGCTAAGATATATCCATGTTTATAAAATATGTGTCAAGGGACTTTGTATATTCAAATAACAAATTAAAAATGAAATTTTCGAAGGTACCATTCATAATAGCATCAAACATCATCAAATTTCTAAAAATATAGTAAAACGTGCTAGATCTCTCCACAGAAAACTAAAAATATTATTGAGAGAAATTAATGACCTAAATGAATGGAAGGATATACTGTGTTCAGAGATCAGATTACAAAAACTTGCTTTTTCTCCAAACTAATCTATAGATTCAGTATAATTCTAATCAAGATCCGGTAGGTTTTGTGTTGTGAAAGTTGACAAGAAAATCCTCAAATGTGTATAGAAATGCAAAGAGTCAAGAATAGTTGAGACATCTCAGAATATACAGAATAAAATTGAAGGGCTTACTCTGTTGGATAACAAGAGTTATTATAAAAATACAGTAACGAATATAGTTTAGAATTAGTGTAAAGCCCGACCAATAATCATAACACAATACAGGGTCCAGCAATATACTTACATATACCTACACCTATATAGTTACCTGACTTATAGCATCGTTACACAATTATGTAGTAGATGAAGAATGACCATTTTAATGAATCATGCTGGAGCATCAGGTTATTTATATGGAAGAAAATGAACTTTGATCTTTACCTTATGTCATTACAAAAATCACGTCCAGATAGCTTATAAATCTGAAGAGCAAAGATACAATAAGAAAGCTTCTGGAAAGTAACATGGGAAGCTGTTTTCCTGATTTTGGAGTAGGGAAAAATTTCCTATATACACATACCCTATCCAAAAGGAAAAATTAATGCTTAGAGTTAATTAAACGCAAGAGCTTTTCTTCATCAAAAGACTCCATTAAGGGGGTGAAAGGGCAAGCCACTGAGTATTACGAGATATTTACAAGACGAATACCTGACAAACAACACATATTCAGAATTTATTTTAAAATATTCCTTCAAATCACTAATAAAAAGTTAGTCAATCTAATAGGAAATTAGCAAAGATCCAGTAGCCACTCCCCAATAGTGGATACACAAGTGGTCATTAAATATATGAACAGGTGCTCAGTCTTATGAGACAACAGAGAAATGCAAAACCCAGAAACCTAACCTATGGCACTGCTAATTGGCACAATGGATTACCTCTGAAAAGGGGGAGCATGCTGATTATGACCGGGATGTGGAGGGTATCTGGGGTGCTGAGAAACCTCTGTATTATTTGTGTGGTGGCTATCTGACTGTATTCACTTTGTGATAATTCACTGAGCTAAACACTTACGATTTGTGCACTTCTGTATTATATTCCCAGGATAAGTTTATTTTCAAATTGTGAAAATGAAGGAACGAGAACCACATTCAGCAACATGAATAAATCTTAGTAATGTAACTAAGTGACAAAAGCAAGTCTCAGAGGAGTATTTGGAGTATGATATTCTCTTTAAACATTCAAAAATGAGAAACACTGCATTACTTTGGCCTATGTATATGTGGGTATTTAAACAGCAAATAACTAAACAAAGAAATGAAAAGTACAAAAAAAAAAAAAAAAACAATCAGAAAAATGGCCAGCTTTGGGGGATAAGTAGATCATGGGATAAGGGAGTTTACATAGTTTAGATGTAAGTTATTGATAATATTTTAGATCCTGAAATGTGTGGTGGGTATATGGATGTTTGTTATTAAAATGGATAAAATAAAAATAGGTAAGAAACGAAGGCAATGACTAGAGATGATGGTGTCATGAAATAAGGATTAATGAGTAAATTTTATGCATTTGTGAGCCAAACGGTAAGAGAATTAAAAACTAAATGCAGTTCCACTAATTCTGAAACTAATTCTCACTTGGAGAGCAAAAGTAGGCATGACTATAGTGAGAAAACCATCTTGCTGAAACCTTTTCAATAACATGTAAAAGAGAAAATGCATATGCCCAAGGTATATCTCAGGAATTCAACAGCACATTTATTAAAGGAGAAAAATTATATAATTATTAAACTCAAAGTAGAAAAAGTATTTGGCAAAACTCAATACCTCTGCAGTATTTTTATGATTATCTCAAAGATAATCTTCATACAAATTATTAAAACTTCTGGGAAGATGATTCAACAGTCGAAAATAAGATCAGTATTCAGAAACTTTATAAGCAACAGTCAGAAAATGTGAATTAAAAAACCTGACACAATTACAATAAAAAATAAATTAGGAGTATATCTTGCAAGAGATAGCAGCTCTTTGAACAAATTATAAAACTTTATTAATGGACTGTAATAATTTTTTTATTACTGCATAACATTACCACAATTTTAGCATCTTAAAACATCAGTCATGTATTATCACACGGTTCTGTATGTAAAAACTAGAGGCAGGCTAAACTGAATTTTCTGCTTAGGGACTCACATGGCCAAAGTCAAGGTATCAGTCAGGGTTGGCTTTTATCTGAGTTCCTAGGAAAAAAAAATTTACTTCCAAGTTTTTTTAGGTTTATGGTAGAAATGAGCTCCGTGCATTTGAAGGCTAAGCTCTCTATTTGCTTACTGACTGTTGTCTGCCAGGATGGCTCTAGCAACTAGAGTCTGCATTTAGGTCCTTGCTCTGTGGTTCCCTCAATATCAGTAATGAACCTTCCTTATAATGAATCCTGGAATGCCTTCAATTTTTGCATTCCTTTTGTGCTACCAGCCAAAGAAAATGCTCTACTCTTTTTTTTTTTTTTTGCTTTTGAATCTTTATTTATTTTGAGAGAGAGAGATTGAGAGCGAGCAGGGGAGGGGCAGAGAGAGAGGGAGACAGAGAATGCCAAACAGGCTCCATGTGCCTGATGTGGGGCTCAATCCTACTTACTATGAGATCACGACCTAAGCCAAAACCAAGAGTTGGACGTTTAACTGATTGGGCCACCCAGGCGCCCCAGAAAATTCTCTACTCTTTAAAAAAAAAATTAAGTTTATTTATCTAGAGAGAGAGAGAGAGGAGGAAGAGAGAGAGAAAGCACACAAGGAGGCAGAGATAAGGGGAGATAGAATCCCAAGCAGGCTCCACACCATCACCGCAGAGCCCAGTGGAGGGCTCGAACTCATGAAAGATCAGATTGTGACCAGAGCTGACATCATGACCTGAGCCAAGATCAAGAGTTGGACGCTTAACCACCCAGGCACACAGAAAACTCTCTACTCATATGATTAAGTAAGGGACAACCAATATTTTCTCTATATTAAGGTAAACTGATTAGCAACCTGATTTATTATTATTATGGCTATTATTATTGTGTGTAAAAAAACATACTTATGGGGTTAAAGTCACTGGAGCCATCTTAAATTTCTGCCTCCTATGGGGACATTAAAGCAGAAAAATCAATGGACAGATATACCATGTTTATGAACAAGACAACTCAATATTAAAATGATTTTGTATTTGTGATTTGGTCAAGCTATAAATAACAGAAAATTTGGAAATAGAAGAAAGTCACAGAAAAATAAATTATATTTCTTCTGTTTTAATCATATATATCTATCTTTATTTCAATACCATGCTGTATTGATTGGTGTAGTTTTACAAGTCTTGATATTAGATAGTATGAACCCTCAAACTTTATTCATTTAAAAATTGTTTTGGCTATTCTAGAACAATCTCATGGGAATCTAGATTTTTTAAAAAATTTCTTTTTATTTCTCTACTCCAGTAGCTAGGACTTCCAGTAAATTTCAAACAGATGCAGTGAGAGTAGAAACTGTTGTCATATTCAAAATCTTAAGAAAATGCTAATATTTCACCATTAAGCAGGATGTTAGCTGTAGGTATCATATATTTTCACTATTTGATGAATTCCCTTCTATTCCAAGTCTTATTATGAATGAGTGTTGAATTTTATTCAATGCTTTTAATGTTTATTGAGAAGTGCATATGTATTTTTCACTTTATTTTGCTAATGTGGTCAATTACACTGATTGATTTCTTGACTGTTCGTTCACCTTAATTTCTGGCATAAACCTCATCTGTTCAGGGTATATTATCTATGTATTGCTGCATTCAATTTGCCAATTTTAAAGGATTTTATGTCTATTATTATGATATATAGTGACCTGTAATCTTCTTGTTATATTGCCATATTTTGTCATGGGAATTATGGTGACCTCATAAAACATGTTGGGAGGCATTCTTCTCTTTCTGAAAGCATTTGTATAAGATGGGTATAATTTCTTAAATGCTTGATGAAATTTATCAGTGATGTCATCTTTTGTGTTTTAAACTGCCATACCAGGCTATGGGTAGCTGTTAAAAATCTAGCTGGTTTTTACTTGTCTCAACACAGTTCTGCTTATGGCAGGCATACTTCCTTCTCTGCTCATGCCCTGAGATTTTGCAAATATCCCAGCAATGGAAGTGGTCACTGGTCCCTGCTTACCAACAAAAGACTTCTCCCACTCCAGAATTTTGTTAATTTAGACTTTTGTGCATCCACAACTTTTGATGCCTCTAAAGAAAAAACATGATTTTTTTTTTTAGTTGATCTGGTGTTTTCCTTTTGATGCAACATTAATGAGAACCTTTTGTGACCACGTGTAACTTCTGAAGCACAACTCTCTATTTTGTCTTTTTAGTTTTAACTTCAAGAATTCGATTGCCCAAAATTCTCTGGGCAATCAGATTTTAAGATTCAAGAACTCCTGAGCAGCAGTCTCTCTTTACTGTTCTAGAACAAGTTCCAAAAAAGGGCACGTATAGGCAGACTAACGCAACACTTATAAGTTCAGCTTCTAGAGTCCAACTACCCAGGTCCAAATTCAAGATCTGTCACTTACTAGCTTGGGGCAAGGGACTTAAATTTCCCAAGCTTCATTTTTCTTGTTTGTAGGACAAAGATAGTAATACTATATTGCATGTAGTAAAAAAACATACTCAAAAAGACTAGGAACAGAAAAAGAGTCAATAAATACAAACCAAATTATGAAAGACATTTGGTTAGACCTAAGATTGGATCTGCCTAGGAGTGGTCCTGACTAACTCTTAATTTTCTATGACTTATCATTTTTTAATCTGTGCATTCAATACTTTCTTTAATTTTTAATTGCTATTAAATATAGGATTCAGTTGGAAGATCATCTCTACCTACCCACCAACCTCATTTGGCCCTTTTAGCATGAGTCTCTGTTAAGAATGGGCTTTAGACTGATGTGAAATTCAGTACCTATGTGAATAGCAGTACCTTGTAGCGATGTTCTACTAGGACTGACGTTTGGAGTGAGATGGCAGATTACTGCTGGTTGGACAGCCACCTACACTATTGCAAGCATCATAAGATTTCAAAGTAATTTTGGTTGCAGGTATTTATTCTGAATTTACTACATGGCTAATGATGAGGACATTACATTTATTATTATTTTTTAACTGATAGCTATTCCTTCAAGTGATCAATGTCAAACAAATCACTTGGTTGACTCAAAGGATATTGTTTATATGAGGCTTTTCGCTACCTGAGGCAGAAGAGAAAAGAATAGGATTAGGATCTAAAAGAGATTTGATGGCTATCATTTCCACAATAGGAATGTTGACAGGGGGAATAAATAACTTGTGGAGAGCAACTTGTTAAACTGGGTTAAAAGAAGGTCTGTACGGGCATGGCCGAGTCTGATGCCGCCTGCCAATCCGATTATATTTTATTACTCAGCTGAACTGTATTCCATGATTCAGTTTGTGGTTATCTAAAGGGGTCACAAGCTGCAGTAGCTCATATTTCCTGAACATATTTTGGCAGAAATTGTAGATTGTTTTAAGAGAATGCCAACTAGTGTGAGAGATAAAGACAAAGCGCTTCTTCCTAGTTAACATTATCAAACCACAAACCAAGAAAAGGCAGCTGGCTTCCTTTGTGGGATTCCAGGGTACATTCAGGCACATCAGAAACAAAGAATGTCCTCTGTACCAGAAAACCACACTTTACATCCACACGACTTATGTTTGTATACCAGGAAGTCCTCATCTTAGGATCCAGTTTCTCTGGGTAACTCCATGTTGGATAATTTTGAGATCTCCATCCTAATTCAGTTTCAAGAGCCTCCCCTGGGTCTTGTCATCTTTCACTTTTTGTATACTCCTAAAATTATTAAATCAGATCTTTTATTTTTTTTCCAGGTACCTTATTCCCTTTCTGATCTTACTGTTTTCCAATTCTTCGACTTTTGTTTTCTGTGCCTAAGCAATAGAAGTCTCTTCCTGGGTTCACATACTTACCTATCTAGTCTAGATCTCATAGTTAACCAATTTATTCACCTCCTTACTAGCACTATCCATCATTTTTCTCTCTTAGCCTTTGGCAACAACTGTCCTATCTTGGGTCAATCTAACTATTCTCCTGGTCTTTCCAATACTGAGGCTGCTCATGAAGCTGAGAAGATTAGAGACACTGGAAACACACAAGTACTGGTACCCAAAGCCTTATGCAGATCCCATGATCGTTATTCTAAACCTTTACCAATTTTTCTCAAGTTCTTCAATACTGTATTGCCCAGGTACCCTCCCATGTATGTGTGTGTGTGTATATATATATATATATATATATATATACACACACACACATATATATACCCTTCCATATATATATATACGCATATATATGTATATGTATATATGTATATACACACAAACACACACACACACACACACACACACTTTCAAAAATGATCTCTTTCTTCCCAGGGAAATTAAAGATGATCAGGATTCAATGCTTTCAACTTAGAAACTGCCTCCACTGACGTATGCATATGAGAGGTAATTTAGCAGTGTGATTTCAACCTGGGTCAGAGTAACAGCCAAGCCTGTTCATACTACTGTTTATGTGTGTGACCTTTGGCAATTATGTCACCCTCTAATCTGTGGTTTCCTCAGATATAAATGGATGAAAATAAAGGTACTTACTTTCAAGTATGAGAGCCCTTAGTTACTGCTTACCAGTTAGTGAGTACTCAGGAAATATTCACTGTAAAAATAATTTGTCACATCTATATTCATCTGTGCATCTCACAGATGCTGTTCTTTGTTATGCCCAAGACTAATTTCTCCATATTCTCATGTTTCACTGATACCACATTCCATCAGCTCTGCCTCTCTTACCCTGTATTTTTCAGTCTCCCAGCAGATAAATTCATACACACAGACACATACACACATGAACATACACATACTCCCTGCAGTCCTATATCTTCCTATGCAATCCTAGCTCTGATGTCTTTTCTTTACACAATATACTTCTATAAAAATAGTTATAACTCATTAATTTGGCTTATTCAACTCCTACTGCTCCACAAAAAAATTCACATTTGACAAAATAATCAATAACTTGCACATTGTTAAATCCACAGATATCTAATGCCACTTTCAGATTACCATGTATTGAATTTATGTGCTTAACACTGTGTGATGCAGTTTTGTGTCTATTTGTACATTTAATTCTTGCAACAACGCTAAAAGGTGTCAGTTTGCTTATATTATATAGGATGAAAGAGAAGCTAAGGGCTGTCACCCTTTCAGTTACCTATATTCCCTGTGTGCACACTATTAAATAATCAATGTTCCTGCTTTCCATGGAGCTTACAGTTTAGAGAGCGAGCCAGATTATAAACTGGTTAACAAACAGGTCAACTACACTACACTACAACTACAACTGAGATGAACGCTGTAAAGAAAAATGGAGTTATGTGACTGACAACAACCAGGGGAAACCTGTTGGAAGGGTCAGGAAAACCTCTCTGAGGAGATGCAGTTAACCTGTTACCTGAAGACTAGAACATGTCTGCCATGCAAGGAGGAGTGGATGAGAGGTCCAGGAAAAGGAGATACTATGATTGAATCTAATGGCATGGTTGGACAAGAGCTTTGGGAGTTGGAGTCTGCTCTAATGGCCCCAGACAAGATTAGCCATCATCCTCTCTATGACACTGTGTGTACTCATTTCCATACTTTTCCACTAGATAATAAGCCACCTGAGAACAGGTATGCAGCCTTAGCTTCTGCTTACCACACAATAAATGACAAATAGTAAAGAAATGTTTATCGAACTAACTAGTGACAATTTACTCGAACAGGCATTACCACCTATTTTTGGGAAGGAGACTGAGAGCTTAGTCATTTCAAGCAGGGTCTTCATATCCTGTGTGGCCACTGTGTGCTCCTCAGTGCTCTGTTACCTGATCTGTTCAATGAGGTATTCGACTGCTAGTATCTAGGTGATTCAGGAAGCTTAGAGACTGAGACCTGTGGGCTATCTCAGTATGGTTTGAATATTTCCCCGTTACGACAACCATTGGATTTTTATATCAAATGGCACCAATTAGCATCAAAGTTGGGCTGATGAAAATATTGAGAAATGCTAGATATTTTTTTGGGAGACTTATGAATATGCATGTTAGAAGCTGCTCTTCCTTCACTGGAGCCTCTTGGAGAGAATACTAAACTGGAAGGTCAAAGCCCTGAGTTTTCTTCTTGGCTTTGCCACTCACTCCCTCGGTGACCTTGGACAAGGTGCTTAGCCACTCTGCAGGCAACTGTTTCCTTGTTGATAAAGATGTGAGTAATGATAGCTGAAACTGCCTTCCATATAGGGAGGTTGTGAAGATTAATGAGATACTGTTTATAAAGCACTCTGAACTCTCTGGAAGAAAGGTGCTGTATAAATACAGAGTGTTGCTCTTGATATTCCACAGCATCTTTGTTGCAAATTCTCTCTGTATTTCTTAAAACCTGGGAAGTGTGGTAAAGTCAGAGTGTATGAATTACTTCATCTGGCATGTGCTTGTTTCCACTTCTGGTAAATGGTCCATTGAGTTTGCCTCTATCCTATTTCCTGTTTACAAAAACATTTCCTTGAAATTAAAAATAAAATAAAATAAAAGTTTTAAAAATTCTAATGGTTTTAGAGGAAATTATATTAGATGTCTGTTTGTGGACCATTTTAAGGAACCATTTAAGAGTGAAAGCCTAAGAACCAAATTTTTTATGGTAAATTACTCAAGGGACAAGATATGGGTAATATTTCCTGATTAATGATTATTTCAACCTGGCCCTGCGTCCACATTTCCCAAACCAGTAATTGAACAAAGAAGTGGAAACCAAATTACCTACTCTTATTTTCTTTCTTTTCCCTGAGCTTAAGGGTCCTTTAGTGGAAGGGACAGCAGAAAAGGAAGGGGAAAGCAAGAGAGACAAAGATCATACTAACACTCAATGATTAGACTGAATAATCAAGAATTGACTCTTTTGGTCATACATACTAAAAAAAGTAAGACTGGCTGCCTTTCCTTTCATTTGTATCCATTATATTTCAAATACTGTGGTATTCAGAACTAGCTACTGTATTAAATGTGATACCTTAATATTCAGAATGTGTGGAATGTGGGAAAATTGATGTTCCTCTGAGAATCTCAATCTTGCATTAGCAGACTCTTTTGCATTTAATTTTGTCCCTTGTTTATATTAAAGGCAGAAGAGGTTTCTTTTGACATGAGAAATTTTAAAATGTATGTAGGTAAAGACCTTTGGAGAATTCTATTTTTCATCTGCTTATTAGGACCGATGGGAACAGCTCTTTCTCTGATTTTAAAGTTCCAGATGATCCAGGTTGTTAGAAGTGCATTGGCCTTATGGCGTATTTGTTTCCAGAAAAGAATTGGAACAAGTAATCTGGTAAATGCATACAGTTGGAGTTATTGTATAAGCTTTTGAAAACTACTGATTATCCCCTAAGACATGTTAAAATTTAAGAAAGAATATGTTCAACTGTCAAAAATTTTTTTGAGGAATTGTTTGAGGAATCCAGCCAGAATTTGATAAAAAGAAAGCTAGAAAATAATGCCATGTAATAAATTAAGGGAAAGAGAAAAACAAAGAGTAATGTTTCTGATTCTTTAATAACCATGGGAGACTTAGAACTAGGGCTCAAAGTTTATAGTTCATCATTCCATTTAATCTTTCCAACACCCTGAAGTCCACTCTTTCTAGGAGGATCAGATCTAATGGTGAAAGAAAGAGGGAGGGAGAGGGAAAGGAGGGAGCATATGAAGGAAAGGAGGAGAGAAAGAAGTAAAGTAAGGAGAGAAAGAGGAAGAGAAAGAAAGAAAGAAAAATAGGTTAGGCTATTTTATTCTACAGTTTTGCCATCAACATTAGAAAGGAGAAACCCTTGGGGCACCTGGGTGGCTCAGTTGGTTAAGCATCCGACTTTTGATTTTGGCTCAAGTCATGATCTCACTGCACTTGGAATTGAGCCCTGAGTCAGACTCTACACTGACATCACTGACAGAGCCTGCTTAGGATTCTCCCCCCGCCCCCCCCCCCCCGCCCCCGCCTCTCTCTGCCCTTTCCTTGCTTGCATGCTCGTTCTCTCTCTCTCTCAAAATAAATAAATAAGTAACTTTAGAAAAAAAAGGAGAAACCATTTGCTGTAGGCTGAAAATAGTTCCCCAATAATGCCCATATCCTAATCCTTAGGACCTAGGAATATGTTGCCTTATATGGTAAAAGGAAGTTGTTAACAGTGATTCAGTTAAGGATCTTGAGATGGAGACGTTATTCCAGATTATCCTGAAGAGCACAATATAACCACGAGGATCATTATAAAAAGGTGGCATTATAAGAGTCACGGAGAGAGAGAGAGAGAGAGAGAGAGAGAGAGAGAGAGAGAGAGAGAGAAAGGATATAAGGACAGAAACAGAGGTCAGAAAGGAGAGAATATACTCTATTACTGGCTTTGATGATAAATGAAGTGGCCATGAGCCAAGAAACTTGGGTGATCTCTAGAAACTTGAAAAGGCAAAAAATAAACAAATAACAAAAAAACCCAACAACGACGACAACAACAACAACAAAAACCAAAACCAGAACTCTCCGCTGGCCTCTCCAGAAGGAATGAAAGTTTACTGACATCTTCATTTTAGCCCAGTGAAAATGATTTTGGATTTCTGACCTCTAGAACTGTAAAATAAAAAATCTGTGTTCTTGTAAGCCACTAAGTTTGTGACAATTTGTTATAGTGACAATAGGAAACTAATACATCATCTTAAGGTGATCTAGCCGGTGTCGTTCCTGCCTGAAAGTGAGTTAGGGAGCAGTGTTTCAAGTGAACTGTGAACAGAGGGCAGTAATGTATCCTTGATCCTCATGTTTTAGAGGGAGGAAGGAAGCAGTGCCCTAAAACCTATGGCCCAAGGGCTAGATTTCTGAGAGCTGGCCAACAGGCCCTAGGGAAGAAGCCCATCATGCCATGAAACTACAAGGCACTCAGGAAACACAAGACCATGTCCCTTTATTGCCCCAAATTTCTCAGATTTACATAAACCAAAAAGCACAATACTGCTCATCTTGGGATTTTAAAGGCAACTGACATGATGGTAGAATCCTAGAAAAGAGCTCAATAGAAAGCAAAGATATTTAATACAAAGACATAATACAGTATGAGTAAACTGTGTGGGAGAATACATGTGATGGGGCGAGAGAAGCAGATGCTAAGGAAAAATACCTCCCGTGAAAACAAGACGTATATGTATAAAAAAGCACACATACAAATTCTAAAATATTTACTAAAGGACTCACCAAAACCAGTTTTTAATGATTCCCAAAGTATTCAAGTGGAACTTACAAATATATGTGGCATATATAATTATATGTTATAACGTATATTATATATATATATATTATAATGCTTTATAATTTTAGTCAACTTCCACTGAAAATAATATCTTAAATTGCTGAATTGAATTTTACATTCGTTCCCTGAAAACTTT
This sequence comes from Prionailurus viverrinus, assembly GCF_022837055.1. Taxonomy (NCBI): domain Eukaryota; kingdom Metazoa; phylum Chordata; class Mammalia; order Carnivora; family Felidae; genus Prionailurus; species Prionailurus viverrinus. The sequence goes on from NC_062567.1 coordinate 11,947,776, forward strand.
GTGAAGGTATTTCATTAATACTGTTTACAACCAGAAGGAATTAAGCATGGTACGGAAGAAAGAGCACAAGATTTAGAAGCAGGAGGATTCCAGTTAAAAAAAAAATAGCACTTAGAAAAATTCAACAATATTGTTGTGCCCTGGTTCCATGTCTTTGAACAAGCTTAAAATTTTCTGAGCCTTGGTTTACTCATCTCTAAATTGAGGGCAGCAATATATCTCCTCCATAGGATGTTAAAATGATTAGGGTAATAAATATTCATCATCTACCTTGTTTATTTTTATTTTATTTTACTTTTTTAGTAGGCTCTACACCCAACATGGGGCTTGAACTCATGACTCTGAAATCAAGAGTTGCATGCTCTACTGACTAAGCCAGTCAGATGCCCCAATCTACCTTTTAAAGTCTGACCCAGAGGCCACTTAATTTTCCTTTTCAAAAACTTCAGAAGTCAAGAGAGAAAATTTCACTAAATCACAATAAAATAAGCCACATAGGCAGGAGCAAGGATTTGGAATTAGACTAATTAGACTAATTCACTGAATCAAGATAAGGAGAGCCAGGGAGAAGTAACTGGTTGCAAATGCCCAAGGCATCCTTACCATCTTAAATGTTAAACATTGCTTCCAGAGGGTCTCAACATTATGCCCAGTTTCAGTCCAGGCAGGCAACATGGAACCCAAGCTGATATAACAAGCTTTGAAGTGTCCACAGAAAGGAAGAGAAAATGTAGAGCTGATACACATCAGGACAGGGGGACATTCAGGACATGAGGCAAAAACCAGGCAGTTTCTCAGAAAGAAAAATTGAGAAACACCGACCAGGCTCAAATCTGTCTTATAAAAACAGGACATCTCAAGGGGAATGAGGGTCAGGTTGGAGCTTAGCAACCAGATGGAAGTTTGTTTATATCAGAGTGAGAACAGCAACAAGGGGCTCTTACACCAGGTAAAATCCCTCCTGCCCCTGGCCAGGATTAGTCTCAACAACAGAGAAAAGAATCTGGTCTACAGGGGGTATCAAAGAAAAATTGCCCTGGACAGAATTTAAAAAGCAATACTTTATTCCAGACTACTGCAATAGGGGAGAGAAAATACACAGAATTCCACTCAACCAAAGATGGAAGATCTTTAAGCACTGGGATAAGCTAGGGAAAAAATACCAGAGAATGTTAGTGGAGAGATTAGGCCACCAGGATTTGCTAACTGGTGCTTATGGACATCAGATGCTGAAACATGGGGTGCCATCATTCTTGAGGATTCCATCTCCAAAGGATGGCTCTCAGGTCTTTGAGAAAGATGTTCCTGGATTAAAAGTTGCTAGAGGTCGAGAGATTTATACCTCAAAGGGGTAGATAAAGAATTTACAATTGTAATGTTTCTAAAGTAAATGCCAAAGTAAAGGGAGGTCAGGGGCTTATAGTCAGGAAGAAAGCTGTCCCAAGTTTAGTCAAGCTGAGGGGAAGGTTAGGCCTCTTTCTAAACAGTAGAGAATAAACAGCTATAGCTATAGGACTTTAAAAGATGGTTCCTGAATAATACCCAATTATAACATTCTAACATGTGAATTGAAAAACAGAGTGGCCTTTCCAGTGTCTGGTAGTTAGAAGCATAACAAAGACTAAATATAGAAATCGTGGCTCTCCTTTGTTTTTTATCAAGGACTACTCTACTGTCTCTTGAAGATTTTTGTTTGTTTTAATTTCCAGGTCACAGCATTCTAAGTATAAAATGGGGCCACTTCATAGTATTTCCTGGGCATTATTTCCCCAACAATGAAACTTCTGGAACATGTTTTATTCTCTTCCAAGTCCCCACTTTCTTCCCCTGGCGATTTGTAGGAACCCCAAGGGATCTGTTATTGTGTCCTCACAAACAAATCCCTTGAGCCAGGGAGAGGCGCCTCCCACTCTCTTTTCCTCCTCGGATCCTCTTTGGTGATCTGGCAGCTGAGTCCTTGTTCCTGCTCTTGCGGAAGGTCCCTGCCGAAGAAAGTCTGAGACTATGTCATCCCTTGTTCCAGCATCCAACACCACCAGGCACTGCCTCTGGCTGCAGCTGAGGCTATGGGTGATGGACAGTGTCAAAAACCACAACAAACAAGCAAACATCAAAAACAGCACAGACCCCAGCTCTCATTGAAACTGGAGTCATGGCTGGAATCATGAGCTGGAGCCCAGTGTCTGTCAAATACCCAAAGCCCAAAGGAACAGAAAGCCTCACTTTCATTGTCATCCAAGATGCTTTGGATTTCCAATGACTGCAACAAGCTTGTGAGAAAATGGCTTATTCAGTTTATTCTATTAGTGCTCCCCTTCCAAGTCTCATGGACACGCAGGTGGGTGAATTGGCTTGGGAAAATACCGGTGACAAACAATGTACTCTATTAAGAGTTACCCTGCTCTCCAATGGCTGAGACGCTTTACGGAGCTAAACTTAATATGCTGGGATCACTCCACCATTAAGATGGGATCTCTCCCAAGAGGGTACTCAATTCTTATACAAATAAACATTTCCAGGTCCTGACATGCCTGCCTTCCTTGTTACCCAAACAAGTGGTGTTCTTAGTCTGCCAGTGGTGTTCTTAGTCTACACCAGTGATGAGCCACTAGAGTTCTCAGGATAAATACAGCTGGCCCAGAAGGAAGACTAGAAAGAGGACTGTCTTGTGCCATGATTATTGACTATGTGTTTAATTTTAATGCCTAGAATTAAGGGTGAAGTTTCATTTTGGCATTGTTCTATGCAGTTAAGCCAATCATTTTACCTGGAGGCATATACCTTACTGTACCATGGTACTCAAAGATACCTATTATCATTTTGAATTCAAGGAGAAAAATAATGTGTCCCATTGACAGTTTCCTCTGAGGTTATTTTGCAGTAAGTGTGCCTACCATTCATTTAGAACCAAGTATCCTCTGCTCACACCTTTGTATTTTCTTAGCAGATTGGTTCTCAATCAATTTGGGGAGAAGGAGAGAAACTTTCAAGAGAAACAGAGCTGATTGAAGAGTCTGGTGCCTTTCAGAGAGAAGTGTTAAGTAGTTCATGGACAGCAAATGTTCCTCTGCAGATCTACTAGAATTTCTTTCCTTTGGACAGTTCAACTAGATTCTCCCTGCCGCCTCCCCCCCACCCCCCGCCCTTTTAAAGTTCAGATCATCAGCCTGGGTAAAAGAGTCACAAAATGGGATTGTTTTTCATTATAGAGAGGAAAATATATCCTAAAAGTAATATACTCTTATCTTTAATTAAGCACCCTTTTATTAAGTTGTTGTTAAGAATGAAACAATTGCCTGAGGGTAAGTTAATTTCTAAAGTTACTTTTCTATAGAAGTTGAAAAGGTTGCTGGAAATAACCAATGGGTGATATGCTTACTCATCAGGTATCCCCTCATGGCTATGGTAGTACCTAGTACATAGTAGGTCCTCAAAAAATAATCAATAAAAGCATAGCTAAGTGAATGTCATAGATTAGGATCTACAATGAGATGTAACCGTTTTAATTTAATAAGATTCATAGCCTAGGGTCAGCTCTGAATTCATCTGGGGCTTACATGGGTCTTTCTCAGTTTGCTCATATAAAGTGCAAGTTTTGGACAAGGAATCTCTAGGACTCCCTCAAGCTCTATAAGGCTAAAATTTCCAGTCTCGAGGCTTAGAGGTACTAATGACCAGAAATGAGCAAATCTGTGCTACTTGAATCTCTCCTTTAAATAAATAAATAAATAAATAAATAAATAAATAAATAAATAAAGCAAGCAAGCAAGCAAGCAAGCAAGCAAGCAAGCAAGCAAGCAGGTTGCAAATGGCTTCAGGTCCACCAGGGGGCAAGTGCTGGGACACATCTGTGGTTAAGAAGGACCAGAAATACGAAACAGTACCACGTGAGTTACTGTGGCACAGATATGCAAGCTGCGTAACACCTCACACTTGAACATCACAAAAAATTTCACAAGGAAAAAATATTGATCCTCTTTGGCCGGTAACAGAGACTGTGGTGTACTCCGAGCAAACGACTTGCTCCAAAGCACAGACACTTCACCCCAAGTATGGTCTCAGAGTCCAACATCCTGTCTCCTGGCTTTGAACACGGACCATCACGCAGTTGAATTACCGAGCGACAGAACCTTAAAGTTGTCGGCAAACCTAGACATTGTTTCCCCCAACAGGTACCATAGTCTAAGCAACTACGTCATTCATTTTACATCCTACAACACAGTCAGCCACAGACCAGGCCGAGGAGCCAAGCTGGAGGTGACCTTCAGGGTGGTTTCCTTTTGAAGCACTCAGAAAGAATTTTTAAAATCAAAGAAGAAAACATCTTGACAAAATTGGCTGCGGGTGGAACTGTCTCTTCCAAGTTGACATCATCAATCAACCAACAGTGTAGGAGAGCTGTCAAATCCCAGCAGCACGAGGGACAAGAGAAATCATCAGACACCTGAAAAATGGAGAGCTGCTTCACAGCACAGCTGGAGCTGTGGGGCTGTTATTTGGGGGGGAGAAAATTGAATGGGGTGAGGGGGAGCAGGTAAGGAGAGGGTGTTCAGGGAAAAAAAAGCCATCAATTAAAATAGACCTGATTCATAATTTTCTGTATTTCTCAGCAGAATAACTTTCTGCCCCGCTTTCTGCATTGTGCACAGCTTCCCCAGAATTCATTTTTCAGCTGTTATTCATACTTCAGTTGGGTGTTTCTGAATGTATTCTTTCTCACAGTAACTGTTGACAGGTCCAGCCCTGTAACCATCTGGCTCCTGAAGTAATGAGACCAAATGAAATGGAGCTTGAAGAAATTAACATTCTTTCCTTAATCTATTAATAACTGAAAAGTGTTGATTTTGGTGACAGCTAGATACTTTATTATGAGCCATATTGGTTAATTAAGAGCATCATAATGAAGGTTATAGGAATGCATATCCCTCCAGAAATACACATATTTTTAATAAGCATAATTTGATTCTCCTCACAGGCTCAAATAAAGTCAGTGAAAATGTTATGCGCAAAGAAAACCTCAACAAAGAATAAACAATTTTGTATGTTATTGTTATTTTATTAAGTGCGCCTGTGTGTATCAATACAGCTGCTGTATACCAATAGAAGTTGCAAAGAATTACAGGTCTTCCAATGCCATCGACCTACGATCCCTTGATTCTTCTCTCTCCATCTATTTACTCTCCGATGATGTTTGCATCTTTCTTGGATCCTTGCCGGGGCAAAGGTATCCTCCGATTGGCCAAAATGGAAAATGCTTAGATTTCTAATATTTGGATCATGGATGATGAGAGTTCCTTGCTGTTTCATGTTTGCCAAGATTTCTTACTCCCATAAAAATTTTACAAAAACAGTACCTTGCACACAGAACTGTCATGAATCACAGATTGGGCGTTTCCTCTTTTTTCCCTCACATCAAGCACAGAGAAGTTGTGGGTTCCCCCTGGTTGCCCTGTTGATGGGCGCCACAGTTAGGTCTAAGAAGTCATCCCCACGTCTCATCAAAAGACTATTTTTTCCTGTGTCTACAGCTTTGATTCAAGTTTAGCTAATCTCTGTATGCACTTGTGGGGGAAGTTGGGTATCATTTTTACTCCTGACTGGTATCCCATTAAAAAAAAACACCCACAAGTAAATTCCCAAGGTTTTCTCTACTGAGTATTAAATCATTTGTGCGTTGTTTTCATGGCACAAGCTTGCTGCGCTCCTTCCTTCAGGTCCTCCCTTTCATTTTGCCATTGTCTTTGCACTAGCTGGGTAAGAAGTCCCCGCGAAACGGTCCATATTTCTCTCTTGCTATTTCTCTCCCAGAACATACCGCACAAGACTGTGTGGAAAAGTAAAGGTCCAGATAATTCAGGCAAAAGGGGGTAATGGCAACCAGGGGTGTGTTTTTCTACTTGAGGTCTCAATTACCCACTTTGGTCATCAAAGTCGAAAAATTACTGAACCAGGACCAGACCTTTAGTATAAATAGTGCCTTTCTGAACAGAGAGAAAGGACTTCCTCCTGGTTTTCCCAGTCTCTTTCTTGGGTTCAGTCTCCATTTAAGTACTTCTTTCTTATTATCCTTTCTGACACCTCCTGTCCCTCTTTGCCTCCATCCTTTGTATTGTTGATGCCATATGTGTGCATCTTTGTAGCACTGCGCTCTCAGCATTAGACTCAGGAGGCACAAGGCGGAGGTACTTCCTCGTCCTGTGATAAGCATTTCAATTAGTCTCTGGTGGGTACTTATTCCTGTTTGCTTGGAGGAGTAATTCTATTTTCCAAAATACAGTTAAATTACATTATTAAGCAGAACAGTACAGTCAACTTTACATAGGCTATAGAGCACTTTGGCCAGCCTTCCAGAATCCCCAGCCAGAGTCCTGCATATCAGGATCAGCAGGCTGAGGAACTGGAAACAGATTCAAGGCCATTGTGAGGTCTGGCAATCCTTATCTGCTGTGGCCACAGTGAAGTGTGATTCCAAAGCAAAGGCCGAGAATTCTCCATCTCACAGTCTCAGTTGGGGGCCAGAAGACTCATAAGGCAAAGTCAAGAACCATGCTGCCCAGGTCAGGGTCATGCTTAGTATATTTCACACCCAAAATTGGAATAACAGCGCTCAATAATTCTTTCCAAAGATTGGGGATAAGGAAAAAGTGAATAAAAACTTGGTTGGAAACACTCGGCAGTGGTCACGGCGCAGAATGGATGTCGCTCTCTCCCATGCCTCGGTCCGCTTCCTCTGCAACCACGTCTGACAAACCCAGGAGGGCTGAGATTGAGAAGTTCAGTAAATCGACATTGAAGAAGACAGAAATGCAAGAGAAAAATCCACTGCCTTCCAAAGAGATGACTGAACAGGAGAAGCAAGCAGGTGGATTATAATGAGGTGTCCGCTGCTAATATGCACTATCCATCCCACAACCATTGCCTTCTTGTTTTACTTTGTAAGATGCCAAGAGCCTGGACTCAGTTTCAATGACTGTGTTAGCCCCTTTGCGCCTCAAAGAATCCAGAACCACTGACAAGAAAGGCCATGCCTGCCTCTCCCTTCTACCTGTCTGGCTGGCAGGGAAGGAAAAGAACTTTCATGTGGTGAAGGAAGAAGCTGGGCGAGAGGACAGCGAAATCAAGAGTAAAAACCAAGCTGGTCCAAGGTGTCCTGCAGGCTGTAAAATGCAGTTTAATTAGAGCCCCATTCTTTCATTCAAAGGATCTTAATTACTGGAATGCACAATTGTTTTTAATCTTTTTTTTTTTGAAAGTTTATTTGAGAGAGACCATAGGCACATACAAGCAAGGGAGGGGCAGAGAGCGAGCGAGACAGAATCCCAAGCAGGCTCTACACCATCAGCAAGGCAGCTGATGCAGGACTTGTACCCATGAACCATGAGATAGTGACCTGAACCCCCACTAGGGGTTGGGTACTTAACCTACTGAGCCACCCAGGCATCTCTACAATTTTTAAATTATGCAAATAAAAAGTTTTAAAACCTGGGGAGGAAGGAAAACCGTGTTGGAGAAAGTTCTATCTAAATAAGTGACCCATCAATCAATCACAGAGCGTGGATTCAGAATAATCAAAAGCTATGCTCAGCTTTATTTTAGTTGTGCTTTTAAATGGGTCCATCCCTCTCACACAAAAGGTATAGAAGTTCAGCATCAGGCACAACTCTCTGTCTCTGGGATTCTTTCAGGCTTTTCCACCTTATTTTTCTTTTTACTGCCATCAGACAATACCTATTTTACCCTCTTGGCGCTCCTACCTCTTAGCTTCCGTCCCTGCTCCCAGTTTTCACTTTCTGTCTTCAGTTCTCTGTCCTGACAATCCATTTGGACATCCTTCTCTGGCTTGAACCCTCAGTACTACCTTTCAGTCAATATTTTATTATTTTCTTGTAGTACCATAAGCACTTACAGCTAAGGGTAAGGAATGGTTCTGTTATTAAATAAAACTTGAGATTTATCTCTACCCCACGTGGTAGTAGAATCAGATACCATTCTCTATCTCTTTAATTCCAGACTTAAAATACTACTTTACGGTTTGTTTAGAACCATGTAGCAAACATAAGGTTTTTTTATGAGTTGCAGATACTTGGGACAGATGAGTGCTGGGACACATGGTAAAACACCGATGTATTCCTGTAAATGTTTTCCTTATTCCTAGGGTGAGGTGGCAACATTGGGTCACTTCATTTTGTGACAGGTAAAATCCTGTAAATGGAAGTGTGCTAATACTGAGGTAGAAACTTAGAGCCTTGTAGGATGTGAAAATAGAATTATGATAAAGTCTATAAAATTTGCCAAATTCGGGCTAAGAAATGTGAGACCAAAGAATTTAGAACAAATTTAAGACTATGCAACCATAGGGGTTTATTATCACTAGAGCCACATAATTATTTGAGAATTAGAACAACACACCTTAGACATGTAAAACATAACCAATGCTATCTAAATGAGGGCCTAAAAATAACTGTTAGAACTATTTAGAACTTAGATAAATTTAATTTCTGTTCCACATTGCAACTTCTATTTTTCTCAAAACATTTTCTCTAATTATAAAACAAAGAATATATTCCAATACTATAAATGTATAATTTGAGTTATAAAAAGCATAACCTAGCAGGTACCTGGGTGGATCAGTCTGTTAAGTATCTGGCTCTTGGTTTTGGCTCAGGTCATGATCTCAAAGTTCATGAGTTTGAGCCCTGTGTCAGTCTGTGTGCTGACAGTGCAGAGCCTGCTTGGAATTCTCTCTCTCCCCCCCCCCCCCCCGTCTCTCCCTCTTTCTCTCTCTCCCTTTCTGTCAAAATAATAAACTTAAAAAAAAGCATAATATAGCTTTGGCAGAATACCAGTTTACTCAATGGCCAGAATACGTTTTCTTATTTTCCTCTTTTTACAAAATAGAAGATGTAATATGTTCATTAATTAAAATATGGGAGAGACTAACAAGATTAGGGAATGTATTTTAAGTGACAATGTATCACCTTTAAGTACTTGCTATAAGGTGCATTATCTAAATAAGTAACATTAAGGTGAAATTACTATTTTTTCATGCTAAAGATATGTCTATATATTAGGAATAATGTAAGTAGAGAAAATTATTTTTCCTTCCAAAAGACTATTCTAAGATCTTGTTTGACTATAAATTTACATGGTGTGCCCCTCTTTCACAGAGTTACCCTTTGGCTCAATTACTTCAACGTCAAATGAATGCAGCAGCATTATTTGCAGAGTCAATCAGATTTGGCTGTTACAAAAACCTTACGAGGCACCGGAACCATTTATCTTCTTTTCCGAAAGAATGCCAGGGGTCTCACATTTTATATGAATATATACAGGCCACATGTGCCAAGATTCAATCAGGGAAGCCAAGCTCCTAGGAGTGTCATAGAATAAGAGATCTGTTTTATGAATAAGGCTAGACACAAATGTGGAGAAGCTGGGTGACCAGGAGGCCACTGTGGATTGACTCTGAAATGCTGGTGCAAAGAGACCATTGGGGGTTTTCCAAGAAATCTGGGAAGGCAAGAAGGTCCAGATTCTAGGGTGGGGCCATCAAGGAGGCTTGTGGGGAGGGCTATTTCCACATACAGAGGAAGCCTGTTGCTTCTGCATCTGGTGGCAAATGTGGGGGTCACTGCATGTTCAGGGGGAGAGTGAGGATTAGCTGGAATCCCCAGAGCTGTCTGTCTGTCAGGCTCTCAGACTACCTAGAAGTATAACCTATAGAAGGAGGTGACCACTGCTTTCCTTCCACCTTCCAAATTTAATATGAATTTCTCTTTTGTATCTTTAACTTGGAAACATGATAAGGAGGATTCTGGGAAATGTAGTTCAGCTTAGCTTTGTTGCTAACAATACAAACCACGGGTCATATAACTCCATTTGGTTTAGTGAACATTGTGTTAAGGGGGTGCACTATTATGCGGCATGCAAAAACGTCCAGCATATATAGCTCGTGTTTAGGAGCAGGACATCATCTCAAAGGAGACACAACGTGGCCCACTCAACAGTGCAAGGTGCCATTCCACAAAGTGTCAGAATGAATGCTACAGCCAAAAATTGAAAATGCTGAAAAATGTTGTCTTAAAAAGAATCATTTTCCATACCAGTTTCGATTCCTACTCCCTACTTCCATTCTCTTAATAGCTTAAAAAATTCTACATAGGAGAAAAAGAAAAGGGCTACACTATGCACAGAGAGATCTGAATAGCTTGTGTGATTTTATTCATTAGAACTAAAGAATTCACAAACTTTTATGGTTTCAGAAAAACCTTCACTGTATCACATTTGCAGAACATACGCTCTGTGAGTAAATGTGAACCCATTTTGTTGAAAGAATAATGTCTTTTCTGAGTTTGAAACCTTTTCATTGGTATCCCAGAGAAACAGACTAAGAATCACAGAGTAAACTGCATTGAAATCTGTTCTATTTACCAGATGGGCAATTTCCAAAGCTCTCCCTTCTTATAAGTACCTCAAGGGAGAGGCACATCCTTTGAGAGGGAAGCAGGAGAGAAGAGATCAGTTTGAATGATAATGAGGCCTGCCAGGAGAGACCTTTACCTTTTTTCAATGGGACAGACAGGTTTTTTGATGTCAGTTTAGAACTCCCATTAGCTATGATGCGAATTACAGGTTTATCAAGAGAAGAATATACCCCTATGGATTAGGTAGCAAAGGTCTCCCTCTTTGAGCTTCATTATTAGTACAAAAGCCTCATTCATACAAGGCTAATGGGAGGTAGACACATACTTCAGAGAATAGATCTCATGGGATGAAGTACCAACCAGACTACTTTCTAATTCATGCACATATGGAAAGAGAAAGATTGTTGCTGTGTTTTCATGTAAATTGGTCCCCTTTCTACTATTCATCACTACCCTGTCTCCTCCTATCCTCCCCCACCCGGGAAGAGCACACTGAAGTTGGCCACTCCTGGTACTAGAAAAGCCTCCCAGACTCACTAGGTATAGCACGTTGGTCCAGGGTGCTATGGATTATTCTCTGTTCCTAAGAAAATCAGCCCCAAAGATGTATTTGTAGATCAGGCCCTTGGAGCCTAATGACCTCCTGGCTGTTTCAATGTTTGGACAACTCTTTGACAGAGCCAATAAGTCTTAGTATTATACTTTATTTGGATTGGGGAATTGGTTGACACTATTTATCACAATGTGGAAAGAAGTTTGGGAGCATTTCCAAATGACACTCAGGAGAATCACAATGATTTCTTCTCTTTTGGGGCCTGCAGGGAGAGTTCAAAGTTACCACCTCTTATGTAACCACAGTCCAGGCACCTTGTGGGAAGTGAAGGTGGTGAAATATTTAGTACATAGAAAACTTTAAGACGGGAAGTTTCTACCTTCTAGAATTGTTTTACTGAACAAAATTATCAACCCCCCTCCGCCAAATCTCCAAGTAAATGTCTCTGGTTTAAGTGACCTACAGTAAGAGCGAAGAGGGATTAGGCGGAGAGTGCCTATCAGAGAGACAGAACTCACAGAAATAATTGGAAGCACAGAGGCTTGAAACACCTGTACATAAAAACAAATATATGATTATTGATGCAAAGATGCTAGCCTGTCTGACACAAGGTTTTACTAACTGGTCTATTAACTGTTGCGTCTGGCTGTGCATTGTGCTCTGTTCTCAGTGGCTTTTTTTAAACCCACTTTATATTTCTGAGTCTGTTCTTTATAAGCCTTTCAAAATAAAGGCACCTGATTTTAAAAGATGCTAGCCAGAGCTCAGATTTGGGGGAAATCTCTTGGGTTCTCTCTAAGCGTGCACTCTCTGTCAAGAAAAAGCTATTTTCAAAGGTCAGAAAGGAGATACATAGTTACATTACATGCATTCATGTGTGTCTGTAACTGTATAAATACTACAAATCTATTTTCCAGGAAGACAAGGATCATTTTCTACTTAGCATTTCCCAGAGAGGTGACCAACAGTTGTAGGATGAAAGAAATACTAAAAGATCAACTGATATGGAAGTTTTATCTGAGATTTTTAGGTTTACTCTATGGTTAACCACTACGATCGCTTAAATTATTGTTGAGCAAATATACATCCCAACCTCTTCCTATTGTGGGTAGAATGTATGTCTCTGACCATTCAGTTTGCTTTGACAATGAAATATTGGCAGGCATGATTCAAGTATAGGTTTGAAACATGTTCATGGAGAGGCGCTTAGCTTCTCATATTTCAGACATTGCCATGAGAAGAACATGTTGGTCCAAAGAGCGTAAGAGACACGGAGAGCAGACCTGGGCTCAATGTCCATCTTGGAGCCAAGGCCATCTATTTGAGCCAATGTGGACCAACCAAATCCCAACCGATCCCTATGTCCATAAGAATTACATAAATGATGATTATGTGCTACTGAATTTGAGGGATCTTTTTTTGGCAGGTGGTAATTAACTGATACAGATATCAGTATCCTCAAATGGGGTCCTTCTGTAAAAAAATAATCCTAAAATACGTGACATAGGATTAGGGTTTAGACAGTGGGTGATGGAGAAATTTCCATGAAAGACCAGGTGAAATGTGATAAAACCTAGAGGAATCTGAGAAAATGGTTATCTATATCATACAGCAGCACAACTTTGGTTAAAGTCATTGGCAATAACCTAGAAAATAGAAATTATGCAGAAAAGCTCTTCTAATTAAGTCAGATTTTCAGATAATGATTTTTGGTGCAGTTTGTTAACAGAAATAGCTGAGTAGATACACTATCTAGTAAATAATATAGAGCCCCTTATTTTGGTGGGCAAAATCATTTTTTCTCCTATAGTGTTATAAGGTGGTCTTCTCTTTCTGTGTATTGATATGTTTCAACAAATACAAAGAGAAATGAAAAGTGTGACCTTTCCTCCAACTCCAATTACATGTTAATATTTCTTCTAAGAATTTAAAACATCTGCAAATCAAACTCAAGATGAGGAGAAGAGGTTGAACTCCAGAGCCATATAAAATATTACGAGCATAAAAATTTACAACAGAATGTATACAAAGTACTTTGGTTGCACTCTATACAGTAGAAGTAAGGTTCTAGACACCATTTCAATGTTCTCTGGAAAGAGCCAATAGTTACATGAGTTATACTTTAACACAGAGTCAGTGTTGGTGCTTTTGAGGGATAAATGAAAGGTTGCCATAAATCTTGAAGCAAAACTTTCAAACTGTGAAGAGTAACAAATACTATTAAGAGGGAATTTGAAATTAAAATAGCAGAGAAGAGTAATTTTAAGGGAGTTTTCATAGCCATACAACTCAAACCCCAAGACACGAAAAGGGCCTATAAATGTGACTGCAGAATTACCATTCACTGTCTAAAGTCCAAGAGATGTCATAATGTCTTTTGAGAGAGGGTTCAGCCAAAAATAAGAAGGTTACCACAGTTCTAGGAGAAAGTTTTAAAACATGGGGAAATAATGCAGAAACTATAAACAGGAAAGAATAATAGTGGACTCCTACAAAACTGAACTATTTAACAGATGGTATGTGAGAGCTTGAAAGAGAAAACAATCCTTACTAGGGCAGAAACCCTGATGATAGAAATCATTTTATGCTTTTAAGGATACCATCTTTCATAAATTGGAAGAAATCATTGATCATGAGGAACATCATGAGTTTTTATGACATTAAGAAAGAAAAGCATTACCACTTTAGCAATGACATGCCATCTATTCCAAGATTCGTGTCCATTTCAGGTATGTTTAAATGTGAAATAAATGTACATCCCAGAGTGGGAGAAATGTAATGTTACTGTTTCTTTTCCAGGTGACCATTCCTTGGGGGCTGCCGGAGGAACAAAGGCAGGCTAGAAGAGGGACAAGAGAATCTCTCCTTATTTTGCTTCTCATTTCCTATTCTTTTCATCATCATTCCAGCAAAATTATTTCTTTATTCTGGATCGGCATTTTGTTTCAGTAATTCCAACTCTTTTCAGGTGTACAGCGTTCTGATAATCAGCACTGCTGGCCTGTCAGAGACATCAGCACCAGCCACATGACACTCCCTTCCCAGAGGTCAACTCCATGGGGCTCCTTTCTAGGATGTCTGTTTACAGTAATTTCAAGTGAATCTATTTTTGTTTCCCAGCCCCACAGCTCCTACTTAGTGAGAAGTGGTCAATATTTGCCTTTTCCATTCTCCAGTACCTAATGATAATATATATTAAATGATATGCAAAGATAACCCATATTGTTTCTGTCTCCTGCTTATACTCTGATTGATACAACATGTGTGCACACACATGCATGACAGAGGCAGAGAAAGAGGAGTGAGAGAAATAAATGGGTACATTGTTGACCTGGATAGAGGATCCTGGTAGTTTGTGGGGAAGGAGCCTTATATACTGAGTTAGTCTACATGTCACCAGACCGAACCAAATTATAACACTAGACCAGCAATGAAAGCAGCCTCTGCTGGCCCAAAACTGGGTGACTGAGTAATATAAATAACTATCCATGGATAATAATTCGAGTGTAATTATGCCCACATTATATTAAATGTCTACTACAAGGTGGCTAGTCAGAAAAAAAAATCATCACAGCAAAAGCTATATGTGTATGTGCCTGCTTTGTTACTCTCATACTAATATGTGACTATGAGGAAAATCACTATTATTCCAAGACAGACCCCACTTGGATGAATCTCTTATATAGCATTCAATAAAACATTAGTAGTTAGGAGACTGATGTAATACTAAAAAAACTAAGAGAAAAAATAGACAAAGAAGAAACCCATAGGTGATGGGAAATATACTTTAAAATACAACTATGATTAAAATATTCGGGTACATAAAAGAAAAGATGGAGAGGGGAGCCTGGGTGGCTCAGTCAGTGAAGCGCCCAACTTCAGCTCAGGTCATGATCTTGTGGTTTGTGAGTTCGAGCCCTGTATCAGACTCTGTGCTGACAGCTCGGAGCCTGGAGCTTGCTTTGGATTCTGTGTCTCCCTTTCTCTCTGCCCTTCCCCCACTCATGCTCCGTCTCCTGCTCTAAAAAATAAACATTAAAAAAATTTTTTTAAATATAGAGATTTTCAAAAGGGAAGTGAAATACATAAAAAGGAATGGTGTAGGAATCCTATACCTGAAAAACATGATTTATATCAAGAATCATATTTAGTGATTAGATTTAATAGCCTATAAGACAAAGAAGGGAAGGTTGGTGAACTGAAGATAGGTCAAAGAATCCAAATCGTAGCCCAGAAAGAACAGAGAAAGGAAATGTATAAAAGAAAAAAGAAGCACAAGTCACATATGAGATAATTATTTAATGTGTTTAAATAGAATGTTAAAAAGAAAGAAATAAGGAATGGAACATAAGAAGTTCCAGAAGGAATACTGGCCAAAATTTTCTCAAATTCATGAAAGCTATCATGTTACATAATCAAAAGTGTCTACAAAATCAAAACAAGTAAAAAAAAGAAAAATGGAGATACATCTGGCCCAGATTGTATGCTCCACTGCTGAAAGGAAAAAAAAAAAAAAAAAGGAGGGAGAGAGAGAGAGAAGAAGAAAGAGAATAGAACAGAAAAGAAAAATCTTGAAAAGAGCCAGAAGGTTTTGACAAAGGAGCAAAGGCAATAAAACTGAGAAAAGAAAGTCTTTTCCACAAACAATGGTAGATGACTTGGGATATCCACATGCAAAAGGAAAAAGAAACTAGACCCATTCCTTACACCCTTCACAAAAATTAACTTAGTGGGGCATCTGGGTGGCTCAGTCAGTTAAGCATCCAGCTCTAGATTTTGGCTCAGGTCATGACTCAAGGTTCGTGGGTTAAACCCCACACAGGGCTCTGCACTGGCAGTGTGGAGCCTGACTGGGATTCTCTCTCTCCTTCTCCCTTTGCCTCTCCCCCACTTGCATATGTGTGTATGTGTGTCCCCCTCAAAATAAATAAATAAACTTAAAAAAAATTAACTTAAAATGGCTCATAGACCTAGGGTCATCAGGGTGACTCAGTCAGATAGCCTCTGACTGTTGGTTTTGGCTCAGGCCATGATCTCACAGTTTTATGGCTATAAACCCTGAGTGGGGCTCAGCACTGACAGTGCAGAGCCTGTTTGAGATGCTCTCTCTCCACTTCTCGCTGCCCTTCCCCTGCTCACATTCACTCTGTCTCTCAGAATAAATAAATAAACTTAAAAAAATAAAAGGCTCATAGACCTAAATGTAAAAGGCAAAACTACACAACTCCTAAAAAATAACACAGGAGAAAATCTAGATGATTTTGGACAGGAGATGAGGTTTTAGAGGTAACACCAAAACACAACCCACGAAAGAAATAGACTGGACTTTAAAACGTGTGCTCTGCAAAAGACACTGTTAAGAGAGTGAGACAGTAAGACACAGGCTGAGAGAAAATATCTGCAAAAGACACACCTGATAAAAGATGATTATCCAAAAAATATAAAGAACCATATATATATCCAAAAATATAAAGAAACATCTATATATAAAATATAAAGAACCATATATATATATATATATATATATATATATATATATATCCAAAAATATAAAGAAAACAGACAACCCAAATAAGAAATGTGCTGAAAGCCTGAACAGACACTTCACCAAAGCAGCAGCATATGAATAAGTGTATGAAAAAATGCTCTACATTACATGTCATCAGGGAATCACAAATTCAAACAATGAGATACTACCATACACCTGTTAGAATGGCCAAAATCCGGAACACTGACATCACCAACAGCTGGTGAGGATGTGGAGGAACAGGACCTCTCATTCACCACTGAGGTACAGCCACTTGAGAAGATGGTTTGGCAATTTCTTATAAAATAAGCATGATAAATATTTGCCACGGCCTGTAAACAACCACATGAATGTATCTCACAGACATGAAAGAGAAAAATGAGACACAAAAGAGTAACTGCTGCATGATTCCATTTATATCAAGTTCAAAAACAGGAAAATGATGGAAATAATAGTAGCACTTCCTTTGGGACTGTAATGACTGGGAGAAAACAGAGACACTCTGGGGGTGGTAATAATGTTCTCTATCTTGATCTGGATAGTGGTGCCATTTTGTAAAGTTGTATCTAGCTGCACACATGAGATCTGTACACTTTTATGTGCTTGTACTAGGGCCACGTGGATGAAATAATACTGAAAGTGCCCAGTGCTATACGATGTGAGGTTTATATTAATATCATTTTATCTTCGCACACATCAAAGTAATTTCAACTTTAGGAAAATCAAAAGATTGCACAGGAAAGAGATGAATTGTGTAAGCTGTTAACATAGTCACAAGAACTTTTAAATAACATTAAATATGGATTTAAGCAAAATGGAAGTGTCTGTGCGCTAGTCTAACGCACCTATCCATCTCCTTCCTTATAGTAGTGAAAGCTAGTGCTAGTTTGAAATCTACCTTGGACGATGAGGAAGCAAATGGCCAATGATGCTGTGTTCCAATAAAATTATATTTTACAAAAACAGCTGCCAGAACATACTTTGCTGACCCCTGGGAGAGGAGGACTAATTTTCATTATAGTCACAATATTATTATTTAACTTTTACGTTATGTGTTCCCTTGAAAATAAAAGTATTTTAAAGAAAAAAATCACGTTGTTAGCAAGTTCTTCATAGCACTTATAGCAACGGTCTTCAAACATTTTTCACGTTTAGCCCTTAAAATTATCTTGAAACTCAAGTATCCTTTTTCAATGATCATCTAGAAATCTTGACAAACCAAGACAAATGCTGCATAATCCCAGTTCTATGTGGAATCTAAAAAAGTTGAACTCCTAAAAGCAGGGAGTAGAATGAGGTCTGCAGGGGCTGGGAGGAGGGAGAAATGAGAGTTGAGAATTGAGTATAAAGTTCCAGTTAGGCAAGCTAATTTCTAGACATGTGCCGTTCACACACTTAAAAATCTGTTTAGAGGGTACATATCAAGTTAAGTGTTCTAACCATAATAAAAATAAATTACGTGTATCCAATAGACTCCAAGTGCCTTAAGAATTTAATACCCATAATTTCTATTAAAAAAATTCATGGCTCAAGGCACCTGGATGGCTCAGTTGGTTGAGCACCTGACTATTGATTTCAGCTCAGTTCATGATCCCAGGGTCATGGGATCGAGCCCCACATCAGGCTCTGTGCTGAACGTGGAGCCTGCTTAAGATTCTCTCTCCTTTTCTCTCTCTCTCTCTCTCTCTCCACTCTCTCACATTCTCTCTCTCTGAAAAAAATTTAAAAGAAATTAAAAAAGAATTCATGGCTCTTATTTATTAGGAAGATTATAGTATTATATTTTCTCCCTCAAATTCTGTTTTATCTTACCTTCCCCACATTTTTATCCTCTTGTAATATATTTTTATTCTCAAGTCTTTTATTACACAATATACATCTGCTACAAAAAAATGTATACATTAAAATTTTATATTAAATTTTCTCTGACCATAAGGCTCTAAATGTTCAAAAATAATTTTTCTGGATTGAGTTATGAGTGCTATTAGTGATGTACTAATATAATTAACACAATAAATATATTGCAAACTTGGAAAGTGATTTAAATGAAGAGTAAAGTTTAATTTTTGAATCAATCTCATGAGATAAGTAGAGCTGTTTTTACTTCAATCAGTTCATGTATTCATGAATATTATTTATGAATTATTATTTATGAATAAGATGGGCCAAAACACTGATGATATTGAACTCATTGTATTTATTGTTGAGAGGCCTTCACCTAAATAAGTAGACAAAGTCCTCATGAAGCCTTAACAATTATTAATTATGCCTGCATGAGGCACTTTGCATAACCCAAGAGATTCAGAAAGAGTTGGGAAAAATCTAAACACGGGTTAAGTGCTTCAATACATCTTTGCTATATTAATGTTTTTGATTAAATGTTTTTATTTTATCCTATGTTTAAATAACTTTTTCAATCCAAATTTTGTAACTGCAGACTGAGCTCCTTCAATTTGTGGAAAATTGGCCGGATACAATCTAATAGGCAAGTCTAGTTTCGTCAACAACTGGTCCGATCCAGCCTCCAGAAAAAGTCTGAATTGATTTTTCAATTCGGGTACATGGCTTACAGTTCATATCAAGGACTGAGAACAAAAGGTCATAAAAATTATAGTGATCTAATGTACTTATGTGTATCACACTCATTTATAAAAATAAGAATTTTTGTTTCTCATCCCTTAGCCTGTTATAATCCAATATATTGTCTAGTTAAGATTATAATTTATTTATGAAGTAACATATGGTGTGCCTTCAGTAAATGTGGTTTAGCATGTATGCTTAGCACGTGAGGATATTTAAGTAAAAATCACATTTTAAAGATGAGATAACAAAATCCATATCCCAAAACATCATAATTGTACTTTCCTTCTACATTTAATGAAGACAAAAAAACTATTGCTAAAAAAACCTGGTTGGGTAGTTAGACTATAACTGTACTTTTTCTAATGAAGTGGGTAAGATTAAACATTTTGTAAAATGAAATAAGTTGATAAAATGCACTTATATATGTGTGTGTGTGTGTGTGTGTGTGTATGATATTTTAAATGTTTACTTATTTTTGAGAGAGAGTGAGAGCAAGAGGTGGGGGGAAGAGAGAGATAAATAGAGAGAGAGAAAGAGAGGGGGAATCCCAGGCAGGCTCCACCCTGTCAACACAGAGGTGGACATGGGGTGTGGACCCACAAACCAGGAGATCATGATCTGAGCCAAAATCTGATCATGATGCTTAACCAACTGAGCCATCCAGGAGCCCAATGGCTTATATTTAAATATGAAAAAAACAAATAATTCGTAGGGTTCCTTATTTCTTACTGGTGATACTTAAAACACACTGTTTTTTTTTTTTTGTTTGTTTTTTGTCTTTTGGCTTGGTGTTTGTTCCTCCCTTAAATAAAAAGGCAAATTTCCTGTGAAGGTACAGAAGAAGAAACATCAGGGATTTGCCCAGAGATCTTTCAAGACCAGGCCTAGGATGGGCCCAAGCTCTGTGTTCACGTGGTCCGTATACTCTCATAAAATGTGTGACAGTAAGGAGGATAGTCCTATCTGCCTCCTCTTTTCACTTAAACCTCCCTTCCTGCCTCATTCCCTCTGTGCTGGAGTGGCCTCAGGCTTTTTGGAAGTAATGAAAGGAAAGGAGAGTTGAGGATACATTTATTTTGGGCTTAATGGGATATTTTTATATTATTCACTTTCAGGTTAGTCACGACCATGTATACTTATTACCCTCCCTGTCCTAATATAGGAACATCTTTCAGGCATACTCCCCTCATTGTGAGATGATGTGAACTTAGAGTACCACGACAGGAACTTATCTGATGAAATTTGCTACCCCAAATTTGTGGATAGCGTGGGAGAAACAAGATAGTATTGGGAAATTCTTCCAGATCTTACAGCTCATATAGGCACCTTATAACGATTGTTCCACATCTGACAATGATCCTGAATAGTCACCAGATATTACCAACAACAGGTTTCAAAGCTAACAGAAAATTTTGTGTGTTATCAATACTAAGATCAAAATTTCCATCAATCACGATGGAGGAAAGAATGATTATCCTTCTAATGCAATATTACCAAATTTAACAATTGTTAAGTGAATAAATGCTCAAAATATATGCAAGCAAAAAATGGAGGGAAAAATATCAGAGCTATTTTCATTCAGGTGGTTAAGAAAATGTTATTTTTCTGACTTTTGTGGTATTTGTCACATTTGTCAAATTTGGCAAATATACGACATTGGATTTCTCATTCTTAATAGCCACTTTTGTACACAATTTGGTAATAATAATTTTATATTTTTTCACAATGAGCCTTGCCAAGTTTTATAAACCTCAAACCCCCAAATTTGGATGGTTCCTGTTCAAAGAACAGGGCATCCTTTTCCAAAAGTTGGGGAATGGATGAGGTGAGATCATTAAGCAAAAATTGCCATTATTCCCAGTATTCTCATACTACAAAGTATTTCATTTCAGAACATCCCAAGAATGATGGAATACTCCATTTCTAATATATATTTTTTTAACAGATATATGTTTGAGACAAGGGGGAGACCGGAAAGCTTATGATTTTGTGGTAACTTGACTGACCATTAAAAGCAGATTCTCCAACACAGTATCTCGAATTTTCTTATTATTTGGCCCCTGGTTTGTTAACAACACCCAGGAAACGAATTTAGGAGGGGGAAGGGACAAGCTCTCTTTTATAAATTTGGAGAAGCATCACTGTGAAAAGCAAAACAGAAAAGGAGGAAAGGGAACCCTATGTGACATTAATCAGGAAGGAGCCTGAGTGGGGGCTGAATGACCGGGGAAAAGTCACCTCAACCAGTGAATCCCTTGGAATTCCCATGAATACCTTCCAGGACAGGTGTGCTCCAGTCCCAACTCTTTTATACTAGCTAGACGGGGGCTTTAGACAAATGGCGATCACATTCATAAAGCTATGTGATAGACCCCACGGTGACACCCAGGTGGCACTACATCTGTCCCTGCTTCCCCTTTCTGCCTGCCTCTAATTCACGTTTTCTTTCACATACGCTCTTTCCTCTCTGGCTTTCCCTTTTGTTCCCCACTGTCTGTCCAACCCTTTGGTTAAGAAGTCCCTCCATCAGCTTCAAAACCTGCTTGCCTCTTCCTTTCACCCCACCACCCCTACGCTTCCTTTCTACCTGCCAACTTCCCCTTGCATTCTTGCTCTTTTAACGTTTTTTAAGTAAGTGCAATGTTTTTAGAGAAGTTTAAGGTTTAGAGAAAGATTGTGCAGCGAGTTCCCATAAACTATGCCTCCAGCCCAACGCACACAATTTCTCCCAGGAATAATACCTTGCATGAGGACATTTGTTACAATTTATATACCACTATGGATACCTCATTAACTAAAGTTCACAGTTGACATTAGGGTTCGCTCCTAATGTTGTATAGGTCTGTAAGTTTTAACAAATATCACGAATCTACCATTACAGTATCATGCATGATAGTTTCACCGTTCTAAAATCTCTTGTATTCTACCTACTCATTACTCCCTCCTCTGCCCTGAAATTACTTTTCCTTAAAAACATTACAACCCAAACCAAAATTGCCCTATGTGGCCATTAATAGAAAAGAAAATTTATTCATTCAATGCCAAGCGCTTTTGTCAATGTTTAATAATTAATAGACACCATTTATGATTTCATTTGATTATCACAATAAGTATAATTATCTCTACCTTAGGGATAAATAGATTGAGTCTCAGAGAGTCCAAATGACTTTCTCAAAGCTATATGGCTAACTGAAGATAGATGTGCATGGAGCCAATATCCATATTTGCTGTTGGCTGACCAATGGTGTCTTTACCACCTCTTAAAAATTCCTGAGCTTTATCAGAGATAATAAATTTGTATTAAGGGGATGCCAGATTGTGACTACTAACTTTTGAGGATTCTATCAGTCCCTATCTATGACTTCTTTATTAGAAGGTAGAACTTGAGTGGCGCCTGGGTGGCTCAGTCCTTTAAGTGTCCAACTTCGGCTCAGGTCATGATCTCGCAGTTCATGAGTTGGAGCCCCCCACGGGCCTCTGCACTGACAGCTTAGAGCCTGGAGCCTGCTTTGGATTCTGTGTCTTCCTCTCTCTCTGCCTATCCCCTGCTTGCACTCTGGTCATTCTCTCTCAAAAATAAATAAACATTTAAAAGTTTTTTTAATAATAAAGAAAAGTAGGTAGAACTTGAGGGCCCATAGAGATTTCAGTGATGCACAGAGTATTTAATGTCTATCTCCAAAAGCCCACTCTGAGTGAACTTTTCAATATTTTACTATTTTATCACCTATAGACTAATTTCTTTTATGCCCAACCTTCCCACCCAGTATTTAGGGGTATATTACGCTTAGTAAAGTGTTAGTACGATACATCTTAAAATCAACTTAATTTCAGCTAGAAAACATCTCAGGATTTTTTTGTTGTTGTGGTTTCCATTGCAGTCCTTCAGCTGTGTATTTTTATTTCAAGTTTTTCCAACATTCTGCACCCTGCTGATTCTTTACACAGCTGATAACTTTTTAAACCTGTGTGGAGACAGACATGCTTGTGTTTTAGTTTTTACAAATACACTCTATGTGATGCAGAGAGCACAGTTTTGTTTATGCTGACAGCTGTGTGTGAATATTTTTACTATTTTGAGAAGTGAACAGGTTGACTTTTTGGGTGTACAGGCAAGTTGGTACATTGTTATTGGCACAGTAGCACTTCCTTGCAGATTAATAATAGCTTTTCTTCTTAATTCTAACTTTTCTTCAGTGATACTAGCAGATCACGAAACGTATGATAATGTGTAAGTTCCAAAAATTTTTCACTAAATGCAATCAGGAAAATTTTCCTAAATCTTAATTAGTTAAGTGATTAGTCAAATTGGCAGACAGCATTAAGGGTGGGATGATGCAGGAAATAATATTTGAGCCAAATTCTTATTCCCAACTCGCTTTTTGTTGTAAGCCAGACATCTTGAGGGGTTGCTGTTAATTTTTTCAAGTGATTACTACATCAAAAGGACAGCTAACATGTTGTTTACTGAATGCTATCAATTGGTTATTGTATCTTGAATTTCAGAGTTATACCATGAAAACAATTCAGCGCGTTCTACTAGTCATGGAGCTAATTTCTTTTAATTACCATGTCCCCTGTGATTAGTATTGTGCATTAGCGTAGTGCATTGGTTACAAGTGATAAACCAAATGTGACACATTATTAGTTGAAATTAGGGTTCACTCTTTGTGTTGGACAGTCCTTTGGGTCTTGATGGATGCGTATCATGCATCTATCCTTACAGTATCATAAAGAATACTGCCACTGCCCTAAAAATACCCTGTACTCCCCCTATTCATGAACATTCTCTGTCCCTGAATGCCTGGCAACCTCCCACCTTTTTACCTTCTCTCCAGTCTTGCATTTTCCCGAACATCCTACAGGTGGTTATTCTGAATGTAGCCTTTTCAGGCCAGCGTCTTTCACTTAGCAACATACATTTAAATTTCCTTCAAGTTTTTTTTACCTTAAAAGTTAACTTGTTCTCATTGCTGGGGAGTATTCCATTGTAGGAATATACCAAAGATTGTCTATCCGTTCACCTACTGAAGGACATTTTGCTTGATTCTATTTTTTGGTAATTATCCACATAGCTGCACTAAGTATTTGGGGGGAAGATATTTATTACAGCGTAAGTTTTCAGCTCGTTTGGATAAATGCCCTGAAGTGCAATTGCTGGTTCCAGTTAAGACTAGGCTTAGATTTTCAAGAAACTTCTCAACTGTCTTCCAAAATGGCCATTTTACATTTCCACCAGCAATGAATGAGTGTCCCTCCTCCCACATCCTCCCCAGCATGTAGTATTGTCAGTCTTTGGATTCTAACCATTTCAATGATAACAATCCTATCTCATGGTCACTTTGATTTTTATTTCCCTAATGACAGATGATGTTAAGCATCTTTTCTCACACTTATCTGCCATTGGCACAACTTCTTTGGTAAAGTGTCTGTTTTAACCTTTTGCCTGGGGGCGCCTGGGTGGCGCAGTCGGTTAAGCGTCCGACTTCAGCCAGGTCACGATCTCCTGGTCCGTGAGTTCCAGCCCCGCGTCGGGCTCTGGGCTGATGGCTCAGAGCCTGGAGCCTGTTTCTGATTCTGTGTCTCCCTCTCTCTCTGCCCTTCCCCCGTTCATGCTCTGTCTCTCTCTGTCCCAAAAATAAATAAACGTTGAAAAAAAAAAATTAACCTTTTGCCTGTTTTTTAATTGGCTATTTTTCTTATTGAGTTTTTAGAGTTCTTTGTATATTTTGAATAACCGTCTTTTAACACATACGTTTTTGGCAATTATTTTCTCCCTGACTTGTCTTTCATTCTCTTAACAGTGGCTTTCACAGAGAAGTTTTAATTTTAATCAAGTACAGCATCAATTTTTTCTTTCAAGGTTCATGCTTTGGAAATTTGGTCTAAGATCTCATTGCCAAACCCAAGGTCACCTTTTTTCTTTTTCTTTTTTACTTTATCTTCTCGAAGTTCTATAATTTTGCATTTTACATTTAGGGATGATCGATTTTGAGTTCATTTTTGTGAAAGGTATAAGGTCTGTGTATACATTTTTTTTTTTGCGTGTGAATATTCAGTGGTTACAGCATTATTTGTTGGAAGGATTATCATTTTCTTCCTGAATTGCTTTTGCTCCTTTGTGAAAGAGAAGTCGATATGTTTTTTGGGTCCATTTCTGGGTTCTCTATTCTGTTCCACGGATGTCTTTGTCTGTTTTTTCACCAGTACGGTACAGCCTTGATTACCAAAGCTTTATAATAAATCCTGAAGTTGAGTACTGTCAGACATGTTGGCTGTATTAGTTCTTTTGCCTTTTCATACACACTTGAGAACCAGTTTGTTATTAACCACAAAATAAGTTTCTGGGATCTTGATCGGAATTGCTTGAATCTACAGATCAAATTGGGAATTTTTTTTCCTCTGGTCACACTGGATTTAATTTGCTCTTCTTGTTTAGTTTCCTAAAATAGAAACTCAGATTCTTGACTGTAGTTATTTTTTATTTTCTAATACATCCCTTTAATGCTATATGTTTCCCTCTAAGCACTACTATGCTGTATCCGTAAATTTTGATGAATTGCATTTTCATTTCACTTCATTTAAAATACTTCTAATTGATTTTCAGACTTCTTTGATCCACGTGTCATTTACAAGTGTGATGTTTAATCTCCAAATATCTGGAGACTCTCTAGATATTTCTTTTATTGACTTCTAGTTTAATTTCATTGTGGTCTAAAAGCATAGTTTGTATGATTTCTATTCTTTCAGGTTTGTTAAGATGAGTTTTTTGGCCCAAACTGTGATTTTTCTTGGTCAGTGTCCAAATGAGCCTGAAGAGAATATATATTCTGCTCTCGTAGGATAATCTATAAATATCATATCCAAATGACTGATGGTACTCTCAGTTCAATGTGTCATCATTTTCTGTCTGCTGGCTTTGTTAATTACTGATAGTAGGGTACTGCTATCTCCAACAACAATAGTGTATTTATCTATTTTCCTTTCAGTTCTATAGATTTTTGCCTCATTTATTCATCTATTTATTATTTTAATTCCAGTTGTTAACATGCAGTGTTATGTATTTGTTTCAGTTGTACAATATAGTGACTCAAATCTTTCATATGTCGTCCTGTGCTCATCATGACAAGTGCACTCCTTAATCCCCATCACCTGTTTAACCCATCCCTCCATTTACCTCCCCTCTGGTAACCATCAGTCTGTTCTCTATAATTAAGAATCTGTTTTTTGGGGGGTGCCTGGGTGGCTTAGTCAGTTAAGTGTCTGACTCTAGGTTTCAGCTCAGATCATGATCTCCCAACTGGTGAGATCTAGACCCTCGTCCGGCTCTGTGCTGGCAGTGTGGACTCTGCTTGGTTTTCTCTCTCTCTGCTCCTCCCCAAATAGTGTGCACTCTCTCCCTCTCAACAAACATTTTTTAGAAAGTCTATTCGTTGATTTGTCTTTTTTTCCTTTGCTTGTTTCTTAAATTCTACATATGAGTGAAATCATATAGTATTTGACTTTAACCAGCTTACTTTGCTTAGCATTAAGCCATCCATATCATGGCAAATGGGAAGATTTCATTCTTTTTTATGGATGAATAATATTCGTGTGTGTGTGTGTGTGTGTATGTGTGTGTATACCACATCTTTTTTATCCATTCATCAATCAATAGACACTTGTTGCCTCATTTAATTCTCCATTGTCAGGCACAACAGATTTAGGATTGTCATATCTTCTTGGAGAACTGACTCTTTTCTCATTATGTAATACTCCTCCTTAACACTAATAGTGTTCCTTGTTCTGGTGTCTGCTTTGTCTGAAATTAATATAAGTCCATCTTTTTTTAAATTTAGTTTTAATATGGTGTATCTTTATTCAAACCTTTACTTTTAATCTATTTGTTTCTTTATAGTTAAATGGGTTTCTTGTAGACAACATGCAGTTTGCTGCTATACATTATTCACTCTGAAAGTCTGTCTCTAAATGTGTGTATCTAGATCACTCATATTTAAAGTGATTATTGGTACAGTTGAATTAATATCTTTCTACTTAATTCACAGCTTTTTGGTTCATTGCTTATATTTTTGTCTTCCATACTTTTTTCCGCCTTCTCTGATTTTAACTGGGCATTTTATGATTCCATTTTCTCTCTTAGCATATCAACTATATTTCCTTTGAAAATTTTCTACTGGTTGTCCTAAAGTTTGCAATATATGCTTACAACTAATTTAAGTACACTTTCAAATAACACTGTGTAATTCATGTGTGGTTCGGGTAACTTAGAGTATTTTTAATTCCTCTCTTCTGTCCCTCCTTGCATTGCTGCCATTTATTTTACTTATGCACAAGTTATAATCATTCAATCCATCATCAATATTATTTTTAAACAAACTTATTTGTGGGGCACCTGGGTGGCTCAGTTGGTTAGACATCTGACTTCACCTCAGGTCACGATCTCACGGTTTTTTAGTTCGAGCCCTGAATCAGGCTCTGTGCTGACAGCTCAGAGCCTGGAGCCTGCTTGGGATTCTGTGTTTCCCCCTCTCTCTGCCCCTCCCTCACTCATACTGTATCTCTGTCTCTCTCAAAAATAAAAAACATTTAAAAAACAAACAAACTCATTTGTAAGATTAAGAATGAGAAAAATAAAGTATTTTATGTTCATTTATTCTTTCTCTAATGCTCTTTCCTTTATGTATACTTGAGTTTCTAATTTCTCTTCTCATTGAAAAATTTCACTTAACATTTCTTGCAAAACAAGTCTACTTTTGATGAATTCTGTATCCAGTCAAGGTATCCTTCAAAGTGTAGGTGACAAAAGTCTTTTTTTCAAACAAATAAAAAATTGAGGGGATTCTAGTTTAATGGTTTTTTTCTTTCAACATTTAACTCCACTATTTATTACTTGCTAGGTTTCTGAAGAAAACTCTGATGTAAATCTTATTGTTTCTCTATAGGTAAGCTCTCCCCCTTCTCTCTTTTCTCTTTTACTTTGATTATCTGACGTTTTAATTTATTACATTAAGGTGTAGACTGGATATTTATCCTACTGGATGTTTGAGCTTCCTATATCTGTGGTTTAGTGATATCTCTCATTAATTTGGGGAAATTACCAGTTATTATTACCTCAATGATTTCTTTTGTTCCTTTTTTATTATGGTATTACCTTTATGCTTATATTTTTCTTCCATAATTGCTTTATAGCTCTTGAATATCCTGTTCCATTATTTTAGTCTTTACTTTTCAGTCTGGGGAATTTCTAGTGATGTGTCTGCAGGTTCCCTGTTCTTTCTTCACCCATGTCCAGTCTCCTAATGAGCTCATCAAAGGCATTCTTTATTTCTGTTACTGTGTTTTCAATATCTAGCATTTCCTTTTGATTCTTTTTTAGAGTTTCTATATCTCCACACTCACTTCAGCTATCCCTTCTTGCAAGTTCCCCACTCTTTCCATTAGAATCCTTTGAATATTAATCATAATTATTTTAAATTCCTGCTCTGGTAATTCCAAAATCTCTGCCATATGTGAGTCTGGTTAAACAAAATGCTTAGATTGTCTCTACTAACTTGGTTTTTTGCTTTTATTTTGATTTGTGTTTTTTTTGTTATTGTTGAAAGCTAGGCATCATGCATTGGATAAAAGGAACTGAGGGAAGTAGACCTTTAATGTGAGGTTTTGTGTTTAACTGGTCAAGAGTTAGGTTGTGTTTACTATTTGCAACAGCCGCAGGTGTTAGAATCTACAATTTCCTTTATCAGCCTTGTTTTCGTCTCACCTGTTGTCTTGGGGTTTCCCTAAAGGCTCCTTCTTAAACAGAGTCTGAGCCTGGCACTTCTCACAGCTGTAACTCCTTGTTATTACGCAGGAGCCCTGTTGATGTGGTGGTAAGGTGTACCATCCATGTTTTGGTCCTGTGATAAGGACTCAAGCTTTCCATGGGCCCAGGCTCCTGGGCTGTGACTTTCACAAGTGCCTCCCAGTTCCCTGCTTCCCCCCAGTCAGGTCCCGGAAGAAGGCCAGCGGGGATCAAGAGGGGCATTTCCCTTTCCCAATGTCAGCAGGCTCTGCAAAAACTGATGTTGGTTAGGTGCTGGTAAAGTATTTTTCTGAGCGGGCAGGTCTTTCTGGGGAGAACAGCACGATCTGGTTGTATTTCAAAATAATTATTTTTCCCCTGCCTTATTGAAAACAGAAGAGAATTTTTCTGATCTTCACCCTGAGATCCCAGCGGGGCTCCAAGGGGTGTATAACTCATGAAAGCATGGGGGCCTTTAAAGCCTAGAATCCCAGACATTTTTATCTCTCAAGCTGGTTCACAGTCTCCAAAAATTAATCAATTACTGCTTAAGGTTTCCTAACACCTGCTGGCTCCTGGCAGTTGCAGCTTCCAGAAAACTGTGATTCCCACTGTTTGTCCATCTCTCCGGGTTTCAGGGCAGTAATTTGCCCTGTGATCTCAGTTCTCTAATGGATCTAAGAAGATTTTCAGTTTGATGTTTAGTGTGTTCCCCTTTTTTCTTATGAGGATGAGAATAATGACTTCTAAGCTCTTTACATGTCAGACTGGAAACCAAGAGTTGACTTTTTTCTTTTATATCAGTCATGGTGCAGTTACATAAAAACACAAATAAACAAAGGATATGTTTCACCAAGTCTCATAAAATTTTTGTGTCTTGGGGGTCACCATGGATCCAGGATCTCTCAGCTTTTCCAAGCCCAGGAATTTTCCATTAGTCATTTCTTAGGAGATAATGAGTTTGTAGAGAACTTTTTCACATGAACCCCAAGACAGGAAAGACTGACATCTAAAAAAGAAAGCTCATTTATAAAATAATAATTAGGAATGTGGTTGTCATAATAGTCAAGTATTTAGGTTAGCATGGGGAAACCAATCATAAACTAGGTTTATGAACAAAGAACTAAGAAAGAGGGAGTTCTATATTAATTTTTATGACATATTTCCAATAATTGCAACATTCACAAATTACCCATGCCTCTCCGAAGATACTTCTGTTCAGAAATGATCTATACTACCTATACTGGGTCATTTATACCAGAATGCTACTCTCCACTCCTCATTAGTGTTGTTGACATATAACTTTGACATTTTCTGAGCCTTGGATTTCTTCTGGAGTGTTCAGTGCAGACTACTACCTATCTGCTAAGGCAACATTCATTTACATAAACTTAATTAATAAGCAGGTTATCTTATCTTCTCCTTAGTCATGGTTATAAAGGCCATGTCTTTCGGTAATATTTGCAACTCTTTTGCTTTATCTTGACCACATGAATTGATGGGTATTTGTTTAGCAACTAGTATTTGCCAGGTTCTATGCAAGTAGCAAAGATGAGGTGGTAAGAGAGTCCCATCCCTGTCCTCATGGAGTCTACTCTTTATAAACCAATTCTTTCAGATAACTAACACGTCTGTTTTCCGCTGCCTTTTGTTACCTTCCATTTTAAAAGATGACTTTTTTTTCCACCAGGTATTAAAGTTATGGAAATCTGTGCTGTTCCCTAAGCAATGCCTTATTATGGAGGACCAATCTGTGATATCCTATTCCTTTTACTGAGAAATGAAATTGTATAAGCTGTAAATTTATCATATAAACTAAATTGTAAAATTGTTTCACTTATTTGCATAAATGAAATTGCAAAATGAGGATGATGCCAAATCAGAGGTTGGCTACTCGTCTCTCCAAAGGGCAGGGGTTCTCATTCCATCTCTTCAGTTATTAACTTAGGAGTCATCTTGAAATAAAAATTGCACTGGCCATGAAATCCTCTAAAACAGAAACACACCAAAGTTGAAATCAATCGCTGATCCAAGAGTCAGAGAAGTACTCCAGCCTCGCCTTTGTGATTGATATTTATAACACATTTGCTATAATTTGTTTCCATTTCTCTGTCAGGAATCATGATACTAAGAACAGTAACTTACGGATATTATGATCTTCACTTGATAGACACCAAGTATTACGCTTTGTATTAATAGTGCCCTGGTTTGCAAATCTATTTCTTACTTTCTCTAAAATTGAGATAAATGCTTACTGATGCTATATCCTTCTTCCTTTTCATACAGGAAAGGTTTAAAGCATACAGGATTCAGTAGTTTTCCACAAGTATCATAATTTGTCTAATAGAAATAAATGGTTATACAGGGTTCACACTTAGGACAAAACAATTTTTATATACTTTCATTTGGGCTGTGCTTCAGCTTGTTTTCGGGCAGTGAGTCACTTTGATTTGAAATGTTGTTGTATGCCCCAGGAGGGATGGTTGCCAAACCCCAGCTTATGATAGGAAAGCCATACCTTATTCACTCACCAAAAGCACAGGCTAATCCAAGTACAAATGCCAACCAAATTGGAGTCTTTTCCCCAGCTTACAGTTGTTGATGTGGTTAAGTGCCTGATATGATTTCAAAGAGCAATGAAAGAACAAACCAAGGCTGTGATACATCCCATGATATAGTTTCCTCAATGGAAAAAAATCTGGAGTAATACTGTCCAATAGAACCAGTTCCATAACTGAAATGTTCATGTATTTCAGAGTCAGATAAGTTAGGCTCAAATCTCAGTTCTATTACCTCCTGATTTTGGCAATTCTTAGCCTATTGGGTCTCCCTCAACCTCACTGTCCTACCTTGTAAAACAAACTAATAAATATATTAGGGATCAATAAATTCCCTTTCAGGAAATGTAGCATTTTAAAAATATTTTCCTCTTATGAAATGAAAAGAAATAGCTAAATAGTTGATCCCCGCAGTCTCTAAAGACACTTTGAAGACAACTTTATTATGATGAATGATATAGCTATACAACACTTAGTACGTTTTTAGAATGTTTCAGCTATATATATTATCACAATAAGTGTATGAATTACCTATTATTACTATTAGCACTATTTTACCATGAGGATATTCAGACTGAGAGGTTAAATAACATGCTCAAGGTCATATAGCTATCAAGTAGTAGAAACAGAATTTGAATTCAAGTCTCTTTAGTTCCCAAGAAAGTGTTCTTTGACATGTGTTTTACTGACTCCATATACTAAAATAGAACTTCTCACATCCTTTCCTGAATAAAGTGTACTAGATAGTTTGGCAATCCCTCCCAATACAACATATCTAGAAACCTGTGAAAAAATACAACAAGGCTCCTATTAAATGTATACCTGAGCATGCATAAATGTCAGAGAAATCCCCAAAGATAAAAACAAACAAACAAAAAACATAAGAAGCTGAAACATAATTGGCAAGTGAAGAAGCAGCCTGATAGATTCTTAAAGATGATACCTAAAGTATAAGGAATCGAAGAAACTGGACTTAATCAAGTTGAAACCTTTCCTGTTTCAAAGGACACTATCAAGAAAGTATAAAAACAACCCACAAAATGGGAGAAAATATTTGTGAATCTTGTATCTGCCAAAAGATGGTCTTAAAATTCAAAAATAAAAAGACAGTCCAATTAAAAAGCAGGAAAAGGGTTTGAATGGATATGTTCCCAGGGATAATACAAAAATGGCCAGTAAGTGTATGAAAAGATGCTCATATCATTAGCCAGTGGAGAATGCAAATCAAAACCACAATGAGATGCCATTTCACACCCACTAGGTTGACAATAAAAAACACTAAATGTAAGCAAGGATGTGGAGAAATGTAAACTTTCATACATTGAAAATTAATGCAATAAATGTAAAGTGATGAAGCTGCTTTGTATAATACTTTGGTACTTCCTCAAAATGGTAAATGTGGAGTTATCATATGACCCAGAAACTCTACTCCTATATATTCAAGAGAGATGAAAAAAAAATATGCCCCCATAAAAAAATGGCACATGAACATGTACAGCAACATTTACAATAGCTCCAAAGTGGAAACAATGCACATGTCCATAAGCTAATGAATGAAAAATCAATATGTGGTATGGCCACATAATGGAATATTATTCAGCCATAAAAAGAATACTGACACGTGCTACAGCAGAGATGAACCTTGAAAACATTACGCTGAGTGAAACAAGCCAGACACGAAAGGCCCCAATTGTGTGATTTATTCATTTAAATATTTAAATTGTTATCTGGATTTATGTCCAGAAATCACTACTCCATAGAGACAGAAAGGAGATTAGTGGTTTGCTAGGAGAAGAGGTGATGAGAAATGAGTACTAATGAGCATGGGCTTCTTTTTTGGGTGATGAAATGTTTTAGAATTAACATGGTGGTGATAGTTGGACAGTCTTGTGAATATACCAAAAAATAATGATTTTACAATTTAAGGGTGCTAAGGTGTATGAATTATGTTTCTACAAAAAAAAAAAAAGAAATCACTGACACCTTAAAGACATCTATGGTTCAGAGGAAACACGAAATAAAACCTTGGGAAACTGGAACTGAGATGTTCACATAAAGCCTGGGACATCAAAAGCTACATTTTCAGTGAAAGGGAGGGGGCTTTAAAATACCTACCTACTATCATGCATGTGTGGCCTCACAGAGGTCAAGGCAAGAAATTAATTGTGGATTATGGTGCCTCAGGAGCCTGGCAGAAGGACACACATAAACTCTAAGGAAGAACACATAGATAACCCAGGGCCCTCTGTAAATCCACGGATTGAGATAAGTCCAATTTAAAATTGCAATCTAAAATGACTCAATACTCAAAGGAGTTAACAGTGTTGACTGAAAGTCTTCTGAAATAACCAAAGGCGTAACTAGAACCCCAAGGATGTTAGGTATTGAAATTATAAGACAAAGAAATAAGATTGAAATTTACAAATTTAAAGAAATAAGAGGTAGTCCAAAAGTTGTATAAATATCAAGACGGTAAATAGTGACCAAAACAGATGTGAAAAAGAAAGAAATTAAGGATCTAGAAATAAAATATATATGATTATAAATTTAAAAAATACTTACCCGATAATTAGCAAGTTATAATTCTGAAGAGGAAATGTGTTAAGTAAAAGATAATTATGGGGGAAACTACTTAAATAAAGCATAGAAAGATAAAGATATAGAAAGAAAGAGACAGTTAAGAGATATGGAAGATGGAATGAAAAAAGATATACTATGCACCTACTTGGAGTTCAAAGGGTAGTAGATGAATGGGGAAGAGAATATATTAGTTCATGGCTGAGAAGTTCCAAAAATTGATGAGATTAGAAAGCATACTTAAAAAAAAATAATAACTTTAAAAAATACAGAAAAAAGAAAGCTTGCCCTCTGAGACAGAGCAGTTATCTTAGGAGCATCTGTGAAAGACCAAAGTGGTAGACTAATACTATCAAAACACTGAGTGAAAATACCATTGAATCAAGAACTCTACTCCATTCTCAAGGACAGATCTCATGATATGGCAGAACTCTTAGCAAATTTAAGAAGATTGAAATCATACCAAGTATCTTTTCCTAACAGAGTGATTGGCAATTAGAAATCAAAGGCATGAAAAGAGCTGGAAAATCTACAAACATGGAAATTAAACAATACACTCCTGAACAATTAACGGGTCAAAGAAAACATTAAAAGGAAAATCAGAGTATATCTCGAAACAAATTAAAATGGAAACATGACATAACCATATGGGACACTGCCAACCAGTTCTGAGAAGGAGTTTTATAGTGATAATTATATACATTGAGAAATTAAAAAGCTTGCAAATAAATAATCTAACTTTATACTTCACAGAACTAGAAAAAGAAGAATGAATTAAACCCAAAGTTAGCAGAAGGAAGACAATAATAAAGATCAACGTAGAAATAAATGAAATAAAGACCAAAAAATAGCAACACAGCAATGGAATGAAGAGCTGATTTTTCAAAAAGATAAACAAAATTGACAAAACTTTGTGAAACAGAAAAAAAGAGAGAAGAGTCAAATAAATAAAATCAGAAATTAAAGAGAAGAAATGACAACTGACACTACAGAAATACATAGAATCATAGGAAACTATTTTGAACAATTAATTATACAACAAATTAGATAAACCTGAAGAAATGGGTACATGCCTAAATCATAGACCCTACCAAGACTAAATAAGGAAGAAGTATCAAGTCTGAACAGACCAATAATGAATTAAGGAGATGGCATCAGTAACCGAAAACCTCCCAACATAACAAAACCCCAAGAACATATGGCTTCACTGGTGAAATCTACCAAATATTTAAAGAAAATTTAATGCCAATTCTTCTCAAAGTTTTCCAAAAAATTTAAGAGGAGGGAACATTTCCAAACGGATTCTAAAAGAAAATTTTTAATGTTTATTTATTCATTTTGAGAGAGAGAGTGCAAGTGGGGTAGGAGCAGACAGCTCTGCTGATGGCACAGAGCCTGATGCAGGGCTTGACATGGGGCTAAATCTAATGAACCGTGAGACCATGATCAGAGCTGAAATCAAGAGTTGGATGCTTAATCAACCAAGCCACACAGGCGCCTTGTTTAAGAAATGATTTTCTACCAAGAGTTCACAAAGATATTTTCCAATCTTACCTTCCAGGAATTTGATCAGTTCGCCTTTTACATGTTAAGTCTTTAACCCAGGGATTCATTTTTGTCTATGTGTATGGTGTGAGGTTGGGATCTGATCTCATTCTCCCTACATGTGGAGAATCCATTCTTCCAACATTGTTTGTGGGGTAAGACACTTCTCTCCAACACTCACCATGCTGGTGGGTCATGGGCTTCCATTCACGTGGATGCAGCCTGGTCCTGGGCTGTCATCAGTGCTGTCTATCTTAGCACTGTCTCGATGTTTTCTGAACAAAACCCACCATCCTGTGTCCCCTGTTTTCCTTCAGGATTGTTTTAGCTATTCTTGCTTCTTTTCTCTTCCACATACATTTTTCAATCGGTTTACGGAATTGCACACACACACACGTGCGTGCACACACACACACACTGTTGACAACTTATTAAAAGGACTAGACACAATGATCATGTGGGATTTATCCCTAGGACACAGGGGTGGTTTCATATATGCAAATCAATAAATATGATACGCAATTAATAGAATGAAAGATAAAAATTAGATGATCTTCTCAATAAATGCAGAAAGGGCATTTGACAAAATATATCTTTCATAATAAAAACAGTCAACAGATTCGGGATACAAAAACATGCCTCAACATAATAAACATTGTATGTGACAAACCCAAAGGTAATATTCAATAGAGAAAAGCTAAAAGCTTTTCCTTAAGATCAGGAACCAGAAAGAAATCACTCTATTATTTAACATAGTACTCAAAGTCCAAACTAAAGCAATCAGATGAGAGAAAAACACATACGGCATCCACACAGAAAGATCAAATTTGTTGTTATTTACTCAGATGACATGATCTTTTATATTGAAAGTCCCAAAGACTCAACTAAAAAACTACTGGATCTAATCAATTATTTCAGTAAAGTTGCAGGATATAAAATAAATGCACAAAACCTAGCTGTATTTCTATACACTAACGATGAAACATCAGAAATACAAATAAAGAAAACTATTTCTTCACAACAGCCTCAAAAACAATAAGATGCCTAGGAATGAATTTAACCAAGTAAGTGAAAGATCTGTGCAATGAACAATCCAAGACTTTGTTGAAAGAAATTGAAGATGACACAAATGGAAAGATATCCTGTACTGATGAACTGGAAAAGTTAACAGTATTAAAATGTTCATGCAGCCCAAATTCATATATGGATTCAACACAATTCTCATCACTATCCCAATGGCATTTTTTTTACAGAAATAGAAAAATCAAACTTACAATTTATATAGAACTACAAAAGATCCTCCTATAGTAATCCAAACAGTATGGTGTTGGCATGAAAATAGTTACATAGACCAATGGAACAGAATAGAGAGCCCAGGATAAAAACCCTCCATATATGGAAAAATAATATTTGGTGAGGGAGCCAAGAACATCCAAAAGGGCAAAGACAGTCTCTTCAAAAAATGGTACAGGAAACAATGGATAACCACATGAAGAAAAATTAAATTGGACCTCTATCTTATACCACTCAGAAAAATTAACTGGAAAGGGATCAAAGATTTGAATATAAGACTTTCTCCTAAAAGAAACACAGAGAAGGGGCGCCTGGGTGGCTCAGTCGGTTGTGTCTGACTTCGGCTCAGGTCATGATCTCACAGTCCGTGAGTTCGAGCCCCGCATCAGGCTCTGTGCTGACAGCTCAGAGCCTGGAGCCTGCTTCGGATTCTGTGTCTCCCCCTCTCTCTGACCCTCCCCCGTTCATGCTCTGTCTCTGTCTCAAAAAATAAATAAACATTAAAAAAAATGTAAAAGAAACACAGAGAAGAAACTCCTCGACATCAACCTTGGTAATGACTTTTGGGATATGACACTGAAAGCACAAATGCCAACAACAAAAAAAATCAACAAATCAAAGTAAAAAGCTTCTGCACAGCAAGAGAAACAACCAACAAAATGAAAAACCAACCTACAGAATGGGAGAAAATACTGCAAACCATATATCAGATAAGGAGGTATATCAGAAGTTTATTAAAACTCACAGAACTCAATAGCAAAAAAGCAAACAATCTCATTAGAAAATGGGCATAACAATGAAATAGACATTTTTTCCAAAGAGGTAATGGCCAATATCACTAATCAAAAGGTTCTCACCATCACTAATCATCAAGGAAATGAAAATGAAATCACCTGATCCCCATTACAATGGTGATCATCAAGATGATAAGAAGTATTGGTGAGAAGGCAGAGAAAAGGAAATCTTTGTACACCATTGGTGGGATTGTGAACTGGTCCATCCACTATGGGGAACAGTATGGAGAGGCCTCAAAAAGCCAAAAATACAAGTACCATATGATCCAGCAATCCCATTCCTCAAAATGTGTCCAAAGGAAATGAAAATAGGTTATCGAAGAGATATATGCACTTTCGTGGATGTTACAGCATTATTCATAGCAGCCA
Source organism: Prionailurus viverrinus (assembly GCF_022837055.1). Taxonomy (NCBI): domain Eukaryota; kingdom Metazoa; phylum Chordata; class Mammalia; order Carnivora; family Felidae; genus Prionailurus; species Prionailurus viverrinus. The sequence continues at coordinate 11,985,780 of NC_062567.1, forward strand.
AGATATGGAAACAACCTACGTGTCTATCAATGGATGATTAGCTAAACGCATGTATGTGTGTGCTTGTACTATTCATCCCTGAGCAAAAAAGGAAATCCTGCTATTTCCAACAACATGAATACACACAGTGTATCTGTATTATACATGGATAGATGTATCTGTATAATAGTTTATATGTAGTCTAATGTTTATATTATAAACTATATTATAAATACTATACTTGCTAACAGACTAGACCTTAATTGTTCCTATCACTAGAAGAAATGATAATTATGCAATGTAAGAGATGTGTTAACTAATGCTGAAATGGCAATCATATTACTGTACGAATATAGCAATTTTTTTTAAAAAAAGAATTCTGTTCAGGGTGCTTGGGTGGCTCAGTCTATTAAACATCCGACTTTGACTCAGGTCATGATCTCACGGTTTGTGACTTAGAGACCTGTGTTGGGCTCTGTGCTGACAGCTCAGAGCCTGGAACCTGCTTTGGGTTCTGTGTGTGTGTGTGTCTCTCTCTCTCTGCCTCTCCCCTGCTCACTCTTGGTCTCTGTCTCTCAAAACAATAAACATTAAAAAAATTAAAAAAAAGAATTATGTTCCAGTTAAACTATCAAGAACAGTGATAAATAAAGATATTTCAGGCATATAAAAGCATAATATTAAATTATTCTATTACATAAAATTTATTTAATAGAATTTCTAAGGTATGTACCTCAAAATTCCCAGAAATAAGGTCTGAGATGCAGAGATTATTAAATTCTTCTATTAAATAAAAATTTAATAAAATTTCTAAGGTATATTCCCCAAAATTCCCAGAAATAAGGTCTGAGATGCAAAAAGCAATGTACAGAGGGGCCCCTGGGTGAGTTGAGTGCCCAACTCTTGATTTTGGCTTAGGTCATGATCTCAGGGTCATGGAATCAAGCCCTGTGTTGGGCTCTGTGCTGACAGTGGAATCTGCTCAAGAGTCTCTCTCTTACTGTCCCTCTGCCCCTCTCCACCCATTCCTGGCTCATGCTCTCTCTCAAATAATAATTTTAGGGGCGTCTGGGTGGTTCAGTCGGGTGAGCATCCGACTTCGGCCCAGATCATGATCTCGCAGTTCGTGAGTTTGAGCCCCGCACCGGGCTCTGTGCTGACAGCTCAGAGCCTGGAGCCTGCTTTGGATTCTGTGTCCCCCTGTCTTTCTGCCCCACCCCTGCTTGTGCTGTCTCTCTCTTTCAAAAATGAATAAACATTAAACAAATTTTTAAAAAAACAAATAATTTTAAAATGCAAGAAAATTGCTAAACATTTAGGTAAATGAAAATAGAGATACCCACTGCTGGCCTTCCAGTTACATGGATTGATAGGAATTCAGGTAAGATTTTTCTGTGTTATCCACAGAACTAAATTCTACCCTCAATACTGACATTGGATACCCAGCATAGTCTGAATGTTTTCAGCTTCTCCAATGTTTGTGTCTCTGTGTGTATCTGTCTGTGTGTGCATATGTACACACATGCATGTTTTCCAAAGGCCCCTAAATGCCTCATAATATTTCCATTTAATTCACTGAGTTCATCTATTTCTGAATGGGCAGGGCCTGTTCTGTTTTACACACAGGGTCTATCTACTGGATGGTATGACCAGTGACAGATATTTCCAGGCCTCTGAAAATCATATCATCCTAGAATCACAAGTGAGAATCACAGTTAGCTATTCAAACTTCAGACATAATCGGAAGCAAAGATTGTGTCAAAATCCACAGCCTCTTTCTCCTGAGGGATAGCCATTTCATTTTTTTATATTACATATAATTTGTCACATTGGTTTCCATACAACACCCAGTGTTCATCCCAACAGGTGCCCTCCTCAATGCCTATCACCCATTTTCCCCTCTCCCCCACCCTCCATCAACCCTCAATTTGTTCTCAGTATTTACGAGTCTCTTATAGTTTGCCTCCCTCCCTCTCTGTAACTCCCCACCTTCTCTCCCCCATGGTCTTTTGTTAAGTTTCTCAGGATCCACATGTGAGTGAAAACATTAGTATCTGTCTTTCTCTGCCTGACTTATTTCACTTAGCATAATACCCTCCAGTTGCATCCACATTGCTACAAATGGCCAGATTTCATTCTTTCTCACTGCCAAGTAGTACTCCATTGTATATATAAACCACATTTTCTGTATCCATTTGTCAGTTGATGGACGTTTAGGCTCTTTCCATAATTTGGCTATTGTTAAAAGTTCTGCTATAAACATTGGGGTACAAGTGCTCCTATCCATCAGCACTCCTGTATCCCTTGGGTAAATTCCTAGCAGTGCTATTGCTCGGTCATAGGGTAGATCTATTTTTAATTTTTTGAGGAACCTCCACACTGTTTTCCAGAGCAGCTGCATCAGTTTTCATTCCCACCAACAGTGCAAGAGGATTCCCATTTCTCCACATCCTCGCCAGCATCTATAGTCTTGTGATTTGTTCATCTATAGTCTTGTGATTTGTTCATTTTAGCCACTCTGACCGGCTTAAGTAGTCATTTCATTTTTAACATTAACTGATTATTATTACAAACTTCTCAGTTTTAAGACAGTTACACCTTAGACTTGTTATACAGATTATGTAGACACTGCATTTACCTTTTTTTTTTTTGGTATTAGCTCAGGTTCCATGATTTTTTAGGGTTAACGATTAATAAAATGAAAAGAGAGGATATTGACTGTTGATGGGAAAATAATCTTTCAAAGTCCACAGAGCTCATGCTAATGTAGATTTTAATGTGAATTAAGTTTTCTTTTATTTACAGTCACTGCTCGGTGCAATGGTTTGTCACCTTCAAGGTGGATGGGAACAAAACAGATGATAAACTCAGGTGGAACTCTTGGCTTCTCAAAAATACAAGTGTGTAACAAAAGGATATGTTCTACTAATTGTCCTAGTTCTGTGATATGATCTGGATATAAAGTCAGAAATTTCATCAATTCTGCTCTTGGAAAGCCCACTTCCCACCATCAACCAATCTATCAATCAATAAGCAAATCAATAAAGTAACATAGGTAAAATCAACAATTCCGAATGGCCAAGCTCAGTTCAAAGACATTTCCTTCTAATCAACTCAGACTACTGCACTGTGTTCATGCACAAAGCATTCAGAACACATGGAAAACATTTATTTTTATTAGCCTTTCATTTGTTTCATTTCTTTTGGCAGTTGTGGTTTTTACGGCATAGACGATATGACTAATTTATGTTTTCCTAATTGGACAGCTAAATATTCATGTATATATTAGTTTTGCACAGTGCCTAGATGATTCCAGAGAACTCTAATAAACTAATTAAATAAACCAACACACAATCCAATTTATGATTCATCCATCATTCATCTGCCACCGATTTCAATATCCACTCACTTCCCTGGTGTGCGTGAGTTAGCAGAATATATAAGGAGAAAAATAAGACTGTAATAATGCCTTGTATTAGATTTTCTGTGCTGGCTGATAATTAATATTAGCAGGTGATACTTGCATTAAAGAAAGAGTTATACAATATCCAATGTGGGGCTCCACACCTTTCGTTTCATATTTTGAGGTAGACTACTATTAGGGTTACCAACTTAATGATAATGGTCAGTTTTCTTACCCTCTACCAAGTTAGGGATAGCTGCCTTCAGGAGTCAGTGTGGAAAAGACCCTCTATCTCTTCTGATTTTTTGATCAGAGAGTGAGTCGGAAGAGAGAAGAACAGTGTTTAGCCTCTTGGTGGTCACGAAAACGTAGATATTTGCCTTCATTAATGCCTCCGTTTAAATAATGCAACTCTTGCAACAGACAACCATTTACTCCTCTTCCCAGAATCTTAGTGAAAAATTCTGAAATATTTTGAAAATCCACCTTGGAAATGGTTTTACTAACAGGTAGATTATATGAACATCAGGGTAAATATGAAATAAATTTATCGGAAAGTTTAATAGGACCGCCCCAATTTTTTGTAATTATTTCTAAAACCCTAGACATAGTGATCTGCTCCAAGGGTTTAAAAATGCTTTAGTTATACTTTCTAATCAACTGCATTCCAAAGAATTACACTAAAAACAGTATAGTGAAAACCCTGGTGATTATTATCTAACACATAATCCCCGAGAATTAGAGAAAATGTAGAATTCCCTACAAAAAAATTATTAGAAATACCAATAGATAAAATTTGCTCGCTCGCCTTTGTTTGGTTTAAATACTTCCTTTTCCCAGAGTTTCTCTAAATTGCCCAAATTGCAAACAAATGCAACAATGTCACAGAGAATGGGCAATCAGTAAGCCTTCCGCAAGTCTACATATTGCCATCTGCTGGTTGGTTTTCTGAGGTTTCCTTGTCCAAGCTTCTGAAGGTCACGTTCAAAACACAAGTCTCCTCAAATAAACTTAATTGTACAAGGTGAGAAATGACCCATTTTATTTTATTAATTTAGATTTCCATATCACAGCTTGAAAACTGGATTTAGCCATGTCATAGACATGTAGTAGCTTTATTACATATAGATGTAGTGGCTTGTTAATCTTGTGTCATTAATTATGGCTCTTAGCTTTGAGTTGCTGTGTATTTGAGTGGCCAGACCAACAGTGAACAGATCAGGGACAGGGGAAGAAAAAAAAAAGAACGGTTGGCTAGCACCTGTAGGGGGTGACACCATTTATGAGACACATGTCTTGAGGCATTTCAAAGTATTCATGGCAGGTGTATCATAAACAGATCGTCAGCCTATGCCGGGGTGCTTGGCCACTGTAATTAAAGTTACATTATAAAAAGCTCCTGCTGTTTTCTTCTTCTGAAAAATGCTGACAGAGACTTCCTCCGACAACTATGACAATATCTCTAACACCTCTGCATTTGCTATTCCTGGGGCTGCAAACAACACCATCCACCTTTACGTTAGTTCCAATGCAAATGAGAGAGGGCGGCGAGACACAACCGGCATAAATGTCCATGAGACAGGACAGTGTGCCTTTGGGGCAGAGGGCAGCCTCTTCAGAGAGCAACCGAGGAAGGAAAGGCCATTTGGTTTTTAAAACTTAAAAGGGAAAGCGCTTTCTGAGCTAGGAATAAACTCAAACTAGAATGTCACAAGTAAGGATAAAACACAAAGAAGGTAGCTAAAGCTTAGGGATGCGAAGCTTCAGTATGATATCGAAAGAGGTTAGGTAATTTTATTTCATTTTACAGAAATGTTAAAGAATTTAGCAGAGAACTATGTGTCTGGAATTGTTAACTACCTGGAAAAAGAGGAATAATTAAATGACTCTCTTAAGATGTGCTGTCACAGAACTGTAAATGATAAATGCATGTAGTAAAGCTTCAGGACTCTGTATCTAAGCTTAGTAGTTATAAGAACTAAAAATAGTGACAAAAGGTAACAGCTGCCTTTATACATCAGAATACTAGCTTTCCCCATCGCTAGAAGACAATATTAGATACTTTTAAAAATAGTGCAGATGTGTTACTTATGGGAACATGAAACTAATAGCAAATATTCTAACTAGGAATAGGACAGGAAAGAACACTGAGAATTTGCTTCTATAATTCTGTCTTCCCTCCTGTCTTGGCATGGCAGCTTTCCTCTTAGGGAGGCTCTTGACAGACTTACTTTAACTATATGTTCTCAAGATCTTGCCATAAAGAGAATTGTCTTAAATTGTTAACCATAAGGTATTTCCCATCAGATTAGTTTCTTTAAATAAAGAGTGTTTCCTTTGTCATGATGAGCACTGGGCGATATATGCAATTGTTGAATATTGTAGACCTGAAACCAATATGGCACCGTATGTTAACTGTTATTAATACAAAAATCTAAAAAGCCAAGAAATATAAGGTTATGAGGAGCAGCAGCACAAACAGAATATGTTCAGTTTAATAATTTAAAATATGCCTCATTCTTCATCCTTCCGTGCGCGTGTGAAATTCCTTCCAGTGATCACTTATTCATTCGTTCCCACCAAAATGTTTCCTGAGCATCTACTCTCGGTGCCAGAGACATATCAAGTATCGGATACAGAAAAAAATGAACAAGTTGGGGCACCCGGGTGGTTCCGTCAGTTAAGTGTATGACTTCAGCTCAGGTCATGATCTCATGATTCTTGAGTTCGAGCCCCACATCGGGCTCTCTGCTATCCGCACAGATCCTGCTTCAGATCCTCTGAGCACTGCACCCCCCCCCCCCCCGCCGCCCGTCTTCCACTGGTTCTCCCTCTCTCTCTTTCAAAATAAATAAACTTAAGAAATGAACACAATTTCAGTCAGACATAATTTCTCCCCTCATGAAATGTATTCTAGCGGGCAGTCAGATAATGAAGAATTAAACAATTTGATGAATAAATAAGTAGATGTAAAAATGAACGAATTTGCAGAACAAAAGAAATACTGAACAGAGCTAATCTAGGGTATTACAATTTAAAAGTGTGTACACACAATCCCACAATAACCAAGCAATATAGCCTTGCAGGAAAACATCAAAGGCGCATATATTCACTTGAGTCTAAAGGGGATGGTCTTTGACCCTTCACCTCTGTGCGTGAAATTCCCTTTCTGAAAATTTAAGTAATGTTTGCACATACTTTATAACCAGAGTTCTGTGACAGGAATATTCTATTTCATGACCAAAAAACAAACAAACAAACAAACACCACCACAAAAAAACAGACTTAGCCTCCTGGAAGTTATCTACTTTTACCCTATAGAATTTTGACACTGTCCTACCACTATATGTGGGTCCCTTTGTTGTGACCTAGAGTCCCACTGATCATGCTACTGTCTTGAGGGACTGTGTGTCTTAACTTTGCATGATGAAGGGAAGGCTAAAATTCTAGACATGACTGGAGAGATGAAAGATAAAAAAAAGATAATGTGGGGAGTGGAGGAAGGACAGAACATACCAATTGCTGGAAAGAAAAATGGAACTTCATATCCCATCAGTATGACTGGGATAGAGTCTACCTAACCACTTCAGAAGAGTGAGCGGCAGAACCCAGTGAAGCTGAACGTGCACATACCTTTTATGATCCACCAATTCTATTTCTAGCAAGGTATTCAACAGAAAGAGTATGCATTTTCAATGCATATCAAAGGCACACATTAGAATTTTCCCAGCAGCACTGCATGTAGTACCTCACAACTATAAACTGCCCAAGTGGCCATCAACAGCTAAATGGATAAATTGTGGTGTATTCACAAGAGGCATTACTACACGGCCGTGAAGAAGACTGGATAATGTGGAGGAGCCTCACAGATGGGATAGGGAGCAGAGGAAACCAGCCACGAAAGAGTAAATACGCTGTGAGTCTACTTGCCAGAAGCAGAAAAGCAGGAAATAATAACCACAAAAAAAGAGGTTCTATATGGAAGGTGATGGGACTGGAAAAAAGAAAACTAGGTGCTTCCAGGTCACTACTATTTTATTTTACTTTATCTAGGTACTGAGTATAGAGACGTATTTGTTTTATGAACTTTCAACCGTATACATACACTTACAGCATATATAAAATCTTGTTTGTTAAACTTCAATGAAATATTTTCATAAAAAGCAAAACCAAGACGGTGCCTGGGTGACTCAGTCGATTAACCCTTCAACTCTAGATTTCCGCTCACGTCAGGATCTCACGGTTCATGAGTTCAAACCCCGCATAGGGCTCCACCCTGATTGTGGAGCCTGCTTGGGATTCTCTCTCTCGTCTCTCTTCTCTTCTCTCTCTCTCTCTCTCTCTCTCTCTCTCTCTCTCTCTGCCCCTCCTCAGCTCTCTCTCTCCCTGCCCCCAAAGTAAATAAATAAACTTTAAACAAAACAAAACCAAGAAATACTGATGCTTCAGAACGCCTTGATGTCCCTGTCTATCCTCAGAATTAATACCTGTCCAGCCAGCCTCAGTACCACAGTAACTGGATTCTTATCCCTGTATTCCCAGCCCTCTGTGAAAAGCAGCCAGTTCTGGAATCATTGGTAAGTTGTTCTTTGCCGTTGTCCTTCCTTTACCCTTACCATACTTCATCCATTCACTTTAAAGTCAAACTGTGATAACGATTTGTGACTAAAGATCCATTATTTTAATTGACAAGTTTCCATAGCAGATTGCAGTGTGTTACTATTTCTGAGACTCGATGGGGAGACAGGAGTGCTGTAGGGGCTCTATTAATAGTAGTTTTAGAAATAGCAGGTGAGCAACTCTACTTCTACTGGGGAATAAATAGTAACTTATGGACGCAACAGCTTTTGGGAATTGGGGGCCATGGTGAGGCGCCATGCCCGAAGAAATGGAATAAACCAGTGCCTTAAAAGAGTCCACAAGGTTGCTTAAACTGGAAAACCTTTTCTCCTCTCTGATTTCCTATGATTTTTTTCCCCATCAATTTTCCTTCTCTCAGACTTGATTTCGAAAGGTACTTCATGCCCTCTCTCCACAGTCCGGTATGACACTCGAGAGGAACAGTCCTTCTGTTTGGTAATATTCACTTTAGGAGAGGGACTAGCAGTAATCTTTTTATCCTAACAGTTCATACTTTGAACTACAATTTCACTTCTACTTACAAAGGTTTCTTTAAGTAGTCTTGTTAAGTTATGAATGGAGAAAATGCCATTTCAGGCTATTTTTCAAGCCATGGGTGTCCAACCCCCATCATTCCCTCTGCCTTCTCCATCCGTTTTCCTGTTTTCTGAAAAATCATTAGAATGGAATGATTGAACTCTAGTCTCACTTCAGCCGGCATCCCGTGAAGTTCTTCCCTATGAGGCTAAACATCTGCCCAGGTATTTCCATATTCTGTTCTGCCTCTGATATTATAGGGTATAATATCAATGTCCCACTAAACTTCTCATTAATGAAACAGCAGTTGACAGATGGGACTGCAGTCAGCAGTCTCAGGGTTCCCATGTATTAGCTTTCCTGCTCTTTTGGGGGATAAAAAGTGATCAAATTGGGACAGTTCGAATTAAGACTCATACCTGAGCATGCCTCTTAATTCTAGAGGTTATTAAAGGTAGTGTTATTGAGGACAGCCTAATGTATGAAAAAAATATGTTCCCAGGTGAGTACTCATACAACCTGTATCAATTTAAGTTTATCTTTTGGGACTAGGATTTGGGTCCACTTGTGTCAACACGACTTAACGGTTTATTCCAGGGAAATAAAACCTTAAATTGATATAGTACTTTACTGTTTGCTTTAAGAAATTCTTGTAAACCAGTTTTTTAGGCTAACAGTTTATTTCTGTGGGCAAATAGCTTTCTTACTGGGACAAGGGATTGCAAACTTGAACAAACAAATCACTGCTCAGTAAACAGTTAACTAATCAAGTCTTAACTGCAAGACCCTTATCTTACTGCATCCACAAATCCTATTCACGTCACAAACCTGTCCAACACCATTTTTCCCCTACCTTGAAAGACTTACCTTAATCCACTTGAGCTCAAACTTGAATCTTCTGCTGACTTCCTACTTCTAGTGTGCTAAGACATTGCCATCCATCCATCTGTCCATCTGTCTGTCCATCCATCCACCCACCCACGTATCTATCTATCTAGGTACTATTCTTTCTTACTACAGCAAATCTGACAAAATTAGTCTTGCTTAATCATTAAGTTTTTTCCAGTGGTCTCTTTGGAGAGTACAGTCAACAAGCAATAGAAAGGAATGTTACTACATTATTATTAACCCTGGGTTATGGCTATTGATAATAAAAATAATCATTGTATTTTAGCCACAGTGAATGCATGCTACATGAATTTGTTTGTAAGTCTTCACCTTATTAGTTATAAATATTTTAGATGTTAAAAGTTGCTAAATATAAAAGCATCACCCAAAATTTTAAACTTTTTTTTTAATGTTTGTTTATTTTTGAGAGACAGAGCATGAATGGGGGAGGAGAAGAGAGAGAGATAGACACAGAATCTGAAGCACAGAGCTGTCAGCACAGAGCCCGACATGGGGCTGCAACCCATGAACCGAACCATAAGATCATTACCTGAGCCAAAGTCAGATGCTTAACTGAGTGAGCCACCCAGGCACTCCATCACCCAACTTTTTAAAGTGTTTGACTAAATTTAAAAAAAGGAGGAACTGTTTGATTCTACAGAAAGCATCTTAAGTCAAAATATTAGCATGATTAATCAAAGGTAATTGTTAATTCATTCAATTTCTTTTTACCATGAAATTAGATTACAAAGTTTTTTTTTTCAAATTAAGTCTCTCAATTAAAAAAAACAAACCTCAACTGCACATTTATTCTTAAAATCCCACTCAGAATTGAAATAAAACACAACCCAATGTATCTGTCAGGTAATATGTACTGACAACTTGTTTTAACCTCCAAGAAGTGAAAGAAAGGAAAGAAAAAGAAAGGATGAAAAAAAGATTGATTTTAATAAAGTACATTCCTTCTGAAAGTAATGAGACCTCAATTATGCAATTGTGTGTTTCTTCAGAAAACCCCAGGCTCAACTTGGGACAAAATTTAAAGATGGTCTCCTGTCCTTATTCATGTCTACATATCACCCAAGAAGAGGATCCTCAACTCCAATCTAACGTAGGTATCTATTTGCTCCTATATGTATGTGATGTTACTTGAGCACAAGAAGAGTTTTGAATAGTTAATAGAATTATGACTAAAAAAGTATATCTTCAGACATTAGTTCACTGAACAATTATTTTGAGGGGTCTTACTCCTTATCTAGTATGCTACAGCAGATTATTCTTGGGAAGGGTTATTCTAAATACTTACTCTGCACTTCTCCACAAACAAGCTGATGGCTTGTTCACACAGATATTTGAATGGTACACCTGCCATTTTACTACTTAAGGCTCAGGAGAAATGTTGAAGTAATTTCTATATCACAATGTCAAATGTACCAAGAAATAAGTCCCCATAAAATCTTCTTTTGAAATGATTAAACTAAATCTTTAGGCTCTCAAATAAAGTCCTTCATGGTGATACGATGAAACCTACAACTGTATGTTAAAGAGCTAAAAGAATTTAGATTCAATCAGTAAGGAAATCTATGAAAAACATCAGAATTAAAATTATAATATATATAGGAAGATTATTATATATATATAGGAATATTTAGTCATCAAAAATGAACACATCTTACCATTTGCAACAAGGATGGGCCTTGAAGTCATTATGCTAACTGAACTAAGTCTGAAAGAAAAAGACAAATGCTGTATGATCTTACTTATATGTGAAATCAAAACAAAACACCAAACTCATAGAAAAAGAGATCAGACTTGTGTTACCAAAAGGAGGGGTCAGAGTGGGGCTAAAATTTGAGGAAGGTGGTCAAAAGATATAAACTTCCACTCATATGATAAATAAGTACTAGGGCTATAATATACAATATGATGAGTGTAGCTAACAAGGCTGTATGTTATGCAGGGAATTTGTTAAGAAAATAAATCCTGAGAGCTCTTATCACATGGACAAATATTTTTCCTTTATTCTTTTTCTTTTATTGTATCTATATGAGATGATGGATGTTTGCATTTCCCTAATGATTAGTGATGGTCAGTATCTTTTTATGTACTTGCTGACTTTTTATGCATCTTCTTTAGAGAAGTATCTACTTGGTCACTTTTAAAACTGGGTTGTTGTTATGTATTGTTTTGTTTTTTTTTTGTTGTTATTGAGTTGTAGGAGTTCTTCATATGTTTTGAGCATTACCCTCTTATCAAGTATATAGTTTGCAAATTTGTTTTCCAATTCTGTAGGTTGTCTTTTCATTTTGTTGATGCTTTCTTTTGCTGTGCAGAACCTTTTTAGTTTGATATAGTTTTATATTTTGAAGGCTTGTGATTTAGTTATCATATTCAAAAAACCATGCCCAAGACCCATGTCAAGAAGCTTTGTTCCCAAGTTTTCTTACATTTAAGTACTTTATCCATTTCAAGTTAATTTTTGTGAATGGTGTAAGATATGAGTCCAATTTTATTAGTTTACATGTGAATATCTAATTATCCCAGCACCATTTGTTGAATAGACTATCTTTGCTCCATAGAATATTCTTGGCTCCCTTGTCAAATATGAGTTAACCATACAAACTTGGGCTTATTTTTGGGTTCTTGATTCTGTTCCATTGATCTATGTGTCTGTTTTTATACCAGTATCACAATGTTGTGATTTACCTTATGGCTTGAAGACAGGATGTGTGGTGACTTCTGCTTTGTTATTTTTTTTCCTCAATATTTTCTTGTCTATTTGGGGTCTTTGGCAGTTCCATATAAATTTTAGGACTGTTTTTACCTCCTGTGAAAAGTGCCACTGGAATCTCGATAGAGATTGCACTGAATCTATACGTGGCTTTCGGTAGTATTGACATTTTAACAATGTTAATTCTTCCAGTCCGTGAACATTGGATAACTTTCCATTTATCTGTGTTTTCAATTTCTTTCATCAATGCCTTATAATTTTCACCATTGTAGATATCTTTCATCTTTTTAATTTATTCATATTCTACTGTTTTTGATGCTACTACAAATTGGATCAAATTCTTTTTCAGAAATTTGCTTGTTAGTGTATAGAAACACTACTGGCTTTGTATGTTAACTTTTATTCTGCAACTTTCCCAAATTCATTGCCAGATTACTTTTTTTTTTTTTTTTTTCAAATCAAATTGCTGACTGACTTAGGCAAATAATTCACTCAGCTCCTTGCTTTGCTTGAAATATAAAGTTGCACTTTGGGGGGGGGATTATTTGCCTTTATTTTTTTATTTTTTTAATTAATTAATTTATTTTTTAAATTTTATTTTTTAAGGGGCGCCTGGGTGGCTCAGTCGGTTAAGCGTCCGACTTCAGCCAGGTCACGATCTCGCGGTCCGTGAGTTCGAGCCCCGCGTCAGGCTCTGGGCTGATGGCTCAGAGCCTGGAGCCTGTTTCCGATTCTGTGTCTCCCTCTCTCTGCCCCTCCCCCGTTCATGCTCTGTCTCTCTCTGTCCCAAAAATAAATAAACGTTAAAAAAAATTTTTTTTTAATTTACATCCATATTAGTTAGCGTATAGTGAAACAATAATTTCAGGAGTAGATTCCTTAGAGCCTCTTACCCATTTAGCCCATCCCCCCTCCCACAACCCCTCCAGGAACCCTCAGTTTGTTCTCCATATTTATGAGTCTCTTCTGTTTTGTCCCCCTCCCTGTTTTTATATTATTTTTATTTCCCTTCCCTTATGTTCATCTGTTTTGTCTCTTAAAGTCCTCATAGGAGTTAAGTCATATGATTTTTGTCTTTCTCTAATTTCACTTAGCATAATACCCTCCAGTTCCATCCACGTAGTTGCAAATGGCAAAATTTCATTCTTTTTGATTGCCGAGTAATACTCCATTGTATATATATACCACATCTTCTTTATCCATTCGTCCATCGATGGACATTTGGGCTCTTTCCATACTTTGGCTATTGTTGGTAGTGCTGCTATAAACATGGGGGTGCATGCATCCCTTTGAAACAGCACACCTGTATCCCTTGGGTAAATGCTTAGTAGTGCAATTGCTAGGTCACAGAGTAGGTTTTTAGTTTTTTGAGGAGCCTCCATACTGTTTTTCAGAGTGGCTGCACCAGCTTGCATTGGCACCAACAATGCAAAAGAGATCCTCTTTCTCCGCATTCTCTCCAACATCTATTGTTGCCTGAGTTGTTAATGTTAGCCATTCTGACAGGTGTAAAATGGTATCTCATTGTGGTTTTGATTGTATTTCTCCAACATCTATTGTTGCCTGAGTTGTTAATGTTAGCCATTCTGACAGGTGTAAAATGGTATCTCATTGTGGTTTTGATTTGTATTTCCCTGATGATGAGTGATGTTGAGGACTTTTTCATGTATCGGTTGACCATCTGGATGTCTTCTTTGGAGAAGTGTCTATTCATGTCTTTTGCCCATTTCTTCACTGGATTATTTGTTTTTTGGGTGTTGAGTTTGATAAGTTCTGTATAGATTTTGGATACTAACCCTTTATCTGATAGGTCATTTGCAAATATCTTCTCCCATTCTATCGGTTGCCTTTTAGTTTTGCTGATTGTTTCCTTGGCTGTGCAGAAGATTTTTATTTTGATGAGGTCCCAGTAGTTCATTTTTGCTTTTGTTTCCCTTGCCTCCAGAGACGTGTTGAGTAAGAAGTTGCTGCGGCCAAGATCAAAGAGGTTTTTGCCTGCTTTCTCCTCGAGGGTTTTGATGGCTTCCTGTCTTACATTGAGGTCTTTCATCCATTTTGAGTTTTTTTTTGTGTGTGTGTGTGTGTATAGTGTAAGAAAGTGGTCCAGGTTCATTCTTCTGCATGTCGGCGTCCAGTTTTCCCAGCACCACTTGCTGAAGGGACTGTCTTTATTCCATTGGATATTCTTTCCTGCTTTGTCAAAGATTAGTTGGCCATACGTTTGTGGGTCCATTTCTGGGTTCTCTATTCTGTTCCATTGATCTGAGTGTCTGTTCTTGTGCCAGTACCTTACTTCCTTGATGATTACAGCTTTGCAGTATAGCTTGAAGTCTGGGATTGTGTTGCCTCCTGCTTTGGCTTTCTTTTTCAAGATTGCTTTGAGTATTCGGGGGTCTTTTCTGGTTCCATACAAATTTTAGGATTATTTGTTCTAGCTCTGTGAAGAATACTGGTGTTACTTTGATAGGGATTGCATTGAATATGTAGATTGTTTTGGGTAGTATCGACATTTTTTTTATATATATATGAAATTTATTGACCAATTGGTTTCCATATAACTTCCAGTGCTCATCCCAAAAGGTGCCCTCCTCAATACCCATCACCCACCCTCTCCTCCCTCCCACCCCCCATCAACCCTCAGTTTGTTCTCAGTTTTTAACAGTCTCTTATGCTTTGGCTCTCTCCCATTCTAACCTCTTTTTTTTTCCCTTCCCCTCCCCCATGGGTTCCTGTTCAGTTTCTCAGGATCCACATAAGAGTGAAACCATATGGTATCTGTCTTTCTCTGTATGGCTTATTTCACTTAGCATCACACTCTCCAGTTCCATCCACGTTGCTACAAAAGGCCATATTTCATTTTTTCTCATTGCCACGTAATATTCCATTGTGTATATAAACCACAATTTCTTTATCCATTCATCAGTTGATGGACATTTAGGCTCTTTCCATAATTTGGCTATTGTTGAGAGTGCTGCTATGAACATTGGGGTACAAGTGCCCCTATGCATCAGGACTCCTGTATCCCTTGGATAAATTCCTAGCAGTGCTATTGCTGGGTCATAGGGTAGGTCTATTTTTAATTTTCTGAGGAACCTCCACACTGCTTTCCAGAGCGGCTGCACCAATTTGCATTCCCACCAACAGTGCAAGAGGGTTCCCGTTTCTCCACATCCTCTCCAGCATCTATAGTCTCCTGATTTGTTCATTTTGGCCACTCTGACTGGCGTGAGGTGACACCTGAGTGTGGTTTTGATTTGTATTTCCCTGATAAGGAGAGACGCTGAACATCTTTTCATGTGCCTGTTGGCCATCTGGATGTCTTCTTTAGAGAAGTGTCTATTCATGTTTTCTGCCCATTTCTTCACTGGGTTATTTGTTTTTCGGGTGTGGAGTTTGGTGAGCTCTTTATAGATTTTAGATACTAGCCCTTTGTCCGATATGTCATTTGCAAATATCTTTTCCCATTCCGTTAGCTGCCTTTTAGTTTTGTTGGTTGTTTCCTTTGCTGTGCAGAAGCTTTTTATCTTCATAAGGTCCCAGTAATTCACTTTTGCTTTTAATTCCCTTGCCTTTGGGGATGTGTCGAGTAAGAGATTGCTACGGCTGAGGTCAGAGAGGTCTTTTCCTGCTTTCTCCTCTAAGGTTTTGATGGTTTCCTGTCTCACATTTAGGTCCTTTATCCATTTTGAGTTTATTTTTGTGAATGGTGTGAGGAAGTGGTCTAGTTTCAACCTTCTGCATGTTGCTGTCCAGTTCTCCCAGCACCATTTGTTAAAGAGGCTGTCTTTTTTCCATTGGATGTTCTTTCCTGCTTTGTCAAAGATGAGTTGGCCATACGTTTGTGGGTCTAGTTCTGGGGTTTCTATTCTATTCCATTGGTCTATGTGTCTGTTTTTGTGCCAGGGTAGTATCGACATTTTAACGGTATTTGTTCTTCCTATCCAGGAGCGTGGAATCTTTTTCCATTTTTTGGTGCCTTCTTCAATTTCTTTCATAAGCTTTCTATAGTTTTCAGTGTATAGATTTTTCACGTCTTTGGTTAGATTTATTCTTAGGTATTTTATGTTTTTTTGTGCAACTGTAAATGGGATCGATTCCTTGATTTCTCTGTCACTTCACTGTTGGTGTATAGGAATGCAACCAATTTCTGTGCATTGATTTTATATCCTGCAACTTTGTTGAATTCATGAATCAGTTCTAGCAGTTTTTTGGTGGAATCTTTTGGGTTTTCCATATAGAGTATCCTGCCTTCTGTGAAGAGTGAAAGTTTGACCTCCTCCTGGCCGACCTGGAGCCTTTTATTTCTTTGTGTTTTCTGATTGCAGAGGCTAAGACTTCCAATACTATCTTGAATAACAGTGGTGAGAGAAGACATCCCTGTCTTGTTCCTGACCTTAGGGGGAAAGCTCTCAGTTTTTCCCCATTGAGGATGATAATTAGCATTGGGTCATTCATATATGGCTTTTATGATCTCGAGGTATGATCCTTGTATCCCTACTTTCTTGAGGGTTTTTATCAAGAAACGATGCTGTATTTTGTCAGATGCTTTCTCTGCATCTATTGAGAGGATCATATGGTTCTTGTCCTTTCTTTTATTGATGTGATGAATCACGTTAATTGTTCTGCAGATATTGAACCAGCCCTGCATCCCAGGTATAAATCCCACTTGGTCGTGGTAAATAATTTTTTTAATGTATTGTTGGATCTGGTTGGCTAATATCTTGTTGAGAATTTTTGCATCCATGTTCATCAGGGAAATTGGTCTATAGTTCTCCTTTTTAGTGGGGTCTCTGGTTTTGGAATCAAGATAATGCTGGCTTCATAGAAAGAGTTTGGAAGTTTTCCTTCCATTTCTAGTTTTTGGAACAGTTTCAAGAGAATAGGTGCTAAGTCTTCCTTAAATGTTTGGTAGAATTCCCCTGGAAAGCTATCTGGCCCTGGACTTTTGTTTTTCAGCAGATTTTTGATTACTAATTTGATTTCCTTACTGGTTATGGGTCTGTTCAAATTTTCCATTTCTTCATGTTTCAGTTTTGGTAGTGTATTTTTTTCTAGGAATTTGTCCAATTCTTCCAGATTACCCATTTTATTGGCATATAATTGCTCATAATATTCTTTTATTATTGTTTTTATTTCTGTTGTGTTGGTTGTGATCTCTCCTCTTTCATTCTTGATTTTATTTATTTGGGTCCTTTCCTTTTTCTTCTTGATCAAACTGGCTAGTGGTTTATCAATTTTGTTAATTCTTTCAAAGAACCAGCTTCTGGTTTTATTGATCTGTTCTACTGTTTGGTTTTTTTTTTTTTGTTTTTTTGTTTTTTTTTTTTTTTGGTTTTGATAGCATTAATTTCTGCTCTAATCTTTATTATTTCCTGTCTTCTGCTGGTTTGGGGTTTTATTTGCTGTTCTTTTTCCAGTTCCTTAAGGTGTAAGGTTAGGTTGTGTATCTGAGATCTTTCTTCCTTCTTTAGGAAAGCCTGGATTGCTATATACTTTTCTCTTAGGACTGCCTTTGCTGCATCCCAGAGGTTTTGGGTTGTGGTATTATCATTTTCATTGTCTTCCATATACTTTTTAATTTGCTCTGTAACTGCTTGGTTAGCCTATTCATTCCTTAGTAGGATGTTCTTCAGTCTCCAAGTATTTGTTACCTTTCCAAATTTTTTCTTGTGCTTGATTTCGAGTTTCATAGTGTTGTGGTCTGAAAATATGCACAGTATGATCTCGATCTTTTTGTACTTACTTAGGGCTGATTTGTGTCCCAGTATATGGTCTATTCTGGAGAACATTCCATGTGCACTGGAGAAGAATGTCTATTCTGCTGCTTTAGCATAAAATGTTCTGAATGTATCTGTTGAGTCCATCTGGTCCTGTGTGTCATTCAAAGCCATTGTTTCCTTGTTGATTTTTTGATTAGATGATCTGTCCATTGTTATGAGTGGGGTGTTGAAGTCTCCTACTATTATGGTATTACTATAGATGAGTTTATGTTTGTGATTAATTAATTTATATATTTGGGTGCTTTCACATTTGGTGCATAAATGTTTACAATTGTTAGGTCTTCTTGGTCTATAGACCCCTTGATTATGATTATGCCCTTCTGCATCTCTTGATACAGTCGTTAAAGTCTAAATTGTCTGATACACATATGGCTACTCCAGCTTTCTTTTGTTGACCATTAGCATGATGGATGGTTCTCCATTCCCTTATTTTCAATCTGTAGGTGTCTTTAGGTCTAAGATGGGTCTCTTGTAAACAGCATATAGATGGATCTTGTTTTCTTATCCATTCTGCACTTTAATGGAATCTACATGTTGAAAATATCTTCAAACTCAAATATTCTTGATATGTAAGTTGCTTCTATAACTGCTATTTTAGTATTTACAAACTTATTTTTTAATTCCACTATAGTTAATGCAAAGTGTTATACTGATTTTTAATGAAAGAACACCAACTTTAAGAAATAAATGAGATAATAATAAGTATCTACCCAAGGGCTCTAAAATTTTCCCATATGTATAACCCCTTCATTTTCCTTAAAAGTACACACAAATAGGAAAGGTCCTTTGAATTATTTGCTTTTTTACACTAACCCTATCCTTCTTAGAACATACTAGTGTTTTGATATTTTTATACACTTTCAACTTACGATGGTCGGCATATACATTTTAGTACTTTTCCCAATAATGGTGAGGATTCACAGCTATATTGAATGATAAGATGATGGATTTGGTAGGTGAGTGATACTCAAAAGGATAGACATTAGGTAGTCAGGGATCACTTCGCCAATGTTAGTATCATGAGCCTATGTATAAGATTCAAACATGTCCCTGTGTAGAAATGAAGACAGTGTGTTTGTTCAGGCTTCTTTTTTTTATGGGGGAAAAACTATTGTATAAAATAGTTTATTTCTTACTACTTTCCTCCATTTTGAAATCTCTGAGATACAGACTACTTTTCCTCTGCTGGACAAGTAAAATATACTGCTTACAAGAACACAGACTAAACACAGACTATGATCCTTAGGTGTTGTCTCTCTCATCCTATTTCTAGGTCTCATATTTTCTCTTCTCTCGATTCATACAATTAATCAAGAAAACAGTGTAAAACAGAATACCCAGTAGGCGTGTGCAATTGACCTTATAACCTGCTTTCTATTAAATTATAATTTTAGGTCAATATCCTTATCTTTCTATATACTATCCATAGGTGCTATCAGTCAAGACACTTTGGGGCTAATCAAACAAATCTCCATATCCAGTGTAGAGCCACGTTTCTCTCTTTAAAATTCTGTCTGTCTTGGTTTTACAACATCTTATATTTTCACTGCTTTTAAAATCCTTTATTTTTCTAATTTGAAAGGTAATAAATGCTCATTTTGGAAACCTAACATTTTTTAAACTTGAAAGGATCATTAATTATCCAATCACTCTAAGATGGCCACTATTAATGATGTATAGTCCTCAAGACTTCATTTCTACCCACATGTACAAACTGAGATCACAGATTTTCATCTGAGCATCAACAATCCTTAACACTTTGCCAAAATTGTTTCATCTGTTACTCCACTTGGTTGCAGGGTGGAGGAAGAAGTCAGCACTAGAGTCTTTGGAAAGGAATCCTGGACATCTTTTCAATTTATCCATAAATATTTACAAACAGAGCTCTAAAGTTAAGGGATTTTTAAAACCTAAATACAATCCTATGGACCCTGTGACAAAATTAATACATAATCAACACATTATAATCCCTTAGCATCAACTAAAATGCAGTCCATTGATCAATGTAGCCTGCACTCTCAGAAAGGTCTTTTATTCAAATTAGGATCTAAACAAGTGAAAGCAATCTATTCAACAAGCACTGCCCCCCCTCTGCCCCCCAACACAAAAACCACACAGGTGTCTGCTCTTGGCCCTAACTCTGTTTTTCTGGGTCATAGTGCCCTACATTCTCAGAAAATAGACCTCAACCACAAAACACATTCTTCTCTAATTTGACCACAACCCACACCCCAGATGAGCCCCTGACAAAAGCCCTTCAAGAAACCTGCTCTACCTGGCAAGAGTTGAGCCTTCCCACACCGCTTGCCCTATCAGCACAGCTGCAACCCTCTCACATCCTGCAAAAAATCCCTTAGAAGGCCCAGCCTGTCAGAAACTCAGCTGACATTTCTCTACATGTCTGGCGCCTCTCCTCCCTTGAAGATGAATATACTCTGTCCTGCTTGTTGCTCCACTCTGTGCAATTCTTTGCCACCTGCATCACCAGCCACCCGAAAAAGGTACACAAGTTCCATTTTGTTGATGTGTCTCTCAAGGTTCTTTAGTATGTATGTAACAATGCTTCCTTCTTTATTTTTCTCCCTGACATTTATTGGTTGAAAAAATGAGTTATTTGCTCTGTGGAATTTTTCGAATGGTGTATTTTGGCAATCGCGTCTTCATGGTGCCGTAACTTGATTTTGTATCCCCTGTACTTCCTATAAAGTGGTAATTGGATCTAAAACAGGATTTCCATCCCCCCCAAATTTCTTCAATGATGAAAATATTGTCTGTGCTTGTGTATGCTATCTGAAATGTTAGCCACAAGCTACATGTAGCTATTAAGTACTTCAAATGTGGCCAGGATGACTACAGAATAAACTCTAAATTTATTTAACTTAAATTTAATATTAAATAGACATATATGTCTAGTAATTTACATATTGGATGGTAGAGAAAGGGCTTGATTAGATTCCAGAGATTCTACATATTCATATATATGATATACATCTGTATATTGCATATAATATAAACATTTTTAATAATACCTTAGAATTAGTATTGTGTTCTTCTAACACATGACCTCAGGACTCCCACTATAAGGATGGTAAGACTGATCAGTGGGGTAAGGCATTGTTAACCTGATCCCTCCACTTGCAACTTTTCAGCCACAGTTCCTGCCTCCTTAAATCGTTGTTACCTAGATCCATTATTTCATGAGGGGTGAAAAAGATAGTGATTTTCTAACTTCATCCTATCTGAATTTATTCATTGTAGTTCTTCTATGAAGGAGGACATTCCCTAGGTAATTCCTTGGTTAACATGAAATATAATTTTATATGACATGTAGAAAAAATCCTTGGTTATCTATCCTATTTACCATTTTTTATTATTATGAACTAATGATTTATTTTTGTTGTGTTTTATTCCATTTCTATGATTAATCTTTTGGCTAGTCAGATTGTTTCATCTTAGATAGGAGTTCCTTCTATTGTTTGCCATGTCCTTTTTAGAATACATTTTTTACTGTAATGACATATATATGTATTATATACATACTGTATATATACAGTAATACATGTATATGTATATATAAAACTTAGCATTTAACCATTTTTAAATGTACAATCCGGTGGCTCTAAGTGCATTCACAGTGTTGTGAAATCATTACTGCTATCCATTTCCAGAACATTTTTATCATTCCAAACAGAAATTTGTACCCATTAAATGGTAATTCACCATTGCCCCCTCCCTCAACCTTTAATAAATCCTTTTGTGTCCTACTTACTGCAATTAATATAAAACTTTCATGGTTCATTTATGTTTTAGTATTCATCCCACTTTTATTCATTTTTGAGACTGAATAACATTCTACTATATTTATATGCAACTTTTTCATTATTATTTGCTCATCTATTGATAGACACATGGGTCCTTTCCACATCTGGTCTACTGTGAATAATGCTTTTATAAACACGAGTACACATCATTTGTTTTAATCCTTTTCAGTCCTTCTGAGATACACCCAAGAGTTGAGTTGCTGGATCATGTGACAATTATGTCTAACTTTTGGAGATCCACGAAACTGTCTTCCACAATAGCTGCACCATTTTACATTCCCAGCAGCGATGCACTAGGGTTTTCCAGTTACTTCAAATCCTTGCCAACAAGTTATTTTTCTTTTTTTAAAAAGTCAACCAAATACTTGTGAACTGGTATCGTATTGTGGTTTTGATTTTCCTTTCCCTAATAACTAATTATTTTGAGCATCTTATGGACATATTGGTACACCTTCTTTGGAAAAATCTCTGTTCAATCTCTTGTCCAGTTTTTAAGTAAGCTGGTTTTGTTGTTGAGTTTGAGGAGTTCCCTTATCAATTCTGGATATTAATCTCTTACCAGATTTGTGATTTACAAATGTTTTTTCCCATTCTATGGTTGTCTCTTTTCCTGTTGAAACTGTTGATTTTATGCACAAAAGTTTTTAACTTTTATCAAGTCCTATTTGTCTATTTTTTGTTATTGCCTGTGACTTTGGTGTCATACTTATGAAACCACTGCCAAATCAATGTTGTGAAGTTTTTTCCTTATGTTTTCTTCTTTGAAATTTATGGCTTTAGTTCTTCCACTTAAGTGTTTGATCCATTTTTGAGCTAATTTTTGTGTATATTGTTAGGTAAGGGCTCAAAGTCATTCTTTTACATGTAGACATCTAGTCTTTCAAGCATCATTTGTTGAAAAGACTGTCCTTTCCCCCATTAAATGAATTTAGCATTCTCTTTGAAAACTATTTGACCATCCAGGAATGGTTTATTTCTGGGCTCTCTAGTCTATTCCATTGGTCTATATGCCAGTACCCCACTGTCTTGGTTACAACAGCTTTGCAGTAAATTTTGAGATCAAGGAGTGTTAGTTAACTAACTTTGTTCTTTTTCAAGATTGTTTTGACTTTTCAGGGTCCCTTGATTCCATAGAAAATTTAAGATAGTGGGGCACCTGGATGGCCCAGTCAGTTGAGCATTTGACTTTGGCTCAGGTCGCCATCTCCTGGTTTGTGAGTTCAAGCCCCGTATCAGGCTCACTGCTGTCAACGCAGAGCCTGCTTCAGATCCTTTGTCCCTCTCTCTCTGCCCCTCCCCTCCTTGTGCTTTCCCCCCAAATAAATAAATATTTAAGAAAAAGAAAATTTACAATGGATTTCTCAAGTTTTAAAATTAGACTTTTTTATATGTGTGGAATTTATTTCTGGAATCCCAACATTGTTAGGAGTTTTAATAGGGATTACACTGGATCTCTAAAGTTACTGTAGGTAGTATGAACATCTTAAAAATATTGTTTTCTAATTCATAAAAATGGGATATCTTTCCATTTATTTATGCTTTCTCTTAATTGCATCTGATTTTTATGTTGATTTTTAATCCTACTACTTTGCTGAGTTTGCTCATTAACTTGATTTTTTTTTGGGGGGGGGGGGTGAAATCCTTAGTGTTTTCTACATAGAAGATCATGCCATCTTGTGAAAGGAGACAATTTACCTCTTTCTTTCCAATTTTTTTTCCTAGCTGTTCTGGTTGGAACTTCTAATACTATGTTGAATAGAGGTGCTAAAAGCAGACGTCCTTGTCTAGTTCCTGACCTAAGTGGAAAATCTTTTTCCATCATCTTTCACTATTGAGTATGATGGTAGCTGTGAGTTTTTCATCGATGGCTTTTATCTTGTTGAAGAATTTGTTTTTTATTCCCAGTTTATCCAGTGTTGCGGTCATGAAGGAATATAACATCTTTGAAATACTTTTTCTGCTTCAACTGATATGATCATGTGGGGTTTTTTTTCTTCCCTTTATTCTGTTAATGTGGTATATTACATTGATTGATTTCCATACATTGAATGTCCTTGCTTTCCAGGAATAAATTCCATTTGGTCTCAGTGTATAATTCTTTAACATGCTGCTAAATTTAGTTTGCTAGTATTTTGCTGAGTATTTCTCTATCAGTGTTCACAAGGGATATTGGTCTCATATTGTATTTAAGTTTTTTGTGTCAATATTAATAAGTAAAACTGATGTGTAAAGTTTGTTTTATGCAATCTTTGTCAGGTTTCACTATTTTAGCATCAGAGAAAGACTCTGGAATTTTTCCTTATTTTCCTAAAAAGCATTGACTTAATATATATGTAAATAATGTATTCTTTGTTAGAACCATCAACTATCTTTAAACTATCTTTATGTCTATATCCATTATCTTTCATCCATATGTTTAGAAATTGTTAGTTTCCCATTTTCTCTCGCATTCTCAGAGTTTTAAAATTTATCCTCCATATCATTTATTTATGGATTAATTCTTTACAGTTTCTATTTTTACTTCCTCTATATTCTTTTATATTTATCTTTCCTTTGCCCCCATGTTCTTTTCTTAACTCTTTATTTTCCTTTTTATTTCTGTCTGCTTTTGAGCAAACTTCATTTGTTATCTCATTCTAAACCATTATCCTCTTAATTTTAATTATATTATAAATTTCAAGTTTCCTTAAATTTTAGCGAGAACAAAGCAGAATTACTTCTGAAATTACTTATTTTCTTGTGGTTAATCTTTTCTCAATTTGTAATCATCCCATGCATCGCTTTTTTGTTGTCTTGTTTTCTTGTTTTTAATGTTGCACAATGTTTTTATAAACTTTATGATCACTTAGAGCTTAGACAATAAGTCTTTCCAGGTAGAGGATTTTTCAGAAACAGGCTTAGCTTGTTTCATAAACAGGCTTAGCCTGTTCCCTTTCCCTACCTACAAATATTTTAATCTGGAAAGGGTTTTGTGTGTTGTTTTAAATGATAAAGTGTCATTATCAGTTTAGCAAATCAATGTTTTGAGGAGAGTAGATAGAAAACTTGAGTTCATGGATATCTTTGCAGTAAAACATTATTTAAGAAATGCAAAGGCAAAGAACTCACAAGTGACTGAACAGTTTAAACAGAAACCACAACCTCCAATAAACATACTGTTGAAACACAACCCATTTCTTCCTACCTCACCTCGTGTTTTCAAAATATTTATTTGTTTTTGAGAGAGAGAGAGTGTGTGAGCAGGAGGGGTGGGGGGGGGAGCAGGGGAGGTGCGTGGGAACAGAGGATCCCAAGCAAGCTCTGCATAGAGAGTGCAGAGCCCCATGTGGGCTCATTTGAGATCAAGACCCGGGCTGAAGTCAGAGGCTCAGCTGACTGAGCCACCCAGGCACCCCTTACCTGGTGTTTTTTAAATGACTGATTGCCTGGCTGAGGTAGTGTGTGTACATTTTCCCATTTTAAAGTTATGTCCCACTTCTCCATGCTGTAGTCTTTGGAAGGAAGTCAGTACACTGAGCCTACATTTAAGGAGTCAAGAGTCTTGCTTTTCTGCCTTGGGGACAATAGATCTACATAATTATTTGGAATTCTTTCACATGGAAGATTTGTCCATCTCTCATTTATTTAGCCAGTCATTTTATTTATATCGGTATGGACTTGTAGGTATTTATTTTACACATAGGGCTAAACTCCTAATACTGTATTTATCAAATTATTCCAGTTTTGGCCATAGGGGGTGCCTTCAGATAAGCTCCAGTGTCCCTATGGCATGTCTCCCTGATTATGGGTGATTTTTTTTTCTTAGTATTTACTTACTTTCAGTTACTACAAGAAGCTCCAGACTTATCCCCTGCCCTAGTCCTACAATCAACCCATTCTCCAGGGAGATCTGCCTCCTTTTATTGGAGAATGGTATTAGAAAATGAGTTCTGGATACAAGGTGTGCTCATTGTTATTGGACCCTCAGATTATTGAGCAAGAAATATGTATGTATAAATTCTAACGTGTATATGTATTTGTCTAGAAATAGGTCTATATGCAACAACTTGTATTTATATTAAGGTAAACATGACTTCATACTGATGTCTTTAAATCTCATCAGCACATAGATCATTTTAGCTATCTCCCCTTGGTTATCTGTAAATTCCCACTTCTGAGGTGTCTTTTTAACCCATCATCCACCCCTTGAAGGAGTCGTGCCTGATCTGCCCTGATGTTGCTGTCATGTGTCTAAGTGAAATCATGATGACTTTCTACTTGGTGTAGTCACTGCTTAACTCCTGATCCCTTGGTACAGATGCTTTCAATGGAAACTGACTGTTAGTGTTAACCATGTAATATGTTGCCAGCCTCTCCAGGAGCCCTGCCTTGTCTCCAGGCCAAAAAGAATGCTGACAGTAATATTCCGTTAAGAAGTACTCTATTGATTTCTGTGATGCTCTTCTAATTTCTCAGGAGATATTGTCTCTTGGTGTCTTATCTGTGGTCCAACCTTAATTTCAAGGTTTATCCCCAGTGATGATGTTGTTACCATAATGGAAGTCTACATATATCACATGTGATTAGGCTTAAAGCAGAATCGGGGTTTTTGTTTAATTTTTTTTAATGTTTTTATTTATTTTTGAGATAGAGACAGAGCATGAGCAGGGGAGGGGCAGAGAGAGAGGGAGACACAGAATCCAAAGCAGGCTCCAGGCTCCAGCCCCAGGCTGTCAGTACAGAGCCCGATGCGGGGCTTGAGCTCATGGACCGTGAGATCGTGACCCCAGCTGAAGTCGGACGCTTAACCGACTGAGCCACCCAGGCACCTCTGTTTGGTTTTTGTTTTTGTCTATAAGCATCCTGATGCATGTCCCCCCTGGGATGGGTAACATTAAGGGATTGGAATATAGGCAGAATCCCCTTTGCAATGAACCAGCTTGTTATTATCCTAAGTGAAAGGCAAATGTGTGCTGGTGAAATATTAGTTTTTTGACTCTGGAGGTGGGATAAGAAGGTTGGAGACATTCCCAGGTTTATTCTGGGAAGCTACATTCAAATTTCAATTCAATTCCTAGTTAATAAAGAGAAAAATGCATGTGAGGAAACTGTCCTACATTTCAACTTATACATTATTCGGTGGATTTCTAGTGCTTGTTCCTTTTGCCTCTCAGTTAATCATAGCAGCTACTAGTTTCCTACCTCCTAAATAGCTTTTCTCTTTCTTTGTCCCAGCCTATTATTACTTGTACCGGACTTCTCTCATGCTTCTCTCACACAGCTCTAACTCTACTTACCTATTTCTCACTTTCTGGTGTCTTTGATGAACAGGGCATTTTTCTGTTCCCTCAGAATTAATTATTTTCAAGTAAGAATAACTCTTGTAGTCCCAAGGTGCAAGTGAGTAAGGACTCACCATTCCTACTGCCTTACTTAGTTTGGGAAGATTTTATGCTCCCTATTCCTCTGCTTGGTTGCAACACACCATGTGGCTTTTGCTAATGTTGAAGGTAACAATGTGTTTTTAATCTAATTTACTAATGTGGAACAGCTTTCTTCTGAATCACAGTGGTGTAACCATTGACAACCAGAGCTTTGGCTCATGGTGAGTGTGAGTGCGTAGGATCAGGAAATAAAATTTTCCAGTATCTCACTATCCCAATTTAATCTTTATCAATCTTAGTGAATTAATTAGCAAGTAGTAAGTGGTGCTATATCAGTAAACGTTTATGAACAATTATGTAGTTTCTTTGAATGCTTATCATCCAAAAGCCACGCCATCGAGTTCAATCGGGCTTTCATTGTTGTTCTCACTTATTTTATTGGATTATTTTTAGCCATTCTTCTCCACATCTTCCATTACACTGTCATGCTAACAACTGACATTATCCCTTATTCACCTAACACTCTTTTTCCCCCCTCCAGATATATGCTCTTATGCTTCTTTTCACGGGAGAGGTGTCTTACATTCTAAAATGAATCTCTTCTATATTGACTGTTTCTCATGAGACCCTTTTGAGGGCATCGATAGCATTTCTGTCTCTTCTCTTTTTTGCTTTGATATAAGCTCAAATCTCCCTTGATTTAGGGGGGAGAAAACGACTCAAACATTTGACTATTTTGAACTATGAGGCTACCACCTTGCACTCCTTTTGTTTGCTGCCAGTTTCTTAAATCTTGGTTTCCTATGCTTCTCCACCCATTTTCTTCAGCGTCCTGAAATCTGGCTTCTCTTCCCATCACTGGACCAATAATACTCCTGCAGAAGTCATCAATGGCCTTGTTATCTATTTCATGACATCCCGACTGCTCATTATTTTTGTCTTGACATTGTCAGATTGACTTTTGGTTTCTCTTGGTCGGTTTTCATGACACAAAAGTGCAGTGTTCTCTTTATCATTTCCCTTTTCTGATTTCTTCTCCTTCTTGTTATCTCCCTACTCCCTAACTATAGCTATTCTAAAAATTAGTTCTCATTAATTCTGCTCTCTTTTATTTATACTGCCTTCTACATATGAACTCATCCACACTCAACAATTCAACCATGGGGATGACTTAAAGTCTTTGTAGGCAAGACCTATCTCCTGAATTTCAGCCTTGGATTACCAAGTGGCCATTTTCATTTGGTTGCACGCTTCATCTCCAGCTGAGAATCTCTAAATTAGAAATACTTTTCTTTCTCTGGCCCCTAAATTGACTCATCTTCCTATTTCTGTATTTCTGATAGGATTTTTAGCATTGTGCTTGATGCACAGGCTATCCAAAATGTCAGACTTTTGTGGGTCTCCATTTCTCTTTCTGTCCATATTACTTAGATATCTTCTTTTCCTTAAATTCTTATGGTTTCCACCACTGCTCATGATTTGGCTCACCATGCCTACCTTATTGCCTTAAACACTAAAGCAAGACCCCTCATCTACAACTTATCTTTGTATCAAAATGCACTTGAGAACTGAGAAGATTCTAATTTTCTTACAGTAACACTTTTATCCCAAAATAAGCTCTCCTCCAAAAGCATGCATGCCTTCTTTATGGCCTGCACAGGAGACACCCAAGTATAAAAGTCTTTGAATGACACATAAGAAAAAAAATATATGGGAAGATTTTTAGGGGTCTTTAATCATGGAACTATGTAAAAATAATGAAGTAAAATATTAATTTGTTTTCATTATATTTTGGTGGATGGATTAGTGGGATTGAGCCTGGAGGCAGTCATACCATCTGGGTGTTATTGTGATAATCCTCAAATGATAAGAATTTAAAATGACATAGTGGAAAGACCAACCCAGGACTAAAAGGAGAAATCATCCAGTGTTGGAGATTGATGTACTGGCTGTGCGGATGAAGGAAAGGAAAAAAAAAAAACCAAACAAACCTAGAAATGACTGCCAGTTTCGAGGACAGGACAGTGGTACGTAAAACTATGGGAAAATTAAATGTCTAGCAAACTAAGAAAAAGAACTGTATGGGAATAGAGTAGGTTTGTGATTTCTACTTAAAATAGATAGTGCTACTGATACCCTCGAATAAGTAGTCAAACAGACCACCTGAGATACGTTAGGGACTTTTAATCAGGGGATACCTTGTCTGAGCAATTTTTATGCTTTTCCCAAAATAAAACATCATAGAGCTATACATGGGTAACAGTTCTTCAAGCTAAAGAAGGTGAACTGCCGCTTGAGAGGAGGTAGACACTACAGGTTTCAATCTTGCCTCAGGTTCAGAAAGAATAATCACAGACAAGAAATTATCAAAATTAAGATAAATATAAGCAAAGATTCCTTTATACCTGAAGGTATTCCCATCTTGTTTCTTTTTGAGTCAGTCAAGGAGGTGAGGAAGAGAGGAACTGTTAATTCGTTCTCATTATTTACGTTCCATGAAGTGTCAAGTTTTTTAATGATGTTCACACTTACTACCCTTTCCACCCACTAATTCCTTTATTACTCCTCCTGTTCACTTTGTCTTTATCAGTGTTGGGATTTCAATCATGACTCTTTTTTTTTTTTTTTTTTTGGTTAAAGGAATGCTTTTGCTAACAAAATACACACACACAGATCACAGAACTCCATGAAGAGTTGTCACTCTGGCTTTATGTACTCTTTCCAAATTATTTGTTTTTAAGTAAAATTTAAACAATTTTACACCTGCCTAACTCAAGCAGACTAGCTCCTATCTAGGATTCAGGGAATTTCAGCCCGAATTCTAGGCAAAGAAAATTATTTCAAATGTGATACAAGCCCATGATAAAAATTTGGAGTCAAAAGGAAGAGAGTAAGAGACAGAACCCAGGCTCTTAGGCCAATATTAACCATTCCACTGTCCAGGAAGCTCCCAAGAACCCTGTGCTCTACACCTGAGTCCTCCAGCCTAGGACACACTGTGTAGGTACGCTGTGACATACTCCTGGTAACTCTAAGGCTCAAATGTGTTCACTTCAGGATCCCTTTATGGGGTGCAGGACGTAGAAGGCTTCCAATTGCTTGAATAGCTTCAGTAGGGCCATCACATATCTCACTGTCAAAAGTAGGGTTTCTATTTAAAAGAAGTCTATTTCTGGTCACCAACTCATTTGCCCAACTTCAGTGAAATGGCACAGAAATTCATTTGGAGACTTTTATGCTCATGCATGTATGTGTAGATGTACATGGGATCCCATACCTCATACATGGTATCTTTCTCCTGCTTCAAGTAGTAGCTTTACTTCTTTATCATTCTATTGTCTTCTGACTATAGATAGCTAGACTCTTTTGCCTCTTACTGTATATTAAAGATAAAGATAAAGACTTAAGAATTAATATGTTTTAACAGAAGTCATACTTCAAACAACAGATAGTCATCCAAATGTCCAAAGAGGAGAAAACAATCTGGAAATGCAACCAGAATCATGTTGTTTTGGGCCTGCCTTCGACAAGATTAAACATTCTGTACCCTCTGAACCTCCCAAACCTTTTCCATCACTGAAACTTAACTATTCTTTGTCCCATCTTTTGGTATCCAAATAGTATAGTGATATAATAGCCCTAAGATACTGTTAGCTGATAATCCCTTTAATATTTTAACCTCTGAACACTGTATCTTCCATTTGAAACAAGAGATCTTAATGTCTCAATTAATGAAATCGATAATATATACATGTTTGGGTTATTGCAAAAGATATTTAGGTACAAAGGCCATCAATTCCTTTACTCAAACGCTCCTAATGTATCAGTTTTATAAATGGTATTGACCTTCTTAAAGAAACATCTTTTGACTTCACTGATTTTTTTCTCTTGTTTTTCTGTTTTCAATTTGATTGATATCTTCTCTGTTCTTCAAATATAGGTGGCCTCCTCCACCAATGCTTAAGTGAGAGCGTGCATTAGAAATTCAATGACTGCCTTACGTTACCCTGCTCTGAACCCTAAGTCCATATCTCATGCTTGCACCACTACATACCTCTCCACTAGGCTAGGGGATAATCAAACAAATACTCGTGTGAATACAACTGTATGCTCATTGAAGTTCATTGAAGGAAGTCAGTTCTGGAGCTTCTCAGGACCCTCTAATCCACTTTACTTATCTTTTCCTCTAACCAACTGGGGAGCTTTTGAATACGTGCATGAAAGACAAAAGGCTATCCTGTCTCTTTTCCTAGAGGCAATGCAACCAAGTATGCCACTGTCACCAGATAAGAAAATGAGTTTCTGCATATCGTTTCCTGGGCCCACGTTACTGACTTGGTGAACTTTGCATTGGAAGCGAAGCCAACCCAGGATAAGCATAGTCTTACCTCACACTTTACAAAGCCAGTAGGATTTCAAATTACAGCAAGGTCTCTCCAGGGTCAAGTTCATCATCATTTCAAATGAAGTTGCACGTCTCTTTCCCTTCAAGTTGAATGAACAAAAAATGTCAACTTCAGATTATTGCTCAGCATCTTTTAAAGAACAAACATAATTACATACCTCTTATGTGTCAGGTACTGCCTAACCATATGCATTATTTTCTCCCATGTTCACAACTTTGGTGGGAGAGGTTGAGTCATCAGGACCCACTTTTCATTGTCAAGTCACTTTGTGATCTCAGTAATTTAAAAGAAAAAGACCGATGTACCTAGAAATAACTCTGGAGGTTTTATATTCTGTGAATAGCCCAAAGAACGACATGGGAGGCTGTCAATGCAGATTATAATAAGACTTAGATACACCGCAAAAACCCCTTCCTGTAGCAGAGCATTACTCAGACCTTCTTTCCAATTTCAGCTCTTTGCCAAGACAACATCATAACCACCCACAGCATATGACAGGGCCTGGAAGGATTATACCAGGAGAGACAGGTCAAATCACCTGTCACTGCTCCATTTGTCTGCTACCGGAAAGATGCTGGATCTTCAGGTTGTGATTTCTTAACATTTCTGAAACTGTTTTTACAAGACACTGTAGCACCTGTGCCTCTCCCCGGAGCCATCCTCAATTGATACAAATGTCCACAACCACTGGATCCTGTTTACCAAATACATGAGAGGTAAAAAGAATGTTAAGACCAAATGGGAGTAGAGGCTACGAGGAGAAGCCTTTATTGAATGGATGTAGAAAAACAGAGGAATGTATTATTTCTCAAACCAGCAAGGCAGGAACCTTAAACCTGGAACAGCAAAGATTCCAGATTCTCACTGCTTCAGTGAGAAGCACAGAATACACCCTCAACTCTGATCCAGGCCCTTGATATCAACTTCAAGCACTTTTACCATGACTATAAATGCGCAGTATAATGACAAAAATTCATACAACGTATTTCTTTTATTATTTTTAAAAGTTTATTTTGGGGAGAGAGAGAGAGAGGGAGAGAAGGAGGGGGGAAGCATGAGTGGGGGAAGGGCAGAGAAAGAAGGAGAGAGAGAATGCCAAGTAGGCTCTACACTGTCAGGCCAGAGCCCCATGTGTGGCTCCAATGCACGAACCATGAGATCATGACCCGAGCCAAAATCAAGAGTGAGATGCTTAGCCGACTGAGCCACCCAGGTGCCCTTGCACAACTTATTTCTAAACCATCAAGTGGAATTTTGCCCCAAAGCATGAAAGCTCCATCTGGGTAAGGACTCTCTCTCAGTGAATACTTTCCTTCATACTGAGTTTCACATGAAGTTTCCTTCTTAATTTCAGATTCATCTTGCCTAACATTTGTAATGAATCTCTTTCTTTTATTCCAGGTGCAAACACTAGAATTCTTGCTGAACCTTTTGTTGTCTTTCTCTAGTAAGCACTACTGTATACATGGCATAAACTGATTTTATTTTTTTAAAAAAATTTCTTTTTCAACATTTATTATTTTTTTGGGGGGGGACAGAGAGAGACAGAGCATGAACGAGGGAGGGGCAGAGAGAGAGGGAGACACAGAATCGGAAACAGGCTCCAGGCTCCAAGCCATCAGCCCAGAGCCTGACGCGGGGCTCGAACTCACGGACCGTGAGATCGTGACCTGGCTGAAGTCGGACGCTTAACCGACTGCACCACCCAGGCGCCCCTGGCATAAACTGATTTTAAATACTCACTTGACTTGGGTTGCCTGGGTGGTTCTGTCTGCTAAGCATCCGACTCTGGTTCAGGTCATGATTTCACAGTTCCCTGGTTCAAGCCCCGTGTAGTGCTCTGGGCTGACAGCTTGGAGCCTGGAGCCTGATTTGGATTCTCTATCTCCCTCTCTCTCCGCCCCTCCCCTGTTCAGGTTCCATCTCTCTCTCTCTAAGATAAATAAACATTTTTTAAAAAATTTACTCATTTGACTCAATAAATGAGAACTTTGCAAAGAAAAATCTCACCAATTACAGAAATTTTTTCATTTTTTCTTCCACTTCCTGTGGTCTATTTTCTCCTCTAACTAAAGAAATTAGTTTAAAAAAATGAGGACCGTTCCATGGACCTTTTATTTATACTGTACCCTTGCACTTGGCTGGATATAAAATGACAACCTCCAGCTCTATCTTCCCCTTTACATAACAGTGATATTGTTTCCTTTGAAAAAAAGGCAGATAAAGCCTAGTGGAACTTCTACTTTGGGGCCTATCCACAGGTGTTACAAAGTTCAGGATTTGAGTACCAGAAGCAAGTTGTGTTACATCCAGTGTTCCAGTCAAGGGAAGGTTAAAATGGCAGGTTTTCTGTGTTGTTGGCATCTGTAGACACATGATTTCTGTTCAATTATACAACAGAACTTGTTACAATTCATGAGAATGTTGTTTACAGTTTGGATTGCTTACAACTTTGAAGCACTTATTGGAGAACGGAATGCTACACATGACATAATAAGTGACCCTGATACAATGGACTCTTTCCCTACTATCCTGAAGACAGAAATCTGGTATCTCCATCTCAAGTATTTTTTTCTCAGATTTAGCACAGGCTTCATGAAATTAATATATGTTTGGGCATCATTAAGGAAAGAAAAGGATGATAGTTCTTATCAGGCATCTCCCTTGACTGGGTAGGTGAACAAGACTGTGGTTTCTCTGTGTCTCCAATAACAAGAGTTTACTGAACGCTTACTATGGAATATTGGGTTGAGAACACTCTGAACCTCCCAGAGACCCAGAGGGTCACAGTCACCCTTGTATTCCCAGCACCTAGCACAGTGCCTGACACCACAGTACTACTTAGTGATTTTCTTTTAAATTGCTTTGGGATAACTAAGAAGAAAAGAAGACTTCTCTCACCAAGTTTGCAATCTTACTGAATACATTTAACATGTACAGAACAGCGCATGAGAAAAATTGCAAGGAAGCAGGTACATCCTAACTGAAGGAAACAGCCAACTTCAAAGTTTAAAAGAAGCTTAGCATATGGACTATCCTTCTGTGGACCAAGTCCTGTTGTTCCTGTATCTAACACGGAACCTCTAGAAATGGACCTCTAAGTGGTTTGTGAATGGAACCAGATCAGAATATCAAGATGACAAAGATCTAAAGATCTTTCAAGAAAACAGATTATTCATTTTTGGTAAATAAATGAATTTGAATTGTCAACATTGGACATAATGAAGGGAGAAGGTAACACTTATCGTTACCTTGGAAAGAAATCCAAGAGTTTGTGGCTGATTATCTTTTAGAAGCTTTTGTCTGTTTGTTTGTTTTGGCAACCAAGGGTTTCACTAAATATCCAGACTATCAAATTCCAATGGCATTGGATATTTCTTGAGAAATTTCAGGATATAAAGGGGGCAAGCAGGTTAGACATTAAAAATCTTCTTAAAGTGGGGCGCCTGGATGGCGCAGTCGGTTAAGCGTCCGACTTCAGCCAGGTCACGATCTCGCGGTCCGTGAGTTCGAGCCCCGCATAGGGCTCTGGGCTGATGGCTCGGAGCCTGGAGCCTGTTTCCAATTCTGTGTCTCCCTCTCTCTCTCCCCCTCCCCCGTTCATGCTCTGTCTCTCTCTGTCCCAAAAATAAATAAACGTCGGAAAAAAATTTTTTTTAATCTTCTTAAAGTAAGGACTTCTAAAGAGAAAGAAGTCGAATATGGTAGCTTTAAACAGTATACATGAAGTAATACAAAGTAATACAAATGCCCAGAAACGATCTAACATAACCCGGTGACAAATCCATTGTAATTACTTAAAGGCCTTGATTTTTTTTTAAGTTTTTTTTTTTTTAGTTTTATTTATTTATGAGAGAGAGAAAGAGAGCAAGTGCACAAGAGGGGGAGGGGCAGACAAAGAGGGAGACAGAGAATCCGAAGCAGGCTCCAGGCTGAGCTGTCCACATAGAGCCCGACATGGGGATCGAACTCAGAGACCCCAATCATGACCTGAGCCAAAGTCAGATGTTACTGACTGAGCCACCCAGGTGTCCCAAGGCCTTGATTTTTTTAAACAATGCATTTAGGTATTATTTACTGAGATTAGTTAGTTCATACAAGCACAGAATTTTCCAGAACTTTAGTCTCACTCCCCTCCTAGTATTCCAGGGGTACCATCTCCTTCCCCAGCTTTTATGGATTTTTTCAAAATACTTTATGCCTACCCAAGCACATTTACATATTTATACATATACAGACAAATCCATATATACATATATATACACACATACACACACATATTTTTATTTTTTTACTTTAAAAATTTCTTTAAAATCTGAAATACTTTGGGACCCTTGGGTGACTCAGTTGGTTAAGCATCCGACTTGAGCTCAGATCATAATCCCATGGTTTTTGAGTTCAAGCCCCATGTCAGGCTTTGCACTGACAGCTTAGAGCCTGGAGCCTACTTTGGGTTCTCTGCCTCCCCACCACCCCCCTTCTCCCTTCTCCTCCCCTGCTTGTGTTCTCTCTCTCTCAAAAAATAAACATTTAAAAAAATCTGAAATATTTCAATATACAGAAACTGCATAATATAGTAGATAACCTGCACTTAACACATAGATTTTGAAGCCTAACTTTTTTGTGATTTTCATCTCAAATATAATTATTTTTTTCATTTAAAAAAAATTTTTAAATGTACGTTTATTTTT
The DNA here is from genome assembly GCF_022837055.1 of Prionailurus viverrinus. Lineage (NCBI taxonomy): Eukaryota > Metazoa > Chordata > Mammalia > Carnivora > Felidae > Prionailurus > Prionailurus viverrinus. The sequence goes on from NC_062567.1 coordinate 12,021,999, forward strand.
GAGAGAGACAGAGCGTGAGCAGGGGAGGGGCAGAGAGAGAGGGAGACACAGAATCCGAAGCAGGCTCCAGGCTCTGAGCTGTCAGCACAGAGCCTGACGCGGGGCTTGAACTCACAAACCACAAGGTCATGACCTGAGCTGAAGTCAGATGCTTAACCGACTGAGCCACCCAGGCACCCCTCAAATATAATTTAAAAAATTTTTTAAATGTTTATGTATTTTTGAGATAGAGAGAGAGAGAAAGAGCATGAGCAGGGGAGTGGCAGAAAGAAAGAGGGAGACACAGAATCTGAGGCAGCTCCAGGTTCTGAGCTGTTATCACAGAACCCGACCCTAGGCTAGAACTCACAGACTGGGAGATGGTGACCTGAGCGGAAGTTGAGCATTCAACCGACTGAGCCACCCAGGCGACCCTATAATTTTTTAAAGAAATAGAATGCCAGAGATACAGTTGATCCGCCAATAACTCGGTTTTCTTTTCCTTCCCTGAAGTTAACATTAGCGTGAAATCAATGTGTATGCATGCTATCCAACCTTTGGCATTCTTTATGGTGTTTAATACTGGTAACAGTAGTAGAATCCCGCCATCATGAAAAATAAAAAAATATGTTGCATTCATTGAGTGGACAGGTGGTTGGTAGGAAGAAAACTGATCTCACAGAACTGGGTAGTGGTGGACAGAATTTTCTAGTGATGAGAAATGGCCTCAACTGCCTTAACCAAACTGATGGTAAAATATGGGTGTTAAAGGACGGCTTAGAAGAAAATGAGAAGCACAGTATAGCGAAAGTCTATGTCATTGGGGAGAAAACAGATCATTATACACAGAATGTTTGGAGAAATATTAACTTTAAAAGCACTGCTCATGAAGATTCAGAAGGAAACAAGGAGGATGTTATTGGAAAATGGAAGAAAGATGATCCTTCCTTCTAGGTGGCAGAAAATGTAGCCTGTGTTCTATCACAAAGAAGTCCAAAAGTATGGCTATACAACGTATTTTAAGTGCTGAAGATATTTAGACACATGGTTCATGGGTTGCTTCAAACATCTCAACAGAAGCCAGGAATTATCCATTTAAGATCTGTGAAGGTCCTTTTTGTCTGGTGATATGAATGCTCATGATACACACAGGGTTCCCTAGAGGGGAAAAAAAAGAGATGTGTGTGTGTGTGTGTGTGTGTGTGTGTAGACAGAGAGATTGAGAGAGAGAGAGAGAGAGAAATATGTACATAAGGGATTGGTTCATGTGATTACATAGAATGGCAAGTCGAAAAGCTACAGGGTAGGTCAGCAGAATAAAGCCTATGCTACATTTCAAGTCCAAAAGCCATCTTCTGTAGAATTCCTTTTGCTCAGGGTGAGGGTCAGCTTTTTGTTCTATAGAAGACTTCAACTGATTAGATAAGGCCCACCCCCATTATAGAGTTATCTGGTTCACTTTTTTTTCCCCAAAGTATAGTTGAAATTTATGAGTTTCAGGTGTATAACAGTGATTCAACAACTATGTACATTACAAAATGCTCACCATGAGAAATGTAGTTACCATGGGTCACTATACACAGTTATTACAATAGTATTGACTATATTCCCTATGCTGTGCTTTTCATCCCCTTCTTATTTTATAACTAGAAGTTTGTACTTCTTGATCCCTTCATTGATTTTGTCTGTGTCCCTACCCCTCTACCTCTGGAAACCACGAGTTTGTTCTCTATGAGTATGTTTCTCTTTTGTTGTTGTTTGTTTTGTTTTTTACATTCTACATTTAAATGAAGTCATATGGTATTTGTCTTTCCCTGACTTATTTCACTTAACATAAAACACTCTAACTAGATCCATCCATGTCTGTTTCACTGATTTAAATGTTAATCTCATGCAAAAACACCCTCACAGAAAGACCCAGAATAATGTTTGACTAACTGTCTGGGCACCGTGGCCAAGCCAAGTTGACACATAAAATTAACCATCATAATATTATCCCAGAAGAAATAACCTGGACTAAAAGCAACAGACTCAGGACAAAATGCAAGGATATTATTACACTCTCAATGTTCAATAGGTTGGAAAAAAGTTGATAAAACTACAAAGCTGCAAACAAGTGTTACCTTTCAAGAACGAGGGAAGATAATGCTGAGGGCATGGCCTTGGACTCAGAGGTTAGAGCTGCAGATGCAGAGGTAGAGGCCAGAGTCTCAAGCCCCAGACACTTGAAACCTAATGGAATTTCCCCCATGGGACTAAAAAATTGCCTGAGATTAGTGACCTTTTTATTCCTTCCATTTTCTGCCTTTAGGAACGTAAAAGTCTATAATTAGCATATTACACTTGTCCCATCATTGCAATTTTCCCCCCATCATCGTATTCCAAAAATAGACAACTTCTTTTCCATTTTCACAAGTCCATCGGTGGAGGTCAATTCTGCACCAGGATGTATATATCCTGTCCAGAGTCTCACTCATACCTGATTTGGGTAATTCAAATGATGAGATCTGAGAGTGATGATAATCAGATCAAATTCTGGACATGAGTTGATGCTGTGATAGGCTCAGACTCTTTGGGTAATGTTGGGATGGGTAGATGTATTTTTGACGTGGGAAGGACATGAATCTTTGAGGGCCTGAGCATAGACGATGGGAGGTCAAAACATGGTTCCTACAAAAGACATTCATTCACACTGTAACGTTTGGAACGTATGAATGTGACCTTATTGGGAAAAGGGTCTATGTCGATATGATTAGGTTGAAGATCTTGCGATAGGGAGGATTTTCCAGATGGTCCCTAAATACAAAACCACATGTTCTTACTGGAGAAGGCAGAGGGAAATTTCAACACACACACACACACACACACACACACACACACACACACACGAGAATTCAAGGAAAGATGGGGATAGGGAATAGACGGACACAGCCACAGACCAAAGAAAGAGGGCAGCCAAGAAGCAGATTCTCAGCTAGAGTCCCCAGGAGTTCAGTCTTGCCAACATCCAACATCCTGTATCATTCAGGCCAGTGATACAGATTTTGGATTTGTAATCTCCAGAACCCTGAGAAAATAAATTTCAATTGTTTAAATGGAAAACTATAACTTATTACTGAATCTGTGAGAAACGAATATATTTTATAGAATTTCACTGAATTTAGAAATTGAGGATCATTTTTATAATATTGAATCTTCCCATCTATGATCATGCACGTACCAATCATTTTCTTTGATCTTCTCTTACATCCTTTGACTTAGTTAAAAATTTTTCGCCACTAAAGGTCAAGCATATCTGTTATTCCTACGTTACCTACAGTATTTGCTGCTAATGTGAAGCAGATCTTTTTAACATTATTTTTCTTTTCAGCATTATCACATTTTCTATTTACTATCTTTGTGCCTGTCAATTTTACCATGTATTACATCCAGTCTACTCTAAAAACTCATTTTTTCCATGAATTTATAGACTTCTCTGGATTTCTTATTTAGAGAAAGCATTTTTTTTTAAGTTTATTTATTTTGTGTGTGAGAGAGACAGCATGAGCAGGGGAGGGGTAGAGAGAGAGAGGGAAAGAGAAGAGAATCCCCAACAGGCTCCACACTGTCTGCCCAGAGTCTGATGCAGGGCTCAAACTCATGAACTGTGAGATTACGATCTGAACTGAAAACAAGAGTCAGAGCTTCACTGACTGAGCCACCCAGGCGCACCTAGAGAAAGCATTCAATGAACAAGTGGCAAGATTTTACTTCTTTATGATTCTTTTCATTCTTTTTTCTTTCTTCTTTAGAACTAGGACAGTACCTAAGACTGCCACGACTTTGTTGAACAGCCATGGTGATAGAAAATATCCTGTCCCCCCCATGTTTATTTTAAGAGAATACTTCTGTTTCACCATATACTTCTGTGAATGTACTTCATGTACACCTATGAAGGATACCTATGATCAATTAAGGGATTCTCTTTTATTCTTTTTTTTTTCACTATGTTTACTAGGTGTTTTTACTATAATTGGATTGAGATCTATCAAATGATTTTTCTGCTTGGAATTGGTTTTTCAAATTATGATTCTTTTTTGGGGCGCCTGGGTGGCTCAGATGGTTAAGCATCTGACTTCGACTCAGGTCATAATCTCACAGTTTGTGGGTTCAAGTCCCACATCAGGGTCTGTGCTGACAGCTCTGAGTCTACAGCCTGCTTGGGATTCTGTCTCCCTCCCTCTCTCTGCCCCTCCCCCATTCACGCTCTCTCAAAAATGAATAAACCTTAAAAAAATTAAATTATGATTCCTTTTTTATTTATCATGCTTGGGGTTCTTCGGAGTGCCTGGAACTGTGGCCTGGTGTCTTCCATCAGTTTGAAAAAATCCTCAACCATGATGTCTTCAAGTGTTGCTTCTCTCTGCTCTCCCAGAGATCACCCATACTTCTAACTTTGTCTACATATTCTCTACATCTTGTACCCATTATTCTATTATTTGCCATCAGATATTCTATGCTTCATTCTTTGTGCATTTCTCTAACCTATCATCCAGTTCATAAACTCTAATTTATTATTACAACCATTAATTCCATCCATTTAGTCAGCTCATTGTTTTTTCAGTTCTAGACTTTCCATATTTAAGTGTCCAATTCTCTGCCCCAAATCTCAATTAAATTTCTTAACTCTTTAACAGCTACTCATTTTATCTTTTAAAACATATTTTCTTGTCTCACTAATCTTGCCAAAAATTTTAGGTTGTGTTCATCCTCCGTATTTTATTTTCTCTATTTCATTATTTAAGATCCTGTATTTGTTATTTTCTTATTACTTTCATTGGGTTTACTTTACTATTTTACTAATGTCTTGAGTTCAACACTAGGGCATTCATTTTCCAACTTATTTTCTACTATCAATTTCCAAAATTTGCTATCTTTAGTATTATCATATGTGATTTCCTATGCAATATATTATTTATTTTGTTCTAAAGGCTTTGAATTTTTCTTTTGATTTCTTATTTTTTTTCTCAGATCTTCCAGCTACAGGTTTTTAAATGTTCACACACATCAGTTTTCAGATATATTTTTATTAGAGATTTCTAAGTTATTTTTTACTATGGTCAAGAATGTGTTGTATATTAACTCTTTTTATATCGTTGAAACTCTATTAATGGTCTAGTAGATGATTAAGATGGCCGGTAACGCAGGTGACAAAGAATTGCACAGGGAGTGGAGCAAGAGGCAGGCCAGAGTTTATTCAGTGTCCCAGGGAGGAGAGGGGCCAGACACCTAGAGAGATGTCCACCCCAATTTTCTGTCAGGCTGGGCCTTTAAGGAGTTTAAACTGCTGGATGTGAGAGTGTTGCCGCTGTGCCCATGGTGGGGGGTGGGCAAGGGGAGGGGCTGAACTCTTGGCCAGGTAGAACAGGAAGTGGCAGGTTTCTTTAGGAGCTCTGTTGGGAGCTTGTCTGGGATATGCCGTTGTGGTCAGGATAGAGAGGAATGTATTTTGTAGTTAGGGTTTATTTTCTGAGAATGTAGGGCAGCTTGACCTAGAAAAAACAAAGAGCTAGGGCCAAGGGCAGACACCTGTAAGTGTGGTTGCCAGAGGGTGGAAGGGGTGTGTATGCTTTGAATAGATTCCTTTCAATGATTATTTACCATAAATGTCCCTTGTGCTTTAGAAGAATGTGTATTTATAAGGGAGGTTCTACAGGAGTCTGTTGATTGTGTTATCAGATACCGGCTCATTAATAATTTTGGATGTTCTTGCCCTAAAACTTAGACAGGTATGTTAAAATCTCCCATTGTGATTTAGGTTTGTTCACTTCTCTTTCTAATAGTGGCCATTTCATGTGCTGTAAGGCTAGGTTATGAGAGGCATACAAGATTATTTAGAAGGATTTGTCTTTAAAATGTTTTTTGTTGTTTATCTTATTTTGCTTTATTTTCTGCTTTGCCTCATCTTAATAGCCCTGCACTCTAGTATGCCCTTCTGTGTGTGCTGGCATCTTTTTCCGTCTTTTTTATCCCTTTACTTCTTAAATTAAAAAAAAATAAGCACATGCTGTTTAAAGAGATACATCTACATCTTTTTGGTAGGTCAATCTGTTCACATTTACTGTGATTACTGATATAGTTAAATTCATTTTGTGTTTTCTTTTTATCATGTCTCTTTCCCCCAATTTGCTGTTTATGATAATGATTAAGTTTTCTGTCTGCCTTGGTGAGTTGCCAGTTCACCATGATGGGTCTCGATGTGAATTTTTATTTACCATACTCTTCTATTTCAAAATTCAGGGCATTCTGCAATTCTGTATAATTCTCTGTCATTTCATCTTTCCCCCACAAGTTCTATTCTGTCTTTGGGGAACTACTATCATTCAATCCTCCATAACTCTTACCCATTGTTTAGGGCTTGCGTTCTCCCAGTATATATCCCAATTTGTGCGTTCCTGTAAAATTGTGTCTCATCCACATCGTGAAAGTTTCTTTTATTCAATGGCTCAATTAACATCTAGCATTCTCTATGTTATTTTCCAGTCTTGTTTGTCAAAGTGCTCTCATCTATCACTGAGATTTTAGGTATACTTTCTTCATGTCCTGAACATTTTTAAAGTCCTTTTTAGTTTCTTCAAGACTTGTCTCTTTTCTCAAGTTCTTGGGATGTTAATCCATTTTTTTCCCCAAGTGGCTGTGTCTTATGGAGTCCTGATTGTCTGCGTTATGGGAATGTCCCAACAGAGTGGTTTTATGTATGCTTCTGTCAGCTGCCCCACAAAATTCACTGGTCCTGCACCCTTTATATATTCATTTCTCAGCTTGAAGTTTCCTAACCGTGAGGCCACTACAAATGCAAATTCCACACCTTTATGTACCACCTGTTTGGGGTTACAGCTTTTAAGGCACTTTTCTATTTTTAACTATAATCTTAAATGAAGGCAAAATTTCTGATTCTCTAGCTTAAAGATTTTACAGTCTTCTATCCATAACAGGGCACCCAGTTCTGAGATTATTGAAGGGTACGCCTAGCTTATTGACTTGGGTAGCTTAAGGCAATATTGCCTATCCCCACCATGTCCTTAAGACCTCGGACCCACATCCTTATAGCCTACGACTATGTCCACTACGCCCATAGATCATGACAGCTTTCTCAGTTTGTGAGATCTGTAGCTTGAATTCCATCTCATCTTAATTTCTAGCACCTGGGGTTTTTTTTTTTTCCCCTCTTTTGAGCTTGCTATGTATAGAAAGCAATTACGGTTACTATATTTTATTCTCCCTTTCTGTGTGTTTGGAGAAGGGAGTCCGTTATACCTAAACATGCCTTGTTTTTAAATTCTCAATCCTTTACGTAGTCCCACACTACTTTTTACACCTAACAACCTTGTGATTATTCTGTATCAATAACTCCAAGTTGCTTTGGTCTCCGAATGGCTGCACAGTGTCCCACTGTAATCATGCAGAATAGTTTATATAATGCCACTGTTTGCATCATTTTTAAACAAAAGGTTTTCACGGCACAAAATGTGGAAAAGATAAAACATGGGTGTATGTTTCTAGCTCTTTTCCTTTCATATATGATTTTGATATCTAAGCATATGACTTGGTAATCTACACTATCCTTTAAAAATGCTGCACACTTTAATCTTTAATATTCGTTAAATATAAATGATATATGTGTATATATGTATACATTTATATAATTTAAATGTATATTTATGAAATTTGTTACAAATTATTCACTAATATTAATATGTCATGATGCACATAATTACATGTAAATATTTTTATGTCTCTCATGATGACTGCTGATTTAGGATTATTGTAATGGATAATCACTTCTAAAATATAAATATTTTTCCTTTTGATACATATCATGAAATTGCCTTCTAAAATTGTATTCTAAATTGCCTAAAGTCCCTCCAAAAGAATATAAATGACTATTTCCTCATATGCTTTTCCATGTTTTCACATTTTTAAATTTTTGCAAAAATGGTGGGCAAAAAGTTGGCATTTCTTTGTTTTAATTTACATTTCTTTAGTGGAGCTAGGGCTCTCATGTTTACTTTTGTTTCTTCCATGAATTGCCTATTTATCCTTTTACCCATTTTTCTATGAGAATATTTTTTCTTTGTCATAGTCATCATTTGGTTGTCTCTACTTCCCCATATTTTCTGTAAGGGCACTGAGGTGTTTCCTTATGAATGCTTGCATTCCTTAGAATATCTATTTTTATTATGTATGATTGACAACTTGCTTGGTATGTAATTCCTAGGTCCCATTGTGAAGCAGGAAAATTCTTCCAGGCTTTCTCACTTATCAGGCAAATGTGTGTTCCCTGAATTCCTTCACACAGTACGCCCATTTGCAGTTATAAACTTCCTTTGCATCTTCAACTGCCAAGCTGATTAATGTAATTTTTGGTTCAGTCTCCACTCAACTTGTGTACCTATGCATAAAGTCTGTGATGTGGGTTCCCCAAGCAGAGATATCCTATCTCAGGGCAGTTTTTCTTTCATGACTGTTATCATGCAAAACTGTGGGGCTGCTACTCAAAATTTTGCCCGGGGCTCCATGGTGTCACTTCACACATCATCACTCACATAGTGCTTTGTCTCCCCTCCATGATGCCCTCATGCACAATTAACCTTCCATGAACCACCACCAGGAAAACCCAGGCTTCCCCCCGTGGGTGTGGTCAAATGCAACCCATCCAACGTGGTAGACAGTATTTCACGTCTTATACCTGTATCAACTTGCACCTGCCCCCCCCCCCCCATGTCAGTGGGTATTAGTGAAGCTCTGCTATAACTCTTTTCTCCTTAATCTCCCTAAAACTGTACTTTATTTAGATCCTGAGAGGTCTATCAAGCCTCCTTTGTACAATATCTCACAAAAAAATCCTAGACGTTTTTGGCATAGGACTGACACCTTCCTCATTTTCCTGTCTTGGGTGCAGGTTTTTTTTTTTTTTTTTTTTAATTTTTTTTTTTCAACATTTATTTATTTTGGGGACAGAGAGAGACAGAGCATGAACGGGGGAGGGGCAGAGAGAGAGGGAGACACAGAATCGGAAACAGGCTCCAGGCTCTGAGCCATCAGCCCAGAGCCCGACGCGGGGCTCGAACTCACGGACCGCGAGATCGTGACCTGGCTGAAGTCGGACGCCTAACCGACTGCGCCACCCAGGCGCCCCGGGTGCAGGTTTTTAATGCATTATTCCTTTGGTCATTTGCTTAGAGATTTGAAAGGAGGAAGTAGAATTCAGACAACTGAATTTTATCATCTCACTAAGAAATGCAGACTTTGACTTTCTGAAGTAAAACAATGTGGTCAGGTACTGTGACTTTCAGATGTGCACAGAAATTACCAGGGATAATTCTGTACAAGGCAGATGTCCAGACTCAGACTATGTCTAAGATGCACCCAATAATCTTTTTTTCTAATAAGTAATTCCCCTTCCAGGTGATTCCAATAAAGGCTCCAACAATGTTAGAAACCCCCCAGGTAAAGCAAAAAGGAATTAAACCAGTGGTTTTCCAAGTGTGGACCATAAATTAGTAACTGATGTCAAGAGATTAGTTTCTCCTGGGAACTTATTTGGGAAATAAAATTCTGGACCCCAACCCATAAGGAACTCTGGAGGTGGTGCCCAGTGATCTGTTTCAACAAGCTCTCCAGGAGTTTCTAATGCACGCACCAAATTCTGAGAACTGCTAAACTAGTAGGTGAGTCAGAAATCCCACCCACGCTCTCCTCTGAGTTCTGTCTTTAGATAGCTCAGTGACCAGAGAAAAGTAATTCACTGTGTTTGGACCTCAACTTCTCTAAAATACCAAGATGAGAGGCCAGGTATCTCCAAAGGTTTTTAAGGCTTCATTTCAAACTATTTTGTAGTCTCTTGTATGTTCAATTGTATTTTTCATGAAATAAATTGCATTTGGATGAGCCTTGAGTACTATTATTTCTATCACATAGGGATGGCCCTGGATCCAACAGTCGATATTTCCACAGAGCTAATCAATCAAGTCCAGAACAGTTCAAAATACAGGTATAAATGTTAATAATTCTGAATGTGAATTGCCTATAAACACTCAGAGTAGTCCATTAGCAAACAGTTGTTTTTCTCCACCGCCCCCCCCCCCAACCTCTTTAATATAAAAAGGCTGGGCTCCATTGGCATGTGGTTCACCAGCTCATTTTCTTCATCTGGCTCATTTGATCTTAATTACTAGGGCTGGTTCTTGAATTTCAGCAGCTTGTTTCAAGGAGCATATGGCAGAGGGTGCTAAGCACAGGCAGCAGACAATGTGTTACTAAAAGGAGAAGAAATTTTCCTTTACATAAGAAGCCATATGCCGTCCAAATTTATCCATACTGTATCACTGAAATGTGTATTTTAAAACTTCATGTATGATTTTTCACAGGTATTGGTTTCATCCTTTGCATATTCAACATAGAACCTGTAAAGAACAAGTGAAGATTTTCAGAGAGTCCATTTCAAAACACTCCCAGATTGTTCCTATGAGTAGCATTTGGGGCCACCTTCCATTGCCACCTCTTGCAAGGTTTTGCTGCAAACCTAACACACACTTTGAGGGCATCCTTCCCCTGACAGCAGGCTCGCTCTTCAGATTTCAAGAAGGTCTTGATGTCAAGATGTTTCGTCCTTGAAAGCTGTCACACTCCTCCTTTACAAGAAAGGAAAGCAAAGAGCTGACTCTTTCTTTCTGCCCTGACTCCCTAATCTCTCTCAGTGAGACAGCAGATCTCTGGAGCTTCTCTCTCTTATCCCTTAGAGAATACCTGTGAAGCATCAAAGCCACGGGATGCGGCAGAGTGCCAGCCATCTGGATGTGGCTTTCTGCAAATTTCCTTCATCCACATACTTCTCCGTTGAAGTCTCGTCTTGAACGCTGCATCCCTTTCCCCCTTGCCTGGCTTCATTTGCTGTCACCCTTACTCAGCAGCAGACCTCTGAGGGCACACATTAGACACTTGGTCTTTACGAGATTTTCTTCTGCAAAAACTGCTCTGTCTCATAATCTTCCTTGGAGTTTTAGATTCCCAACTGTGGCACCTCCAAAATCTAATTGCTTGGCACCACATTTCTGACATCACAGTCTGTTGCCATGGCAAGTGCCACCAATTCAGCATGATGACTTCCCTGCCAGAAGGAGAGGATGCACTGAGAGGGAGACAACATTTGTTTAAGCATAAATATCTTTGATATTTAGCAAAGAGGCAAGAGACTATATGGACGACAACAGAGGAAGCAAAAATTCCAATTTATAGAAGGCTTTGCTTTCAGGGTTCCTCTCCGGTACAAGTCAGGGTTCAACTTTCTTGAGGTCCTCATGTTACAGGAGAATTTCAAGGCGATTACTTCTTTGACTTTTGGGTTCATTGGAAGTAATACTGCAATGTGAAAGCATTTAGAGTTTGAAAAGCAGAATGTCCCTTCAAATGCTACATCTGCTTTTTTTGTGTGTTGCAATCAGAGGATTATCTTGGTAGAAAGATGAGCAGCAGCCATTCTAAATAGAATTGCTCATCTCAGCACAGGCCTTCCAATGAAGCCAGTTTACAGACAATTTAAGCTAGCTTCTCCCTCCGGCAGTTCGGCTAAGATGAGGGCCCCCATCTCTGCTAGGAATAAACCCTCCTAATAATGCCTACTGTTGAATTTACAGAGTTTCCATGAACAGTTTTTCCAAAGGCCTTGCCAAAACTCAAAATCTGCTCTCATGGCATAGATATACTTAAGAACATTTTGTCTCGAAACTTACGAAACTTATCGTCTGGTTTTTACCATGATCTAATGGTACACCTTGTAATTTGCTACTTAGGACTCTGAGTAGAAGAGCAAATTTGCATGCATGTGCCTAACTCTCCTTGTCCTTTTCCTAGCTTCCTATTAAAATGAGATTTTTAAAAAGAAGAGATAACTGTAGTATTTGCTTGACATTAGATACTCCAGATCTATACCAAGAATTGTGAGAAATTTCTGCAGATGAAACTGAATAGAAGACCAGAATTACTCTGTCCTCTACTGCTTGCATAGGAGGTAACAATGTGCCTGAGAGGCCTTATAGACGATTTCCACTAACACCCACGAAGTCCAGGCAAAAGTTGTGCATGAGGTAAGCTATGGGTCAATTAGGAAGTTTCTCTCAGTCTCAGCAGGGATGGGAATGCACCAGGCACCACAGGATGTACCTAACAGGAAACCCAGAGTGATGCTTACTCAATTTTCATTTGTAGGAGAGGTTCCTACTGACAAGTTACAAGGGCCCTAAAAGGCAAGTGGGTTGGTGAGGACTATCAGCTTCCACATCAAGTACAGAGGAAGAAAACTTGAGCAGAGAAGGGAAACCCTTGCTTGTGAATCTCTTCTATTCTTACTTCTCACTCTTTCTCACAAGCACAGCCCTTCCAATGAAGCTACAACACAACAGTAAACCCACACTTCCCTGCTCCCTTGGTCTACTAGGTCTGGAGTATTCAAACAGGGGTCACGAATTCTGAGAGGAACCACGAAGGATAGCAATACTAACCCTGGATATATCTTCCCCAATAAGGATTCAAGAAAGATTACAGTTTATGTCAAAGAGTCCTCAAGTTTGAAAGCAAGGAACATGCTGAGCAATCGCTACAACTGTCTTCTAGGAAATGGTTAATGCAGGAAACAAGCACAATTCAGATGCATTCTAATTCACTTTCCTAAGAAAATCCAAGAGAACATTTCACCTCATGTCAGGCAATGTAGAGGAGTGGTTAAGGACAGGCTTCGTCAAGTTCAAATCACTACTAATTATAAACTACTTATGATCTACTAATTATAAACTACTTATGATCATCAATATATTACTAAAACTATCTTGTCTCCATTTTTCCACTTGTAAAATGGAGTGGTAATAGTATTTACCTGGGGGAGGTGGTCCAGGATGGCAGCATAGGAAGATCCTAAACTCACCTTCTCCAGAGGACTGAAATTATACCTACATACAGAGCAACTTCTCCTGAAAATGAACTGAGGGCTGACTGAGCAGCTTTTGGACAGCAAATGAAAGAGGAGCCACCTAAAAAGGGTAAAAAGATGAAGACACAGTAAAAACATGAATACCGCCCCCCCATGTGGTGACCTATAGTAGGGAGGGGTATCACTGAGAGGCTCACAGGTAGACTTATTCATCTTTGTGCACAGCAGAAAAAGCAGCAGTTAAAAGGGCAACTAGACTATAAGTGAAGGAATTCTCTACTAACCATGGAGAGTCCACTGAACAGGCAGGTAGCTGACTGAGCTCTCTCTAGGTCAGGGGAACCCAAGCACCATTTTTTAGGTTTTACTTCCGCCTTGACAGTGCAGACCGGAGTAGGGTCCAGGCACTTTAGCAGGCCTGCTAGGCCAGCCCAGCAAACCCTGACCCCTTGGCTGACCCCAGCTCCAGCTATAACCCCTGGGCAGCCCTGGTGCAGGGTGCTCTGGGACACCTCCGGCCCATTCCCTTCCCACCTATTTCTACCCTGCCAAGGAGGCCTAGGTGTAGCAGCCCCAGGACAATATGCCCCTGGGCCACACCAACTCCAGCCCCCACCAAAGCTGTCCTCAGTAGAACACACTCTAAAACCCCAGTGACTTGTCTGACTTAGCTGCCCCACCAAAGCAGCCCTGGTGTTGTACACCCTGGGACCCTCAAGCCTGGACCTGTTCTGCTCCCACCAGGGCAGCCCTGGACTGTACCAACACCAGCTCCAGCTAACCCATCAAGGCAACCCCAAAAACATGTATCCCAGGACTCTCTTGCCAGTATCTACTCCTGCTGCAGCCATTCCATCAAGGTAACCCTGAGGGGGTACACACTGAGACTACCTAGCTCAGGCCCACTATAGCTCCAGCTGACCTACCAAAGCCACTAGCCACATACAGTCTACACAGGGGATGCTCCTACACAAGGCTATTCCTTCAACACTAGGATAGGTAGCTGTTGTGTCCAGTTCACAGAAATGAACACAGAAAGTAAAATGAAATGAGTAGACACAGGAATATGTTCCCAAAGAAAGAACAAGATGAAACTCTGGGGGAAGGGAGAACAATAAAATGGAGACGAATAATTTAGGTGACAAGTAAGTGGTCACAAATATGCTCACCAAACTAGGGAGAAGAATGTAGGAACACAGTGAGAATTTCAACAAATAAGAAATATAAAGAAGAAACACCAGAAGTGAAGAATGCAGAAACTAAAATGAAAAATTTATGAGGGACAATCAACAGCATATTAAAATACACATGAGAATGGATCAGAAATCAGGAAGACTGAATAATGGAAATCACTCAGTAAAAAAAGCAATAAAAAGCAAAAATCAAAAAATAATTTTTAAAAATTAAGATAACCAGGGCACTGCGGTGGCTCAGTTGGTTGAGCATCCAACTTCAGCTCAGGTCATGATCTCATGGTTTGTGAGTTTGAGTCCTGCATCAGGCTCTGTGCTGACAGCTCAGAGCCTGGAGCCTGCTGCGGATTCTGTGTCTTCCTCTCTCTCTGCCTCTCCTCTACTTGCGTTATCTCCCTCTCTCTCAAAAATAAATAAACATTAAAATTTTTTTTTATTAGATTGGTTAAGAAATCTCTAGGACATCATCAGGTGGAACAACATTTACATTATAAGGGTCTAAGAAGGAAAAGAGAGAGATAAAAAGGCAGAAAACTTATCAACTTATTTAGAGAAATAATGGCTGAAAACATCCATAACCTAGGGAAGGAAATTGACATTCTTGTTCAGAAAACACAGAGTCCCAAGCAAGATGAATCCAAAGAGATATACACAAAGACATATAATTAAAATGACAAAAGTTAAAGAAAGAATCCTAAGGGCAGCCAGAGCAGTACAAATAGTCATATACAAGAGAAACCCCAGAATACTCTCAACTGATATTTTAGAAGGAACTTTACAGCTTCAAGTGATTTGCAGGATAAATTTAGAATGCTTAAAGGGGAAAACTCAAAACCAAAAGTACTCTATGCAGCAAGATTATTATTTAGAATTAAAAGAGAGTTAAAGAGTTTCCCAGACAAGAAAAAAAAAATAAAAGAAGTTCATCACTAATAACCTGGCCTTACATAAAATGTTAAAGAACCTATTTGAAGCAGAAAAGAAAGGGCCATAACTAGAAATAAGAAAATACATGAAGGAAAAAAAATCTCACTAGTAAAGGCAATTATAAAGACAAAATATTAGCCAGGGAGAGTAACAAGGTAGTGCTTTTAGAATCTGTTCAACATTAACAACAATTGGCTTCAGTCTCTCTGTCTCTGTCTCTGTCTCTGTCTCTGTCTCTCTCTCTCTCTCTCTCTCTCTCTCTCACACACACACACACACACACACACACACACACACACATATCTATGTCAATATATATGAACTTCATGGTTATTAGATATAAAAAATCTATAATAAATACACAAAAAATAAGAAGAAATATAAAGGATAACCTAACACTAAAGAAAACATCAAACCACAAAGGAAGAAACCAAGATTAAAGGAGCAGAGAAGACTAGGAAAACAACCAGAAAACCATGAACAAAGTGACAATTACTGCATTCCTGTCAATAATTACTTTAAATGTAAGTGGGCTACATGTTCCAGTCAAAAGACCTAAGGTGGCTAAGGAGAGAAAAAAAAAAAAAGAAAGACCTATAAAAGACTCATTTCAGATCTAAAAATACACAGACTAAAATTGAGGGATGAAAAAAAAGATACTCCATACAAATGGAAAAGAAAAGAATGCTGGACTATCACACACAAGAGATTATTTTTTTTAAAGACTGTAACAAAAGACAACAAAGAAAGGAATTGCACAACAATAAAAAAGATCTATCCAACAAGAGGATGTGATACTTGTAAATAAATATGTACCCAACATAGGGGCATGTAAATATATAAATATTAGTAGATATAAAAGGAGACATTGACAGTAATAAGAGTAGGGGATTGTAACACCTCGCTTGTATCAATGGATAGATCATCCAGGCAGAAAATCAACAAGAAAACATTGGCATTAAATGATACTTTAGACCAGATGGATTTAATACATATATACAAAGCATTCCATTAAAAAAAAAAAAACAAGGAGAATAGAGGTGACTGGGTGGCTCAGTTGGTTAAGTGTCTGACTCTTGCTTTTGGCTTAGGTCATGATCTCATGGTTGTGGAATTAAGCCTTGCAGATCCTGCTTGGGATTCTCTCTTTCCCTCGCTCTCTGCCCTTCCCCCACTCGCTCTCTCTGTCAAAATAAACAAACATGTTTTCAAAGCAGAATACACATTTTTTTGAAGTGCAGATGAAACATTCCCCAGGGGAGATTACATGTTAGGCCATAAAACATGTCCCAATAAATTAAAGAATACTGAAGTCATATTAAACATCTTTTCTGACCACTATGGCATGAAAGTAGAAATCAGTTACAAGAAGAAAACTGGAAAAAAACCCCACAAACATGTGGAGGCCAAACAATAAAAAAGTCAGTGAAGAAATCAAAGAGGAAATGAAAAAGATACGTGGAGACAAATGAAAACAGAACACAACATTCCCAAATCTTGTAAAACAGAGCAAAAGCAATCTGAAGAGGGAAATTCACTGTGATATAGGTCTGTCTCAAGATACTCACAACATCTCAAATAACTAACTGTACACCTAAAACAACTAGAAAAAGAAGAAGAAAGCTCCTAGTGGAAGAAACAGAAGCTTAAAAACAAGAATCAATGAAACTAAACACTGGTTCTTTGGAAATATCAGCAAAATCAATAAACCTATAGCCAAACCCATCAAGAAAAAAAGAGGGTACAAATAACATCAGAAAAATAAGAGAAGTTACAACTGACACAACAAAAATACAAAGTAAAAGAGACTATCACAATTATATGCCAATAAATTGGAAAGCAAAAAGAAATGGACATATTCCTAGAAACACACAACCTTTCCAGTTCAGTCAAGATGAGAAAATCTAAATAGACTGTTACAAGCAAAGAAATTCAATCTGCAATTTAAAAACTTCCATGAAACCTAAGTCCAGGACCAGATGCCTTGACTGGTAAATTTTACCAAACATTTAGAAAAAGTTAGTACCTTTCTTTCTCAAATTATTCAAGGAGGAGAAGGAGGAGGAGGAGGAGGAGGAAGAGGAGGAGGGAGGATGGGATGGGGGAGAAGGGAGGAAGGGGGTGAGAAGAAGGAAAGGGAGGAGAAGAAGGAAAGGGAGGGGGAGAGGGAGGAGGGGGATGAGAAGGAGAAGAAATGGTTCCAAACTCATTTTATGAGGCTAGAATTACCCTGATATCAAAACCAGACAAAGACATCCACACCAAAACAAAACAAAAAACTCCAGAAACCAATATCCATGATGAGCATAGATGTAAATATATTAACAAAACACTAGCACCAAATTCAACCATACATTAAAAGGAACATACACCCTCCATGAGATTTATTCTTGAGATGTGTGGATGGTTCAATATTCACAAAAATTCAACACAATATACTGCATTAATAAAACATAGGATAAAAATCATACAATCAACAGTTGCAGAAAAAACATTTGACAAACTTTGATAGCCATTTATAATAAAAATTCTCAACAAAGTGGGTATAGAAAGAAGGGACATACCTAAAAATAATAAAGATCATATATAACAAACCCATAGCTGACATCATACTTAACAATGTAAAGCTGAAAGCTTTTCCTCTAAGCTCAAGAACAAGACAATGATGTCCACCATCACAATATTTAGTTGACATAATACTAAAGGCTCGTAGCAATTAGGCAAGAGAAAGAAGAGGCATAGAAATTAGAAAGGAAGAAGTAAAACTGTCACTTCTTGCTTATGACTTCATATTCTATATATAGAAAACTCTAAAACCTCCACCAAAAAACTATTAGAATAAACGAATTAAGTAAAATTGATGAATATAAGATTAACATACAAAAATCACTTGTCTTTCTACACAGTAATAATGAGCTACAAGGAAGAGAAATTAAGGAAACGATCCATCTATAGTTGCATTAAAATTACTAAAATACCTGGGCATAAATCTAACCAAGAAGGTTAAAATCCTACACATTGAAAACTGTAAGACATTGATGAAAGAAACTGAGGTAGATATTTTGGAAAAATATTTCATGCTCAAAGACTGGAAGAATATTATTAAAGTGTTCATACTAACCAAAGCAATTTACAGGTTCAATGCAATCCCCACTGAAATACCTATGGTACCTTTTACAAAACCAGAACAAAGAATCATCAAATTTGTATGAAAGCGAAAAAGATACCTGATAGCCAAAGCAGTCATAAGCAAGAAGAACAAAACTGGAGCTATCATGCTCCCTGGTTTCCAACAATGGTATAAAGCTATAAGAATCCAAATAGGATGGTACTGGTACAAAAATAGACACATAGATCAATGAAAGAGAATAGAGAGCCTAGAAATAAACTCCTATGTATATGGTCAATTAATCTATGATCAAGGAGACAAGGATGTAACATCAGGAAGACAGGCTCTTCAACAAATGATGTTGGGAAAACTAGATAGCTACACACAAAATAACAAACAAAACTGGACCACTTTTTTACACCACACACAAACAATACCTCAAAATGGATTAAAGACCTAAATGTAAGATGTGAAACCATAAAACTCAGAGAAGAAAACAGAGACAGTAAATTTTTGGACATCCATCTTAGCAATATATATATATATATATATATATATGTGTGTGTGTGTGTGTGTGTGTGTGTGTGTGTAAATATATATATAGGATATATATATATATATATATTGGAGATATATATAGATATATATATATATCTATATATATGAGATATATAGATATATATATATTGGATCAGTCTCCTCAAGTAAGGAGAACGAAAGCAAAAATAAACAATTGGGACTGCATTCAACTAAAATGCTTTTGCAAAGCTAAGGAAACCATCAACAAAACAGGAAACGTACTAAAAGGAAGATGATATTTTCAAATGATATATATGATAAGGCATTAATATATAAAATATATAAAGGACTCATACAACTCCATACCAAAAAAAACATACAGCCTGGTTTAAAAATGAGCCATAGGACCTGAATAGACATTTCCCCAAAGACACAGATGGACAACAGTCACATAAACATTCTCAATATTACTAATCATCAGGGAAACGCAAATCAAAGCCACAATAAAATATCACTTCACATCTGTCAAACTGAGCGGTACCAAAAGAACAAAAAATAAGGAACCTTTGTGTACTGTTGGTGGGAATGCAAATTGGTGCAGCCACTGTGAAAAATGGTACAGAGGTTTCTCAAAAGATTGAACATAGAAATGTCTTATGATCCAGTAATTCCACTACTGAGTATTTACACAAAGAAAATGAAAACACTAATTTAAAAAGATATATATACACTCCTATGTTTACTGCAGCATTACTTAAAAGAGCCAAGATATGGAAACAAACCAACTGTCCATCAAAAGATGAGTGGATAAAGATGTTATATATGTATATAAAATATAATATTACTCAGCCTTAAAAAAGACCAAAATTTACCATTAGTAACATCGATGGATCTACGTGATATAATGCTAAGTGAAGTAAGTCAGAGATATACCATTATCATATGATTTCACTTATATATAGAATTTAACTAAAAAAAAAAAAAAACAACAATGTCCAAAGAAAAGGAGAGACAAAAAACACTCTTTTTTTTTAGGTTTATTTATTTGGAGAGAGGTGGGAGGGTCAGAGAGAGAATCCCAAGCAGGCTCCACACTGTCAGCACAGAGCCAGTTGTGGGCATCAATGCCATGAACTGTGAGATCATGACCTGGGCCGAAATCAAAAGTCAGATGGCTTAACCCACTGTGCCACCCAGCTGCCCCAAAAATGAACACTTAAATATAGAGAACCGGTGGTTGCCTGATGGGAGATGGGGGTGGGGGGTTATGCATAAATAGATAAAGGGGATTATATAATGATGGGATATTACTCAGTCATCAAAAAGTGTGGAAAAAATAAAGACTGTGCAGAAATTTTATGCTATGAACACTTAGTCTTCAAACACCAATAACAAAAAGAGAGAGAACCAAGTATTTGGTACTAAAAGTCTAGATAAATAGCTTAATAAACACCAAATGGAGTAGAAATATTACATAAGTCTATGTTAGGAGCAGGCAGTAGAAACTGAGATGCAGCTCCTGAAGAATGAAGGGAAATAAATGTATACCATTCAAGATGGAGAAAATTTATTCTTTCAACCCTTATTTATTGAACTGGCACTTGTAGAATTGAGGATACAGCAATGAACCCAACCAATCCCTCTTTACTGAAGGTTACATTCTAGTGAGGAGACAGGATAATTGTTGGAAATGATAGGATGAGGGGAATTTACCAGCTACCCAGTACACAAGGGACTATTTTGACTAATGGAACGGAGGACGAAGAAGAAGCAACTAATGGGTTTTAGCAAGATTATCATTGAGAAATGAATGAGAGATGGAGTTTCCCAGACAAACAAAACTCAAAGGAGCCCATCACCACCAAACCAGCCCTATAGGAAATGTTGAAGAGAATTGTTTAAGTGTAAAGAAAAGACCATCAATAGAGGAAAATTATGAAAGGAAACTATTTCACAGGTAAACGCAAACATATAGTAAAGGTAGTAGACTACTTATGAGGCCAGCATGGAGGTGAAAACACAAAAGTAGCAAAATCAATTGTATCTACAATAATTAGTCAAGGGACAAATTTTATTTTACACAAAATAAAAAGATGTCAAATGTGATGTCACATACATAACATGGGGAGGGGATACAAATGTACTGCTTTTAGAACGTGTTCAACCTTAAGCAACCATCAACTTAGCATAGACTGCTAGCTACTTAAGATGTTATGTGTTATATATGAACCCAGTGGAACCACAAATCCAAAACCTGAAACAGATACACAAAAAATAATTAAAAAAAAAAAAAGGAATCCAAGCAAAACACTAAAGACAACCATCAAACCACAAGGGACAAGAGCAAAAGAGAAACAAATAGAACAGCAACAAAAACATCTAGAAAACAATGAGCAAAATAGAAGTACATACCTATCAGTAATTACTTTAAATAAAAATGTACTAAAGGCTCCGAAAGACATAGGATGACCAAACAAACAAACAAACACAAACCCAAGACCCATCTATAAGCTGTCTACAAGAGATTCACTTCATACTTACAGACACATAAAGACTAAAAGTGAAGGGATGGAAAAAGATAGTCTAAGCTAAATGGAAATGAAAAAAAAAGCCAGGATAACAATATTACTATCAGACAAAATCAATTTTAAAACAAAGGCTCTAACAATAAACACATCAAAGCATTATGCAAAGATAAAGGGATGGATCCAATAATAGGATATAACAATTGTGGGCATATCTATGCACTCAACAAAGGAGCACATAAATACATAAAGATAATATTAACATAAATGAAGGGAGAAACTGACAGTGACACAATAATAATAATAGGCAGCTTTAACATCCCACATACATCAACAGATGTACACCCAGAAAAGAAAATCAACAAGGAAGCAATGGCTTCCTTGAATGACACATTAGACCAGATAAAACTAACATATATACAGAAATCCAATTACAAAACAACAGCAGAATACACACTCTTTTCAAGTGCATATATAACATTCTCCAACAAAGATCACACATTAGGCCACAGAACAAGTCTCCATTTTAAGAAGACAGAAATTATATCAGGCATCTATTCTGACCAAAACAGTATAAAACTAGAAATCAACTATGACAAAAATGAAAAAACACAAACGTGTGGAGGTTAAACAACATGCTACTAAACAGTCAGTGGGTCAGAAGAAATCAAAGAGGGAATTAAAAAATACGTGGAGATAAGTGAAAATGAAAACACAATAATCCAAAATCTTTGGTGACAGCAAAAGCAGCTCTAAAAGGAAGTTTATACCAGTACAGGACTACCTCAAAAACTAAAGGAAAAAACAAAACAAACAAAAAAACTAAACACACACACACACACACACATACACACACACACACACACACACACTCAAACAATCTAATCTTACACCTAAAGAGAATCTTACACCTAGAAAAATAAGAACAAACATCACCCAAAGTTGGTAGAGGGAAAAAAAGAATAACGTTTAGAGTGGAAATAAATGAAACAGAGGTTTAAAATAATAGAAAATATCGGGGTGCCTGGTTGGCTCAGTCGGTTAAGCATCCAACTTCAGTTCATGTCATGATCTCATGGTTTATGGGTTCGAGCCCAGCGTCTGGCTCTGTGCTGACAGCTCAGAGCCTGGAGCCTGCTTCAGATTCTGTGTATCCCTCTCTCTCTGCCCCTCCCCGTTCACACTCTGTCTTTCTCTGTCTCTCAAAAGTGAATAAAAACGTTTAAAAATTAAAAATAAAATAAAATAAGTAAATAGAAAATATAAATAAAACCAAAAGCTGGTTCTTTGAAAACAAGTAAAATTGATAAGCCTTTAACCAGACCTATCAAGAAAAAGAGAGGACTGAAATAAAATCATAAATGGAGAAGGAATAACTGACACCACAGAAATACAGATAATTGTGAGAATACTAAAAAAAATTATATGCCAAAAATTGGACAACTTAGAAGAAATGGATAAGTTCCTAGAAACATAGGATCTTCCAAAACTGAATCAGGAGTAAAGAAAAAAGTTCAACATCCCAATTACTGGTAACAAAATTAAATCAGTAATCAAAAAACTCCCAACAAACAAAAGTCCAGAAACATATGGACTCCACCAGATATTTAAAGGAAAGTTATTACCTATTCTTCCAAAGTATTCCAAAGAATTAAAGAGAAAGAAACGCTTCCATTCTCATTCTATGAGGCCAGTGTTACTCTGATACCAAAAGCAATAAAGATACCACGATAAAACAAACAAACAAACAAACAAACAAACAAACAAACAAAAACTACAGGCCAATATCCACAATGAACATAGAAGCAAATATTCTCAGACAAGTATTAGCAAACCAAATTCAACAATACAGTAAGAGAATCATTCACCATGATCAAGTGGGATTTATTCCATGGATGCAAGGGTGCTTCAAAATTCACAAAATCCATAGGATACATCACATTAATAAGAATATGGATAAAAACTATATATAATCATCGAAACAGATGTAGATAAAAACCTTTGACAAAATACAACATCTGTTCATGATAAAAACTTTCAACAAAGTGGGTTTAGGAGGAACATACCTCAACATAATAAAGTCCATATAGATAAAAACACCACAGTTAACATCATCCTCAAAGGTGAAAATTGAGAACTTTCCCTCTAACATCAGGAACAAGATCACTCTTTTATTCAATATAGTACCGGAAGTCATAGGTACGGCGATTGGACAAAAAAAAAGTATGTAAATTGGTAGAAGTAGCACTGTCACTATGTGCATATGACATACTACACATAAAAAACTATTAAAACTGATAAATGAATTTAGTAAAGTTGCAAACTGCACAATTCAGTTTGCAGGTTTTTTAAATACACAATACTCTTTATTATAAATTCCATACAAATTAGTTCTGACAAAATGTTTTAGCTGATTTTTACCAAATGCTTGCATCTGTGACGTTTTGTGCATAACTTTCTTACATCTAGACAATCAAAAAAACAATAAATCAAGCCCAGCTCTGTAGCCATTGCCAAGTTCCATGGTGTAAACGCTCTCAAAATAGCCAATTTCAGGTTATCAACACATCACTGAAGGCAGAGTTGGAAAGAGATTCACAGTAACACATCATTATACAGTATTTCCACCACGCAGACATAATAGGTATAAATAACCTGAGGTGCACAAATAATAATCAAGTAGAATAATTAGGAAGTATTAAGTTTTTAGTATTTATTGCCTTTTAAAATACAACTGATGTACTTTTAAATTTAAATAGATTTTAATAAAAGTTCTGTCAACAACTAGCTTGCAAAATTCCTGAAAATAAGCTTTTACAGGCTATCATCTGGCTCTAGTGCATTGACTACAAATACCTGGGGCACCTGGGTGGCTCAGTCGGTTAAGGGGCCGACTTGGGCTCAGGTCATATCTCGCAGTCAGCGAGTTCAAGCCCTGCGTCGGGCTCTGTGCTGACAGCTCAGAGCCTGGAGCCTGTTTCAGATTCTGTGTCTCCCTCTCTCTGACCCTCCCCTGTTCATGCTCTGTCTCTCTCTGTCTCAAAAATAAATAAACGTTAAAAAAAATTTTTTTTTAAAAAAAGAAATACCTTTACCTTCCACCACATGAGGAATTCCCAATTCTTCAACAACCAGAATTGAACACATTCAGCAGTTTGAGAGAGTAGTATCAGTCAGAACGAACAAGAGGAAAATGAAACTGATGAAAAACAGGGATGAAAACCTGAACTATTTTTTGAAAGGCATTAAGGAGATACAAGTTCAACACAAAAAATATTAAAAAATTTAGTAAATAAAGAGAAGGAGAAGATGATCACCACTGAGACATTAATCAATGATCTCAAAGATGAAAATAAAAATCATAAAAAGAGAAGTTAGTAAACTTGCAGCATACAGAATACACAGAAACCAGTTGTGTTTCGGTATAGCAATAACTAAGTAGCAGAAAGAGGTATTAAGAGAACAATCCAGTTTATAAATACACCACAGAAAATAAAAACGTTAGGAATAAGTTTAACCAAGGAGATTAAAGATCTTTACTCTGAAAACTGTAAGACGCTGATGAAAGAAATTAAAGACAACACAAATGGAAAGATCTAGCGTGCTCATGGATTGGAATATTGTTAAAATGTTCACATCACTCACGGCAATCTCCAGATTCAATACAATCTCTGCCAAAGTACCAAAGTAGCATTTTTAACTTAACTAGTATAAATAACCCTCAGTTTGTATGGAACCATGAAAGAATTCAAATATATAAAGCAATTTTGAGAAAAAAGAACAAAGCTAGAGGTACCACAATCTCAGATTTCAAGATACAGTAATCAAAACAGTATGATAGTCACAAAGATGAATGCAATGGAACAGAGAACCCAGAAATAAACCCACACCTATATGGTCAATTAATCTATGACACAGGAGGCAAGAATATACAACAGGGAAAAGATCATGTCTTCAACACATGGTGCTGAGAAAACTGGATAGCTACATGCAAAAGAATAAAACAAAGCCACTTAAGAAATAAAACTTACATCATACCTAAAAATAAACTCAAAATGGATTAAAGACTTACATATTAAGACCTTAAAATGTAAAATTTCTAAAAGAAAACACAGGCAACAATGTCTTTGATATCAGCGTTAGCAATATATTTACAGATACATCTCTTCAGGCAATGGAAACAAAAGTAAAAATAAACTACTGAAACTACACCAAAACAAAAAGCTTTTGAAAAGCAAACCACCAACAAACCAAAGTGATCCTATTGAATGGGAGATGATATTTGCAAATGATATATATAAGACATTAATATCCAAAACACATGAAGAACCTATACAACTCACCACCAAAAAACCAATGTGATTAAGTAATGGGAAGAGGACCCGAATACACATTTTTTCCAAAGAAGACATACAGATGAGCAGCAGATACGTTGTGAAGATTTTCAATGTCACTAATCATCAGCGAAGTGCAAATCAAAACCACAGTGAAATACCAAATAAGACCACCTCACGCCAGTCAGAATGGCTAGAATCAAAAAGACAAGAAATAACAAGTGTTGGTGAGGATGTGGAGAAAAGGGAACCCTCACACAATTAGTAGGAAAGTACAATGGTGCAACCACTGTGGGGAAATTTCATCTCTAAGAATGATTCCTTAAAAAGTTAAAAATAGAAATACCATACAATCCAATAATTGCACTACCAGTATTTAAAAAACAAATGAAAACAAAAAACAACAACAAAAAAACCTAAAACAAACAAAAACCTAAACACTAATTCAAAAAGATAGGGGCGCCTGGGTGGCGCAGTCGGTTAAGCGTCCGACTTCAGCCAGGTCACGATCTCGCGGTCCGTGAGTTCGAGCCCCGCATCAGGCTCTGGGCTGATGGCTCAGAGCCTGGAGCCTGCTTCCGATTCTGTGTCTCCCTCTCTCTCTGCCCCTCCCCCGTTCATGCTCTGTCTCTCTCTGTCCCAAAAATAAATAAAAACGTTGAAAAAAAAATTAAAAAAAAAATTAAAAAACAAAAAACAAAAAGATATATGCACCCCTATGTTTATTGTGGCTTATTTATCCAAGATATGAAAGCAACCCAAGTGTTCACTGATAGATGAATGGATAAAGATGGGGTATATATATACACAATGGAATATTATTCATCCATAAAAAAGAATATGACCTTGCCATTTGCAGCAGCATGGATGGACCTAGAGAATACTAAAGGAAGTAAGTCATACAGACCAAAGCAAAAACTGTGTGATTTCACTTTCGTCTGGAATCTAAAAAATAAAGGAACAAACAAGCAAAACAGACTCATAAATACAGAGAAAAAACTGGTGGTTGCCAGAGGTAAATGCGAGGATGAGCCAAATCAGTGCAGAGAATGAAGAGATACATTTTTTCCATTACAAAAATCAGTAAGTCACAGAGATGCAAAGCAGTGCACAGGGAATATAGCCAATAATATTGTAATAGCGTTTTATGGTGACAGACGGTGACTACCTTTACGTGGTGAGTACCGTGTCATGTATAGAATTGTCAAATCACTATGTTGCACACCTAAAGCTAACATAGTTTTGTATGTCAATTATACTTCCATAACAAAATACTTTTTAAGAACCTATTGGGTTGGCTCAGTGTGTGGATACAAGCCAAAAATGAACAATACTGGCTCTAAAGATATTGTCTTAACCAAGTGATGGAATAGTCTTCTGAGAGCCCAGTGAGATGTCATTTCAGAAACAATCCACTAAGAAGGGCACTGGGATGTGGTATATACTAGAAATCAATTATTAAGCATGATTCTATGTTCCCAATAGGCAGAAAATATGGGCTGAGGAACAAAAGAATGTAAGGAGTAGTCTGGATGATCATGACTTCCAGCGACCCATCAAAAATCTGGACTTTGTGTCCACACAGTTCTAGCCTCTACAGTTAGAGAGGACCTGGTTCCCAAAGGGAGGCCCTGCTTTTCATAGAAGTAACAACAAGAGCATCACTGTACATTAAGCTATAGCAGCTACCTAGACACTTTGGGCTTCTCATGCCCAAGAATGATCTGGCAAGAAGAGAAATCAAAACCTTGGTAGCAGTAACTGACTGGGATCATCAGAAAATCCTTGATAAGATGTAACAAAGAGTCTAAATAAATATAACAAAGAGTCTAAATAAACAATACTAATATTAACAGCATAAATTTATCTGCTGAAAGATTTCTTAGGGCAGACTTAAGAGCAAAAGAAGTCATCTACTGTCCTGAAGAGATACACCTACATCAAAACTATAGCCAAAAGTTTAAAAATAAATAAAAATTGGTAGGCAGGGAAATCATTTCAATGGTTCAAATCTTCTGAAAAGAGATCTAACTAAAAAATACCAAAATTCCAAATGAAGCCTGACAGAAATATTTAAAGTTGTGTTGTAGCATGCTCAACAATCTAAGAAAAAATATCTCAAGGGTTAAATAAAAAACCTAGATCATTAAAAACCAAATTGATAAAGGATCTTGGAAACCAAGAATACTCAGAGCAAATGCCAGAATAAAATTTTAAAAATTCAGAGAAGAGTGTGCAGTGGAACAGAAGATGTGGCACCTGAGACCATGCAAGGTAGGTACATGGACTTGATAGCTCTGCATAAAGCTGGAGACTTTGAATGAAAGAGCTTCACCACCTGTAAAGAAGCTGGGCTAAGGGGAAAAAAGTCTTCATTAGGAAAATAAGAACCTCTGTCTCTGACATAGTTATAGAAGACAGGGCACTTTCTTTTGAGACCTATAACCGCTAGCTGTTCTCACATGGGTCTAGTTTCACATTTATACTTCCTACAAGGTCCAGGACATCTCAAACAGAGTAACTGAAGTAAAATAGTCCTCAATATTT
Organism: Prionailurus viverrinus; assembly: GCF_022837055.1. NCBI lineage: Eukaryota > Metazoa > Chordata > Mammalia > Carnivora > Felidae > Prionailurus > Prionailurus viverrinus. The sequence goes on from NC_062567.1 coordinate 12,050,096, forward strand.
GAAAATCACCGTGATTCACTGTATTAACAGACTAAAGAAAAAAATGTAGAGAGAATAATCTCAACTCAGGAAAAACATTTAACAAAATCTGCATTATTTCAAGGAAAAATTCTCAAAAATGTATGAATAGAAATTACTTAACCAGATAAGAAATATTATTTAAAAACTGACAGCTAAAATCAACCTTAATGGTTAAATATTGAAGGCTTTCCCGTAATATGGTAAGTCAAGGGTGTTCTTATTCTTAGCTCCTATTCAAGATTATACTGGAATTTTAGTCTGGCAGAACATAATAAAAAGGCACTCATATTCAAAAGGAAGAAATAAAAAGTCTTTATTCACATATAATATGATTTTCCATAGAAAATCCAAAATAATCTAAGAAAATCTAAAACCAATAAGTGATTCATCAAGTTCTCAGAACAAAAGGTCAATATGAAAACAATTGTCTGTAATTCTGTATACTGGCAATGAAAAAACTGACATTTGAAAACATTTTTAAAGTACCATTTAAATGTCACCCCCCCAAATCTTGGGCATAAATATAATAAAATATATATGAAATATGTATATTAAAAACTATAAAAAGCCACTAAAGAAATCAAAGACTAATAAATTTGGAGATTTAGCATGGAATGGACAACTCAATATTATTAAGAAATTAAATCTCCCCAAATTTATCTACATATTCAGTTCAATCTCAACAAAAATACCAGCACACTTTTTTTGTAGATGACAAAATTCCAAAATTTCTATGAAGAGGAAAAGTAAAAGAGCCAAAAAATGACTTAGAAGTTTAAAGATGAAGTTGGAGGACTCACACCACCTGATTTCAATACTTATTATTAAATTACAGTAGACAAGACACTGTGAGATTGGCAAATGGTCAAACACATAGGTCAGTAGAACAAAATAGAGAACCCAGAAATAGACCCACATAAATATAGACAGCTGATTTTTGACAGTTACCAAAAACAAGAAGGGATAGTCTTTTCAATTAGAGATATGGAAAACAATGGATTTTCATATGCACAAGTTAAAAATAAAAACAACCTCCATCATATCTTATGTAACAATTAACTCAAAATCAACCCAATGTAAAACATAGGACTATAATCATTCCACAAAAAAATTCAGAGAACATCTTTTCAATTTGGGTTTCGCAAAGCATTTTTACCGATAACACCTGAATAAACATCTGTTAAAGAAAAACATAGTACTTTGGATTTGATTAAAAATTTAGGACTTTTCTTAGTGTTGAGACTGAAAAATCAAGCTACAGATGGGGAGAACCTATTTACCAATTACATTTATGACACGGGACTTGTAGCCAGAATACATAAAGAACTGTCAGAACTCAACAATAAGAAACCACCATCTAAATTATTTAACGGTAACTTCTCCTTCTGATCAAAATGAAAAGCTTCTGCACAGAAAAGGAAAGAATCAACAAAACTAAAAGGCAACTGACAGAATGGGAGAAGATATTTGCAAATGACATTTTGGATAAAGGGTTAGTATCCAAAATCTATAAAGAACTTACCAAACTCAACATGCAAATAAACAAACAAACAAATAAATAAATAAATAAATAATTCAGTAAAGAAACGGGCAGAAGACATGAATAAAAACTTTTCCAAAGAAGACATCCAGATAGCTAACAGACACAGGAAAAGACACTCAACATCACCTTTCATCAGGGTAATAACAAATCAAAACCACACTGAAATACCACCTCACACCAATCAGAATGGCTAAAATTAATAACTCAGGAAACAAGAGATACTGGTGAGGATGCGGAGAAAGGGAAACCCCTCTTGCACTGTTGGTAGGAATGCAAACTGGGGCAGAAACTCTGGAAAACAGTGTGTAAATGCCTCAAAAAATTAAAAATAGAACTACCCTATGTCCCAGCAATTGCACTACTAGGAATTTATCCAAAGGATACAAAAATGCTGATTTGAAGGGGCACATGCACCCCAGTGTTTACAGCAGTGCTATCAACAATAGCCAAATTTTGGAAAGAGCCCAAGTGTCCATCAACTTATGAATGGATTAAGAAGATGTGGTGTGTACACACACACACACACACACACACACACACACACACACTGGACTATTTCTCAGCAATGAGAAAGAATGAAATCTGGCCATTTGCAACAACATGGATGGAACAGGAGGTTACTATGCTAAGTGAAATAAGTCAGTCAGAGAAAGACAGAACATATGATTTCACTCATATGTGGAATTTGAGAAACTTAACAGATTAACACAGAGGAAGGGAAGGAGAAATAAGATAAAAACAGAGAGGGAGGCAAAGCATAAGAGACCCTTAAATCCAGAGAACTGAGTGTTGATGGGGGTGGGGGTGGGGACAATGGGCTAAATGGGTGACAAGCATTAAGGAGGGCATTTTTGGGCATGAGCACTGGGTGCAATATGTAAGAGGTGAATCACTGGGTTCTATTCCTGAAGCCAAGACTACACTGTATGTTAACTAACTTGAGAATAATAATTAAAAAAATCTAAGATGATATAACAGGAACCAAATTTACCGTCACACAAGAAAGGGCAAAAGGAGGAGGGAGAAGGAGATGGGAGAGGAAGAAGGGGGAGGAAGAAGAAAGAAGAGGAGGAGGAGGAGGAGGAGGAGGAAGGAGAGGAGGAGGAGGGAGGAGGAAGAGGAGAAGAGGGGGGAGGAGGAGAAGAGGGGGGAGGAGGAGAAGAGGGGGGAGGAGGAGGGGAGAAAGAGGAGGAGAAGAGGGAGGAGGAGGAGAAAGAAGAAAGAAGAGTATCTGAAATAATGGTTTTCTAAATCCTGGATCTCAGGAAACAATATACAGAAATTCCTGAGCAATGAAAACAAAGTGAGCCATAGGATTTTCCAGCTTACTACTTTAAGAGTTTCCTGGCATGAGGCACCCAGGTGGATCAGTTGCTTAAGTGTCCAACTCTTGGTTTCAACTCCCATCACAAACTCACAGTTCGTGAGATTGAGCCCAGCATCGGGTTTTGTGGTGACATCACTGAGTCTGCTTGGGCTTCTCTCCCTCTCTCCCTGCCCATCTCTCTCTCTCTCTTTCTCTCCACCTCTAAAAATAAATAAATAAACTTTAAGAAAAAAAGTTTCCTTGCAGTAGTGCAGGGAGTGGAGCTCATCAGACTCCTGAATTGAGGAGACACGGTAGGAAAGTCCAGGGAGACAGAAGCACTTAGAGTTTGCTTGTCAGGACAGAGTACCTCACAAGAAAGAGCTATACAGAAAACAACACAAAGATCTGCATAGGGTCCCCCTTGAGAATTCTTCAGAGTACTAGTTAGTGCATGTGTGAAAGGACTCCTGGAGGCTGGAGGAAACACTATCTACAAGGATTTTAGAGGGAAGAGTAGAACTGACAAAAGACCTGGCTGGAATAGTGCTTGTTTCCGCAAGCCCAACTGGAAAACCTAACAATCCACATGGGGCAATGAGTGTGGTATTCAAATGGCTAATTCCTCCATGGTGGAGAATTAGCCTTAGACTGTATTAGCTGTTATGGTCTCATCTAATAAAGCTTCAAACCAAGACCCAGAAGGATGGAGCTGTTTCCAAGTAACTCAATTGCATGCCAGGTTAACGTTCAGAAATATTTATAGGAATACAAAAGTATCAGCCCCCTAAAAATAAAATTCTCAAGGCTTTCATCCAATTAAAGATTATCACGCATGTAAGAGTCAGGAAAATATGACCTGTAATGAGGAGAGTAATTAATAAATAGAAACCAACTCAGAACTGATATTGATGTTAGAGTTATCATTCAAAGACATTAAAATATTATTATAACTATGTTCCATATGTTCCAAGAAGAGAAAAAGCATAATAAATATTTTTCAAAATATAAAAATAGACAAACATATACAGCAGAGATGATGAAAATAGGGAGAACATATAATGAAAAGCATATAAAAATATGAATTTAACACAGATTTCTAGAAAAAAATAAGGCTTCTAAAACAGAATCAAGAGGAAGTAGAATGTCTTTTGCCCAATACATTGTAGAGGCTAACTGTGCAGACTCTGAACAAGATTATCTGAGTTCAGATCCTGGTTCTACAACTGTGTCTGTGTGACCGTGGACAACTTAATTTAAAATTTCTCTGCCTTGGTCTTCTCATTCTAAAAGGTGGATAATAAATAGTACTTACCTCAAAGAGTTATTATGAAAGATTAAATGAATCTATATAGGTTTGGTATTTAGAATAGGGCCTAACACATAGTAGGAGCTATCTAAGAACTAGCTCCTTAATAATATTACTGTATCAAAGGTCATTGTGCCCTATTGCAAGGAACTCCACTTCTTGATACAAAACCCAGAGAAACACTCACCCATGCGCCAGAAGACATGTGAATGAATATTCACTGCAGCATTAATTTATATTTGTAAACATTTGCCATGTACCGAAATCTCCATCAACACAAAAATGGATAAATTAATAGTGATTAAATTTACTTAACAGTAGGAGGCAGTACATTAAAATGAATAAATGAGAGCTGCAGCTACCATCATAGAAAAGTCTCAAAGACAATGTAGTGCCAATAAAGACTGGAAAAAATGTTGAAAAATATGTATGTAATATGATTCCATAATATCTAAAGTTAGAAGATGCAAAATAACATATGTTTGAGCCCATTTATATACAATATAGAGAAATGTTTAAGAAAGATGGACACTGGGGCACCTGGGTGGCTCAGTCGGTTAAGCGGCCGACTTCGGCTCAGGTCATGAGCTCGCAGTCCGTGAGTTCGAGCCCCATGTCGGGCTCTGTGCTGACAGCTCAGAGCCTGGAGCCTGTTTCAGATTCTGTGTCTCCCTCTCTCTGACCCTCCCCTGTTCATGCTCTGTCTCCCTCTGTCTCAAAAATAAATAAACGTTAAAAAAAAATTTTAAAAAAAGAAAGATGGACACAGGGGCACCTGGGTGGCTCAGTTGAGCATTCAACTCTTGATTTCAGCTCAGGTCATGATCTCATGGTCGTGAGATGATCCCCATGTTGGGCTCAGCACTGGGTGGGGAGCCTGCTTGAGATTCTTTCTCTCCCTCTCTCTCTGCCCTTCCCTCACTCTCTCACATTCAAAGAAGAAGAAGAGGAAGAGGAAGAGGAAGAGGAAGAAGAAGAAGAAGAAGAAGAAGAAGAAGAAGAAAGAGGAGGAGGAGGGGGAGGGGGAGGAGAAGAAAGATGTATAAAAAAATCAGAAATATGTTTATATTTAGACTTAGAGGGGAAGGGGTCAGTGGAGGGATGCAGAAGAAAGTTGAACTATAGTTGTAAAATTTAGTGGTGACATCTGTGGCAAACTATTATGATTTACTAATACTTAGTGGTAGCTATACGAACATACATTATAAGTATCGTATTCTCTTTTTCCTGTGTTTTAAGTATTTTGCAATAAAAACAATTTTCTGACTGGAAGGAACACTTGAGTATTAAAATGGAAAGAGATCAAGAACTGCAGACAAAACTAAAGAGAGGAGACAAACATTTAGACATACCTTGATGACATTTTTGAAAATCAAGGATAAAAAGTATTGAAACCATTCAGGCATAAAAAGTCAATTTACCAAGGGAAAAAAAAAATCTTAGGGGACCAAAAACATCTCTGCAGCACTAAATGGCAAAAGTCACAGGGCAAAGTCTACAGAGTTTTGAAGAGAGACTGAGTACAAGAATTTCATGCTCATGGCAGTTGATGATTACGTGTAAGGCAACAAAGATATTCTTAGTCATTGAAGGACTCAGCAATTATACTTGAACTCTTCCTGAAATATCTAGTGAAATACATTTTAGCTGAGCAAGAGATAAATCCAAATAAAACACCCTGTAAGTCATGGTATAAAAGAATTGAAGATGAACAATGTAGTCTGTAAAACACAATTAAATCCAAGTAAGTACAGACAAGACCTAATCATCAGTAACAGTATTTGACAAATAGATTCATATTCCAAAAATTCCATAACCTTACAGATCTAAACTCACAATCTGAATCAACAAAAAGTATAAAATTGGAAAGAGAGAAAATGCAATTTGAATTTTCTTACATACAGGGAGAAAAGAGAAACTTCTATCTGGGTCAGTTGTTTGTTTTTCTTAATTTCTAGCTTTTAGTAAAATATAACTCAGACTTCTGGTTTCAACTTTAATATTAGATTTTAGAAGTCACTAAACCCATACTAATAAGAAAAAGTTGGACAAAGTGAAAGTTAATGTCTTTTCCTGGACCTATCAGAGAACTGAGTTTGCAAGTCAAACTGATACCTTAAAATCTGGAAAGACCACTGAATCCTGAGTTAATGCCCAGATCTTCCTAACTGGAACAGAAGCCAATGGAGTTAAAACTGGTAGGAACATTAAAACGGTCATTTGGATGAAATGCTGAAGGCTGAGTATTGACTAGCCCAGGACTAAGAAACTCCTGAGAGGTGAAGTCTTAGAGAAACCCCCACATTTCCTGTGCTTTTCCTTCGGGAATCCTGCTTGATAGGGAAGACTGAAGAAAGAGCCTTTTACGCCCCTTGCAAGGGGAAGGGAAGAGAAAACCTTATGAAATATGCCCTGAGTTTTCTCAAAAAGAATGACCTACTCTCCAGGATGAAAGAATTTACCAGAGCCTTATTCAAGAGCCATGGGGGAGGACATTGTTCTCATTCCAGCACCTTCTATCCCTCCTGTCTCACCGAAGGGAGATAGCAATAATCTCTATGTTATGGGCTGAAATGTGTCCCCTCAAAATTTTTTATGAAGTACTAACCCCCAGTACTTCCGTATGTGACTGACTTTGGAGGTAGGGTCTTTGAAGAGGTAATTAAGTTAAGATAAGCTCATTAGGGTGGGTGTAATTCAACCTGACTGGTATTCTTATAAGAGAAAGTTACGACAAGACACATAGAGGCAAGATGCATGGAGATGGCCAAATACAAGTCAAGGAGAGAGGCTTCATAAAAAAACCAAGCTTGTAGACACCTTGATCACATATTTCTAGCCCTGAAAATTGTGAGAAAGTAAATTTTTGCTCTTTAAGATCCCAGTCTGTGGTACTTTATTATGGCAGTCTTAGCAAATTAATACACATCCAAAAAGAATTTCTTGTGGGAATGAGAAGTCAGAGACATTGGCTTACTCAAAGACTAGATCTAAGTAGAAAATCATAGAATCCCCTCCTTATAGCTTACCCCCACATTCACAAGGCTCCAATTTAATAATAGTGGATTACAGCTGTAAGAATTTTAAGAGATTATTTCTGAGGAAGATCTCTGAGGTATCCTCAAAGTTTAAAAGGGAGGGAAAAAAAGGACACTAGAGGAATTGAAACATCTGGTACATATACCTAAAGACAACATGAGATGAAACCCACCTCCTAACATAAATCAAACACTAGAAATTTATTTACCTCAATTCCTACTACATAATAAAGGTCCAGCTTTTAAATAAAAATTAAAAACATTCCAAAAGGCAGAAAATCAGTCTGAAGAGGCAAACCTCAGTGTCAGACTAAGCTACGATACAAATTGTGGAATTATTAAACAGGAAATGTGAAGTGACCAGGATTAGTACATTAAAGGCTTTAAGAGAAAAAAATAGACAATAGGGCAAAATAGAAAGATAATATAAGCAAAGAGATGGAAGTTCTAAGAAAAGAATCAAAAGAAAATACTAAAAATGAAATACACTGTAGCTGAAATGAGAAATGCCTTTTATAGGGTTTCTGGCAGACTCAACAGGCTAAAGAAAGATTTGTGAGCTCGAAGATAGGTCAATAGAAACTTTGAAAACAGAAATGCAAAGGAAATAATAGTGAAAGAATAGAATACTATATCCAAGAACAATGGGATGATTTCAAAAGATATAATGTGCATAACTAGAATACTAGAAGAGAGAATGGAGCAAAACAAATATTTCAAGTAAAAATAGCTGAGAATTTTCAAAAAGTAATGATGGGCATCAAACCACAGATTAAATAAAATATAGCCTAAAAAACTGTATGTGGGGTGCCTTGGTGGCTCAGTCAGATGAGTGTCCAACTCGTGGTTTTGGCTCAGGTCATGATCTTGTGGTTCATGATTTTGAGCCCTGCATCGAGCCCTGACAGTTTGAGCAGTCAGTGCAGAGTTGGCTTGGGATTCTCTCTCTCTCTCTCCCTCTCCCTCCATTTCTGCCCCTCCCCTGCTCATGCTCCCCCTCTCAAAATAATAAAAAGAAAACTATGCCTGTACATATTATATTGCAACTACAGGAAACCAAAGACAAAAATAGTATCTTGAAAGAAGCCTTTGCTTGTAGAGGAACAATACACTTTGCCTATAGAGGAACAGGGTAATATTTAAGGAAGGTTTCTTATCAGAAACCATGCAGGCAAGAAAAATATGGAGGGAAATGCTAAATCTACTGAAAGAAAAAAAAATACTCAATTAGAATTTTGTGAAAAGTCTATTTCAAAAGTGAAGGAAAAGTAGTCTTTCTCAAGTAGAAACAGAATTCACCACCCTTAGGCCTACCCTACAAGCAATGGGAAGGGATTTTCTTCATGTAGGAGAAAACTATATACATAAAAAATTTGGATATATATAAAAAAGGTAGAGCATCAGAAGGAATAAAGGTAAAATAAAACCTTTTACTTTTCTTATTATTAAATGATATAGAATGTAACTATGTCTAAAGTACTAAGAGTGATTATATTGGGGCACCTGGGTGGCTCAGTCAGTTAAGCATATGACTCTTGATTTTGGCTCAGGTCACGATCTCATAGTTCATGGGTTTGAGCCCTGTGTCAGGTTCTGTGCTCAGAGTGTGCAGCCAGCTTGAGATTCTCTCCCTCCCCTCTCTCTCTGCCCCTCCCCTGCTCCACTCACGTGCATACCTACTCTTTCTCTCTCTCTCTCAAAATAAAATACTTTTTAAAAATAAGGTATAAATATAGTAATTATGGATTGCATTATAGTATATTGGTAAGTGAAAAATGAGTGACAGCAATGTCACAAGAAACAGTAAAGAGGATTTAGTAACTCTATTATAAGGCACCTGCACTGCACTTCAAACAACAGTGTCATTTGAAGATGATCTTACATTAATCAAATTATTTTAAACTCTAGGGAAATCAGTAAAAGTGTTTATTTTTGAAAGTGTGACTGATATGTTCAAAAAGGGGATGAAACAGGCTCATATAAAATGCCCACATAAAATGAGAGAAGGCAGGAAAGCAACATCTGGCAATAAGTACAAAGCAAATACAAACATAATTGCTATTAATTCAAATGTATCAATAATCATTTAAATGTAAGGGGTGTTAATTGGTTAAATGAAATATGGACGAGGAGAAAGGGGAACTCTTTTACACTGTCGGTGGGAATACAAACTGGTGCAACCACTTTGGAAAACAGTATAGAGGTTCCTCAAAAAGTTAAAAACAGAACTCTTCCATGACACAACAAGTGCATTACTAGGTGTTTACTCAAAAGATACAAACATATTAATTTAAAGGGATGCATGTACCCCAAATGTTATAGCAGCATTATCTACAATAGCCAAATTATGGAAAGAGCCCAAATGGCCATTGACTAATGAATGAATAAAGAAGATGTGACACACACACACACACACACACACAAGACACACACACCCTGGAACACTACTCAGCCATCAAAAAGAATGAATCTTGCTATTTACAACGATATGGATAGAGGTGGAGAGCATTATGCTAAGTGAGATAAGCCAGTCAAAGAAAGAATAATTCCATATGATTTTACTCATATGTGGAATTTAAGAGACAAAACAAATGAACATAGGGGGAAAGGAGAGAGAGAGAGAGAAACCAAGAAACAGACTCAACTATATAGAACTGATGGTTACCAGAGGGGAGGTGGTGGGGGATGGGTGAAATAGATGATGGGGATTAAGGAGTCCAAGTGTTATGGTGAGCACCAGGTGCTGTATATAAGTGTTGAATCACTAAATCCTACACCTGAAACTAACATTACACTGTATGCTAACTAATTGGAATTTAAGTAAAATCTTGGGGGAAAAAAAAAGATGAAGATTGTCAGAGGAATTTAAAAAAGAATAAGCCAAACCTCTATGTTGTTTGTAAACACACACACACACACACACACACACACTTTAATTTAAAATTTTTTTATGTTTGTTAATTTTTGAGAGTGTGTGTGTGAGAGAGAGAGAGAAAGAAAGAGAGAGAGAGAGAAAGAGAGAGATCAAGCAAGGGATGGGCAGAGACAAAGAGAGACAGAGGATATGTAGCAGGTTCTGTGCTGACAGCAGAGTCTCATGTAGGGCTTGAACTCTGGAACTGCGAGATCATGACCTGAGCCAAAATCCAGAGCTGGAGGTTCAACTGACTGAGCCACCTGCATACCCTCCAAACCCACTTTACATAAAGTGGTTAAAGGTTAAAAGCAAAAGGAGAGATATACCATGCTAACAATAATAAAAAGAAAGCTGGAGTAGCTATATTAATATCACACAAAGTTGATGTAACAATCCTAACCATATATGCACATAACAATAAAGGAACAAAAACAGTGCAACAAAAACTGATAGAACTGAAAGAAGAAATAGATACATTCATTATTATATTATAGAGACTTCAAAACCTCCTGTCAGTAATTGATAGATTAAATAGAGAGAAAACCAATGAGGATAGAGTTGAGCTGAACAACGCTATCAATCAACTTGAAGTAACTGACAATTTCAGAATCAGAATACTCCTTTCAAAAAAAGCAGCTAGACTAAGTGTGGCAATCACGTCACAGTGTATATAAGTTTCAAATCACTATGTTGTACCCCTGAAACTAATACAATGTTATGTCAATTATATCTCAATAGGAAAGAAGGGGCAAGAAAACTCAAAAAAGCAAAAAAAAAAAAAAAGCAGAATGAATACTCCTCAAATTTTCATGGAACTATCACTAAGTCAGACCACATTTTGGGCCATAGAACACACCTTAACAAATTAAAAGAAAATCATACAAAATATTTCCTCAGATCACAATGGAATAAAAGTAGAAACCAGTCACATAAAGATAACTGAAAAATCTCCAAATATTTGAAACTAAAGAATACACTTCAAAATAAGACATTGGTCAAGGAAGTTTCAAACATAAAAATTTTGTGAACTAAATGGAAATTACATGCAAATTACCAAATTTCTGAGATGTAGCAAAAGCAGCACTCTGAAGGAAATGCATGGCATTAAATGTGTAGATTAGAAAAAGAACAACAATGCCAACCAAAACTTCCACCTAGGTAAACTAGAGAAAGAAAAGCCATTTAACCATAAAGCAAACAGAAGAAAAGAAACCACCAAAAGGAGAATATAAGTCAATGCAACTGAGAACAGGAAAACAGTAGATAAACTCAATACAACTCAAACTATTTAAATGATCAGTAAAATAGATAAACTTTTAGCTAAGCTAACAAAGAGAGCATATATGAACCAGAATTGAAAGAGGGGGCAATGTCTACTGATACCATGGACATTAAAAACCTAAAAAAAACTAAAAAAAATTCTACACCCACAAATTTGATAATTTAGATTAAATAGACCAATTTCTTGAGAGATGCAAGCTAGCAAAACACACAAGGAGGAAGAGACAACCTAAATATCCGTACATTTACTAAGGACATTGAATAAATAATTCACAACCTTTCAAAAAAAGGAAAAAGACCAGGCCCAGATGGATTCATTGGTGAATTCTACCAAATATTTACAGAAGAAATTAAACAAATTCTTCAGAATATTTCCTAGAAAACAGAGGCAAAGATAACTCTTCATAACTTACTCTATGAGGCCAGCATATCCCTAAAACCAAACCCAGAGGGGGAAGAAAACATTACAAGAAAGGAAAACTAAAGAGTAGTATCTCTTACAAATATACACATAAAAATTTCCACAAATTAGTAGCAAATAGAATCCAACACTGCATAAAAAGAATTACATACCATGACCAAGTGTGATTTATTCTAGGTATATGAATTTGGCTTAACAAAATCAAGGTAATCATTACATTAATGGACTGAACAAGAAAAATTATGTTTGTATCAATCGGCACAGATAAAAGCAAATTTGACAAAACCAAGCACCCATTCACGATGAAAAACTTCTATCAAACAAGGAATGAAAGGAAACTTCTCAACTAGCAACTGAACATCTAAAAGAAAATCTACAGCTGACAGCAAACTTAATGATGCAAAGTTGGATGCTTTCCCCCTAAGATAGGAATAACACAAAGATATCTCTTCTCACCACTTGCATTCAATGCTGCCCTGGGAGTTCTACTAGTGAAACAAAAAATAAATGAGGGGTGCCTGGGTGGCTCAGCGGGTTAAGGGTCTGACTTCAGATCAGGTCATGATCATGGCTGGTAAGTTCGAGCCCTGTGTCGGGCTCTGTGCTGACATCTCAGAGCCTGGAGCCTGGTTCAGATTCTATCTCCATTTCTCTCTGCTCCTCTCTTGTTCCCGCTTCTGCTCTGTCTCTCTCTCAAATATAAACATTAAAAAAATTTTTTTTAACAAAATGATACACTAATTGGGAAGGAACAAAGAGAAGTATCTTTGTTCACAGAAAACATGATTGTGTATGTAAAAATCCAAAGAATCAATTACACTCCTGGAAATAATAAGTGACCGCAACAAGACTTCGGGGTACAAGGTTAATGCACAAAATTCATTGGCTTTCCTATACACCTACAACAAATATTGGAATTTGAAATTAAAACACAATACCATTTATAGTAGCCCCCAAAATGATTTATTTAGGTAAGCACCTAACAGAAGATGTACATGATCAATAAGCAGAAAACCATAAAACTTATTAGAGACTTGTGAAGGGGTGCCTGGGTGACCCAGTCGATTAAACGTTTGACTCTTAATTTTGGCTCAGGTCATGACCTCACAGTTCATGGTTCAAGCCCCACATCAGGCTCCCTGCTAACAGTGCAGAGCCTGCTTGGGATCCTCTCTCTCTCTCCCTCTCTCTCTGCCTCTCCCCCACTTGCATGTGCACTTGCGTTCTCTTTCTCTCTCTCAAAAGTGAATAAAGTTAGAAAAAAAGAGGCTTATGAAGATCTATATGAATAAATACTTTTTGTTCTTGGGTTTGAAGACTTAGTAAAGATGTTTATTTTTCCCAGCTTGACCTATAATTTCAGTTTTTACCCCAGTGAGATCCTAGCAGGCTCATTTGTAGATCTGAACAAATTGATTCCCAAGTTTATTTGGAATATCAAGGACTTGGAATAGCCAACACAATCCTTAAGAAGAATGAATTTGGAAGATTCACAAAACTTGATTTCAAGATAGCTGTGAGTCTACAGTAATCAACACAGTGTTATATTGGCATATAGACACATGCAACAGAATAGGCTCACATAAACAAAAAAAACTGACTTTTGAGAAAAGGAATAGTTTGATGAAGAAATTTGTCTTTTTGACAAAGGTACGAGAACAGTTGAATGTCCATATGCAAACAAATAAAAATAAAAAAATAAGAATATAGACACGGACCTCATACCTCACACATAATTCACTCAAAATGGATCACAGACCGAAATATAAAATGCCAGCCCATAAAAATTCTCAAAGATAACATGGGAGAAAATCTACATGACCTTGGATTTGGTGATACACTTAAAAATATCATACCAGTAGTTTTTGAGGAAAACATAATGGATAGCAGAGATTGGGGTGCAGGCTTCTCAGTCTCTGTGGAAGGCTACAGATAAGCAAGGCTTGTAGGCTAAAGTGATTCATATGGTGGTGATGGATCAGACATTGGTATTCATTCATATTTAGATTTATATAGACACAGATGGTCACATACAGAAGTATTGGTAGATATGCTTACAAACATAGGTCAGTATACACACATACTTCCTTACTCTCTCAGGTGAGAGGGCCTCACAAGTAAGAATACCCTAGCAACAATAAACACATCTGTCAGGCAGATCTTGTTTCCTAAAGACCATGCTCCAATAAAAGGAACCAGGGCTTTGTGGAGAGAGGCTCGTTCTCAGACTGAGGCAGGGAATGTTCAAGACAACCCTGGAACATTTTGTAATGCTTCAAAGTAAAAAAAAAATACAAAGAAAGAAATGGCACATATAATGATGTGATGGCAGGGTCATAGGGGCCAACTGTAAGAGTTCCCAATGGCCAAAGCTCAAACAATTTAGCATCAAAAACAAGTTTACTAAGTTAGTACTGGATTACAACCCAAGGCATAAAGCAAATATCTATTCATTTATACTGATACAAATGATTCAATAAGAAAATAAGATAGTAGACAAATCACCTGCGCACAAGATTTCAAAATAATTTCTGTACCTATTCCACACTTAAGGAAGTAGAGCATCATTTCCCACTCCTTATGTGTGGCCTGTGCATAGTGACTTCCCTTTTGAGTATAATGTGGAAAGGAAGAAAGGAAAGAGTAGCTCCATAATAGAAAAAACAGACAAACACTACCTCAACCAAGTGATCAAGTTTAGCTTCAACAGTGATCAATTTTATTTCTAGTACATACTCGTTATAGAATGTGATGAGAATGTCATTTTGCTTCTGTGATCTTCCTCCCCCAAACACATTTTTTCAGTGTAATCTTGAGAAAAACAAACAAATCCTAACTGAGGGACAGCCTATGAAATACCAGTACTTTTGAAAACTTTCAAGGTCATCAAAAACAAGGAAAGTCACATTTACTGTCACAGCCAAAAGGCACCTAACAAATGTGGTTGATGAATGTAATATGGTACCTTAGATGAGATCTTAGAAAAGAAAACGAACATCAGGGAAAACTCAGGAAATATGAATCAAATATGAGGTTTAATTATTAGTAATGTGTCAATATTAATTCATTAATTGTGGCAAATGTACCATATAAATGGAAGATGTTAATAACAGGGAAAACCAGGCACCTGGGTGGCTCAGTTGGTTGAGCATCCAACCTCGGCTCAGGTCATGATCTCGTGACTTGTGGGTTTGAGCCCCGCGTTGGACTCTGTGCTGACAGCTCAGAGCCCGGAGCCTGCTTTGGATTCTGTGTCTCCCTCTCTCTGCCCCTTCCCTGTTCATGCTCCATCTCTCTCTCAAAAAAAAAAAATAAATAAACGTTAAAAAAAAATTAAAAAGTAACAGGGAAAACTGGGTATGGGATATATTGCAAGTCTCTGGGCTATCTGAAATAATTCTTTAAATCTAACATTATTCAAAAATTAAAATTTTATTTAAAAACATATGAAAATATAAAAGCATATTTTTTGTATTGTTTTTAAAAAGACTGGTAACACTCAATCTTGGCGAGGAGCATTCATACTCTGCTGGTGGGAACGTAAAATTGTACAACTTCATACAGTTATTTTACTCTTTTCTTTTTCCCCAGGTACTTCTGCAAATATGTTTAATGCACTTAGATTACACAGAGGAAGAAGGAGCAAGAAGGACGTACTAAGTGAGTCACCCAAAAATTCTTAAGAAAGTCCCAGGCTGTCTACAGCCCCCAGGAACCGAGTCACCATTGACGTTAGAAACTAGTATAAAATTTTACAAAAGTCCGCTCATTGAAGCATTCAGGTACTGGTACAAAAAGAGGGCTCTCTCTACCCTGGTACCTCACCTGGCATGTAGGACCTCAAAGCCAGAGAAGAAAAAAGTACAGTCAAGGGAGTTCTCTAATGGCCTGCCCCATAGAGCTACCAACCTTCAGGGTTTTTTTTCCCTGCTTTCAACTCAATCTCAAAACCCAGTCCCAATACCCTGAATTTATTTTTAAAATTTTTCTAGCCCTTCGGACTCTTCCTAAGCCTTCCTAGTCCTTACCCTGAAGCATTGTCTTTGGAACAGGAAGAGGAGAGCAGGAAAGCAATTTTACTCTTACGCAATTTTCCAGGAGTGATGAACACATGTAACCAAAAAAGGCTGAATGCTCACAAGCAACTTTATTCATAATAGCCAAAAGTTGAAACCACTCACGTGCGCCTCAACAGGAGAATAAGTAATTTGCCGTACCTTCTTACAACAGGAGATATTTAGAAGATATTTAGCATCGGTCTCAAAAAAACATAGACGAATCTCACTATCTTGGTTGAGCAAAAGAAGTCAGACACCTCAGAGTAAACACTGTAGGATTCCACTTACATGGATTTCTAAAACAGGCACAAGAACTCTTCACTGAAATGATTCAGAAAAGCTTTGTCTGAGGAGGTGTTGACTTAAAAAGGCCCAGGGGAGATTTCTCGGGCAGTAGAAATGTTCTCCATCTTAATAGGGGTATAGCCTATGTGAGTATATACATTGTCAAAATTCATTGAGTTGTACCCAAGATTTGTACATTTCACTGTATGTCAACTTTAACTTTAGAAGGAATTGTAAACCAATAGGAAAAGCAATGCCAATGTACCCATTTTGGCTCAGGCCTTGAAATAATGATCCCCAACCATATTTTGATCGTCTCCTTAATGTCAATACTTGCTTCCCAATGCGATTTATGATCTACATTAGGTTGCAGATTAAAAAATAATTTAGGGCATCGGGGTGGCTCAGTCGATTGAGCCTCTAACTTGAGCTCAGGTCATAATCTCACGGGTCTTGAGTTCGAGCCCCGGGTTGGGCTCTGGGCTGATAGGCTCTAGGCCTGGAGCCTGCTTCGGATTCTGTGTCTCCCTCTCTCTCTGCACTCCCATGCTCACAGTCTGTCCCTCTCTGTCTCAAAAAATAAACAAACATTTAAAAAAATTTAAATATAGAATAGTTTAAAATTAAGTAATTATCATTTTTAAGTGTTTTTTTTTTTGTTTTTTGTTTTGTTTTTAGTATGGCTGACACACAATGTGACATTAGTGTCAGGTGTGCAACATAGCAGTTCCACTCCTCTATACATAATGCTATGCTTGCCACAAGCATAGCTACCATCTGTCACCATACAATCCTATAATTAGCATGTTTAAATGTTTACTATGAATCATCACTAGAGCAAAAACACCTATGAGAAAGCAATTATTACCCACTTCACAGATGAGTAAATTATGGCTCAGAAAGAAAGGGATCTTGGTCAAGATTACTCAGAAAGGAGAGAGGTAAGTTCCACAGACCCCCAGTATTTTGGGAGCTTGCTCTTAACCAGATGGGGGAGGGGGAAACTAAAGCCAAGGTTAATCATGTAATCCAATGGTGAATTCAGCTGAGTTTTCATGAATCCAGGGCCAAACCAAAATCAAAATGAGATGTGGAGTTTTATCGCCTGATACAAGGAATTAAACCAGCTTGCCAGAAGGATTTCTTCTTCTGATACTAGATTCTAAGGGGATTTGGACTCTTCTGGATTTCTCCCAGAAGTCCTTGTGTAAGAGCCATAGAACAGTATCATGCAGTGTCTATAGTAACAGTTTTACAGAATATGCAGACATGTTCTTGATCTGACCCTTTCTCACCTCGATGTTCCATAAAAACTGAGAACCTGCTGTAGGTACCTTGCTCAGTTAACAATTTGAGTGTTGATATGGCCTACCTAAGAGCTCAGTTCCAGCACATCATCTTTCATTTACTGTAGCCTGCATTAATCAGCCTGTTAGTAATCATGCTAATTGAACTATTTGTTGTGAGTTCAATCTGATCTGCTACTGAGGAAAATAAACATCTTGGTTTATCCATGGCATGTGTTCTCAAGAAACGCTTCACTTAACACCCAGCTGTAAATCCGAATAAAATTGAGAAGAGAAATTTCCACAGACAAATGTTTTGGCTAACTGTCTCCTATGGCATTTCAACTGAAATCTTCTCTTTAAAAAATATAGCTGCCATTTGAACCAATATTTCTTCAGTTTATTCCATTCCCAATTAGTGGCTCAGCTTTGCGTTGGCATTTCTGTCTTAGCAGCTGCAGTGGAATCAATGGGACAAATGCTGTGTTCCCCCTTTTGCCTACATGCCACTTTTGCTGATCCACACAGGCAGAGCACAAGTGCCAGGGGGCAAGAGATGGCCCAGAATATCTAGTGTCCTATTCATTAATGCCTCGATGAGTCAATGACAGCATTAGAATGCAGTTATGCATTTTCTGAAAAACGTAAATAACCCTGGGTATGGCTCAAATGAAGGGGCTTGCTTATAAGCAAAAGGGCTATTAAAAGCAACCACACAACTGCATCTAGAAGGGGAAACAGGCTTTCTTGCCTCCAAGCATCAGGAAATCAGGTCTCCTGATAAATATGGTTATATTAGAAGAAAATTTGAAGAGTTCCTATTTAGTAAGCATCTCTCAAGTAGAGACTCAGTGTTGTACTGGTCCCTACAAGTGTTAATCAAAAGTAGAAGTCATTCTTCTGCAGTGATGCTGGAAACATTTGCAATGACTGGATTTTCAGAAGAAATGGAGTGAAGTCCTAAAGAGCAACGGACATGGCTTTTGCCTAAGGGTTTGAGGCATTGTTCCATCCCTCAGATACCTTTCTCTCTTACTTGAGGATGTGAGAGTCAGAATATGTGAACTTTATTTCAGAGGATTCAGTTAATTACTGAAGAATAATTCTTGTTTGGGGATGGGGGAGATGGTTGTACTTTTTTCTCTTCAGGTGTGAAGTTGTATGAATACTTAGAAGAAGTAACCTCAGCCCTCCACAGTGCACTGTCCAATATGGTAGCCAGCAGCCAGATGGCCCTTCATCAGTCCAAATTTCAAATTTCAAAATTCAACCCCTTAATTGTACTAGTCACATTTCAAGGGTTTTGTCAGCAGGAAATAGACCATTTCCATCATCATTGGAAGTCTTCTTGGATAACCATACTCCACATAAGTGAAAAGGGTCCTGAAGTGCTGCAGTAGACGATTCTGGTGTTGAATTCAAGATTCTCCCATTACAGAAGACCTTGATACATGACAGAGGCTTTTGATCTGACTGCAAAACCACTGATGCTCAACTGGGGTGAGCTCCCAATAGCCACAGGCTCAGCATGACCATATGCCAGATCGTATTCAAAAGCAGCAGCATATGAAAAACCTGAATCTTGACCTCAGGAAGCTTACAACTCAAGACATTTCTCTCCCTACTGTCTTCCTTCTTCTCTCCCTTTGTCCATGAACCTATCCCTCTGTCATGTACCCTTCCCTTCTTTCTCTGATTATCTTATGCTTGCCTACTCATCAATGAAAGAGTTCTAGGCTCATTTATGCCCCCCAAAATTAATGATTTAATAGAAGACTAGTCGCTAGGCTTGAAGACAGAAGTTTTGACACAGGCTGCTCCTGAATGACGTCTTTGCATATTGTTATAAAAATATTTCCATTTCCCTTTTGACAACTAATGGCATCTACCAGGATACAGCGAAATCTTTGGGTATGCGGCAATGTCTTGCCAGACAGATGAACTGGTAACCGTCGAGCTTATCAAAATGCTATTGTGATGTCAAGACAGCTGCAAGACTGTTTCTGGAAAGCCTAATTACAGTGGCTGGGAGACGAGCTTGAAAGGAGAAAATGCTGTCCCTAAGTAAGATAAGCAAGTGGAACTTTACAAATGTATATTCTCGTCCTCCTTGTCTCCTCTGTTGCCAACAGGCAGCCAAAAAGCCAGCGGGGTTCTTTCAAAGGCTGTCTTTCCATTAGGATTTCAATGGCATTGGCAATAAAAGGTGAGACACAAGGGCACGCAAAATGGAGCTGAATGCCACCCTGGAACCAAGTTATTATGCTGAGAACATACTTGTTGCTATGCTAATGGGACAGGATTATATTTCTCTAACTATTTAAAATTTTCCAGCACAAATGAGGCAGTGTAGTGGGGCTGTTACATCATGTAGTTTCTCAAAGGGCTGATGGCTCCTCTCCATTTACACCTCCTCCTCTTGCACATGGCCCCCTTTCCTGGTGAGAAGATGCTTTTGCTTTTTACAAAGTGGTCTCATTTGCTTGGAAAACATCATGAGACTCACTTAGGATTTCTAACAGCCAGATTTCATCAGGACTCCACAAAGGTAAAGCTGTCTTGGCCACGTTCCAAAAGCGTTCAAGTCCTCATCCTTCTATCTCTCACTACTCCATAGCTGTTCCACCAAAACAAGAAGGAAACTAAGAAATGGACCTTTCAGCTGAAAAAGCAGCGTTCAATTTAAAGGTTTGTTTTAGGTCGTGTTTTGTCCAAGTCCAAATGGGTTCCACTATGTGGATAAGACCACAACAAAAGAAAGCAAAGCTGGGGGGGGGGGGGGGCGGGGGGAGAAAAAGGAAGAAAAGAAATTTGTGTTGGAGAAGTTTGTCTTTTACTGAGGATAAAGCTCAAAGTCAATGGTAAACATAAAGCACCTGAAACAAAGACCAACTCAAAACTGAAACATATACCCTTATGCCTCTCAAATATGTCCACTTGTCTTAATTACTACCACCAACCTAACCTAAGCTAGCATCTTCCTGCAACTAGATTCTCTGGTCTCCTAAGAGGTCTGCTGGTCCAGTCGCTCTTGCTTCACTTCAATGAATTCATTCTCCTCTCTGCTGGCAGAGTAATGTTTTAACTTCTGCTTAAGTACCTTTAATAGTCTGTAGTACTTTTACCATAAAGGCAACCTTCCTTAACATGGTTTGTAAGCTCTATAAATCCCAGACCCTCTCCAGCCCTCTGAGAAGCCTCACCTCCTATCACTTTCTCAACCATAGCCTTCCCTTGGTGTCTCTCCAGTATCAGACTCCAGCCAGGTTCCAGGTATTCATGCATACCTGTCTCCTCTGTCTGGAACCCTCCTTCTTCCTCTCTTCACCTTACATAACTCCAATTTCATCTTTGTATCTCAGCTTAATAGAAACTTCCCTGACCTTCACCAGAAAGCCCTCCCCAACCTAATAGGCAAGAAGCCTTGAACACGGTCTTTGTTTTCTTTGTATTCTGACTTCACCTTTTTAATTGTTATCAAGGTTTCATTTTAACATTCATTGTATGAACGTTTAATGCTTTATCTACACCCTGCCCCCCCCCCCAACTAGCTTTGTGAGGTCAGGGAACATGTCTTTCTTGCTTATAAATTATATTCTTGGTAACATCTTGGCACATGGCACTAAGTGGCACCTCAAAATTATTTGAGGAACTAAGACAAGGAAGGAGGGAGGGACTTTTCCAGACATAATACAGTACATTCCCTGAAGGCATGGGACTCAGCCCACGAATGTTTCTAGTAACTTCCTGATAAATAATTGTTGCTTTATCTACAGTAGCTAGCAATGACTGATTGACAGGGGAAAGGATTAGGGAGAGCAGGAAAGTTTCCAGGGTACAGCAAAGAACACATCTAGGAGGAGAGAAGTACACATGTGACATGCATAATTAGAGGTCTAGCCTGAATGTGTCTTTCCTTGATTTGGTGGCTTTCAGAAGAGATGAGCCAGACTCGATGTATTCTAAGACATATGGCCAAAGTTCTTTCCTTTGAGGAAATAGACCTTGCTGAATTTTTAGCAGACACTGGAGGCAAAAGGATGGGCTACATGGCATCTGCCAAGCCCTCAGATCCTGAATTAAATTGTACAAGTGCTACCAGTGAGCTTATAGAAGGGCCAATTGGACAGTGTTAAAAGGTATACCTTGTACAAATCAGACAAAATAGAATATTGAGTCCATAAATAGGAGAAGTTTTAGTTAGCCAAATATGACAAGTAGTATATTAGGGATCCTAGTACATTGCCTGGTATGTTATTACATGATATTTAATTTTTGCTCAATTTGGTGCATATTATATGATGGCATTCTGTTTGGTATTTGCTAAGCCTAAACAATAGCAGCTCCCAAAACTCTCCTGGTTAGGTCAGCCTAGAGTTCCATCCAGATCAGAGTGTTCCCTTTGCAACATTCAATTTGTATTTTGGGATGCAGGCTCTTATGTATAGTTAGAAGCTTTAGTGACCCTGAGCTTCTGATAAGATGGATGTTAACTTGTTCCACCTAGATAGTGTGCTGAATGTCACATTTCTGTATTGTCAAGTTGTTATTTCTAAATTGTATGAGCCCAACAAAGATCAACAAAATTTGAACTGAAAAAACGAAATCCACTATTATTCTTCCTTATTACAGCCCATGGCTAAGACAAAAAAAAAATGAATATAGAAAATTTAACGAAATTCATGTCTGTATGTTCCATTTAAATTCTGGCATTTAGCCATGAATATTGAATATTCATGAATACTGTTAAATAAAATTTTCTATATCAGCTACATGCAAAAGAATGAAACTGGACCATTTCCTTACATCTTATACAAAAATAAACTCAACATGGATTAAAGACCTAAATGTAAGACCTAAAACCATAAAAATCCTAAAAGAAAACAAGAAACTCTTGAACATCAGTTTTAGCAGTATTTTTTGGACCTGTCTCAGGCAAGGGCATTAAAAGCGAAAATAAACAATTAGGGTCACATCAAACTAAAAAGCTTTTGCATAGTGAAGGAAACTACCAACGAAACAAAAAGGCAACGTGCTGAATGGAGAAGACACTTGAAATGATCTGATAAGGGGTTAATATCCTAAATGTATAAAGATCTCAAACCACTCAAGACCAAAAAAACCCACAAACAATTTGACTACAAATGGGCAGAAGACCTGAATAGACATTTTTCCAAAGAAGACATACAGATAGTCAACAAACACATGAAAAGGCGCTCAACATCACTAACTGTCAGGGAAATGCAAATCAAAGCCACAATGAGATGTTACCTCATGCCTGTCAGAATGGCATAGTATCAAAAAGGCAAGAAATAATGAGTGTTGGGGAGAATATAAAGAAAAGGGAACCACTGAGCACTATTGGTGGGAATATAAATTGGTGGGCACTATGGACACAGTATGGAGGTTTCTGAGAAAACTAAAAATAAAACTACCATATGATCCAGGAATTATACTTCTGGGTATCTACCCAAAGAATACAAAATTACTAATTTGAAAAGATATATCTGCAACCTATGCTCATTTCAGCATCATTTACAAAAGCCAAGATATGGAAACAACCTAAATGTCTATCAACAGATGAATGGATAAAGAAGATGTGGTATATATATGCAATGGAATACTACTCCACCATATTAAAAAATGAAATCTTAGGGCACCTGTGTGGCTCAGTCGGTTAAGCATCCGACTTCAGCTGAGGTCATGATCTTGCGATTTCGAGCCCCACATAGATCTCTGTGCTGACAGCTCAGAGCCTGAAGCCTGCTTCGAATTCTGTGTCTCCCTCTCTCTCTCTCTGCCAATCCCCTGATTGCTCTCTCTGTCTCTCTCTCTCAAAAATAATAAACGTTAAATTTTTTTTTCTAAAAATGAAATCTTGCCATTTACAACATGGATAGACCTAGAGGGTATTATGGTAAGTGAAATAAGTCAAAGAAAGACAGTTATCATATGATTTCACTTATATGTGGAATCCATAAAAGCAAAATAAATTAACAAACAAAACAGAAGTACTTACAGAAAACTGGTGGGGAAGGGGTTAGGGGAATGAGTGAAAAACATAAAGGGGATTAAGAAGTATAAACTTGCAGTTATGACATAAATCATGGGGATGTAAAGTACAGCACAGGGAATATAGTCAATAATATTATAATAACTTTGTATGTTGACAGATGAGCAGTTATTGTGGAGGACATTTTGTAATGTATATAAATGTTGAATCACTATGTTGTACACCTGAAGGCAATATAATATTGTACACCAACTCTACTTCAATAAAAAAATACTCTGGCTTTCAGATATTGGATTTAATAAATGATTTTTTTGGTAAATTTGTCTGAGTTAAGAAGAACTCCAATTTATTATATCCTTGATTTTTTATCTGGCAATTTATAAAAACATGATAAAGAGATGTTCACATTTGTTTACATCACCTTTAGTGGTTAATGATAGTATGAACACCATGATTTTCTATACTGAAATAGAAAAAAAAAATCCTTAGAGACCTGTTTAATCATTTGGATCTAGTAGTGCAATGTTTATTCATTCATTTTGAGTCCATTAGAGTGTAAATTAGATTTGATTTGCTTGCTCTGATTGGCTTAATTGCCCCAGTTACAGCTCAAGTACAAATAAAATTGTAATAAATTGAACAGATGTTTAACCTACTCTACCAAGATCTTTAATAGTCAATTCCAATTGCAATTTACATTCAGCAATTTAACGAGACCCTTAGGAAACTTATTTGATTATTAAAACAAGCTGTTTGTTTCTATGTGTGATGGAAACAAGACCATTGTGTCCATGCTTTGGCCTGATCCAATTTTTTTTTCTATTTAATTTTGTTTATCTCTTGTTAGGGGGACACACACACACACACACACACACACACACACACAGCGAATGCATGGCTTCAGAAGTTAGTTTGCCAACTTAAAAAAATGGACACCACATTAACGTTGACACAACAAGGGAAATTTTTCAGCCTTTTGAAATATTTTATGAAGAAACAAGTCCTATTATGTTTCCATGAGCATCTTCACTAATAACCTTTTTTATAGCCAGTGGGAGAAACTCACCTTAAGTAAAACATCAATTAGAAAATAATAAATTCCATTGTTTAGATTCTGCCTCTCATTCACCAGCAACTCATGTGGGGAAAAAAATATCCTTACAAAACACGCATGGCATTGCACTATCTCTAAAATACTTTCACTTTAATTTAATGTGACTGTTAAGATACTGTATAACTTTTGTGTGATCTGTTCTTAAGAATGCTTGGCAGAAACTGGCACATTGCAGCCCTTGTATTTCCTCAGAAAGGAATTTAGGATGGATTTTATGTCTCATTCTATAAATTTATAATGTGAACTTCCAAAGAGATTTCCAGTTATTATACACTGAGGCCATGTTTAGGTAATAGGAAAGTTGGTTTACCAGGAAGATAAGTTTGTAGTATGGGTATAGACTTACTCAACTGAAAACCAAATAAAGAATCAGCTAATCCTGGAGCCAAAACTCAAATGCCTACAGGAATCAGGTAAACAGCCTAAATGGGTGAAACTCCCAGTAGGGACAATGGTTAATTGAAAGAGCCCAATGATCCCCCAGGTCTTGGGTTCCAGCCATGCATCGGGCTCTGTGCTGACAGCTCAAAGCCTGGAGCTGGCTTTGGATTTGGCTCTCTGTCTCTCTCTCTCTGCCCTCCTACCCTGATTCATTCTCCCTCTCTCCCCCTCCCTCCCTCCTCTCACAAACAAATAAACATTTAAAAATTTATTTTAAAAAAATGAAGGGACCCATCTCCTTTAAAGAGAATGACCCACTTAGCTTTAGCCAATCATTGCCATGATAGAATGCAAGCCCCGGATGAAGTAGTTCTGAATTTTCACGAGCCACTCAGAATTCCAATTTTTGTAAAAACTCTCTTGATTAAAAAATTTGCAACTACTTCAAACAGCAACACCAAAGTCTGCAAACCAAGTTTACAGAAGGCTGTTTACTCACTGATCTATCCAATCTCAATATTTGAGAGTTAATGACAATAAGACCCTGATCATTCAAATTACCATTACACCTTAGTGGTAAAAGAGTGGAAGTATAAATTAGTATAAACCTCTTCTTCAGTATGTTATGGTTTCAGATCCCTATTATGGCCCAATGTAGCTACACGACCTTGCACAAATTACTTAACCTCTCAAATCCTCAATTTTCTGATTAATATGTTAGAGAGAGTAATAATATTTATATCAGAAGCTTGTTGAGAGGATAGAGTGAGGTAATGTGCAAGGAGCACTTAGAGTGCCTACAACCTGGTAAACATTCAATAAATGGAAATTACAATTGCTGTCATCAGCATTACCATTCAGATCCTTCTGAAAGAAAAAGGAAATGATCTTAATAATATATCCCAATCCTATTGCTAGGGCATTTTATTAAAAACACATTTCAGATAGGAAACCATACAATTCCTGTAAGAAAACATAGGATAAAATTTCCTTGACATGAGTCTTGGCAATGATTTTTTGGGTAGGATATGTAAAGCACAAGCAACAAAATCAAAAATTAACAAACAGGACTACATCAAACTAAAAAAGCTCTGCAGAGTAAAGGAAAGCTCCTCAGTAAAATGAAAAGGCAATCTACTAAATAGGAGAAAATACTTGCAAATCCGATTATCCGATAAGGAAATCATATTCAAAATATATCAAGATCTCAGACAAGTCCATGGGAGGAAAATGACTAAAAAATGGACAAAAGAACTGAGCAGACATTTTTTCCCAGAAGATGTATGAATGCCCAACAGGTACATGAAAAAGTGCTCAACCTAACTAAGCATAAGGGAAATGCAAATCAAAACTGCAGTGAGATAGCACCTCATCAATATCACCTTATGCCTATTAGAATGGCGATTATAAAAAAATGTAAGAGATAACAAATGTTGGTGGAGATGTAGAGAAAAGGTAACCCTTGTGTATTGTTGATGGAAATACAATTTAGTACAACCAATATGGGAGACAATACAGAGGTTACTCAAAAGATTAAAAACTGAACATATGATCAAGCAATTCCATTCTGGGGAATATAGTCAAAGGAAATGACACACTATGTCAAGGAGCCATCTACTCCCCCATGTTCATGGCAGCATTATTCCCAATAGTCAAGACCTGGAAACAACCTAGGTGTCCATCAACACATGAATGGATGAAAACGTTGTGGTCACTATATACAATGGAATGTTATTCAACCATAAAAAAGGCAAGAAAACATAGCCACTTGTGATAACACAGATGGACCCTGAGGGCACTATGCTAAGTAAAATAAGCTAGAAAGACAAATATTGTATGACCTCACTTGTATGTGGAATCTAAACAAAAACAAAACAAAACTCACAGAAAAAGAGATAATATTTGTGGTTACCAGAGGGGGTAGGAGAATTGGAGGTAGGTGGTCAAAAGGAACAAACTTCCAGTTATAAGCACTGGGGATAGAATGTACATCATGATGTCTACAGCTGACACTGCCTCATGGTATATGGGAAAGTTATGAAGAGAGTAGATCCTAAGAGTTCTCATCACAAGGGAACATTTTTCTTCTTCTTTTTGTATCTACAGGAGATGATGGGTGTTAACCAAACTTATCATTTCAGAACATATATAAGTCATACCATGCTTCTGCGCACCTTAAACTTACACAGTGCTATATGTCAATTATATCCCATTAAAACTAGGAAAAATCTATTTCAAAGTGCTAGGAGTCAGGATGCTGAGGAAATGCCTCCATAGTCTCCATTTCTGTGTCACAAGTTAAAGAAACGATATAAAAGGACATAGCGGAAGGCTCCCTGGTGGCTTAGTTGGTTAACGGTCTGACTTCCACTCAGGTCATGATCTCCCGGTTTCTGTCTGAGTCCCAGCCCTGCATCTGGCTCTGTGCTGACAGCTTGGAGCCTGGAGCCTGCTTCAGACTCTCTGTCTCCCTCTCTCTCTGCCCCATCCCTGCTTGCGCTTTGTCTCTCTCTCTCTCACACTCTCTCTCAAATAAATAAACATTAAAAAAAAGGACATAAACGGAAAAGAGGCCAAGGGCATGTCCCTAAGAAACATTGTGTTCACAGACTACCTCAAGAACTATACTCCCACTCCCAGGAGATTCGGCTGCCCTGACCAAACAATACCTCCCCTTTTCTTACCCTCAACACCTTTGAAAAAGACAATTAACAAAGAATTGCTAAGTCAGGGGGGACATGTTTTTCTTACTAGGTGTTTGTGTTTGCCATTATGAGGCAAAGTGAAAGATAAAATGCAATACAAAATCTTAAGCCAACTGTTTATTTGGAAACTGTTCAAATCAGTCATGACCTTTTATTCTATCGAAATCCACAGTGACATAACCCTTATGGAGCCTGCTTTAATTATGGAGGATTGCTTTTTGTTACTATGTAAATATGACACACGGTTTCTTACCATGTTTAAACTACATGAAGCTGAAATAACAGAAGTTATTTCCCAATTATACCCTTCAGTCAAAGGAAAGAAAAAGCTACACACTATAACTGGAATATCAAGGGCGATCTTTGGCTTATTCTCCTGATGATCAAAAAGGAGGAGGTCTGAGTAAAAGTGAACAAAATGTGCAAAAAGAGAAAAGCACAGAGGAAACTGGGGTATGACCCAGTGAAACTCTTCACTGAAAGCCATCGTTGAAAGTTCAGTTGAGCATTAATTGTGGTAAGCCATAGTTAAAATGGATGAAAATTATGCACAAAGTTTAAATCGGTGTATTAAGAAGAATATTATGTTTTCTCATTAGAAGTGAAACATTTCTGGGGCGCCTGGGTGGCGCAGTCGGTTAAGCGTCCGACTTCAGCCAGGTCATGATCTCGCGGTCCGTGAGTTCGAGCCCCGCGTCGGGCTCTGGGCTGATGGCTCAGAGCCTGGAGCCTGTTTCCGATTCTGTGTCTCCCTCTCTCTCTGCCCCTCCCCCGTTCATGCTCTGTCTCTCTCTGTCCCAAAAATAAATAAACGTTCAAAAAAAAAATTAAAAAAAAAAAGAAGTGAAACATTTCTAAAAACTGTGGCACTTTTGTAATTAACATCCTAATGCTTTAAAACAATTTTTTTAACGTTTATTTATTTTTGAGACAGAGAGAGAGCGTGAATGCGGGAGGGTCAGAGAGAGAGGGAGACACAGAATCCGAAGCAGGCTCCAGGCTCTGAGCTGTCAGCACAGAGCCCAACGCGGGGCTCAAACCCACAGACTGCAAGATCATGACCTGAGCAGAAGTCGGACACTTAACTGACTGAGCCACCCAGGCCCCCCTCCTAATGCTTTTTTAAAAATACTTTCTAGGAGCGCCTGGGTAGCTCAGTCGATTGTGCGTCCAACTTCAGCTCAGGTCATGATCTCGAGGTTTGTGGGTTCAAGCCCCCCATCAAGCTCTGTGCTGACAGCTCAGAGCCTGGAGCCTGTTTCAGATTCTGTGTCTCCCTCTCTCTCTGCCCCCCCCCCCACCACTCTCTCTCTCTCCTTCAAAAATAAATAAACATTAAAAAAAATTGTTTTAATACTCTCTATGGCTTTGCAAGTAATTCCCTTGGTTTGGTTTCACCATATAGTAAAATGAACCAATAACATCTGTAACCAATGACACGTAAGATATGATTTTTAGCAAGATGTGCAATGTTGACTTGCATTAATAAAGGAAGTATACATTCTCCTACTGGCCCATAAGGAATCATCAAAACATGAAGCAACCAAAGAATTAAATCACACACTGAGCAAGTAAGCTAAAAACTCACGAGGTTTTTCCTAGCTCCCACTTAAAAATTCATTTAGGTAAAACTTAAAATTTGAATTATAAATGAGAGTTATTTTATGATATCAAGGGATGAAATTCTACATTTCACTGGTGAAATGAGTGAACTGGTCTCTTTTTTGGAAAAGTGTGTTAGAAGTCCTATCATACCTAAAATTCCATATGAGTGAAAATCTTGGCAAGCATCATCTAATTGTGCTCAGTATTTTTGGCACCTTTCACCTTTAGAATACTCTACATGGGACAGATCCAGGGAATAGGACAGTCTGTTAATAAGACGATTTCACAAGGCATTTTCTATGGATTCAAGGAAAATTGGTCTAGGATCTCTTCCCAAAGAGATCATCTCTTGTTTTCAGGTTAGCCATGTGTACCTAGAAACCATTAGTAAGTCCTTTTAAAAGGTTTCTCTAGATTTTTGTTCCAAATGAGCTCTTAATCTATTTTTGTTCCTCTCTCCTGACACTTTGTCTGCTACTTCAACTCCTGGAAATGTGAGAACTCAAGATGGACAGAAAACATTTTGCATCTGTGGCAAAGGAACCTATTTGAAAGTGTCTGGCTGTCCTTCACCTTGACACTGAGATAGTGCACCCTGCTCCTTTGGAGGCCCCTCCAGATCACCATGCAAAGTTGGACCCTTAGTGGTATCCTTAGACAAACATTTTAAGCCTAAAGTTCAATAGAAAAGACAACAAGGGGCAATTATGAAGGTCTCTGCCTTAATTATTTAAAGGAGTGAATCAAAAAAGCATCCTAAAATGTTCAGTTCCTTACAAATTAAGGAGCTGCTTATATACTCCTCCCAACTTAGGTGGATTTACAAAAAAATCTCAAGTAGGCATCGGCCTTCAAGAATTCCCAGTGCTTCTTGGAATGGAAAACTGTGGAGGCCAGTGTGTGTGTGTGTGTGTGTGTGTGTGTGTGTGTGTGTGTGCGCGCGCGCGCGCGTGTGCACAAGTCTATGAGTGTTTACACAACAGAGTACACAGGGTGGTTGGGTCCAGGACTTATTCCTTAAAGGGGCCATATATTATGTTAGCCTATCAATAACGATGAATCTGCCACCTGGAAAATAGGCTTTAAAACTAATGAGAATGTTGTATTAGTTTCCACCTACAATCATAATGAATGACCTCAACTTTTAGTGGCTTAAAACAAATTTATTATCTTACAATTCTGCATTCAAAAGTCTCACTGGGCCTAATGTGTCATCAGGTCTGAATTTTTCCCGGACAACAGTAAGGTTTTATTGACTCAATTATGTCTCCAACCCCCCCCCCCCCCCCACCGCAGCCCCGAATTTCCTATGGTGAAGCCCCTAACCCTTACCCATGCTGCTGTATTTGGAGATACTAACTTTAAGGAGGTAATTAAGGTCAAGTGAGGTCACAGAGGTGTGGCTCTAATATGATGAGATTGTGACTGTATAAAAAGAGGAAGAGACACCAAAGAACTTTCTCTCACCAAGCACACACACAGCAATAATGAGAAACCTTCTGCCCTGAGGCCAGGAAGAGAGACTTCAACAGAAGCCAACCCTGATAGTACCCTGACCTTGAACTTCTAACCTCCAAAACTATAAGGAAATAAATTTCTATTGTTGGGGTGCCTGTGTGACTCATTTGGTTGAGTGTCCGACTTCAGCTCAGGTCATGATCTCACGGTTTGTGAGCTGGAGCCCCACATTGGGCTCTGTGCTGACAGCTCAGAGCCTGCAGCCTGCTTGGGATTCTGTGTCTCCCTCCTTCCCCCTCCCCCACTCATGCTCTGTGTCTCTAAAAAATAAAAACATCAAGAAAACTTAAACTTTCTATGGTTTAAGCCACCAGCCTGTGGTAATTTGTTACGGCAGCCTGAGGACACGAATACAAGGGGACAATCTATCTCCTTCTATTTTCCAACTTTTAGAAGGCTGCCTGCATTTCTTGTCCCATGGCCATTATCCCCAAAGCCAATATCACAGCATCTTCCAATAGCTCTGATTCTGACACTCATGCCTCTAAGAACCCTTGTGATTCCGTTGAGCCCACCTAGAGAATCCAGAATCATCTACCCATTTCAAGATCCTTCATTTAATCATAACTGCAAAGTCTTTTGCCATGTAAGATTAAATATTCACAGGTGTAGGAGATTAGCATAAAGACATCTTTGGGGATTCATGATTTTTGCCTACCATTATGTTGAAATACACAAAACCACCAACTCTGCAAACTACAAGTCTTTCTGGTGCAGATCCCTGACTATAAAAGCAAGCCAGGCTCTGAAGCTGTTTACAGAGAATACAATGACTTTAAATCCAAAGCCAGTTCACTTCAGGCCAAGTTTGAGGATGGGATCAAGATAAAATTCTTTAGGATATAAACTGAAAAAGCCCCAAGCTTTGTCCATCCCTGAGAAAACTAGGTTGTGTCCACAGTGGGTCCGTCCATCCATCGGCTTGCTGAAGTGAAAGAGTAGCCTCTCATAAAAAGATCTTCTATGTACACAGGACCTTCAATATTAAGAATAAAGTAAGTTAGTATGTACAGAATCCTTAGGCCTTAGACTAGAACCCAGTCTTAGTACATGACAAATGACTGTTTGCTTTCAAAAACGTCTTGGTGGTGGTATGTTTGAAGGTTAAATACGGTTCTCCTATAGTTTAACTGTTTATTTAAGTAATCTCTACACCCAACATGGGGCTCAAGCTCAAGACCCTGAGGTCAAGAGTCACATGATCTTCCAACTGAGTCAGCCAGGTTCCCCTCAGTTCTCCTACAGTGGAGATAATTGTATTTTCTTTACTGTTTCTCCTTAGGTTCTATCTTCCAACTTAAGTTTCTTATTTTCACCTTTGAGCCACCATCTCTCTCCATCTCTTTTCATCATAAATTGCACAAAATTGGAACCATAAGATTGTCAGTCTCCTCCTGAAATTCAGTGTGTATTTTCTTCATCAGTGGGACGGATTTGCCATCACTCACCACATCGAGGCCCCCTTTTTTCTACAAAAATCTACATATTTGCTCACTAGAGCCAGAGATGAATTTAATGGCCAAGGCATAAAGACATAGTAAGGCTGCACTGTTACTCTGACACTCTTGCAAAATGCCCCACCCTTCTGTATCACAGTTATGTAGGGTTAACTTCCAACTAGGCAAAATCTATAGCTTTTCATGAATTCCACCATTACCACCATCCATATAAGCAGATGAAGAGTTGAGGCTCTTTGAGAAGGAACTAGTCTTGATATACAGGACTTGAAAGATCATCTGAACAACTTTTAAGAAGTTCTATTCTATGGAAAAGCTTCCAGCACATATTTAGAACAAAACATGTGCCGTAGGCATATGCACCAAGTAAAAAGCCCTGCAACAGTTAATAAAAACTCAAAACAGATTTCTTCTTTGATCTGTTTCAATTATCTAGTTTCCTTCATTCCTGTGTTCTGCTAGAAAATTATGTTTCTAGTTTTCTTAAAATACCTCAAATGTGAATTTTAAAGTATTTCAGATACATCACCTCACATTTTCCTCATAATTCGTGTTTGTGTAACATCTTCAATGAGATATAACCTACCCTAAAATTCATAACCTACAGTACGCCCTACAATTCATTCATTTAAAAGTACAACTTGGGGGCCACCTGGGTGACTCAGTTGTTAAGCGTCTGATTCTTGGTTTTGGCTCCAGTCGTGATCTCACGGTTTCATTACTTCAAGCCCCACATCGCGCTGTGTGCTGATTGCATGAAGCCTGTTTCAGATTCTCTGTTTCCCTCTCTTTAAAAAAAATAAACATTTAAAATATACATAATACAACTCAGGGTGCCTGGGTGGCTCATTCAGTTAAGCATCTGACTCCTGATTTCAGCTCAGGTCATGACCCAGGGCTGTGGGATTGAGACCCACTCAGTGTGGAGCCTGCTTAAGATTTTCTCTCTCTGCCTCCCTCCCTTTCTCTCCTTATGCCCCACCCCCAGCCCACGACTTGCACCCTCTCTCTCAAAATAAGTAAAGTACAACTCAGTGGTTTAAATATAGTCACAAAATTGTGCAGCCATCACTACAACTTTAGATCTCACCACCCAAAAAGGAAACTTCTTATTTATTAGCAATGACTCTCCATTTCTCCCTAATCTCTCAAGTCCTAGACAACCACTAATCTATTTTCTGTCTATAGATTTGACTGTTATAGACATTCTATATAAATGCAATCATACAATATGTGATTTTTTTTGTCACTGGCTTCTTTCATTTAGCATATTGTGTTCAAGGCTCATCAGTGTTATATTACAGATTAGTATTTTATCCCTTTTTATTGCCAAATAACATCCCATTGTATATACACTTATTAAGAGATGGATAGTATTTTTAACATTTAATATTATTTTATTTTTTAAAGTTTATTTATTTATTTTTAGAGAGAGAGAGAGGGGCACCTGGGTGGCTTAGTCGGTTAAGTGTCCGACTTCAGCTTGGGTCATGATCTCCTGGTTCATGAGTTCAAGTTCTGCGTGGGGCTCTGTGCTGACAGCTCAGAGGCTGGAATCTGCTTCAGATTCTTTATCTCCATGTTTTTCTTCCCTTCCCCTGCTCATGCTATCTTTCTCTGTCAAAAATAAATAAATGTTAAAAAAAATTTTTAGATGGGAATGCAAGCTGGTGCAGCCACTCTGAAAAACAGTATGGAGGCTCCTCAAAAAACTAAAAATAGAACTATGCTACTACCCAGCAATTGCACTACTAGGCATTTATCAAGGGATACAGGTGTGCTGTTTCAAAGGGACACATGCACCCCCATGTTTATAGCAGCACTATCAACAATAGCCAAAGTATGGAAAGAGCCCAAATGTCCATCGATGGATGAATGGATAAAGAAGATGTGGTATTTATATACAATGGAGTATTACTCGGCAATCAAAAAGAATGAAATCTTGCCATTTGCAACTACGTGGATGGAACTGGAGGGTATTATGCTAAGTGAAATTAGTCAGA
The DNA here is from genome assembly GCF_022837055.1 of Prionailurus viverrinus. Lineage (NCBI taxonomy): Eukaryota > Metazoa > Chordata > Mammalia > Carnivora > Felidae > Prionailurus > Prionailurus viverrinus. The sequence goes on from NC_062567.1 coordinate 12,084,357, forward strand.
GAAAGATAAAAATCCTATGACTTCACTCATAGGAGGACTTTAAGAGACAAAACAGATGAACATAAGGGAAGGGAAACAAAAATAATATAAAAATAGGGAGGGGAACAAAACAGAAGAGACTCATAAATATGGAGAACAAACTGAGGGTTCCTGGAGGGGTTGTGGGAGGGGGGATGGGCTAAATGGGTAAGGGGCTCTAAGGAATCTACTCCTGAAATCATTGTTGCACTATGTACTAATTTGGATATAAATTAAAAAAAATAATAATTAAATTAAAAAATAAATAAAATAAACTAAATAAAAAATTTAAAAATAAGATCAGAATTGAATGAAAAATTAGTTAATCATATTGTTTTGTTAACTTGAAATCTGTGTAATGATCAACTAATGCATTAAATGTGGCATTTTTGGTACCTCAACAAGTGCGAAATTACTCTCCCATATCTGTAATTTTAAATATAAAACTTACAGGTTTTGGTTAAAAAAATTTTTAAAAAGAGGTTAGAGTGGGAGAGAGACAAAGCATAAGGACTCTTAAAAACTGAAAACAGGGGCGCCTGGGTGGCGCAGTTGGTTAAGCGACCGACTTCAGCCAGGTCACGATCTCACGGTCCGTGAGTTCGAGCCCCGCCTCAGGCTCTGGGCTGATGGCTCAGAGCCTGGAGCCAGTTTCCGATTCTGTGTCTCCCTCTCTCTCTGCCCCTCCCCCGTTCATGCTCTGTCTCTCTCTGTCCCAAAAATAAATAAACGTTAAAAACAAACAAACAGGGGCGCCTGGGTGGCGCAGTCGGTTAAGCGTCCGACTTCAGCCAGGTCACGATCTCGCGGTCCGTGAGTTCGAGCCCCGCGTCAGGCTCTGGGCTGATGGCTCGGAGCCTGGAGCCTGCTTCCGATTCTGTGTCTCCCTCTCTCTCTGCCCCTCCCCCGTTCATGCTCTGTCTCTCTCTGTCCCAAAAATAAATAAATGTTGAAAAAAAAGATTTAAAACAAACAAACAAACAAACAAACAAACAAAAAACTGAAAACAAACTGAGGTTTGATGGGAGGTGGGAGGGAGAGGAGGGTAGGTGATGGGTATTGAAGAGGGCATCTTTTGGGATGAGCAGTGGGTATTGTATGGAAACCAATTTGACAATAAATTTCATATATTAAAAAAAAAATAATAAAAAAAATTTAGTGAGCAAGAAAGCATGCATGTCCACACATGAGCAGGGAAGGGGCAAAGAGAGAGGGTGACAGAGAATCCCAAGCAGTCTCCATACTGACAGCAGCAAGCCTGATGCAGGGCTCCAACTCTAAAAACCCTGAGATTGTGGCTGGAGCAGAAACCAAGGGTTGGATGCTTAACTGATTGAGCCACCCAGATGCCCATCCTTTCATTTCATTTTATTTATTTATTTTTATTTTAGAGAGAGGAAGTGCATAATAGGCGGCAAAGGGAGAGAGAACCTCAAGCAGGCTCCACACTTACCACAGAACCCAACCCAGGACTTGATCCCATCACCTGGGGTCATGACCTGAGCCAAATCAAGAGTTGGATCATCAACCAACTGAGCCACCCGGGCGTCCCAGCAGAGGGACATTTTTCAAAATGTCTACTTTTAAGCTATTATGAATAATGCTTCCATGAATATTCATGATCAAGTTTTTATGTGGCCATGTTTTCATTTTAAAGGGTATATAACAACTAAGAGTGAAATTGCTGGGTCATATATTAACTTTATGTTTCACATTGTGATGAGCTGTCAGATTCTCTTCCAAATCATCTACACCACTGTATATTCCCATCAGTGGTATACAGAGGTTCTACTTTCTCATCAACACTACTATCTGTCTTTTTGATTACAGCTATCCTGGTGGATGTCAAGTAGTATCTCACTGTGGTTCCGATTCACATTTCCCTAATGCCTACTGGTGTACATTTTGCTGATGTGCTTACTGACCATATCTATTCAGATCCTTTGCCCATTTTTAATTAGGTTATTTGTCTTGTTATTGTCATAAGATTTTTTGTATATTCTAGATACAAATCCCCTCTTACGTATATTCTACAATTCTGTGGGTTGTTCTTTCACTTTTCTGACAGTGTCCTTTGAAGCACAAAACTTCTATTATGGTGAAATCAAATTTATTGATTTTTCTTTTGTTCTTATGCTTTTGGTGTCACATCTCAGAAACCATTGCCTAATCCAAGGTCATAAAGATACGAGTCCATAGTTTCTTCTAAGATTTTTATAGTTTTAACCATTATCTCTGGTATTTTATTTATTTATTTATTTATTTTCAATTTTTATGTTTAGTATGAGGTAGGGGGTCCAACATCATCCTTTTACGTGTAAATATCCACGTATTCTTGCACCATTTGTTGAAAAACCTATTGGTCTTGGCAACCTCCTTAAAAATCAAGAGAAGGTAAACATAAGAGTTGATTTCTTGACTCAGTTCTGTTCCTTCGATATCTCAGTTTATCCTTATGCCATAATGTATACTAAAAAGGATCTCTTTCAAAGAAATTATAGTACAAGTCAACCGTTAAGTATTTTAAACTAACACTACCACCAATCAGCGAAATAAAATACAATATCCACTTCGAGTGTTTGCCACAATTCCTACTTGACAGAATAGTAAATGGGTTGAAATATTTAACTGACTGCCTGTATACTGAGAACAGTAAAACCAAAGCCAGAAATAGACTTAGTAATCGCTACGTCTAGGCTACATGGCCTACAGATAATGAACTGTTGCCCATATGTGAGTTATTTTTTACCCACTCATCATAGCCAATTGCTCTTAGTCAATCAGTAAATTAGGTAGAAATATTAAAACAAACACAAAATCTAAATATACAGGGAAGAGTAAAAACTCAAGAGCATATTATATTCAAAGGATCAAGATAACAAGCATTTATTATGAACCAAACCCTCTACCTGCAGTGCTGCATTTAATCATAATAATCTCATGATCTGGGCAAAGGGAGCTGTCCAATTTACAGGAGATAAAAGTAAAGGTAAAGTTCATTTCTCAACATCATAGATGTAGTTGTGGACTGGGTGGGATTTGAGCCTGGATTAGTCAAAACTCAAGAGAATTGATAACAACTACACTTCTTTATCAACTCTACATGCCCAAGGGCTCCATAATTGTTCAATCCCATGTTGAACCTCCATGTGACATTGACAAGTAAATTTCTACTTTATTTTAATCCAACAATCATATCCAATTGTCATTAATTATGGTGTATAGCTTATTAGCTAGGAAGATTAAAGCCAATTTCAAGCCTAGGTTCAGCCAAGATTTATGGAACTTCTGCACTGCTAGCTAGCTGATAGTCCACTTAATCCAGGTGTCGTTTCACACACATCCGAACTGATTCTCAGAGGGATTAAATGACTCATTCAAAAGCTCAACATGCTCCTGGTGAATCCCAGCACAGATTTCAAATATCACATTTTTGAAAACTCGACTCCACTGTGCTAAGTAAGCATCTGTTATCAATTACTATTTGATATAATTCCGAGTCACATGCTTTAGGATCTAAAACCTTCAGTCTGTTCTTGCCCTCGAACTTCACAGCAACTGCCACAGACATTGATGAGAACACTCACTGACCGCACCCCTGCTTTGGATGACTATTTCCATCCAACCTCCTCAGCCATAAAGTTCTGGTCTTGACCCCTCAGGGAGGCAGCTTCTTTCTATTTTTTCCAAACTACCATTCCAACCCACCCTATTTTATGTGGCTTTCACGCTCAACAGGTGCTTGGCCTCTTCTCTTTCACTGACTTACCCTTCAGTCCAAACACAAAAGAAAATCCCCTGTAATGAAGGGTGGCTCACTAAGTTGCCATCATACTTCATACATTCAAAGTGATATATATATCATCTCCCCCTGCCTTGAGCTCTGAAAGCCAAAGCTACTTTTTAAACTTTATTTTAATCAATGTTAGAATCGCCACTTTAACCAAGTTCTTTGCCTTCTGGAGTCATTTTTTCCTATTGAGTTTTTGATGGACAAGAAACAATGTCTGGCTTAAGCATCTAGGTTTTTATGCCTATGTATGATAGAAATTTAGAATTAAAAAAAAGACTGTAAAATATACTTGACAGCATTTCTTTATTGACATAGATTAGAGAAATGACTCAACTCTGACATTTCTGCCTCTCGTCAACAAAAGAGTTAAGTTATATTTTTTAATCATTAACTCTCGTATGGAGATATTATTTTAATTAAGTCACATTTGCATTAGAATAGAAACACAGGACATAAAAACTAGCTGGTTAATTTAGATTTGCAGTCACCTTTCCACCATTTTCCAGTTCATTCTAAAATCTTCTGCATTACAGGTAATACCACTTTAAAAGAAGCAAGCATTTCACTGAAGTGAGATTCCTACACATGGGGAACAACATGGTAAGCTGTGATCTGAGACGACAGTTGGTTTACTCTTACCATTTGATCACAAAATTTCTATGCCATCTGTGGGAAGCCACACAGGCAAATGTGTCATCACATCTAATAATGAAAAGAAAAAACAGACAGAACGTGCTGGAGAAACAGACTGCTTTAATTACCCCCTCACAATGCTCCTTGAGAATTTGGAAAAAAGCATTGTGCAGACAAGCTCTTTATATAAAGAAGTAGCCAGTGCTAAAAACTTTTTTTTTTTCAAAAAATAAGGATTAATGCCCTCATTCCAGCATGTCCAGTTGAGAGCAGAAACCAATGTATGGTTAAGATTGAGGGGAAATCTTGGAAACCGACTCGCCAGGAAAATAAACAGTACGATTACCATCTATAGTCCACTATTTATATGCTAAAGTTTCAAAATTATAGTCTTTAAATTAGAATGTATCTTTACCAAAGTTCTACAGCACAAGTACAGGAGAAGGTTGGAATATAAAGACAGCTCTAAGACACAGGGATGTGACCTGCCCAACATCTAATGGTGACATTCATTAACCTCCAACAACCACCCTCTCTTCTTTCAAGCCTAAACCAGTGACCCATGTTCCAGGGGTTTTCTTCATCTTCCTATCATAGGTGTCCTCACAAACAGAGGAGAGCATAGGGTGTTTTTCTTTCTTCAAGAACAATAGGAATTGTGTCCTAAGCTGGTAAAAAAAAAAAAATAATAAAGATGGGAAAGACACAGTGACACAGGACTTGACCCTCATCAGTGTAACTACTACAACTCAAGACAATTACAATCACTCCCCTTTCTTCAATCTGAAATTGGTACAAGTTATAGACATTCCCTAACAAAAAAAGAACCATTTCATTTCTGCTCACTTTCTATTCAATTTATGTTCATTTTCCATTTTATTTCTGTTCGTGTTTACCTCAGTTGTCTTTATATTTCCACTAACCGTCACTCCTAACTCTCACCAGTCCAGTAATTTCTATCCTCAGCAAGAGACAAATCCTCTCAAGACCACATTTCCAACTGACATTGGGACTGGAGCATTGAAATGAACAGAGAGGAGTTAACAGTAGACCGGGGACGTGACGAATGAGTCCTCTCTAGACACAGTGACAGAAACAGTCAGACACTTATGTCTGTGTGTCCTGGGAATTCATTCTCATACTAATTCATGCTGCCCCACCTCTGAAACTTTTGTCATATATTTATTAACTATTTTTGAGCATCAACAATGAGCCAAGTTCTAGCAGCCCTAGGGAAACAAAGAAAAAAGATATTATGAATAAGTACTGTTAACCGTGAGAACTCAGTCTAGGTAAAGAGAAACATGACAACACATACTTTTCCTGTTTTCCCATTTCGTACACTTCGAAGGCAGTATAGAACCCTACAAACTTCCACAAAGATAATATGAAATTATGTGTAAATATTAAAGATGGCAAGTGACAGACAATTGTGTTTGAGTAGAAAATGTTTCCTGCTAGATCAATACATGTTTTAAAAATATTAGGAAGTTATCTTACAGCTTTTTTTTTTTTTCAAAAATACTTACTGAGAACCTGCTCAGGGCCACACACTGTTCTAGGAGGCACCATAGATACAAGAGTGCACATGACAGAGAAGATCCCTGTCCTCTTAGATCTGATATTCTGGTCATCAAGATAGCTAATAAAGGATTTTTTTCCAAGTAAAATGTATAATATGTAAGAGCATGAAAAGTGTTAAGGAGAAACTAAACCATGGGAGGAAGACTGGGGGAGGATGGTAGGGAACATATTACAGTTTAAATGTGAGGGGCCAGGAAAGGCCTCACTGTAAATGTGACTTTTGAGTAAAAACCTGGAGTAAATGACCAGGAATCAAGTATCGATCTGGAGGAAAAGCATGAGTGACATTCAAACTAAGTACAGATAAATTTTGAATTGTTTTCCATTTAACACATGGTACAAGTGTTTCATTTTACTTTAAATTTCCTAAGAAAAAACAATCTGTCAACACATACATTTAATTATGACAAGTTTGGTTTGAGAACGAAATATATATTAAAATGTAATATAAAATGTAAGTACATGTTAAACACTATTTAAGAAGGCAAAACTGTTTTCACCATCTTAAACTCAGTAGTTTTGCATTTTGTGCCTTAAAAAAAAAATCAACAGGTTTCAGACTCCTATTTGTGAGTACGTTTCTGTAAATAACATATTGTGAGTGGGGATAGTCTTAATTCCAATAAATAAAAAAACAAATTGGAAATAGTCATCATTATAGCTTCTCCTTTTTAAATTGGGTTATGAAATATTGCTTTTTGCTGAAAGTTCAACATAAAACACTTGATCAGAGGAGTGTGATTAATGGCTCTTATGAAGTTCATGTTGAGGCAAATTTGTAGATGTCACATCATTTTTATCTCCCTATTAACTTACTGGATTTCAAAACCAGGTTTCTTTGTAGTCCATAGAACTTATCAAGCCTGTTATGGATTTAAATTAACAATATATGGCCTATAGTAACAAAAGCACCCAATGTAGAGTTGTATAAAGGTCTTTACCACAAGATGGGGAGTAGGGTTTGGCTGAATTATAAAACATGTGAATTGGTCATGGTTACTGATCTTCAGTAACTGCCTGTCTTGATCATCAATCCTTGGAAACTCTCTAATGAATCAGTTTTAAAGCAAAGAAAAAGCTTAGATAATTATTTTACTGCTTGACAGCTTAAATAATTATTTTATTGCTGAATGGACACCATTATTCTCTTGAACACTCTGAACTGCCTGTTGTATTTTGAGAAAACTTAAGTTGGGAAATATTGCAATTCAGCAACTTGGTCTCAAAGAAAGAGCTATAGTGGAAGGGAAGGCTGAGCCCAGTGGGGGCACAGATGAAGGACCCACACTCATCAAAGCCTTCTAAGAATTCCCCTGAACGGTAAGTAGCAAATAGGCAGTGGAAGAAGAGCAAAGAACTTCCACACGAAGATACAAAGACATAAAGGGGTTCAGTTTACGAACAGCTGGTGGTGAATATGATGAGGCCAGATGTGAATGAGAGGAAGAAGTTGACAGAAGATGGCAGACTATGAAGGGCCTCATACAACATGCAAAGAAGTCTGGACCTTATCCTGAGTGCGTGCACTGGAGATAAAGTATTCTACTTGTCATGATGGAAAGATCACTGGGGGAGGGTAAGGACTAGATACCAACAACACCTTGTTTGCATTGTGCTCTCTATGCTAGGGCAATTACAAAATTTAAGAAAAATCAAGAGAAACTTTGCTTAAGGAATACCTTCTTCCTTTTCCTCCACTCTCTGGTATACTCCAGTTACAGGAAAGCATTGTTCTCATGCATTCTTGGTTGAAAATCACTAAACTACCAAATCATTAAATTACCAACATGGGACAATAAGAGTTCTTAGTCTTCAATGTTTCATGGATAATTTTTTTCTTAAAGAGAAGCCAGTGAAATTGAGGTGAGAGACAGTTTTCGGAGGCTTGGTGGTGAGTAGCCCATCCCAGGTAAATAATCAGTCTTTTGAAGTCAGGAGAAAACAGGTGGTCTAGAATTTCTAGAGGTACTAGAATGAGAAAAAAAGATACAAGGCAAGAAATGGAGGAAGGTGGGAAGTTAGAGCTGGGACATGGGAAAGTAGAAAGAATACAGGCCTAAGAGTTTAGAACCCCGAGTTTTAGTTTTGGCTGCCAGTGAATGGCTGCAATTGTGAAGGCCCTGAGATTTTACCCTATGGGCAAGCTACCAAGTTAACCTCCCACTGTTTCAAGTGTGTTGGCAGAAGACATGAGACTCCTAGATCAGAGACAAAGGACAATATTTCACTAACAGCAACATCTCAAGTATCATCATTGTTTTGCCCCAGTTCCTTGACCTCCAGTTCCTGTAAGGCAACACAAAAAGGGCCAAGGATACCTACATGTGCAGTGGATTGACCTATGGGAGAGGAACCCTGGGTTAGCAAACTCATCTTTTAAAATGGGCAGCAAATTGTCTCATCTTTTCTCTGGAGGGAGACATTGTCTGCCTGCCATTATAGTTCACTCTACAGCACCTTTGAAAGATGGTCCAGAAGACTCTGTCTACAACACATGTTAAAATGCTAAATCCATGAAGAACTGTCTCCCAACAGTGAGTGTACCCCTAAGTTCTTGGTCAGGTTATTTGACTTTACTGTGCTTGTTTCCTTATCAACAAAATGGAGAGATCATTAATTCATGGGGAGTCTGAAATAAAATATTCTTTCAAAGTCACAAAGAACCAAAGTGGTGAGTACATAACTTTGTTATATTGTAGCATTTTCCAATAGCCCTGCTGAAAATTTAATTCTCTTATTACTATATATTGTACTAACAATCCCCAACTAACGAAAACACAAGAAATCTCAATCCAGTAAGACTAAAGGGTAATGTCTAAAATCAGAAAAATGTGGAAAGTTAACTAATGGTTTATCTAATTTAGCAACTGTGCTTGCACATTCCTTTTCTGTCTTCACAAATCCCTTTTCCTAAAATAATCTATGAGCTTGCTCTTTTGTCTTCCTACTGGTTGCCTCAGTAGGGAATTATTTAAAAATTTTATCAATGCTAACATATAGGTTTGTTTTAAAAGTCTTTAAATTTCTTTAGGGGGTTAAATATAAATAACTGTCTGAAGGTATCCAGAGCATACCAAGCATTCAATAAATATTACGCCTTTCCTATTATAGTTCTAACATTCTAGGATTAACTTTAATCATACCAACTTTATTATTTTGTAATTAAAATCACAAAGCCATATTGTTTCCCAATAGCTTTAAAATAATGGCCATTTTTGCTGCTTGCCATATACTTTCAGAATCAATGTAATTTTGATTGCAACTACTCATGAAAAATGGCATTTAAACGCCTCCATTAGCTAAAACACATTTGTAACTGGAGCATTACTTTTAATTATCTCCCATTTGGTGTTCCTTTTCAGTCAGCTGGTTTCTCTCTCCCCCAAATCAGTCTATCACTTTAGTTTCAGAAATGGAGGGAGAGAAGACATAATTCTGGAAGAGGGTGGATACTATTTAGGGAATTAGCCCACCCAGGCCAAAAGAGGAAGGTAAAAATGTCTGCCCATCCCCACCAGTTTTAAGTAGGAAGAAAAAGAGCAACGTAGTTACGAGTAGGAGGCAGTCAGACACATACATGGCTATCTGCAGTGTAAGGCTGGAAACCCAGGCCTGAGGACATGAGTTACCCTGATTAAGGGAAACATGGAGAACAGAGGAGCTTTGTTCCAGTTCCCTCTTTGGTGGAAGACTTGGAACAAAGGGCTCTGAGCTTATCTCAGCTGGCCTCAACATCCCCAACTGGTCATGATCAGAAAAACTCAGAAGACTGAGTTTGCTAATAGTTTTTTTTTTTTTTTAATTTCTTGGGTGGTATGGGCATCAAGGCAAAAGGCAGGGAGTCTCTTCTGGACACCACCATGGGCAGGGCAAGATAACCCCACAGCCGAGGCTTTGGGGTGGTCAGCATGATCCAGGGGCCAAATGATGGATGTGGCAGGGACTCAAAGGAGTCTTCAAAACTGATGAAGCTCAACAGGAGGCTGGGTCATGAGAGAGATTTCTCAAGTCCTGAGACTCTGAAAAAACATATATTGTGCATGTATACACCAAAGACATTGCTAACAGATATCAACAGGTTACCTAGGATCAGGTCTGGCTGAGTAGAACCACAAGGATGCTAAGTTCACATCAGTTATCACACCCATCCACCTCTCCCTGGTCTTCCACAGTCTTGTGGTCCCTGCCTTACACTCTTGGATGCCATTTTGGAAAACAGCAAGGAGAATATAGGGGAATCTCCAACACTGAAGAGCTATCCTAAAAATCTTTAAACCTAAGGAAACGGATGAAATTATTTTGACTTACTTGTTTTAGATCAGACTAAACTATTTTGTTTTCGCCTCTACCCAACAGATAGCCACTTGATGAGAAAGATCAGTGTGAGTACATTTGTAACCCCACTACATATTTTTTTGCGCTGTTCAAACACTTTCCATTATTACTGGGGGTGGAAGCAGTTAGAGAAGTCTCACAGCAACAGAGGAGCAGTCTTGAGTTTTGCTTTTTTTAGGATGTCAAACTCCAGTATTGTGGTATTTTTTCATACAACATCAACTATAATAGCTTTACAGTGCAAAGTTATAACATTAAATAAAAAGGACTAGGAGTAGCTGTACAAATTGCTCATTAGAGTTGATCACTTTTTTTTTTATGCCAGCAAAGCTCTGTAGACAAGAAAATAACAGCTGAAAATCCACAAGTGATGTCATCCAAGGCATGAAAAGACTGGCACATACAGCCTTCAGCCTGTCAGCTAATAGCATCAACCTCATCCAAATCAGGTAAGTAAAAACTGCATCTGACTTACGGGTAATACAAAGCATGGCTCTTGGGAAGATGGAAAGGTTTGTAGTGATTTAGAGCCTGGTCATTTGAAAACTTGATTGTAAGGTAAAATATGCAGAGGTTCTAAGAAAGATATAAAAATGTCATACAAATAGGGGAGCAGTCAGGGAAGACCTGAGATCAAATAAAATTTTCTCATAAGGTGTGCCACTTTATTTTCATGCACTGAGAGACTATGCTGTGACAGGGAAGGGCACAGGTCTAGAAGCCAGGCTGCCTGGTCTGGAGTCCTGCTTCACTCCTTACTGACCTTCAAACAGTCACTCAACCTCACAGTGTGTGGGTGTGCTCACTCCTAAATGGGGACAAGAGTCCTGGCTTCGCCCGTTGCTGAGGAATGTTAATGCGTGTCAAGTGCTCCTACGAGTGCCTAGGACTAGCCAGCTATGTGAGTCTTAGCTGTCCTTATCCTTGTTATTAGCAACATTACCACAAGGACACCACAGTAGTGGGTGGGGCATAGGGAGCAGGACCCCTGCCCCCTCAGAGTTTGCAGTCTTACAACTGGCATAGATTAGATTACACTGAACAGCCTTAGAGGTTTTCCAGTTAAGAGATCAATAGGTCCAGTTAGGAGATCAACAGAAATATGAGTTGCACTTTCAATGTAAAAGTGCAACATGTGTTGAGAACACTGAAAATTACTAGTAAGTGGTTTTCAAATGGTCTTCCGAGAAGCCATGGGGTTTGAATACTGATGCTTGGAAGGAAAGAGGGACAAGAGGGAGAGAAAGAGGAGAGGAGACGATGAAGCTTTACTGTATCTTTTTAAAGTTCAGTGTCTTTACACGGATCGGCAATCAGCAAATGAGGTATATGAATAAACAAACTCTAAGGACCTGTACCTGTGCCTAGAAGTGCTTCGAACATTGAAAGTCTTACTCAGCTTTAGAATTTTCATTCCGGTCTTACTATTAACACAATTAACAAACCATTTAGATCTCAAAAATAGTAACACGTTCCAACTGACTCGTCTATGACTACAAATTCCTGAGGTCACATTTTATTCTATGTGATACAACAGCAATGGCTCCCCAACACATCTTTTGAGAGGAGATGGTGGTAGATCTTGCCAAAAAAGAAAAAAAAATCCAGTAACGGTGGTGATTCAAATCTGTAACAAACTTGTGTATAGAAATCTCTCATTTAAGGTTTTTTCCATCTGTTTTCTTGAGTGGTCGGTGCCTATTACTGATAAAATAATAGAATTAATAAATAAGCAATGAATCGAAGTTAATGAAAAGCCCGGTAGCTGATTGGGCTTGGCTCGTGTTCATAGACACCAGGGCTAGGATTTTGTAGAGCAAATATGTAACATTGTTCTTTTTCCTCCCCAGGACACTGGCAGAATCGCTCATGTGGGTACGTGCCAGAGTCCCCATGACCGCTCACTCTCAGGAGGTCATGCATCTAAGGGAGACTCGAAGCCACCACAGTATATGGTCTTAGAGCTTTTAATACAATCTAACAGAGGACCTAAGTTTTCACACCCAAGAGCTTTCGTGCCAAATCTGCAGGATATTTGAGAAGTTGTTAAGCAACCATTAACATCAGCTGTGCTATTGGTGATCCCTGGCCGCTCCCCCATGGGGAACAGGACTCTGAGAACACGGTATCCAGAATATTGCCTCCTTAGTCTCTAAATGAACAGCAGTTGGACTTCAAAGCACGCTGGAAGAATCTGGAAAAGCATTTTGTAGCTTTAATTCTACGGAGCCTGTCCACCTCCCCAGCACCCTTTTCATGATCAGCAAGAACGGACCGAGTTGTAGGATAGATCATGTGGCACATGGCACCTCAGGAGAGACGGCTTGCATCCCCAGTCTGCATTGTGACCTTGGGGAAATTAGAGACCAGAGTCAGTCAAGCGTCAGGGGGAGTTGATAAGGATGCACTTCTCAAACACACTGGAGAGGAAGTGGGGGAAGAAGGAGGAAATTTTATCTATCCTAAAAATACCCAGTTTCAGCAACCCCTAACAACAAAATAAAGTTTTACTTCCTCATTTCCAGAAATTTGCCCACCTCAGAGACTTCCTGCAGCTTTCTGGAGCATCTGTCAGGGAATCTTCTTCTTGTGTGCCCAGGAACCTGCCCCTCAAGCTCTTCAGTTCCGCTGTCTCTTGCTGGTGGTGACCTACAAGATACCACCTTCCACACTGCAAGGCTGCTGGTTTGGAATGACCTGGAAACAGAAGCCAGAACAGGTTACAGCTTTTACCAGGAATTTCCTATCGTCAGGGAATCATTTAAAAGTGCTGTGAGACCTGGCTACTCAAACAGCCTGCAAAACCAAATTGGCCTCGGGTGCTACTTGGATCCCACTCATTGGTTTCCACTTCGGGCTTCTCACAACTGTTTCCTTTCTTCTCCTCAACTAGGGGTTAATGAGGGCCTCTTAAAGTGCCAATCTGTAACTTTTTCTCAGAGCTTCCAGAAACTGGAAACCTTGAATGTCTGCACCATGAAGTCAAACTAAGTGGGATGCGTTATTTATAAATGCATTTTGAAGTATGAGAGAGAGAAAGACAGAGAGAGTATTATAGGCCAGTACCTATTTCTAAACAGTGTAACATACATGTTTTGAACAGCTAGGAAACCTAAGAGACAATCCACACTCCTGCTCGGTCTTCTCACAAATTTCTGATCTACAAAGATCACAGCTGTGTAAATGTAGATTCTACAGTCCAGGGTTACCCGCACCTCAAACTCAAGGCCAAATTATAATAAACAAGATCTGCAGATTGAGTTTCAGAAAATGATACAGGAAGGGGAGCCTGGGTGGCTCAGTCGCTTACGTGTCCAACTCTTGATCTCGGTTCAGGTCATGATCTCACGGTTCATGAGTTTGAGCCCTGCATCGGGCTCTGTGCTGATGGTGTGGGGCCTGCTGGGGATTCTGTACTTTCTTCTGTCTGCCCTCATCCGCTTATGCTCGCTCTCTCTCTCTCTCTCTGCCTCTCTCTCAAAATAAAGAAATAAAGGGGCACCTGGGTGGCACAGTCGGTTAAGCGTCGGACTTCAACTCAGGTCACGATCTCGCGGTCCGTGAGTTTGAGCCCCGCGTCAGGCTCTGGGCTGATGGCTCAAAGCCTGGAGCCTGTTTCCGATTCTGTGTCTCCCTCTCTCTCTGCCCCTCACCCGTTCATGCTCTGTCTCTCTCTGTCCCAAAAATAAATAAACGTTGAAAAAAAAATTTTTTTTTAAAAAATAAAGAAATAAACATTAAAAAAATTTTAAATGATAGGGGAATAAGGAAAGATTTCTAATGTGTGGGATTCATCCACATCACTTTCACATTTTAGAAATGTTAACATTTTTCTTGTTTATTGCCTGTCTCACTCCCATTAGACTCAGTTCTTAGAAGAAAGAAAATACCACTATTTTGCTTATTAATGTATAGCCAGAAATTAGGTCTACCACATAGTTGGCACTCAAAAAAAAAAAATACTGAAATGACTGACTGAAATCTGGGAAGAAGTGAATGGAAAGAAAAATGAGTCCACCTGGTGACTAGGGTTGGTGGGTGGGCGAGTACAAGGGCAGGTCCCCATTCTCTGACCAGTCCGCTCAAGAAGGTAATGCCAGAGAGCAGAGAGACAGCTTGGGCATGAGGAATTGAGAATTACAGAATGTTCTAGTCAAAAGGGATAGGAGATGAGCTTAGTGGCTTTTCGGTGCTGGCAAAACCACCAGGTATCCTAACTCCTGGTTTTAAGTGCCATATTCTCTCCAGCAGCGGCTGCAAACGGGAGGGATGCACATATCAGAACATTCTGGAGCTACTGGCAATGGACTCTCCGGGCTTCTATTACCTCCTATAGATAGATACAGTGGCCTCCTGTTCCAAAGACTCAGTATAAAGGTTTGAGAAGAGGCAACGTTTGCAGAGTGGATCCCTGAACTGACCAAAGACAAGAGGGGTTTGAGGGGAGATAGTGGCAGGGAGGTGGGGGGCTGGAGAAGAGGCAGTGTACCCTGGGGTGCAGGCGGTGGGTTGGCAGGGAAGGTGGTGGGGGAAGGTTCTGGGCTTTGAGGAGCAGCACACACAGAGGGAGTACTGTGCTGTGTTGTTACAGTGGCAGCTGGCAAGTGTGGGAGGGTGTAAAGAGATCACGGAGGGGGAGCTGTGGGAATCACAGCGGCATGGAGAAGCCACCGTCCTCCATCTTCAAGCCCAGTTGGGGGCTGGGTCTCCAGGCACTGGGATCCCCCCCTCCCCCAGCAAGAATCTGGTCAATGGTCCCTGGCACCTGAGACTGCACCCGTGTGTTAGGGCCAAGTGGCTATTTCTGCTTCTCCCTTGTCAGAAGCTGGTCCTCTCTGGGGCCCTTCACCCCATATTCTCAGAAGTCGAACTCAGACATCTGTTCACGATACTGAATTTCTAACTCCACAAGTTTAAAGGCTTCTTCACACCCACTGCTGCTTCTAGTCTAACACTTGCTGCTTAACCTGAAGCCAGATAACTCTGCAGTGACAAGTACAGACATTCCCTTCTGTTTAAGAAAAAGAAAACACTGGACACAAAGTCTGTAGAATGCCACGGTGAGCGAAGGGGACATTTCCACTGCCTTAGCTTCTGCTGGCTTTGTGACAGCCTGGTCCTGCTGATCTAACCTTGAAGCCACAATTTCAACTTGCAAAGTGATATGTTACCACCTTTGCAAACCTGCCGGTGGCCGCTTGGAAATGCAGCTGGATTCTGTGGTTACAAATAAGCTGTTTTTGTGCACGTGGCTCTGTCCTTAGACACTGGCTCTATTTTGTAATCTGTGCTAGTCTGATTTGTTAACAGCACCTTGGGTTTATCTGGCAGTACTCTTCAGATATACCTCAGGATGCTCTTCACAAATGTTATTGCTTTATTCTTTTAGGACTTTCATTGAAAAGATTCTTAGAGGCAGGCGTGAAATACGAAAACCATTCTTTCCTTCAAGAGAGCTCTATTAAGTGTTTCCTATTCCACATTCACACATATTCTTCTTACCTCTCATGTTTGTGATTTTTCTCTTCAGTCTTGTACCTGCACCCACTGTGGAGCTTATCTTCTCTTAGGAGTGTCACTTTTTTTGGCCCCCTGGATTGCACAGTCACTACGCCCTTACCATGTTCCCAGTTTTTTTTTAAGTTTTAAAAAACTGCTTATTTGGAGAGAGAGAGAACAGGTGAGTAGGGGAGGGGCAGAGAGAGAAGGAGAGAGAGAGAGTCCCAAGCAGGCTCTACGCTGTCAGCACAGAGCCTGAGGCGAGGCTCAAACTCACGAATGGTGAGATCATGCCCAGAGTTAAAGAGTAGGTTGCTTAACCGACTGAGCCACTCAGGCGTCCCTCCATTCTTTTCCTTTGACTGAACAACATCAGGTGGTGAAGATTTCATCACAGATTCTTTCCTCTGGTGTGTGTGTGTGTGTGTGTGTGTGTGTGTGTGTGTGTTTGCCTTCACTTTCTGAAAACCAAATTCTGAAAATGTAATTCCAAAGTGAACTTCTGGACTAATTTTCAAAGCCAGTCACTGAGAGTCAGCTGGTTCAACGTTTAAACATATTACCTTGTTTCAGAAAAGCAAGCATCACTTCAGCAGGGACGGCGCATAGTTGCTTAGCATAATTTTAAAAATCAGACTTAAAACTGTTTGATGAGTCATATGTTGTGCTACAGGGATTAATGTTCTTTTCTTTCTTTTTCGTGCTCATCTTCAAATTCTTAGTGAGAATCATGCTCTGTGTAGTCAACAACCTAGTTAATAACAGGTTTGGGGGAATTTCCTGGTTACAAAGTGTTTACAATCTAGTCAGCTACATCCAACCTCTGGGAAAGTACTACCACTTTCTTCCTCCTCCTCCTCTTCCTCTCCTCCCCCTTCTCCTCTACCCCCTCCCTTCTTCACCTCCTCCCTCCTCTCCCTCCTCCTCCCCTCTCCCTTTCCCCTCTCCCCTCTTCCCTCTCCCCTCCCTACTTTGCCCTACCCCTCCTCTCTCTCTTTCTTTCTTTCTTTCTTTCTTTCTTTCTTCTTTTGCCTTCGTGTGCAGTCTTTATTACAAATATTTGTTGTAACCTCAGGACAAAAGCAAAGATCACTCCCTGCAGAAACTTAGGAACTATGTACAGAACTTTATAGAACAGAGGACAATACTTTGGCTGAAGCCTGACTGCTGACCAGAGAATGGAGTTCTGAATGGGCTCAATGAAGAAAAGGAAATCAGGAAGGGAAGGTGCTCTTCTGAATGGAACTTCAACTTCTATCAG
The DNA here is from genome assembly GCF_022837055.1 of Prionailurus viverrinus. Taxonomy (NCBI): domain Eukaryota; kingdom Metazoa; phylum Chordata; class Mammalia; order Carnivora; family Felidae; genus Prionailurus; species Prionailurus viverrinus. The sequence continues at coordinate 12,101,480 of NC_062567.1, forward strand.
TGCAAGTCTTATGATGGCCAAAGATTGGAGGCTATTGTTGGAAGGTTCAAGTACAGCACAGGGGGTTCCATGTGTCTATTTGGCTACACTGGCTTGCTTGCTTGCTTGCTTCCTTTTCTTTCTTTTCTTTCTTTCAGAGGGAGAGAGAGAATCTTAAACAGGGTCCACGCCCAGGGCAGAGCCTGATGTGGGGCTTGACCCCATAACTGTGAGATCATGACCTGAGCCAAAAATCAAGAGTCAGATGCTTAATTGACTGAGCCACCCAGGCACCCCTATCACTTTTTTCTTAATAAACACATGCATCCATTCTTTGTATTTATGTGACAAAAGAACATTTGTTAGCACCCGCTGTATTCAAGGACAGTGCTAAAGTCTGGTAATATGATGTTAAAGCCAGTCTTACTGTTTCCTCATGGGGGACTAATCTACTAGTCACACTTTTATTTTACTTTTTTAGACATTTTATTTATTTTTTTAATGTTTATTTTTGAGAGAGAGAGAGTACACACAAGCAGGGGAGGGGCAGAGAGAGAGGGAAACACAGAATCCAAGCAGGCTCTAGGCTCTGAGCTGTCAGCACAGGGCACAATGTGGGGCTCAAACCACGGACTGAGAGATCATGACTTGAGCCAAAGTCAGACACTTAACCAACTAAGCCACCCAGACGCCCCTACTAGTCAAAGTTTTAAATCTGCAACTGCAAACTGAGAGAAGCACTCAAAAGGCAAGAGACAGGGCTCACTCTATGAGATCATAGAATAAGGGGGCAAGACCTAAAATAGGAGCAGGTGGGAATCAGACAGTGTCACCAAGGAATAACACTCAACTATGATCCATATGCTGTGCATTCAATCTCTAGAACTTATTCATGTTCTAGTTGACATCTGTGCCCTTGGACATCTCTTCAGTTCCCCCATGCCCCAGCCCTGGTAATCACCTTTCTATTTTTTTTTTTTTTGGTTCCACATATAAGTGATAATACATGATATTTATCTTTCTCTGTGTGGTTTATCTCGCTAAGCAAAATACCATCAAGTTCCATCCATTCCCTTGCAAATGGCAGGAGGTCGTCCTTTCTTACAGCTGAATGTTATTCCATTGTATACATATACCACATTTTTATCCAATCACCTTTTGGCAGACACAGGTTATTTCCATATCTTGGCTATTGTGACTCATGCTGCAATAAATGTGGGAGTGCACATATCTTTTTGGTATCCTGTTTGCAGTTCCTTTGGTTACATACCCAGGAGTGGGATTGCTGGATCCTATGGCAGTTGTATTTTTATTTTTTTGAAGAACCTCCATACTGTTTTCCCTGGTGGCTGAATCAAGTTACATTCCTACCAATGGACACTGGCATTCCTTTTCTCCACATCCTTACCAACACATGTTATCTCTTGTCTTCTTGATGAAATCCATTCCAACAGGAGTGGGATGATACCTCTTTGTGGTTTTGATATGCATTTCCCTGATGATTAGCGATGTTGAGCATCTTTTCATATACCCGTTGGCCATTTGGATGTCTTCTCTGAAAAAATGTCTATTCGTGATTTCTAAGAGACTGGAATTTAAGTGTTCTCACCACAAAAAAAGAAATGATAATTATGTGATGTGATAAAGGCGTTAGCTAAAGCTATAGTGGTAATCATATTGCAATATATAAAAGTATCAAATCAACATGCTGTACACTTTAAACTTACAGGATGTTATATGCAAATTATAGCAGTAAAAAAAAGGAAGAATAGCATTTGACTCGACATTTGTCAGAATGGGAAGGGGTTATATAGGAGAGTCTAAGGGAGGAAGAACCAGTCTGATAGAATGGCTTGCATTTAAGTCCATGGTGTTAAGGGAAGTACTCTAACATTTTGAGAAAAAAAAAAGGAAGTATACGTAGACATGGAGAGTTAAGATGATCAAGCCTGAAGGGCCAATCCACAGAAGCCACGGAGAAGTTTTTTCTTCAGGTGTTGTGGGTTTGGGGTTTATTTTTGTTGATAGGGTCAGGTTTTTAATTGGTGGGGTCAGTTTTTTTATTTTGGAAACACCTTGGATGCAGTGTAGAGAAAATAGTCAAGGTGGTCCAGAATAGATCAGGTGGGATCTGTTAGAAATCTGCTGGGAATCTAGGAAAATAAAGAAAGTGACATCATCAGGATGATTGTAGTTGAGCTACAAAGGTTTGGATTACTTTCAGAAATGAGTAGAAGACAAATTTGAAGGATTAGTAATGGATTGGACTGGAGAGTTAGAGAGAAGGAACCATCAAGGATGGTAGGTGAGTCGTGAGCTTTCAGAATAAACAACTGGTACCAGACTAGGGAAATGGGAATATCACACGTTTTAATCTGAAGATCCTGAATTTTTGTATTTTTGAGACAACTGAAAGGAAATATAGAATTGGCATTGGATAAAAGGAACTAGAGTTCAAACAGGTCTGGGATGGAGATAGAAATTTGGAAGTCATTAGTATATAGGTATGACTGAAGCCTAGCCCTTACTGAAATTCCCCAGAAGACAGTACTTAGGGAGAAGAAAAGATAAACTATGACAAAACTTTGAGAAAATACATTTAAAAATAGAGAAGAAATCTTAAAAAATACTGGAAAGGACCATGTGGAGGGTCAAGAGGAAATGAGAAGGATGAGGTTTCTTGAAAGCCAGGGTAAGAGACTTTTTCAAGAATAATGGCATCCCCTACTTTATATCATGTATAAGAATTAACTCAGAAAATGTCTAAGACCTAAATATCAGAGATAAAATTATAAACCTTTTAGAAGAAAACATAGGAGTAAATCTTCATGACCTTGGATTAGGCTATAGTTTCTAGATAAGATAGCAAACCTAACCAACAACAACAACAAAATAGATACATTGGACATTAACAAAATTAAAAATTTGCATCAAAGGACACCATCCACAAAGTCAACCCATAGAATGTAAGAAATTTTCTGTACATCATACATTTGATAGGGAACTTACATTCAGAATATATAAAGAATTTCTATAATTCAATAAAAAAAACAAAATAATCTAATTTAAAAGTGGCAAATAATTTGTCGCAACATGGATGGAACTGGAGGGTATTATGCTAAGTGAAATAAGTCAGGCAGAGAAATACAGATACCACATGTTTTCACTCATACGTGGATCCTGAGAAACTTACTATGGGGGAGGGGAAGGAGGGAAAAAAGTTACAGAGAAGGAGGGAGGCAAACCATAAGAGACCCTTAAATACTGAGAACAAACTGAGGGTTGACGGGGGGTGGGGGAGAGGGGAAAGTGGGTGATGGGCATTGAGGAGGGCACCTGTTGGGATGAGCACTGGGTGTTGTATGGAAACCAATTTGACAATAAGTTATATTTAATATAAAACATAAAATAAATAAAATTTTTATTTTTTTTAAATTTTTTTTTCAACGTTTATTTATTTTTGGGACAGAGAGAGACAGAGCATGAACGGGGGAGGGGCAGAGAGAGAGGGAGACACAGAATCAGAAACAGGCTCCAGGCTCCGAGCCATCAGCCCAGAGCCCGACGCGGGGCTCGAACTCCCGGACTGCGAGATCGTGACCTGGCTGAAGTCGGACGCCCAACCGACTACGCCACCCAGGTGCCCCTAAATAAAATTTTTAAAAAGTGGCAAATAATCTGAATAGATTTTCTGCAGAGTTTTACAAATGACCAATAAGCACATAAAAGAGTACCAGCATTAGACATTGGGGAAATGCAAATCAAAACTGAAATGACAGGACACCTCCCAGGATGGACCTACTCCAATCCTAGCTGTCCCAACAAGGCAGCCTTATCATGCATGCCCTGAGATTTCTCCCAGCCTTGGTTCATTCCAGCTGCCCTGGTAAGGCAGCCACGGCACACTGTGCCCCAGCCTCCCCCTGCTTATGCCTGCTCCAGCTCTTGCCATCCCACCAAGGCAGTCCCAACATGGTGCACCCTGGAACCCCACTGCCCATGCCCACCACAGATCCAGCAAGCCTGCCAAATCTACCAGGTAAACCCAGTCTATAATATTCTGAATGAACCTAGATGCAAAAATCCTCAATAAAATATTATCAAACCAAAGTCGACAATACATTAAAAAGATCATATACCACAATTAAGTTGGATTTATTTCAGGAATGCAAGGATGATTCAACATCTGTAAATCAATTAAACAACATTAACTAAATGAAAGGTAGAAATCATGATCATCCCAATAGATGCAGAAAAAGCATTTGGCAAAATTCAAGGTTCACTTTGATTAAAACTCTCAACATAGTGAGAATAAAAGAATGGACTTCAACATAATAAAGTCCATACATAACCATCCCACAGCTAACACCATACTCAGTGTTGATAAGCTGAAAGTTTTTCTTCTAAGAGCATAAATAAGACAAGAATGCTCACTCATGTCACTTTTATTCAACATAGGATTAGAAGTTCTAGCCACAGCAATTAGGCAAGAAAAAGAAATAAAAGGCATCCCAGGGCACCTGCATGGCTCAGTTGGTTGGGCATCTGACTCTTGATTTGGTCTGAGGTTATGATTCCAGGGTTTTGGAATCCCACCCCTCACTGGAGTCTGCTTGAGATTCTCTCTCTCTCTCTCTTTCCATCCCTCCCTCCCTCCACCCCTCTCCCACACTGGTGCTCTCTCTCTCTCTCTCAAAAAATAAAAACAAAATTAACTTACAAAAAGAAATAAAAGGCATCCAAATTCAAAAGAAGTAAAACTGTAATTATTTGCAGATGACAGGACACTATATATAGCAAATTCTAAGGACTCTACAAAAGACTTTAGACCTAAATAACTGAATTTGGTAAAGTTGCAGGATACAAAATTAACATACAAAAATTGGTTGGATTTCTCTGCAGTAATAATAAGCTATTGGAAAGAAAAAATAGGAAAATAGTCCCATTTATAAGTGCTTACAAAAAAGTAAAATACCTAGGAATAAATTCAACTTAGGAGGTGAAAAGCTTGTACTCTGAAAATTTTAAGACACTGATGAAGCATTGGAAGATTAAATATTGTTAAAATGTCCATACTACATAAAGCTATCTACAGAGTCAATCCAATCCTCATCAAAATACCAATGGCATTTTTCACAGAACTAGAACAAAGAAAGTTCCCACTAGGGCAAGTGGGATTACATCAAACTGGTAAATTTTTGCACAGAGAAGGAAATCATCAGCAAGGAGTAACTGACAATGCATCTCATGAGGGGTTAATATCTAACATGTGTGAAGAACTTACACAGCTTACTATCAAACAGAAAATCCAATTTTAAAATGGGCAGAGGATTTGAATGGATATTTTTCCAGTGAGGAAATATAGGTCAAAGCCACAGCAACATATCACCTCACACTTGCCACACTGGCTATTATCAGTGAGACAAAAGATAATGAGAGTGGCAAGGCTGTAGAGATGAGGAGACCCTTGACACTGTTGGTTGGAGTGGAAATTGGTATAGCCACTCTGGAGGGTAATGTGGAGTTTCCTCAAAAAAAAAAAAGTGGAAATAGAGCTACCATATGATCCAGAAGTTCCTCTTCTGGGTGTTTATCCATAGAAAATGAAAACACCAATTTGAAGAGGTATAAGCACCCCTATGTTCATTGCAGCATTGTTTATGATGGCTAGGTATGGAGGTAACCTAAGTGTCCATTGATAGATGGATGGATAAAGAAGATTAGGTAGATATAGATGATATAGATATAGATATAGATATAGATGATATAGATATAGTATAGATAGATGATAGATAGATATAGACATATAGATACATAGATATGTATGCATATATGCAGTGGAATATTACTTAGCTATGGAAAGGAATGAGATCTTGCCATTTGCAACAACATAGATGGGCGTGGAGGGTATTATGCTGGGTGAAATGGGCCAAAGACAAATACCATGTGATTTCACTTATATGTGGAATCTAAAAAACAAAACAAGTGAACAAACAAAACAAAATAGAAGCAGGCTCCTAGATATGGGAAGCAATCTGTTGACTGCCAGAGTAGGGAGAGGTTGGAGAATGGGAAAAGGGAATTAGGAGGTACAAACTTCCAGTTATAAAAGAGATAAGTCGGGTGCCTGGGTGGCTGAGTCGGTTAAGTGTCCGACTTGGGCTCAGGTCATGATCTCACGGTTTGTGGGTTTGAGCCCCGTGCCGGGCTCTGTGCTGACAGCTTGGAGCCTGCTTCAGATTCTGTGTCTCCCTCTCTCTCTGTCCCTCCCCTGCTCATGCTCTGTCTCTCTCTGTCTCTCAAAAATAAATAAGTGTAAAAAAAAATAAAAAAATAAAAGATATAAGTCATGGGGATGCAATGTACAGCATGGGAGAATATTGTCAATAATAGTGTACTAACTTTGTAAAGTGACTGATGGTAACTAGACTTACCGTGGTGATCATTTCATAATGTATGAAAATATCAAATTGCTATGATGTACACCTGTAAGTAGGATACAGCATTCCAATTATACTTCAATTAAAAAAATTTTTTTTAATTTTAAACTTAAATGAGATACCACTACACATCTTAAGGATGGCTAGAATAAAAAAACTCAGGTAATAATGCATATGGGCAAGGATGTGGAAAAATCAGAACCCTTATGCATTGTTGGTGGGGATGTTAAATGGTGTAGCCTCTTTGGAAAACCTTCTGCAATTCCTCTAATAGTTAAACATAGAGTTACCATATGGCTCAACAATTCCATTCCTAGATATAAACTCAAGAGAAATAAAAACATATGTCTACACAAAACTTGTGCACAAATGTTTATAGCAGAATTATTCATAATAGCCAAAAAGCGGAAACAAGCCAATTCATCAACTGATGAACAGACAAATAAAACGTGGTCTATCCTTGCAATGGAGTATTATTCAACAATAAAAAGGATTGAAGCATTGATCTATGCTGCAATATAGATGAACCTTGAAAACATTATACTAAGTGGAAGAAGCAAGTCACAAAGGACCACATATAGGATGATTCCATTTACATGAAGTGTCCATAATAGGCAAATCCAAAGACAGAAAGTAGGTTGGTGGTTGCCTAGGGCTGGCAGTTTGGGGATAAGTGGGGGTGACTGCTAAAGGGCATGTTCTAAAATTATTTTAGAACAATGTTCTAAACAGAAAACTGTCTAAACCTGTAGTGATGTTTGCAAAATCTTTTGAATATGCCAAAAAAACACTGAATTTTATACTTTAAATGAGTGAATTATATGGTGTGTGAATTATCTCTAAATGAAGCTTTTCATTAATAAAAGAATAATGAAGTCATCAGGAAAGCTAAAGATTGCTGAGAAGGCCAGTAGATAAACATTATAATCTGCCCATTGAATCTTGTGCAAAGGCATCAGTGATGACCTTACTGAGAGCTATTTTGCTTGCTAAATTGGTGTGGGTGTGGGATCCAGATTGGAGTGAGTAGGATTACAGAGTGGAAGGTGAAAAAATTGAATGCAACAAATACAAAAAGTGTTCATTCACGAAATTTGGCTGTTAAAAAGAAACAGTGTTGCACGAGATGAGAAGTCAATAAGAACAATGGAAGAGATGTGGGCATGTTTAATGTTGATGGGCATGACTTTGTTGAGAAGGAAGAACTGATTAAGTGAGGAACAGAAAGGGTAGTTGCATTGTCACTTTCCTAAGAAGGCAGTATAGTGTTGTTATTACCAGACTGCCAGGAATTAAAACCTGCCTCTACCAGTTACCAGCTGGGTTACCTTGGACAAGTTATATAATCACTCTATGCCCTAGTTTCCTCATCTGGAGTGTGGGAACACTTATAGGATCTACCCCTAGGATTGTTGAGAGGATTATGAGTAAAGTACATTGAGCAGAAGCTGGCATATGGGAAGCACATACTGTTCACATGATCATGATTAGGAGCCGAAGCAGAAGTGGACATATATGTCTTGGAAAAGAAGGACATCCCTTCCAAGGCAACTGGGGTAAAGAAGGAAAAGAAGAGGGCATGTGTCAAAGGTGTGCATGATGAACTGCAGAAAATTAGATGATTTTTTAACTGATGATTTCAATTTTTCCCGAGGAGGAGATGAAGCCATCGGATAAAAACGAAAAGCAAGTGTGTTAATGAATTAGGATGGTGGGGCATACAGAGGATGAGACTGAGAATGAGGAAAGGTACAAAGTTCAAAATGATTATTCTGGATTGAGGGATCGAGTAGATCAAATAAATGTAATGGGGTATTAAGCAGTGTGTGAGATATGTTTTAACAATTATGAATATTAATGATACTTATCTGCCGTTTGTTGCAACCTTCTCCATCAAGTCTCAGTTGGTCATGTACAGATGAAGGAAAAATAGTAAGACCTTTACAAGTAAGTAGTACAAAAAGGAAATCAAGAGGCTTATTTACAAGATTGTTACTGAAAGGCTAGATGTAAGAATCTCTGGTCAGGAGGGTAAGAAAGAAAATAACAGTCCAAGAGTGACGAAGTGTAAAGGTCTCTCTGCTGATTGGGTGTTCCAATGAGACTGAAGAGTAATCATGGTGAAAGTAGTCTAACAAGCAGGCTGGGAGAGGAGGAGACAGATGTCCAAAAGTAAGAGGTTTAATTTAATGGCAGTAGAGGTGGGACAGTTTCTGATGACACAGTATTTAGTGTGACCGCAGGGATGAGTGACCGCATACAAGAAAGAGCCTGGGAAATGACAATGTCCTGGAACTGAGAGACCAGGATGTCAGAAGGATCATGCACATGTTGGAGTCCTGCAGGATGGTTGTGGGTCTTGGGATGAAGAAGATTGTAAACCAACTGCTAGTCTGGTGAATGACAGTAAGCACTAAAGCGGCAGGATTTTTTCTCTTCCTTTATTTCCTTCCTTTCCTCCCTCTTTTGTTTTCCTTTCCTTTCTTTTTCTTTTTCAAAGAGAGTCAGATAGAAGGAAGCAGGAAGAAATTCAATCCACTGCCAGAATTTAGAACTCCAGCCAACCTTAAAGATGTTAGAAACAACCCGGTATAGATTGGGGAAATTATCTTCCTGCCTTCACCTGAAGGTATAGTGAGTGCAGCTGGTGAATTGGGTTCCAATATCCACCTATCATTGCCACATTGCCTCTTTACATATGCAAATTTGTTACGTCTTTTCTTGTCCCCCTTTCATTTTTGCAACTCAATTCCAATAGTAATTACAACAGTAGTGTAAAGAGAGTTAATCGGTATTTTGGTTTTCTTGTGTGTACTGTACAGATATTACATCTAGGAATGGATCTTATGTCCTGAATAATGGTCAACTAGATCTAGAAATCAAAGTCTGGACTCTTAGCCAAGACTAACGTGGATTTTGGGACACCTGGGTGGCTCAGTCAGTTGAGCATACAACTCCGGATTTTGGCTCAGGTCATGATTCCAGGGTCATGGGATAGAGCCCGGAGTCAGGCTCTGTGCTGACAGTGTGAAGCCTGCTTGGGATTCTCTCTCTCTCTCTTCCTCTTCCCTTCTCCCCAATGCTCTCTCTCTCTCAATTAATTAATTAACTTATGGAGCAGGTGCATACAAGTATAACGCATGGTGTAGTATAGCAGTTCTGAAAATGCCATATTTCAATATTAAATCTTTTGAGAACCATGGTCAATGAAGTGAATCAATGAAATGGTATTAATGGGATTTCAGGTTTCCTCCAGGAAAACCTAGTGATAGGAAGTTGTATGAACATGGGAGTAAGAAGAAACATGCTACATAGGATCCTTGGGGAACTAAAGAGATTTCAGCAAAATGGCAGCCTTCTGTGTCCACCCCACCACCATGCATTTTCAGCTTAGCTCAAACTTCCCTTCATTCATGAGTTTTCTCTCATTTCCCTATGGTTAGGAATGCATTGTCTAGTTAAGGATGATATGATATACTTATGCCTAACTATACAACAATGCCCTTTGTAACAGTCTCAAATCTGATTACTATACAGACCTCAAATTACAAGAGGAAAATTTTACTTAAGTTCCACAAGAAGACAGCACACCCTTGCAGATGCAGTTAGATACATATTGATTTAGAAAACTAAGTTCTTAGGAGTGACAACAGAAAGATGGTGAAATAGGGGTTTTCAGCTGTCATCCCACACAAAATCATCAATTTTGACAACCATCCACAGATAAGAGCACCTTTGTGGGATCCTGGGAGTCTAGTGGAGAAGCCCCAGGACCGTGTTAGGGCAAAAAATCTGAGAAGAGACACGTTGAAAAGAGTAAGAGTAACAGTTTCATATTACCTGCATCACCCTGCCCCCAAGGCAGCACAGCTCAGGGCCAGGAGAGACCTCTTCAGACTCTGATTTCTCCCACATGGAAAAGTGAGAAAATGTGAGTGAGTACCTTATTTCCCCAGTGGTGTAGGACTCTGCTCAACGTGCCTGCTTTTTTTTCTGGAGGATACCCACTCTTGACACTTCTATTCAACACAATACTGGAAGTCTCATTTAGGCAGAAGGAAAGGAGGGAGAGAAAGGGAAGGAAGGAAGGAAGGAAGGAAGGAAGGAAGGAAGGAAGGAAAAGAAAGCAGGGAGGGAGAGAGGGAAGGAGGAAGGGAGGAAAGAAGAAATAAAAGACATCCAAATCAGAAAGTCAGTAAAATTTTCTTTGCAGATAATCTGATCTTACAAATAGAAAATCCCACACACTCCATTAAAAAAACTGTTAGAATTAATAAATGGTTTTAGGAAAGTTTCAGGATATGAAATTAACATATAGTCATTTATCATTTTATTGAGCTTCACTTTATTGCACTTCACAGATATTATGGTTTTTACAAACTGATGTTTTGTAGTAACCCTGTGTCATTCGAGTCTATTGGCACTATTTTTCCAACAGCATTTGTTCACTTCATGTCTCTGTCACATTTTGGTAATTCTTGAAATATTTCAAACTTTTTCATTATTCCATTTGAATTGCTGCCATCTCATGATAAAACTTTAGCAGATGATGAGTTACTTCTAATGAATGAGCAAACAAAGTGATGGGATGAAATCTTGAGATGGAATGTACTGTTGAAAGTGCCATGAGGACTGCTGAAATGACAACAAATGATTTAAAATATTACATTAACTTAGTTGAGAGAAGTTCTACTGTGGGTAAAATGCTATCAAACAGCATAGCATGTGACAGAGAAATCATTGGTGAAAGGATATGTCAATGTGGCAAACTTCACTGTTGTCTTATTTTTTTTTCCAATTTTTTTAAAATATTTATTTTTGAGAGAGAAAGAGAGAGAGAGAGCACGAGCAGGAGAGGGGCAGAGAGAGAGGGAGACAAAGAATCTGAAGCAGGCCCCAGGCTCTGAGCTGTCAGCACAGAGCCCGATGGGGGGTGGGGGGGTGGGGCGGTCTCGAACTCACAAGCTGTGAGATCATGACCTGAGCGGAAGTCGGACCCCTAAACGACTCAGCCACCCAGGTGCCCCCACTGTTGTCTTATTTTAAGAAATTGCTACAGCCATCCCAATCTTTAGCAACCACCAGCCTGATCAGTCAGTATCCATGGACATCAGGGCAAGGCCATCCTCTTAAAAAAGATTATAACTCACTAAAGGCTTGAAGATGGTTAGCATTTTTTAGCAATAAAATATTTTTTTAATTGAGGTATGTAAATTTTTTAAAACACATGTTCTTGTGTACAAAGCACAAACAATATACTACAAAACAGTATAACTTTTATATACACTGTAAAACCAAAAAATTCATTTGACTTGCTTTATTGTGATATTTGCTTTATTATAGTTGTGTGAAACCAAACCCACAATACCTTCAAGGTATGCCTGTACAAACATCAGTTCTGTAGCTTTTCCAACACCATTTTTGAAGAGACTGTTCTTTCCCCCACTGTATATTCTCACTGCATTTGTCGTAGGTTAATTGAGCATATAAGTGGGCTTGTTTCGGGGCTCTTAATTCTGTTCCATTACTATGTGTGTCTGTATTTTTCTGCCAGTATCATACTTTTGTGATTACAGTGTTTGTGATGTAGTTTGAAATCTGGCTTTGATATCTCTAGCTTTTATTTTTTTTCTAAGAATGCTTTGACTATTCTGAGTCTTTTGTGGTTCCATACAAATTTTAGGACTTTGTTTTGGTTCTGTGAAAAATGTTTTTCGTATTTTTATAGTGATTTTACTGAATCTGTTGAATGCTTTGGGTAGTATGGACATTGTAACATTAATTCTTCCAATCTATGAGCACAAAACGTCTCCATTTATTTGTGTCATCTTCAATTTCTTTCATCCATGTCTTATAGTTTTTGGGTATAGGTCTTTCACCTCCTTGGTTAAATGTACCCTTAGGTATTTTAGTCTTTTTGATGCAATTGTAAATAGAATTGTTTTCTCATTTTATCCTTCTGTCATTAGTGTACAGAAATTCAACAGATTTCTGTATATTGATTTTGTATCCTGCAACTTTACTGAATTCATTTATTAGTTCTAGTAGTTTTTTGGTGGAGTCTTTAGGGTTTTCTATATGTAGTATCATGTCATCTGCAAATGGTGGCAGTTTTGCTTTTTACCAGTGTAGATGCTTTATATTTCTTTTTCTTATCTGATTGCTGAGGCTAGAACTTCCAGTACTATGGTGAATAAAAGTAGTTAGAGAGGACATCCTTGTCTTGTTTCCGATCTTTTAGTTTTGCCCCATTAAGTGGGATGTTAGCTGTGTGTTTGTCATTTATGGCTTTATTATGTTGCAATAGGTTCCTTATATTGTATTGTTGAGATATATTCCTTGTATTCCTTGTGTTGTTTTTATCATAAATGAATCTTGAATTCTGTGGAATGTTTTTTCTCCATCTCATGAGATAATCATAACTATCTTTTAGTTAATGTGATGGATATCACTGATTGATTTGTGTACATTGAACAGTGCTTGCACCCCTGGAATATATCCCACTTGACTGTGGACAGCTACATGCAAAAGAATGAAACTGGATCACTTTCTTACACCGTACATAAAAGTAAACTCAAAACTGATTAAAGACATAATGTAAAACATGAAACCACAAATCTCGTTAAAGAAAACATAGGCAGTAATATCATGGATATCAGCCTTAGCAATATTTTTCTGGCCATGTCTCCCTAGGCAAGGGAAACAAAAGCAAAAATAAACAATCAGGAGTACATCAAACTAAAAGCTTTTGCACAATGAAGGAAACCATCAACAAAACAAAAAGGCAATCTAGTAGATGGGGATATACATTTGCAAATGATATATCTGATAAGGAGTTAATATTCAAAATATATAAAGAATCCATGACTTAATAGCAATAATAATAATAATAATAATAATAATAAAATCTGATTACAAAATGGGCAAGGGCCTGAATAGACATTTTTCCAAAGAAGACATACAGATGGCCAATTGGCACATGAAAAGATGCTCAATATCACCAATAATCAGGGAAATGCAGATCAGAACCATGGGAAAGTATCACCTCACAGCTGTCTGAATGACCAGTGCCAAAAGACAAGAAATAACAACTATTGGCAAGGATGTGGAGAAAAGGGAACCCTTGTGCACTATTGGTGGGAATGCAAACTGGTGCAGCCAATGTGCAAAACAGTATGAAGCTTCATCAAAAAACTAAAAAGAGAAATGCCATACGATCTGGCAATTATACTTCTGGGTATTTAGCCAAAGAAAATGAAGACACTGATTTGAAAAGTTTTCTGAACCCCATTGTTCATTGCAGCATTATTTCCCATACCCAAGATATGGAAGCAGCCTAAGTTTCCAACTATAGTTAAATGGATAAAGAAGTTGTGGTATATTTACATGATGAAATATTAATACTCAGCCATCAAAAAGAATGAAGTCTTGCCATTCTCAACAACATGGATGGACATAGAGGGTATTATGCTACATGAAATAAGTCAGACAGAGAAAGACACACACCATATTATTTAATTTCTATCTGGAATCTAAACAGCAAACAAACAAACAGCAACAACAAAATAGAAAAAGACTCATAAATATAAAGAAGTGGTGATTGCCAGAGGGGAAGAGGGTGGAGGGATAGGCAAAACAGGTAAAGGGGATTAAGAAGTACAAACTCCCACTTATAAAATAAGTCACGGGGATGTACTGTACAGCACAGGGAAGATAGGCAATAATATCGTAATAATTTTGTACAGTGAAAGATGGCAACTAAACTTATATGTATGTAATTGTTGGTTACTATATTGTACACCTGAAACCAATATTTTATGTGCACTCAGTTTAAAAAGGTCAGTTGTGTTTCTATATACCAACAAAACATGACCAAAAAATGAAGAAAACAATCCCATTTACAAAAGCACCAAAAGAATAAAAGCCCTAGGAATAGATTTAACCAAGGAGTTCAGCCATCTGGATTACAATCACCTAGGTGATTCTCTCTGCTAGTGTCACCTGAGGTTGCTCATGGGACTACAGTCACCTGGCAGCACATGAGTAGATAAAGCTGGTTGGTCTAAGAACTTCCTTTATGCGTCTGGTAATTGGTTCTGGCTGTTGGCTGGGAGCTTCCATTCTCTTCCACGTGGTCCTTCCTTCTCCTTTCAATAGGCCAGACCAGACTTCCTTATATTGAATCATCAGGCAACATTCCACAAGAGTAAGAATGGGGGTTGCACCACTTTTTAAAGCCTAGATTCTGGGACTCGTAGGGCATCACTCCTGCCACATTCTCTTGGTGGAAGCAATTCCAATGCCCAGAGGCAGGGAGAGGGGAAATAGACTGCACCCTTTGTGGGAAGAGCAGCAAAGTCATAGAGCAAAGAGCGCCGCGTACAGACATGGAGGATTATTGCATCCATCTTGGCAAGCAATCTATCAGAGGTGTGTGAACTTCACTGGCAGACTGCTGAGTTGGATCTACAATTACTACCCCGTGAGGTCTAGGGCTGGTCTATGTTGGCTCACTATCTTTCTCAGAGAGCCCTGTTCCTTTTCTTCTGAGTTCCTTTCTCAGTTGGAAAATTATCGACTGGTAAGTGTGATGACGAGAGTAGTATCTCTCCACCCTGGGAACAGAGGCTAGTTGTTTGGTTTTTTTTACACACTCTTTTATCACCAGCACTTACACTGTTCATATAACATAATGGCCACTGAATAAATTCTGTCAAATGACTGAATAAATAAATGAATGAATGTCAAAGTTATGACAGTGGTAATATGTAAGCTGTATTTTGAAGGATTGTTTTGATTGCATTGGTCAGAGAAGGGCCAGATGAGTATACTAATTCACATGAAAGAAGCAATGTGCCTAACACTAAGTGGCTCAGAATTCAACATTAATTTCATTCAAAATCTTTTGAAAATGATAATTGGGTACAATTATTTTAATACTTTAATAAAATATACTAGAACTAACAGAAAGTTATTATAGCAGACAAAATTAAATAACCTGTTACAATAGAAAATTATGAAGCATTAATAATTGCCTATGTAAGATATTAATAATATACATAATACAATATATAACATACGAAATGAAAAAGCTGAAATATACATTTTAAACTATGAGCATATATCCAAAAGGGAATCTATCATATAAATAAAAAGGAATAAAATCATTCTATTAAAATCTGTACCATGGAAAATATCTTTAGGAAATACACACTGATCAGCACAAATTAGACCATTACATATCAATGTCTTTGTAACAGCTATGTAAAAATCATAAGTGCTAGCAACTAGCCCGACAGGAACTTTATTTCATAATTAGGTTGCATGTAATATGCAAACACTGAGAAAATAGCCCAAGGTACGTTATATAGAAGAAAAAAAATGCACATATCTCTCTCTTAAAGAAATTCTTGCAAAGATTCTACCCAAAGAAATTCAAACAGAAAATCCCAGTAATATTAAGGATATCTTTAGCCACAAAATAATCATCATGCTGGAACCTAAGAATAGGAGATCCTTTCATCCTCAGGGGGAAATATGCTATACAAAGGAAAAATAGATGTGACAATTTTATTGAAATGTGGAAACCTATTTGCAACCTAATGGAAAATAAAAGTTTTGATTAATGGTACAGAAAGAAATAATACTCTCATAGATAGGTAAAAAAATTATTTTTGATTCCTTTTTGCTAGAATAAATAAGATCAGAGAAATACCGTATGAAGCATCTTTAAAATAACTACATACACACCTGTATGTGCTCTAACTTAATTAGAGGGGAAGAACTGGAAGCAGAACCATCTTTAACATTTGTGGGACCCAGGGCAAACTGAAAAATGGAGGCCCATATTGCACATGGGAATATTTGGAAGTTACAAATCATGGAAACAAACCATTAAAGAAGTTATTTCTACCCATTTACCTTTACAAATTTTCCATTTGGATTCTGGGATTCCTCAGAACTCCACAGCAGAATATGATCTACCTATGACCTGCATCCTTGACCTTGTACTTACTGCCTGATCTATGGGACACCACAGGTACCTCATGTATATGCATGTCAACGCCCTAGCTCAAATGTCCCATCCGTTCCATTCATACTCTCTCCAAGTACTATTTCTCGGCCACCCTTTGAGTCTAAAAGCATGAATTCCAAAAATAGGACAGACCTGGGAAAGACACCTGCATAGTTCCTGGAATCAGACACAGGGGAGACCAAGCAGATAACATGGACAGGAAAGGGCTGTGCAGGCTCAAAGTGAACATCTGTCCCCACACCAGCTCCATGGACTCTTCACACAATAGGGCCAGAGTAGGGCATCGTCTTCCCCAGTCTGATATGGAACTAAGCAAAAGAAAGGTTGAGTCATCACAAACACTCTGGAGTCATGCAAAGAATGTCCTTGATCCTCACTACGCTCTATTTTTCACTTGTGTTTTTGCATAAACTTAAAGTCTTAGGATTTCTGATGTTTAAAGTTTTCAATAGGAAAATATCTGATAATCCAATCCAATTCAAAAATATTTATCAAGGCCTATTGATAGCGGAAGATTGTGCTAGTTGCCCAGGATATAGAAGTGAATAAACATTACTCCTGCTTCAAGGGTGAGTAATTTGGCACAGACTGTCACATACCTTCAATTCACTATAATTAAATGTGGTAAGAGCAACAGAATTCATGTGAAATAGTGAAACTACATGACATCCCACCACTTGGATGTGCCCTCTCCTACACCAGAGAATGTTTCATTTGTTCACTGGTTTATATACACAGCTAAATTAATGCCTGCCCAAAGTATGTGGTCAATAAATATTTGTTGACTGAGTGAAAGAAAGGCAAAGAGTAAATACTGGGCATCAATATGTATCAGGAACTTAGATAAATCACAGTGGCTATATTATCTGTTATTTTGAGGATGAGGAACAGGTGACATAAAGAAGTAATGTCTCTGAATTCCAAAAACTGGTAAGTGGCAGAGACCATTCTAGAACCCAGATATGACTTCAAAGCTCATGCTCTTTCCACCTCCTCCATACCAGACCCAATGTTCTCTTTCTGTAGTAATTATTTATAGCATCTCCTTTATTGTCTTGCCATGAAATTCACAGACAATATATATTTGCATATTTAAGTCCAGAAAAATCAGGGCAGTGTCCTGATCGTAAAATAAAGAAGGAATAAAAATGATGGGGTTTTAGAGTATGGAGGGGGTTCGGAGATGACAGCTGAGAAAGAATTCTTGAAGACATCTTTGGTACAAAAAGGTGATTTTATCAAGGCACGAGGACAGGACTGGTGAGTAGAAAGAGCTGCACCAAGGTTGTGAAGAGTGACTGGTTATATACTATGGAGATGGGGGAGGTAAAGTCAAAAGGGAAGCTTCCAGAAGGACATTTGATATGCTAAAGAGGATTCCTAAAATGCCTTGCTATTGTCAAGCTAAGGTCATTTTTCCTCTAGTAAGGCATTAACATTAGGACAGTGGGGGGTTCCTAGAGAAATGTTATACTCTGTATTTGCCTCAAGTAGTTGTCGATGGGCTGCAGGTTATAAGGAAATGTAATTCTGCCTGCCATTTTCTTCTTGCCTTTGTTCTCACATCACTGTGGAGGTGAGAGTGATATTAGGGGCTCTAGGAAACTGAGTCTCCAGTTTCTGGAAGTGAGGCTACTGATAAAATTGCTTTTTTATTTTAATTGACTAAGATATTTATAAACTGATGGAGACTCATGTCCTGCATGACTGTGAACTCTATCAGTTAACCATTGGTTTTCTGTCCTTTCCTTTGTTCTTGGGCAGCCAGGAGTGCCTGAGGAACATCACACACATCCCACCTGGGGGTAGGGGGTGTGCTAGCTTGTTCTTGGTCCTTGGCTTGCCTCATGCTCCCTCATCAAAAGGAATGTAAGTTATGATAAAATAAAACAGACATAATAAAACAGATGCTCGTCCCTTTTCCCAGGTTTTCCACCACTGAAAAAATTACATGGGCAGAATGAGAGAGGTGACAGACATTGGCAGGTCAAATATCACAACTGGCACTGCCACTGACTCAGTAACATTACAAACAAAACAATGTGCAGTCTTCTCTCAATTTAGATGGCAGCTGAACTCTTGGAAGATTCACTGTACCTTGTTGAGGTTTTGGGGGGTGATAGTTTTGTTCGTGGGGTCAGGAACCCATGGCCAAGAAAGAATTCTTGAAGACGTCTTTGGCCCAAAAAGGTGATTTTATTAAAGCACAGGGGACAGGACCCGTGGGCAGGAAGAGCTGGTCCCGGACCCTGAGGAGAGACTAGTTATATACTAGGAGTTGGGGGAGATAAAGTCCAGGGGAAGTTTCCAATGAGATTTTCATATGCTAAAGAAGACTCCCAGGATTCTGGAGGCCCAGCTATTGTCAGGCTAAGGTTGTTTTTCCCTCTAGCACAGCATTAGCATTAAGACATTTAGGAGTTCCTGGGGAAATGTTTTACTCTGCCAGCCTCAAGTATTTGTCAAAGGGCTGCAGGTTATAAGGAAATTTAATTTTATCTGCCATTTCCTTCTGCCTTTGTTCCCCACATCATACCTTACAATTATGCAGATACTGGACACAGAATACTTCTTTATTGTATGAAGCCAGTTCCCACCCACTGAATGCCAACAATGTCTGCTATCATACAACAAAAACCTCTCAAAGATTTCCAAAATGCTCTGTAGAGAGCAGCACCACTTCCCAGGGAACCATTGCTTCGCTGGTCCTTCTCTAAAGAGCTATGCGAACCCAAGGAAAGAGACTTTGACTCTGCCTTGCCCAGTCTGGGGTTTGGAGGTCGACAAAGATTTCACAGCAAAGGCAAAATGTAAGCTGGGGCTTCTCGTCTGAGGGCTTCTCCATGCTAAGGCCCTGGGAGAACTCTCCAGAAGAAAACCTTCAAGAAAGGCTCCGGCAGATTTCCCACACACCCCCACACTGTTGATCAGAAATAGAATACAGTACAAAGCTCCAGGCTATTGTCAAGTTTGTGTGGGGAAAATGTAATTGTTAACTGGAATAAATTTTAATGACCTCAGCAGGAACTAGGGAAATCACATTCTTACCCCAGAGCAGTACAAGGGTATTAGCAAGTATATTCCATATAAACTGGGGGGGGCGAGGGGAGGGAGTGTTTTTTCAAGTCTTCTTTATAAACCGATTCAGTGATATAGTTCCTCAGTAACATTATGAGCACCAAGCTTACTAAGCTACAGATCTAGAAGGAGAAGCGTGGCTGACTCTCTGTGTGGAGTGTGTTTTTTCTCTCTGAGCTGGATTCTGTGTCTCTCATGTTTCTGGAACACAGTTTCGGTTCTTTGACACCTTGGGCATATCTTAATCATGATGCTATGCCTAATAAATGTCTCTGTTTGATTTGAAGTCTCATCTACTGTATTGAATCAACATAGCCCTGCATTTGTGCCTGCATGTGTTGGAGATGCTGTTCAAGCATCTGTCCAAATTAGCGCACTTAGCTTCATTTCCTTCCTTGGGGGAATCCTGTAATTTTTCTTACTCTAGAGTTTTTTAAGAGGCCCTAATTGTTTATATTTCTTGTTGTGAATGAGTCCCTTGGAGCTGCTAACAAATGACTCATAATAAGTTGGACTAGATGATCTCTGAAATTCCCTCTTGGTTCCAACATTCTATGATTTTATAAGTGGTCCATTAATTTCCCTAATTTCTTGAGAACTCAAATGTCACAGGCAGATATGGGGAATATAAAGTGATTTTTGGTGAACTGTCACATACTTGCACAATGTGACTGACTACAAGGCACACTGGGAAGGGTGTTAAGGGACAACAGAACTGCTTCAGATTATTAGACCTGGATAGTGTTTGAAAAGATTTCAGAGCAGGATTATCTTTTAAATGTCTGGAGCAGGGAAGACCATCAGCAAAGAGGCTTAAGGAAGTTCTACTAGAAAAGCAGAATGATCTCAAAGAGAAGAACAAAGCACAAAACAGAGATGTTTGAGAGGTGAAGTTATAGATTTATGTGGCGGACATTGGCAGTTGAACTCCAAAAGTAACTTTGTTTTGGTCCCAGTTATTTACATGTCAACAAACAAAGAAGACAAAACAAAACTTTAGATTGCTTCCAACTCCCCCTCAATGATTAGCTGCTAATAAATGCATCAAAGACCCTGTCACTGTCATCTTAGGAAGATTTGCCTGTTCTATAGAAGAAGACGCCCATGTTTGGGGAGAGGCACCATTTTTTACAATTTTGCCATTTTTCTATTTTCATGAAACATATATACTGATCTAAGTTACTTTTATTTTTATTCTTGTTATTGGAAAATAGAACTGTTACACTTGTTTTTGCCTTTATACATATATGCCAGATATATAGATATAGATATCTAGATAGGTAGATAATTTGTTGGTTTCACAGAGCTATTCTACCCTCATTTCTGAGCTTCATTTTTACCAGATGCTTCATTCCAAAGTAAATAAATACTGAAAATTTACATTTATTCTTTTGATTAGGGCATGAATTTCCAGTCCATTTGACTGATCTTCATTGGATTGCTATATTTCTTCATTTCAGTTGCATCTCCAATTTCCTTTTTACTATGTTCATCTTTTGTCCTGTATATTTCTGAGATTTCCTTAAATGAACATTGGCTTATTCTGTTTCATATTTTGTCATTCACCTAAAACATTCTTCTTTTCCATTTCTTCATTATTTTCATAAGAATTTCATGGGGGGGGGGTGTCATGTTGGCTATTCCATTGGCTCTCTATTTCAGGATCAGCCCACATCTTTCTCTGTCCTTCTGTGCCACTATTTTACTCATGGAGTTTTTTATCCCATTTGGGTTTATGCTGTTGTTTCCTTTTCAATACCCCATTACTGGTATCTTCCCACCTTCACTAATTGTCTCTCTCTCTCTCTCTCCACACACACACACACACACACACACACCACCACTGCCACCACCTGCATGTTCCCCTCTGCCGTTCACTTTGTGACTCAGATCCATTTGCTGCTCCAACATCCAATGTGTAAATCCTTCCTTCTTAATCCAGTTCCACAATTTAACTCTCATCTCTCCTTCTATCCTCTAACCCAACCCCACATTCTCACCTCTTCCTCCTGTCAAGGGATCATTTCAGTAGTGTTTATAAGAACAGACATTTTATTTACCACTTCAGTGAAAACAAAACCCCCCAAACCATGATTCGAATATCAAGACACAAAATGGAGTAGAATGTACTTCTTCATTTAATAAGTATGTGCTGAGTATAGCAATGATGTAGTTCTGGCTCCGGGACAGAGAATCATCAGAGGTGACATCTACCCTCAAGGAACTCTCTGCTTTCTTAGAAATCACAAAATCACAAACTAAATATGATTGCTCTAAAATGTTGAAATTGGGGAGATTGAGGTCTGAGCTTCCTGTCTAATATGTCTTACGAATGTTAAAATATTTGAGACTGAGGAGACTTCCCTTGGCAAGTGGGAGTTTTCATTAAAGATGCAAATTGGTATTATGGATCTCTGAATGAAGTCACTGCAGACTGAAAAGGAATGAAATGAAATGTATCCAAGTAGGATGGTATGAAGAAATAACACAGCTTTTAGGGAAACACTAAAACTCAAACCATAACAGAGTATTGTTGAAGATAAAGCAACATACCCAGAACGTACTGATGCAAAACAAAAGAGAAGGCTCGGTAATTATAGATGAAGAGGCTCTGAGAACCCTATTTACTGAAACCAGAGCAGCCAGCCAGCCTCCTTCAATGTGGCCCCTCGTCAGTCTTCAGAGGCTCTGCCAAGGAGAAAGTGTGCTCAGTGTGACCTATCAGAACTGCTGGTAACTTTCCATTACTATCGGCCCTTCTTCCTACATGATCTCAACCCACAGGCAAACTGAAGTCTTCTTAGTGCACTAGTTTCTGGAGAAGGAGGTGTGATCATTGTTCAAGTTAATAACTACAAGGTAGTTACTTGAGAGAATCTAGACATGATTTCCAAGGTCTGTGGAGGTGGAACCCCATGATATATGAACGAGAACTCTGACTGATCACAGATTAATAGGGTGTCTTGGAAGATAAAACACTTCCTGTCAAGGGAAGGTTTCAAACACGTGTGAAATGACTGCTCAACAGGGATGCTCTAAAGGGCATTCAGGCCTTGCCCAAGAGGTTACATTAAACGACTGTCAGGGGAATTTGTAGAATTCTATTCGTTTCATGGAAAGCTCAGTTTTTCTGCCCTTTATAGGATGAATCTAGGTAAATGCGTTTATTAAATACTGGTTCTCTCATCATCTTGAAAACTCATTTTGCTTGTTTGTGAAATGGGATTATACTTATGTCACAGGCTGTTACATGGATCAATGAGAAAAGTGCTTACTATAGAGTCAGTCGTAGTCAATAGTTAACATTTTCCTGGACTCTGATGTTTGCATTGTGATGATTTTAATATATATGAAATAAAGGATTATTCATAGAATAAAACTGTGCTTCCAAACGATTTTCAATAGGACTCATCTGGTAGAACACAGTCATATTTTATACCTGGCACAGGCAAAACTGAAAACTGGCTATCCAAAGAGGGTTTCTAGTAAAACACAAATCAAATCTTACAGGAACTAAGTTTTCTTTCCCAGAATTCTCATGGCTCTGGGCTTCTATGTGTTTTTTGTTGCTGCTACTGAAAATTTGTTTCAATAAACTGTCAATCATAAGATCTTACAGGAAGATTCTCACAGTAAAAAGAAATCTGTGAATAGAAGTACTGTATGCTCTGTTAATATTCTTCCACTGAGAGTGAGAAAATAGAAAAAAAATGGAATCCATGAAAAGAATCTGCAATACCAAAATATTAGAACATTGCACTGAGATGAAAAGAAAAAAGTCCATCTGAAAGATATACGACAGAAAATGGAAGCAAACTGCACGTCATGTGTCCCTTGAAGGAAAAAAAAAAAAAAGCTATGGTTATCAAATAAGAGATGAGA
Source organism: Prionailurus viverrinus (assembly GCF_022837055.1). Taxonomy (NCBI): domain Eukaryota; kingdom Metazoa; phylum Chordata; class Mammalia; order Carnivora; family Felidae; genus Prionailurus; species Prionailurus viverrinus. The sequence goes on from NC_062567.1 coordinate 12,124,895, forward strand.
TATGCCATGATGAGATAACTTAGTAACAAGGATGGGGAAGAAATGGTTATGAAGCAGATAGAAATAAGAAAGAAGCAGAATGAGAAAAGGAAAAATGTGATGTGAGGGACAAGCTTGAGTCACTAGGCTAGAATGCAGCCTAAAAGAACATTACATTCTCTCTGATTGAATCAACATCACACTTTTAATTATTGCAACTTTAGAACAAGATTTAATATCTGGCTCGGTTATTCATCTTTCCATCTTTATAACACTTAAAAATATTTTCATATGTTCTTACTTTTGATAAAATTTTTCAAGATCTAAGAAATAAAAACACCACTGTAATTTTAATGCAAACAAAATACATGTAAGTTTGAGGAGAACTTATATTTTTACTTGCATACAGTCCATTTGGTTAAGTGTCTCCATTTATAAGTCTTATTTTATTATTATATAATATTATTTTGTTATTAAAGTAGTATTATTTTTATTAAACATATAATATATATAAATAATACATATTATTTATTATAATATGAAAGTAATAATAATATTATTATTAATAGTATTAAACATTATTAAGTCTTCATCCATTGACTAAGTGGTATGCCTTTTTTCATGTAAGCGCAACATATTCCATTTAATTTATGCCTATGTAGTGTAATTGTTTACCTAAATAAGGACCCTAAAACAACACACTCATAATGGTGAAACACTGGGATTATTCATGCTAATGTCAGAATGGCTTCATCACCTTTATAGTGAATACCATTTTGGAAATTTTATCCAATAGACTAAGACTTCCAAAAAGCAGGTGAATATAAATATTTAAAATAAACTTATAACGAGCAGATTCATGGAATCCTACTTTCAGGAAAATCAACTGCAACCTACTATAACTAATACAAGAGTTTTGTAAGATAGCAAATTGCTATAGGATTAAATGAAATTATAGATGTAAAGTACTTGGAACAGATATCAATGTTCAATCTTTGAACATTTCCTTTAGCTAGTAGAAAGTATGTTTACCTGCTAAAAAAAAGTACATATTTGCCCCAATGCCTCAGTGCCTCAATATGGCTAAAATGGGAATTCATGGGCCCATAGATCAGACATGTTTTCCACCTGACTGGATATTGCCCAATGGCTTACCAGTTTACACTCCCACTAGTAGTTTTTCATGTATGTTAATGTTTATTTGTTTTTGAGAGAGTGACAGAGCACGAGCAGGGGAGGGGCAGAGAGAGAGAGGGAGAGAGAGACACAGACTCTGAAACAGGCTCCAGGTTCTGAGTTGTCAGCACAGAGCCTGACATGAGATTCAACCCACAAACTTCAACATCATTATCTGAGCTGAAGTTGGACACTTAACTGATCAAGCCAGCCAGGTGCCCCTCTTCATGATTTTAAATAAATCAAGTCACACACTAATTTTTAAGATCGTATTACTTCCGGAAGAGAGACATACCATTCTGCTATGCTAGCAGTTGAAAACACTTTAATAGAATTCTCTATTTAAACATAATATTTTTTTTAAATTTTTTTTTCAACATTTATTTATTTTTGGGACAGAGAGAGACAGAGCATGAACGGGGGTGGGGCAGAGAGAGAGGGAGACACAGAATCGGAAACAGGCTCCAGGCTCTGAGCCATCAGCCCAGAGCCTGACGCGGGGCTCGAACTCATGGACCGCGAGATCATGACCTGGCTGAAGTCGGACGCTTAACCGACTGCGCCACCCAGGCACCCCATAAACATAATATTTTAACAGAGAAAGTTATACTAACTCTTTTCTATCAAAGATGAAAATTTATCAATGTCCAGTATGACTCAATTGAAGAAGAATAACTTAAAAATACTAAAAATCATACATTTGTCTTCTGAGTCTATCCCAACTCATTAATATTAGAACATATTTTCTTCTATATGTTATATATAAAATTCCATATATAAGACTCTATAGTCTTTTCTCATTTTTATGTACTTTGTTCATTTATTAGCTCAGTAAAAATTGAAGATTAAAGTTCAGAAGTGCCTAACAATTGTGTGGGGAGAGAAAATATAGGAACAAATAGTAGGGAATAACTTAAGAGGTAATCAAGAAGGGAGAATATCACTACCATCAATATTTTATTGAAGAAACCAGAAATACTACAAAAGCAATATAGAAATACAACACAGAAAATTCTAATCTAGAAGTTGATTAGGATGTTGGCTAATAAGCCCCCAAATTTGTACACGATTTAAGTAAAATAATAGTCCAGTCATCTAAAGCATGACAAATGGCAATTCAGGCTCTTTTCTGAAAATGGAAGAAAGTTTATCTCAGTGTCTTCCACATGAACCCTGGGTTTTACTACACAGCATCTTGGGATTACAACTGATTAATGTGAAACTATGCCTGTGACCTGCGGTAGTTATGTAGACTTTGTAGGCTGGAAATTTCCCACACTTGAGTAATGTTTTTCTGTGCACTTGAAGCAAGTAGTGTGGTAGTCTAGTGGGAAGCATGGGTGGCCAATAGGGAAGAGCAGAGCCTGGGAACCTATGGTTAAGCCTGGGAACCTACAGTTAAGGTGAGTAAATCATGTTTGGAATAAAGTGTAAAAAGATAAATGTGGGCACAGCAGAGATCCTCTGTTAAATTAGAAGCACAGCCCAGGTCAGAACCTGTGTCCTCAATTGCCATGGCAATGCTTTTTTAGCTCCATGTTTGAAGTTAGGCTTAGTGAATGGCTGGATATGGAGTCTGGGAAGAAGGAAGAATCAAAGACGACTCTGAGATTTGAGATGCGAAGAACCATACTACTACTGTCATATAATTATGAATATCAGGAGGTAGTCCTTGCTATGGTTCCTTGGTGAGAAGGGTTAGCTGTCACTGGGGAGTAAGCAGGCTCAGATCTTAGAGAAGGGATTTGTCTGTGCCTGGGGCAAGGTATTCTTAGAAGGCCAAGCTGGCTTAAAAGTTTAGAAATCAGAGTGTAGGGATTGCTGGAATGTTGGTGACTGAGCCCTTGCAGAAGTGGTAAGCCCACAATAGAAGAAATACATAGGAATGATTCGACTGCTCTGTAAGAAGCAAAGTCTGTGAAAAAAATCAGAGTGAAAAGTGCTGTTGAAAACACGATGATATGTGTATAATATTTAATAAGAATGGTTATGTATAATTTCTGGGCCATAAAGAAGTAATTTAGGGTTTTTTTTTTTGTCCCAGTAAATAAATGTACTGCTATTAAAATATACTGCTGGATCATTAGCAAAATTCAGTTATTACCTTGGCACAATTACCGGGGTGAGAACAAGTTAAAATTAACAGGTAGAATGTGATCCCATAAGAGCAAGCAGATAAGAACTGAAGTGGTTTCAACACATTTGAGGCTCTCTCCTATCATTACTGAGAAATAGCTTCCAAATTGCTTAAACTTATCCAGCAAGAATGGTTCAAAGTGTAATTGACAAGGGGAGGCCATGGGAGGGGAAGGACAAGGTAGTTAATTATAGGAAAGTAATTAGAAGGTAGTTTTGGGGAATAATGATTTGAGGTATATTCAAGGTACCTAAATCAGATGTGTGGTTAAAACCCAGAAAGGGTCCTTCAGATATCTCTGCGTAATTCAAAAACTCAGAAAGCAGAAAAGTCCCCTAGACTGTAAGGATTCAATGAAGTTGTCAGCAGCAAGTACACATGTCGGGTGTCTATGGTCAGACCATGCTGGGTTGTCTCAGGGCTGAGAGACGTGAACAAAATGCGTCTATTGCCCTCTGGTCAGTATCTGGCCCTATGTGTGAAGTTATGCTGACTTCTGTAAGGAGAAACACAGCATTGAACAGAACTTCATACTCACTTAGGAACATGATCAGGAGTATATATGGAAATTAGTAACAAAGGCTTCTGGAATCTTTCAAAATTTAGGAGGACTGCAGAGGATCAGCTTTGTGAATGATTAGAAACACCTATGAATCTAGTTATCCGTGACAAATCCAAAGGCAAAATTAAATAATGATACTTAATAGTTTGAAAATTAAATTAGACCCCAGAAAAGTGGGGGAAATGAAATGTTTGATCTTTTCAGGGAAAATGAATATAATAAAAATGGATTTTCCCTGGAATTTAATGTCTATCTCATAAAAGTGTTAGAAAAATAGCATTCATTTCAAGAGAAAATAATAAACCCAGGACGGAAGGAATAAAAACAAATGGAAACTTATTAAACATTTCAATTGATTTTAAAATGCTATAACTTTTCAATTCAGAAAAGCTATCATAATAGATCATAAATCAGATTAAAAGAGCCCTAACTTGTGTCTGCATAGGGGAAGAACTCACAAAATGAAGCCACACACATTTGCTTATAGAAGAACATTCTGGAAAATTTCATCCATGAACTACTTGAGCTCTTAACCAGATAGCATGTCAGCAATTATTCTGTGTGATATTGCTTTGAATCTTCTTTAAATTAATATCACTCTGACATATTTCAGGGAATGGAAAATCTTTACATCCAATAAAACTGATAGGAATTTTAGAAATCATGGTATATTTTCCTTATGCACCCTTCAAAAAAGACATATTACAATATCTGGTTCCAGTGATTGGAATCTGTGACCAAAAAAATAAATAAATAAATAAATAAACAAAATAATAACATAAGTCAACAAACAAAAATTTCATAAATGAGTACCCTTGACTTTGAAATTAGCCACTTCCCAACATGCAGAGTGTGAATCACGGGTCCTGTAGAAAGGGTGCTTGAGACAATATTTTGTAGTAGGCGTTTTAAAGATAGAAACCTGCATAAGCACTTCCACTTAAGGATATAAGAAAAAGCATGATTTCAACAGTGGCAGAACCTTACTAAACTATTCTGAACATAGTCATTCACCAACCTAGACCACATGATTTTCTTCAAGAGTCAAAACACTGGTCATTTCTGTGCCTTTGATAATCAAAATAGTATATAAAACAATTTAGCTGATTGGGTCTTTTGCAAGTTATGGTAAAAAATGAATATGGTTCAAATGAAACAGTTTGATGGGCAAGGGCTATGTGGAAACAGCCATTGGGGTGGTGAAAATGAGATTCAAAATTAGTTCAATTCAGCAAATGTTTGTTAGCTTTATACGTAAGGCTAGAAAGGTGTTCTAAATCGGAAAGATATGGAGATGAGTAAGACAAGTTGCTTTCTCTCAAAGTCTTCACAGCTTAGAAATGAAGCCAGCTATGTAAACTCTGTAACAGAGTACAAACCATAGTGCTATAATAGACTTACAGTCCTCAGAAGAAATTTCCTCTTGACTAGGAGACCTCTAGGGAGAAGTAGAAGACCTCCAGGGGCAGTAAAATTTGAAGAAGTCCTTCAGTGGAAAGAGATGAGAGATAAAGCAAAGAGAAAAGAAAAGTGCATGTGTTTTCTTGAAATGGCAGGTATTCAAATGGGATGGACACAGAGGGGTGGCAGAGGTGGAATATAAGTCTGACCAGAGTGTTTAGGGATAATTGTGTAGGACTATTAAGCTCTAAGCTTAAGGTTGGCACTTTGTTCTGCAGGCAACAAGGAGCCATCATAGTCTTTTGAGCAGAGAAGCAGTGTGATTAGATCTATAATTCAGGCCAAGCATTCACATAGCCATATGTGGAGTGGATGGCAGCCAGGAGTGACTGTCTCGGGAGGCCAGTTCCAGAGATTGTTACAAGATTCTAGGTAAGAGGATATGAGAGCAGCAGGAACAGTAAGTGGGGTATGGCCAGAGGGAAATGAAATGAGGCAATGGGTACAAAGTTAGATGACAAACTGAAACAATAGGACCTGTAACCCTATTAGCTTATAGGGAGGGATTACCAGAAGGGGTAGAAGTAAAGATACCTGATATTACTGCCTTTACTTCTTATTTGGAAGTGAGTTCAGGCTTATAAAAATATATAAAAATTAATATAAAGAGTTTTTATGGCTCTTCACCCAGATTGCCCAAATGTTAAATTTTATCATTTTTCCTTTTTCTCTTCCTCTTTCTTCCTCACACACATCACTATATTTCTTGTTCTTAAAAAAAAATCCTTGACCTCTAAATACTGAACATATTTGAACCTCTGAGCTTTGAGGTACTAGAAAATTTGCGACAACAGTAATTTAGAGTATGAATATGAAAGAAGAAGAGAAAGATGGGTTGTGGACTATACAATGCAAAAATCTAGGAAACACCACAAAAATGCCCTACAAACCCTTTTTCCTAATGTTTACCTCAACAGTGGGTGTTCCTCCTCTGACTAGAAAGCTTAACCTTTTCTAGCAAGTGTACAACTCTGAAAAGATCACAGTCAGAGCAGTGACTGAGATGGAAGGGCACTCACCTTAGCAGATAGTTTAGGTAAATGGAAGCTGGTGACCAGATATTGCAACAGATCAAATTGGACATTATACTAGACATCAGTCTTCCTCCCAACTCTAAATCATTCATTTGTTTAGTCACTCAACAAATAGTTATTAAGGGCTTAATATGTCAAACACTTTTCTACATACTGGAAATTCAGCACTGAACAAAACAAAAATCCTTTGCTCTAATGAAACTTACAAGCCTAGTGGGAAGAAAGAGACAATAAACAAAGAGATATGCATCATGAGATAATAAGGGCTATGAAGAATAATTGAGCTGGGTTAAAAGACAATAATAAACCAGGTTCAGGCAGCCACCTTTATTAGGAGGTCAGGAAGGGCTTCTCTGATAAAGTGGTATTTGAGCAGAGACGAAATGAAATCAGAGAGTGAATCATGTAGATATCCTCATAAGAGAAGAGAAGCTCTCAGACATGGCATTGAACTGGGCTCATGTTTAACACATCTGGGAAACATGAGGAAGAATTCTATTGAATTGATTATTGCTTAAAGCAACCATCAAAACAACAAAATGAAGAATTACAGTTCATAAACTGGCAGAGATTAAATTAAACCATGACAAAAACAATCCCAAAGAAAGCAGAATAAGAGGAAAAGGGAAATGAGGAGCAAATGGCACAAATAGAAAGCAAATAGTAAGATGATAAGCTCAAACATAATCACATTAATAATTACATTAAACATAAATGGTCTAAACACTCAAGTAAAAGGTTCAGATCGTTGGGAGGCAGGATCAAGATAGTACAATAACAACTTTCCGAGCTCACCCCCTCCCACAGATACACCAAAACTACAACTACATATAGAACAACTTGAAGGACAACTTGAGGACAAATTGAGGACTAGCAGAACAAATTTTATACAACTAAGGATATACAAGCAAACCTCAAAGATATTGTAGGTTCTGTTCCAGACCACTGCAATTAAGCAAATATTGCAACGAATTGATTCAAATGAAGCTTTTGTTTCCCAATGCATATAAAAGTTATGTGTATGCTATATTGTAGTCTATTAAGAGTACAACAATATTATATCTAAAAAAATAATGTATATACCTTAATTAAAAAATACTTTATTGCTAAAAATTTCTAGCCATTATCTGAGCTTCCAGCAAATTATAATCACTGATCATAGACCACCATAACAAATATAATAATAATCACAAATATTAAAGTACTGCAAGAATTACCCAAATGTGGGGCACCTGAGTGGCTCAGTTGGTTGGGCGTCCGACTTCAGCTCAGGTCATGATCTCATGGTTCGTGAGTTCAAGCCCCACGCTGGGCTCTGTGCTGACAGTTCGGAGCCTGGAGCCTGCTTCCAATTCTCTCTCCATCTCTCTCTGCCCCTCCCTTGCTCATGCTCTGTCCCTCTCTCTCAAATATAAATAAAAACATTAAAAAAAAAAAAAAAGAATTACCCAAATGTGACATAGAGACACAAAGTGAGCAAATGTTGGGAAACAATTACACCAACAGACTTGCTCAATGCAGAGTTTCCACAAGCCTTCAATTTATAAAAAACAGTATCTGTTAAGTAAAGCAGAGTAAAGTGAGGTATGCCTATGAAGGAAAAGTCACATCAAGATAGATAAGATGGATGGAGATTCAGTTTAGTTAGAATTCACAACATGAGCATGGGGTGACCGATAAGCAGGAAAAATACCACAACCATAGACACACTCACGTGGGAAAAAGTGGTCAGAGCCCCACATTGGGCTTCCCAGCCCAGGAACACAAGCACCCACAATGTCTAGCTTTGGAAACCAGCAAGGCTGTGTCTGGAAGAGCCAGAGGGGAACAGGAAAATAAGACTTTGCTCTTAAAGGGTGCACACAAATCTCACTCACACTGAGTGAGACAGCAGTTTGAAAAGTACCTGAGTTACAAGTGAAAGAAATTCGTTGACTAATTTTAGAGCACATGCCAGAGGGGCAGAGATCTCTTGGAATGTTCTCCAGAGATGGAAGTGCTGTCAGGCACCTTTTTTTTTTCCCACTCCCCTCTACCTAGTGGGCCTAAGTGCTGATGGAAACCATTTCTGACATTCTTCATCTAATGTGCTAGCACTGCCTCACCCTGTCTCAGCATTCCCTTGCAGATTCCCCAAACCAACCTGCCAGCCTTGGCCAACATCCCTCCTAGGCAACCTGCTCATCCCACCATACTCAGCAAGTGGCCTCAGCTGGTACCTCATAAGTACCCCACAAGTGGCTCCCTGCACACTAGCATTCTTTCAACAGTTATAGCTGAGTCTCTCAGCCAGACAGCTGGGGGCCAACCCTTCTCACCAGTGCACCCATACCAGGTGTGGATGGGCTCACAGACAACCACACCAGGGGGCAGCCTTGCACATCAGTGAGCCCACACCAGTCACAGTCGAGCCACAATAGGAGGACACATGCAGCTCACACAGGGGACACCCCTGGAAAGTCTGGCTTGGCTGACCAAAGTGGAGGGTGGGTGTTTGCTCTACTGGGCCCCACAGGACAACTTCTATACAAAGCCACTACTTCAAAACCAGGAGATATAACTGACCTAACACATAGAAACAGACACAGACAGGAAAAATGCAGGGACAGGGGAATATGTTCCAAGTGAAAAAGTAAGACAAACCTTAAAAAAAATATCTAAAAGAAATAGAGATAAATTACCACATAAAGAGTTCATATGGCACTCATCAGACTTGACAGAAGAGTAGATGAACTCAGCGAGAATTTCAACAAAGAGATAGAAAATATTTAAAAAGAACCAATCAGAGGTGAAGAATACAGTAACTGCAATGAAAACTACACGATAGGAATCAAGAGAAGTTTAGGTAATGCAGAAGGATGGATCAGGAATCTGGAAGACAAGGTAGTAGAAATCACTTGGGTGGAACAGGAAAGAAAAAACAGTTTAAATAAATGGAACAGTTTAAGGGAGCTCTGAGACAACATCAAGGGTACTAACATCTGCATCATAGGGGTCCTATAAAGAGAAGAATTAGAGAAAGGGACATAAAATCTATTTGAAGAAATAATATACAAAAACTTCCTTAACCCAGCAAAGGAAATGGATATCCAAGTCCAGGAAGCACAGAATCCCAAATAAAAAAAATCAAGGAGAGCTACACCAAGATACATTACAATCAAAATATTGACATTAAAGATAAAGAATCTCAAAAGCAGCAAGAAAAAACCAACTATTTATATATAAGAGAACTTTCATAAGGTTATTGGCTGATTTTTCAGCAGAAAATTTGCAGGTCAGAGAGAGCAACAGGATATATTCAAAGAGGAAAAGACTTACAACCAAGAGTAGTCCACCCAGAAAGGTTATCACTCCAAATCAAGAGAGAGATTAGTTCATCACCATCAAATCAGTCTTGCAAGAAAGGTTAAAGGGAATTCTTTAGATGGAAAAAAGACCATAACTAAAAAAAAGAAAATTATGAAAGGAAAAATCTCATTGGTAAAGGTAAACATACAGTAAAGGTAGTGGGTCAACCATCTACATAGCTAGTCTGAAGGTAAAAATACAAATGTAGTAAAATAATATAGACCTACAATTATTAGTCAAGGGATACACAAATAATAATACGTAAAATTTGATACCAAAAACACAAAAAGTGGAAGCGAAGAAAAAAATGTACTACTTTTAGAAGACGTTTGAACTTAAACAACCATCAACTTAAAAAGGACTGCTATGCATGTAGCATGTTATATAAAACCTCTTGGTGAACACAAACCAAATATTTACACAGATGCACACAAAAAAGAAAGAAAAAACAATATCAGCATAACACTAAGGCGAGTCCCTTAGTGTTTCTTCTGTTTCTTAGTGTTTCTTCTCAAGGGAAGAAAGCAAGAGAATAAAGGAACAGAAAAGAACTGTAAAAAAAACAACAAGAAATAATCAACAGAATGGTATATCTATATGTCATATATACAAAAGTACATATATATCAATAATTACTTTAAATTTAAATGGATTAAATGCTCCAATCAAAAGACACAGGGTGGCCGAATGGATAAAAATGCAAGACCCATCTACATGCTGCCTACAAGAGACTCACTTCAGTTCTAATGACACATACAAACTGAAAGTGAAGAGATAGACAAAGATACTCCATGCAAATGCAAAGAAGTCTGAGGTAGAAATATTTACATCAGTCAAAATAGACTTTAAACAAAGACTGTAACAAGAAACAAAGAAAGGCATTACATAATGGTGAAGGAATCACTCCAAAAGGAGGATGTAAACCTTATTAATATCTAGGCACACAACACAGGGGCCTAAACACATAAAGGAAATATTAACACACATAAAAGGAGAAATGGAAAGGAATAAAGTAATGCTGAGGGACTTTAACATCCCACTGTATCAAAAAATAGATCATCCAGACAGAAAAACACTAAGACCACCTGGCTTTAAATGACACATTAGATCAGATGGACTTAATTGAAATATACTGAGCATTCCATCCCTAAACAGCAGAATACAAATTCTTTTCAAGTGCCCATGGATAGATTACATGTTTAACCAAAAAGCAATTCTCAGTAAACTTAAGAAGATTGAAATCACATAAAGCATCTTTTCTGAATGCAAAAGTATGAAACTAAAACTCAATTACAAGAAAACTGGGGGAAAAAAACTAACCGTGGAGGCTAAACAACATGGTACTAAACAATGAAAGGATCAGTGAAGATATCAAAGAGGAATTATAAAAATACTTTGAAGGGTGCCTGGGTGGCTCAGTTGGTTGAGTACCGACTTCTGCTCAGGTCATGATCTTACAGTTCATGGGTTGGGGTCCCACATCGGGCTCTGTGCTGACAGCTTGGAGCCTGGAACCTGCTTTGGATTCTGGTTCAATATCCATAAATCAATCAATGTGATACACCATATGAACACAAAGAAGGGTAAAAATCATATGATCATCTCAATAGACATAGAAAAATAATTTGATAGAATTCAACATACATTTATGGTAAAAACTCAATAAAGTAGGTATAGAGGGAATGTACCTCAATATAATAAAGGCTATATGTGACAAGCCCAGAGACAAGATCATACTTAATGATGAAAAGCTAAAAGCTTTTTCTCTAAGACACGGAGCAAGAAGGATGCCCAGTCTTACCACTTTTCTTCAACATTGTATTGGAAGTCCTAACCCCAGCAATCATACGAGAAATAAAAGGCATCCAAATTGGAAAGTAAGAAGTAAAACTTTCACTATTTTCAGGTGACATGATGCTATATATAGAAAACCCTAAAGTCTCTACCTAAAAATATTAAGACTGATAAATAAATTCAGCAAAGTTGCAGGATACAAAATTAATATATATAAATCTTGTATTTCTATACACGAATAATGAACATCAGAAAGAGAAGTATAGAAGAAAATCTTTCTACAAGTGCATTAAAAAGATTATCTAGGGGGTCACCTGGGTGACTCAGTCAGTTGAGCATCTAACTCTTCATTTCAGGTCAGGTCAAGATCCTAGGATTGTAGGATTGAGCCCCATATCCGGCTCTATGCTGAGAATGGAGCCTGCTTGGGATTCTCTCTCTCTCTCTCTCTCTCTCTCTCTTTATCTGTCTCTCAAATTAAAAAAACAATATCCAGGATAAGTTTAACCAAGGAGGTGAAATACTTGTACTTTGAAAATCATAAGACACTGATGAAAGATATTGAAGATGACACAAATAAATGGGGAGATGTCCTAAACTTATGGATTGGAATAATATTGTTAAAATGTCCATACCACCCAAAGCAAACTACAGATTCAATGCAATCCCTATCAAAATAGCAATGGCACTTTTCACAGAATTAGAACAAAGAATCCTAACATTTATGTGGAACCACAAAACACCAAAAAGCCAAAGCAATCTTGAGAAAGAACAAAGCCAGTCATGTCACACGCCCTGATTTCAAACCCTAAACAAAGCCACAGTAATCAAAACAGTATGGCACTGGCACAGAAACAGACACATAGATCACTGGAACAGAATATAGAGTCCAGAAATAAACCATCACTTACATGGTCAATTAATTTTCAGCAAATAAGGTAAGAACATACAATGGAGAAAAGACAATCTCTTCAATACACAATGCTGGGGAAACTGGACAACTACACACAAAAGAATGAAACTGGACACTTTCATACACCATTCAGTCAAATAAACTCAAAGTGAATTAAAGACTTAAATGTAAGACCAGAAACTATAAAACCCTCAGAAGAAAACATAGGGAATTAAGTTCTTTCACATGGATCACAGCAATATTTTTTGGACTTGTGTCCTCAGGCAAGGACAATTATAGCAAAAATAAACAAACAGAACTACATGAAACTAAAAGGCTTTTTGAAGAAAACCATCAACAAAATGAAAAGCCAACCTACTGAATGGGAGAAGATTTTTGCAAATGATATAACCAATAAGAGGTTGGTATCTAAAATATATAAACTCATAGTATTTAGTATCAAAAAAAAATCCAAACAATCCAATTTTAAAAAATGGGCAAAGGATCTAAATAGACATTCTTCCAAAGAAGACATCCAGATGGCCAAAAGACACATGAAAACATGCTCAACATCACTCATCATCAGGGAAATGCAAATCAAAACCACAATAAGATAGAACTTCACACCTGCCAGTATTACTATTGATCAAAAAGGTAAGAAATAACAAGTGTTGTCAAAGATGTGGAGAAAAGGCAATCCTCATGTGTTGTTTGCAGGAATGCAAAATGTTGCAGCCACTGTGGAAAACAGAATGAAGTTACATCAAAAAATTAAAATACAAATAAAATCCAGCAATTCCACTTCCGGTATTTATTCAAAGAAAATGAAACCATTAATTTGTAAAGATATATGCACCCCTATGTTTATGGCAGCATTATTTCATTATTTACAATAGCCAAGATATGGAAGACACCTAAGGGTCCATCAACAGATATGTGGATAAAGATGTGAGTTGTTAGAAAGATAAGTAGGTAGATAGATAGGTAGGTAGATAGAGAGACAGACAGACAGATATGATGTGCATACACACATACACACACTAAAAAGAAAGAAAGATGGAGTGGCTACATGAATATCAGCCAAGGTAAATTCCAGAATAAAACTTATTTTGTGGGAAAAAGAGGGTCGTTTCATCAAGAGTAAAGGGTAAGGAATCATTTTGTTAAAAAGACATAGTAATCTTAAATGTTTAGTCCTCTAACAACAGCTTCAAAAACTATGAAGTAAAAGCTGATAGAACTGCCAGAAGAAATTGAAAAATTCACCAGGGAATCAGATATTTCAATACCTCTCTCTCAATAAATGTTTCAACAAGTACTATATTGAACAAGAACACAGATTTGACCACCACCAACTAACTTGATTTAATTGACATTTAAAGAGCGCTCCACGTGGGGGCGCCTGGGTGGCTCAATTGGTTAAGCATTCAACTTCAGCTCAGGTCATGATCTCACAGTTCTTGGGTTCAAGCCCTCTGTTGGGCTCTGTGCTGACAGCAGAGAGCCCACTTCAGATCCTCTGTCCCCCTCTCTCTGCCCCCCTTCTCTTTCTCCCCTCCCCCACTCTCAAAAATAAATAAACATTAAAAAAAAGCATGCTCTAGGCAGAATACACATTCTTCTTGAATGCACACAGAACATTCACTGAAACTGGATACATACCTCATTTGCATAACTCAAGGCAAAGAGCATTCAACGATTACATGATACCCTCCCTACTCTGGCTCACAGGGAGCCACGTATTTTCTGATGTCTTTTTTTTTTAATAGATAAGAACAAATACAATCACAAAGTTCTTTAAACAGTTATAATCACAAAGTGCCTACTCTGCTAGGAAAATCTGTGCTCCAGACCAAAATTATAGATCAATCCACACATTGTATTCTCTTAGTCTGCTTTGTTTGGTTAGCCAACAAAACCAAACTCACTGTCTTTCACTCTAAGGTGTGATGTTCACTCTTAAATCATTAAATCCCTCTAAATTAAACTCTGAGTTTGCCCTTCATTGTTTTGTTTGAGGAATTTCCAGCATTCACTATTAATGGAGTTGCAGTAGACACCATCCATATGAAATAATCCCATTTAACACCGTCAAATTAGTGAAAATGCCATCTAGAATAGTGTTGCTAAATTTAGCAAATAAGAATACGGAACAGATGCCCAGTTACATTTGCATTTCAGATAAACAACAAGTAATTTCTTAGTATAGATACGGTCCAAATATTGCATGGGGCCTACGTATCTTAGATGATCACCCGGAAACTGCAGTTGAGGACCACGTAGTAAATTCTTATGGTGGAGGATTAGAAGGCCACAGTGCCTACATGTGGCAGGAAAATGAGTCACTAAGGGATCTAAAACAAAACCAGCCAACAGGACAGAGGGATGATCACAAGCACAGAATCAGAGCCACGTATGTATGACATGGAAATAACCTCGGTGACTTTCCCCAAGAGGTGTCCATTGGCCCCAGCATGAACACTGGTACAATTAGCCAGAGTGCAGCTCTTAAAGGCTACAATCTACAGTGCTGTATATGTCTTGAATCCTTCTTATGCTTCCTACATGCAGTAATTAAAGTAATGCTGCTACTGCTATTTTTATGGATGTATATTGCTCTGACTTCCAAAATGAAAGCTTTAATCTATAATCGCACACCAAGGCTCTTGAGCAAAGGTCTTTATTCATAAAACCATTCCCTCAAGTAACCACCCTGCATGGGTTAGATTAAGGGAGAGAGGCAAAAGGAGGGGGACAAAGGAGGAGGAAGCAAGTGAGGAAATATGAATAAAACTGCTTTTGCTAATAATGAACTCGTAGTTATAGGAGGCAAGGAAAATGGACATGCTTTAAGAATTCCTCGGGGCTAAAGCAATTGTTATTTTTACATTTTCAACCTCTAATTTGAGATCTTTCTTATAAAAAGAATAAAGCCGTGAAGTCTTAGAATAGTAGTAGGCTTATATAGCATTGAGCACACTACATTGACTGTAATAACCAAACCTACTGAAAACAGAGACATCAAAACACCATTTGGTCCCCTATCTTCAGACAGGGCTGTTCCGATATCTCTCAGGCCAAAGAGAATTGATTCTAATTTGCGGGGAGGGACAGGAAAAACTCTTAGGGGAACAAGACTGAACACCTTCTTTGCTAAATTATTTTAGTCTCGCCTGCCAAAACAGGCAGGAAGTTCTTTCTCATAACTCACCCCAATAACTCCTATTGTAGTTCAGATTGACATCCTTTGAGATTTATTAATATATTCCATGGAGAGAAAGAACAGCTAGTTACTATCTTCTGGACAGTCCTCCTTCAGGCACTGAAAAATCCTGACCAAATAATTCCATCAGCCTTCTCGCAGATTTAATTATTTCAGGTCTTGTAACCTTTGTTAATAAGTCCTATTTTTCAAGCCTTTGTTTATTTTTAATCATTAGTTATACCGTTGCATGAAGATCAGTGCATAAACCTTTTGAAAAAGTGAAAAACTCAAATAATTCATTCCAACAAATGAAATGCTAATGCTGTTGCTATGTAGCAACGCTAGGTTCATTAGATGCCTTTGCTCGGCATACCATCTGCAGATCTCCTTCTTTTATCCCACCAGCCTTGGAACATTTTAAAGGGTGGAATGTGTCATAACCCATTTATTTTGACTAAATACCAAATCACATCTCTGTTTTCTATAAGACAAAAATGAAGCTTGTCACACTTGGACTAATAGTTCTTAATGAGAATTATGTTCTTTATCGTTATGTTTTAACATTCCCCTAAGAGAGACATTTCCAATTTGAGTAATTGTTTAATTAATGACTATAAAGCAATTTGATGCAACACAAATAGCACGTAGCATGAATTCTGAACAACTATGATTGTTAGTTTGAGCCAAATGGACTGAGTTTTCATTGCATCAGGCATGTCAATAAAATAATTTCTTGTGAGCCTCAACGAGACTCTGGACAAACTTGTGAAATAAAGCAAGTAAATGTGTCCTCTTAAATTCTTATTATTTACCGATGTGTTCTCTCCTCACCTTCTAAACTGTGCCCTCCAACCCATAATAGGCACTCAAAGCTGTCCTGCCCCTTCTGAAAAAACTCCTTCAACTGCACATTCTATCACTACCCTGGGTCAGTGACCCAGATATTTGCCAGATCTATCCCTCCTATAATCTATTTGCCAAAGACTCTGCTGAATTTTGAATAACTAGTCCAATCAATTCAACTGCTCTAGTGACACAAATTCTCTAAAAGAGAAAAATTACAAACTGAGAGAGTAATGTTGTTGATGAGGGGAGCATCCGTTAACCAATAGAAATATGTGGGGGCCACGATTTTTAACTCATGAATCCACGAATGTATCTGTATTTCCATCTTTTCCCATTGCTTCATCATACACTCCAGATACTACTTTAGCATTTTTTCCAGAGTGGACTTACATCAAGACAGAAAAATGTCTTCCTCCTTTTGCTGGAGGTACTCTATTGTTGATTCATTAACACTGAACGCACAGCCAACACACTAACTCATGCCTGAGCAAAGCATATCTAACACACATTTTCCTTGTAAGGTACATCGTAACTTTCTTACACTTAGAAGCACTAGACAGAACTTCAACATTATGCTTAGTGTCCATTTTAAACAGCAAAATCGCCAGAAAGCACAAGCAGGAAAAGCAAAAATTGTGGAAATAATTGCCACTAAACATACCATGAAAAAGACACGTGTTTACGGTATGAATGCTGAAACCAGAAGGTAGAGTGTTGCCTTGCTCAGCCTCAGCTGGCAGGGAATAGGCACAGGAGGCAACTCACATTATTTGCAGCTCCGTGGTCTCAAAACAGGCACTGATTTGGGGGTAATATGGATCAAAAAGAATAAAATATTTAGGCATAAGTTAACCAGGAAGGTAAAAGATCTGTATACCAAAAACTATAAAACAGTGATAAAGGAAATTAAAGGAGACACAAATATATGGAAAGATACCCAGTGCTCATGGGTTAAAAGACTTAATATTGTTAAAATGTCCATACTACCAAAAGGGATCTACAGATTCAATACAATCTCTATCTAAATCCCAGTGGCATTTTTCACAGAAACAGAAAAAACAATACTAAAGCAATCTTGAGCAAAAAGAACAAAACTTCATTCCAAATTATATCACAAAGCTAAAGCAATCAAAACAATATGCTACTGGCATACAGACATATAGACAGATGAAAGAGAACAGAAAGCCTAGAAATAAACAGATGCATACGTGGTCAACTAATTTTTGACCAGAGTGCCAAGAACACACAATGGAGAAAAGATAGTCTTCTCAACAAATACTGTTGGGGAAAGTGGATTCCAGATGCAAAAGAATGAAATTGGACTTTTACACCATAGACAAAAATCAATTCAAAATGGATCAAAGACAAAAGAGAGAGGGAAACAAACCATAACAGACTCTTAATGATAGAGAACAAACTAAGGGTTGATGGAGGGAAGTCGGTGGGGGATGAGCTAGATGGGTGATAGTTATTAAGGAGGGCACTTGTTATGATGAGCACTGGCTGTTGTATGTAAGCGACGAATCACTGAATTCTACTCCCGAAACCAATATTGCACTGTATGTTAACTAACTAGAATTTAAATAAAGTAAAAAAAAAGTGGATCGAACACCTGAACTCAAGACCTGAAACCATAAAACTCCTAGATGAAGAACATAGGAGGAAATCTCCTTGACAGTGATCTTGGCAATAATTTTTTGGATATGGCACCAAAGCACAGAAGACAAAAGCAAAACCAAGCAAGTTGGACTACATCAAACTAAAAAGTATCCGCATATGAAAAGAAACAATCAACAAAATGGAAAGGCAACCTGCAGAATGGGGGAAAATATTTGCAAACCACATATCTGATGGGGGGTTAGTATCCAAAAACTAAGGCCAATAAGTACATGAAAAGATATTCAACATCAGTAATCATCAGAGAACTATAAATCAAAATCACAATGAGATTTTACCTTACTCTAATTAAGATGGCCATTATTAAAAGAGAGAGAGAGGTAACAAGTGGTAGCAAGGATGTAGAGAAAAGGAAATTCCCAGACACTGTTGATAGAAATGTATATTGGTACATTCATTATGGAAAACACTCAAAAAATTGAAAATAGAACAACTATATGAACTAGTAACCCACTTCTGGGTATATATGCAAAGGAAGTGAAATCAGCATTCTAAGAGATCTCTGTAGTGCCATGTTTATTGAAGCATTATTTATAACAGCCAAGACATAGAAGCGGCCTAAGTGTCCATCAAAAGATGAATGGATAAAGAAATTGTGGTATAATGGGATATTATTAAGCCTTGAAAAAGAATGAAATTATGCCATTTCCAACAACATGAATGGACCTGGAGGGCATTATATTTCATGAAATAAGACAGACAGGCAAATACTGCATTATCTGATTTTAATATAGAATCCAAAATTCACACTCATAGAAGAGAGTGGAATGATGGGTGCCAGGGGCTGGGGGAAATGAGGAGGTGATGGATGAAAGGCAGAAGCTTTCAGTTATACAAGATAAGTAAGATCTGGAGATCTACTGTATACCACAGTGCTGATAGCTAACAGTGCTGTGTTTTATACTTACAATTGCTAAGAATGCATATCTTATGTTAGGTATTCGTGCATTAAAATAACAAAAACAATAACAATAATGAGGTTAGGGAGAAACTTTGGGAAGTAATGGATATGTTTATGTCCCAGATAGTGGAAATGGTTTCACAGGTGTATATTTATCTCCCAACTCCAGATGTATGCATTAAATATCAACTGCTTTTAATGCACTAATCATACCATTAATTGTATATTAATCATTGACTGCATTATCCTCATTGTAGAGATGAGGAAACAGGTAAATGGGGTAAATAATTTGCTTAAGGTTATCTAGCTAGGAAAATAAGTGGAAGTCCACCTTTAATACTTTCTGGATCCAAATCCTATATATAAGCTATTATGCCACAATGCTTTCCATATTGGTTTCATCATTATTACACTGTCCTATTGCATGACATCCTTTGTCTTCTCTTGGTGAAAAGTGAAAACAAGCATCAGATATCCCCAACCTGTATACATCCCAAAATGCTAATATTGTTACTTAGAGATATTCTAGGCCCTGTCTTCTTGGTGACAGAGGAAACCTGTCTTCTGATGCATTTACATTCCTGATGGTACGTTCAGAGCTGGCCTTGCAATCAAGTAAGGGTTTTGGAACCATAAATTTGCTAGTTACCCCAGCTTTTCTCTACACTAGTTGTGTGACCCTAAAGATCTCATGTATCCTCAACACAGGAATTGTCATGCTAATTTCATAGGATTATCCTGAAGATTAAATCAGGTAGCTAGTGCAAGGGCCCTAACTCATAGTAAGTGCTTGGAAATAAGCATGTAGGGCTCTTCAGAATTTGTTCTTCCGGGGTGGGGAGCAGAACCTATGCAACAAAGCGACTTTTCATCAGTTGGTTTCTCCATACAGGCTCTTAAAAATCAAAAGTAAAAACAACCGTCACTTCACCACAACTGTGATAATAGCAGCTACATTGCTCTGCAACCCTCTACAGCTCAGCTCTAGCTATGCCCCCCTCTTTGTCAAGGGCAATATAGACGTGTGATACATATATAGTAGCTCCAGGGTGGAGATCCCAATATTCCATCATCAAACGTGGCTTGAAAACAAACCTTAACCCCCTTAGAATTAAAGCTAAGTCTGCCATGAACAGTTGTTTCTAAACTTCCACCTCTTTAAAAAGCACTGTGTTTTGATTTTCAATCCTAGTGCAGAAATCACTCCATCTGGCCTGGCCAATCAGGATGCACAAGAAGCACCGGATTTAGTTTATTTTATTTATATATATAATACCAGAGGATGTGTTAATGTAAAAATGAAACCAGGTTTGCAATAATGCTGGGGAAAAGATGGAAAGATTTCAGGAACATTTCTCCAAACCCAATGGGTTTGGTTAAGATGGGAGACTCGGGTGGTTTCGCCAGAAAGACCATGATAGCTTCTTAAGGAGAGGACTAAACAAAGTTTTAATTCATGGCGGGCAAGGTTAAAAATAAACATGACAACACTGTTTTAAAGGATGAACTAACCACACAGAGTACCTATGTTATCTGTGTTTTCCACATATTCTGCATAATGGAAAGATCATGTTTCGGATTTGAACTGCCACTCTTTTACTTCCTTTGTGACCTGTGCAAGTTACTTGATCCCACTGAGCCAAATGTTCTGTTTACAAAAATGGTGGGAATGATATCAGACTCCCAGCATTGTTGCAAGAACTGAAATTAGGAGATACGTATGAAATTTCCTGCAACAGAGGTCTTAAGAAATCTTAATTTTGTTCTTTAAAGATGAAGAATTATTGACTGGCAATATAGATTTAAGATGAATTTTTTTTCTTCAAAATATTTCAATCATTTATTCAACTTGCACTGATCATTTTCTGTGGGCCAGATACCATGCTAAATCTTCCAAGTCAGAAATCCTTGCTGTGTGTGGGGGTGGGGGTGTGTGTGGGGGGTGTTGATAGAGAAGGAACATGATACTATCCGTGGATGTCTCTTCAGAGATGTATAAATCTTACCCTTTTATGTACCGTGATTTTGACATATTAGCAAAGACTCTACTCTTGTAACAATCCCAAAAGGGAATTAAATGTTACTTCTTCCATTAAATTTTTTCCCTCAACATTCCAAACAGAAGCAATCACCTTAACCTCTAAGTTCTTACTACATCTCTCACTTATTCATTTAACAAGAATTAATGTATCACTTTTCCATTTAATAAGTACTTACTGGACTCGTACTGTAGGTAAGCCATGAAGCTGTAAAAGGGGAAAAGATCTCCTTTCAGCAGGATCAAAGGAGACTTCTTGGAGGATGGGCTTTAAAGGACGGATGGCATTTTGACCAAGAGCACAAAGTAAGACAGGAAAACACAAGTTCTCTTGGTTTTAGCAGAGTTAGGTATGGCCTTGTGTTGTTCACTGTCTATTCATTTTCACATCTTATCTCCCCATCTACTTGACAGCCACAGAGACTGTGTTTAATCTCCTGTTACTCCCACATCAAATGACACACAAGGTCATATGTACGTGTATCAAATGGCTGGATTTGAAATCCAGATTGGACTAGATTAATTCAGAGAATACATGCAGGTAAGATCTACTCCACCTTCCAGTATTCAAGGAAAGGAACCCTACAACACCCTCAAAGTCAAAGTGTTTCCATTGGGGTCCCACAGCTACCTCCAAATCCCAAAGGATTTAGTTACCGGTCATGACATGTCAGCATGCTAGTACCAGAATATGTTCATGCAAACATGTGACATGTGCCTCTGCTCATTTTCTGTGTTCTTTGTGGCCTTTTCTTTCTCCAGTGTGACAAGACGCTTCAAAGGAATGTTGTCCATCCCTGGCCAGGAGATGGAGTCCTGGGCTTTGATACAGGCAGCACCACTTACCTTCCTTGTTAGAATTTTCTCAGAGGGTCTAATTCAAACCCTGTATCAGGGCTTACTTCATTTCTAAGGCAGTACCAAGTCATAAAGTTACTACAGCACTGAATTAGCATATGCTGTTGCAATTTTTTGGCATGAATGCAGTTTTTATGTAGTTAGAAAAGGTTATTACTATGGTTTTTGGAAAGTAAAAATAAATGGTTGGGGAAATAGTTATGATATCATTTTTTTTCAAAAAATAGACATGTTCCAAATTCTCAGCACCTATCTCAGCACAGAAAACATGTCCCTGAATTTCAATGCATTTTGGACAAGGGCCCCAGCTTTCTGTGTATCAGCAGTCTTAATGTCACATCATCTAATTCATAGATGATGTGTTAAGAGAATTGGAAAATACTTTTCACTCCTGGAGATGCTCTAGGATTGTTTTTGGTTTATTATTTTCACACTATCACATTGCTTTTTTGGTTCCTACTGGGGAGCCTAGAGATGAGAACTGATTCCTAAGCCTTGGAAATCTTTTATTAAGGAGGAAAAACCAGTCAAACTATTATTTGAATGGCATATTCTGGTCTTAAGCAAAGTTAAGAATCTCACTGAATACATGCAAATCAAGTTTCTAGCAAAACTTGGCTTTGCTTCTACGTCAGTAAGTAGGTGGCATAGGAAAACCTCATAGGTCAGAGTCCATGTAACCACTACTTTTGGTCCCATAAATATACCACCATAACTCCTGGCTTGTGTTATTAGTAGTATTGGAAGACATTGGCAAACATGGCTCATAAGTTTTGAAACTTTTTGCCAAAATCTTAAGTAAATAACAGAAATTCTGGTCCTCTTTCAAAGTACTAGAATTTAAAATGCTACTTTAATCTATTAGAATAATCACTATAGGGGTTCCTGGGTGACTCAGTTGGTTGAGCCTCCAACTTCAGCTCAGGTCGTGATCTCATGGTTCATGGGTTTGAGCCCATGGGTGTTGGGCTCTGTGCTGACAGCTCAGAGCCTGAAGCCTGCTTCAGATTCTGTGTCTCCCTCTTTCTCTTTCTGCCCCTCCTGCACTCGTACTCTCTCTCTCTCTCTCTCTCTCTTTCTCAAAAATCAACAAACATTAAAAATTTGTTAAAAATAAAATAAAATAAAACAATCACTATCTGTCAGAGTTAGGAGAAAATCCAGAGCTGGGCTGGTACAATTCTTGCTTTCTCAAGGGGTCATGGCTGGTTGGAGATGCAATAGCTCTCAGAATCCATACTTTCTAAATTAAAGTTCCTGACAATCAGCTAGCCTGAAGCTTAGTAGAGTATCCTAGATGATCCAGGTGAGCTAGTGTGACCATAAGTGTCCTTATAAATATAAGGAGGAGGCATGAGAGTCAGTGATGCTATGTGAGAAAGGCTAAACTGTCTATTGCTGGGTTTGAAGATGGAAAGGGGACATGAACGAAGGGATGTGGCACTTTTTAGAGGCTGGAAAATGCAGGGAAATAGTTTTTCCCTTAGAATTCTCAAAGGAATGCAGCCATGCTAACATATTAATTTTATCCCACTGAGACCCATTTTGGATTTTTGACTTCCAGAACTGTAAGATAATAAATTTGTGTTGTTTTAAGTCACTGAAGTTTGTCACAACAGTAATAGGAAACTAACACACTGTCTAAGGATGTATTCAGTTCAATTTCCTCTTTAGTGTATAGGAAGGCACTAAATTTGCTTCCTCCTGCTAGGCACAGAGGAGAAAAAGTCCCATCAATTATTTCCCCCAGCAAATACTCGACAGCTCAACAAAATCGGTATTTAGGATTTAAGACCCATCTAGCTCCATCAGTCACTCAGTGTTTCTGTACCCACCCTAAGCAGCATAGCACCCAAATAAAAGGTACAAACCACCTTGTATTAGTCAGGGGGTGTAGCAGGGAACAGATGGTTCATTTAAAAAGACTAATTGAAGAGAGCTTATTAAAATGACTATTTGCAAAAGGATAGGCAGAGTTAGAAATAGTACTAAAGAAGGGATGATAAAGTACCCAGGGACGAGCAATAGTGAGAAATTAAGCCTAGGATTAAAAGGACAAGGCATGGAGGCCATTCCCAAAACTCAGGGAGACCTGATGCTGTAGAGAGGATGGTCTGGCAAGAGCTATAGGCTCTGACAGACAAATAGAGCTCGAGCCAAAGACAGACCATGGAGAGAGGATGCCAGAGGAATAAATACCTTGACCTTTCTCTCTTCCTACACTCTGGTTTCCTACTAGTTCCTCCCATTGGATGAAACCTAATGGAAGTCAGAAGGCAGCAAGAGTAGTTGATGTAGTCAACAAAGGTCAACTTCCAGGGCACAGATCTGGGAGAGAAGGGAGAGGCATGAATCTGGAAGACCAAACAGAGAAATACAACATCCTCTTTTCAACTCACTAGACCCTTCTCCCCTTTTCCATGATATGAAAGGTCAAATGGACTTGCTATTAACTTATATAGTGGAAAGATAACATGTTATGGGAAAATGAAAAATATTTCAGAAGCATTTGGATAAGGCTCTTTCTACTACTATCAATGCATAAAATGGTTTCAGAAAACATAGATGGTAACAAAACTTCCTTAAAGTTAAGAATATTTTGGCACATTTGAGGTTAGTTTAATAAAAGGGCACTACCCTGCATTCTCCTCAAAAAATGTTGGTCAGAACCACCAATGCCAAAGATAAGATGATGGCTGGATGTACCATTAGTCTGACCCAGCATGCCGTTTCTTATAGTGCTATGATTTATGGGATTATAATTTTTTGGCCAAGAAATAACAAAAATTTTACTGAAATTTGTTTACTGGGCCTTCTAATATTGCAGTAGGACAAATGTTTATGAACTTTTCTGTTATACCTACAGAAAATAAAAGATAGACAATGAAATCACCTAAGGACCAAGAATGAATGAATCCAAGGTAGTAAATTTAATATACTTACTAGCATTAAACTGATTAGAAGACATTTACCCTTCCTAACAAAAAACAAATACTTTGACAGCTCTTAGTCAAAAGTGCTATTGATCTAAAGAGATGCTACAACTTCTGACCAACTTCTGTCACATCCACCCTTGGTGTATACTAGGCCACAGTATACAGAATCACTAAACCTGGAATCATCTCAGACTTCTACCCCACTATATATGCTGAATCCCTTTAGCATTATTGACCTGTACAAAGAGAAGCTCCAGGGGTAGAAATATGAAATCAGTGTGCACAACACTATCACGCTGAAACATAAACCCTGGAATATAGTCGTTCCACCTCAGCTACTGGATGAAAGCAAGAAGTTCTGCTGCCTTAATCCTCCAATTCCTTCCTTCCTAAATGTTAATAAGCACAAGGGAGAAGCAGCACTAAGATTAGCATGAACCCTGAAGTCTGGGAGATCCTTCATCATCCTGTGGCCATGGTGATGAGTGAAACCATGTCTCATAATGTGTGAACAGCCCCCTGTGGGTTGTAACCAGTGGAAAAGGGCCATAGGTTTAGAGCCCTTGCAAAGTACCCTCCAGTTTTCCAGCAGTTTTTAATTTCCTTGGTGTTAGAGGTTGGACATAGCCTTAGGTATATTTATACATAGTAATAAAGGACCCAGTTCTGATGATGAGAATTGTGTAGGGGGTCACTGAGGACAGAATTTGGCTTGGTACCAAACACATACAAAAAGCCAAGTTTACCCATATTCAATTTCCTAATTATCATTTGTTTCCAAATTGGCTATATTATTTTCATTCTGCCTTTCAAAATAGAAGAATCAACAATATTTATTATCATATAAATGCTAGTTCTAACATTACTAAATTTTCTTTAAACTTTGATTTGACAATTCTACAAGATGTTAAATAATATCTAGTGCTTTGTAGAATGCCTGCATTTCCCATTGCCAAAATATTTGGAGATGATATTCACCATCCAAATATACAACAGAGTAAATAAGCCAGAAAAGAATGTTTTTGTATTTAATACATAAGGTGATATTAACATTAATATGTTCTGAAGGCGTTTGGACCTTCACTTTCTCCCACACACATTGGCATAATTTCAGATACAAAAACTTTTGACATTTAATCTACTTAGCAAAAATCCTAATTTCCTACTAAAGCCTTGGTAGTCATTAGTGCTATTCACATATATTTATAGTTTTCTTCATCCTGGGTACATGGCAAGCTACATGTCCCCCTGAAGTCAGATAAAACCATCTGACTTACTTTAGCTACTGAAGAGTGAGTAGAACTAATATGTATCAATTCTGGGCTGAAGCTGCTGTATGCATGATCTGCTTTGTTCCCAACTCCCTGCCATAGGTACCACTGATATTCTAGAGGTTGGGTCACCCTCAGCCTGGGACCAGAGTGAGGACAATATGCTAATCTGAAATGAACATGCAGAATGAGTAAGAACCATAGTACATGCACGCAGCTTACCTTCTCTGCTCTCTCTGGGAATGACTAAACCTTCCTAAGAATCACACACATACACACAAATGCCCACATGGCCCTAAGGTCTAAACACCCTTTCACAGCTGTGCTATATTTCACAGACCACACTGGCATTTAAGATACTTGAGATTACTGGGGTTATTACCAAGTATAGCCACACCTCTCCTGATGGATAAAAGACAACTTTAAACTTCTCACAATTTACATCTCTCAAAACAAAGGGTCAACTGAGTGAAATAGAGACAGTGTATTTGAGTGAAGGAAGCATGAGTTTCGTAGTCACCTTGATCTGGTTGCAGTAGAGGGTTCATCAGTTATTGTTTATACAATCTTAAAAAACTACTTAGATAGTTTGAACAATTTACTTTTCTCATCCATGAAACAAGATAATACTATGTATTTTATAGGATGCTATGAAAGATAAAAGAGATAACTAATTTCAAGTATCTAGCCCAGGATTTGTAGTAACCATCAGTGTCTATTTGTTTCTCCTACTCTGATCCCTTCTGATAACGATTACTAGAAGTGACAAGATCCGGGTGAACAAATTATAGCCAACGAGCCAAATATGGCCCACTGTGTGGTTTTTGTAAATAAAGTTTTATTGGCTCACTACCACATTCATGCATTTATGAATTGTCTATGGTTTCTTTCACACTAAAATGCAGAGCTGAGCAGCTGCAACAGAGACTGTATGGCTTACAAGCCCTAAAAATATTACTTTTTGGATTTTTTCAGAAAAAGCGCATTGACCTCTGAACTAGATTCATTTATAACGTGGACAACTGAATTTCTCATACAAATCTCGTCCCAGACTTATTTTCCTAGAACAGGTCAATATTGTGTTGTGTACCAGTGGTAGGTTATGGAAGCTTGAGATCCAATGATCACAGCCTGGTGTGTGACATGATCCAAGATTTTACAGTGAATCATGAAGCATACTAATGGACAGTCAAAAAGGTTGCTCTAAGTCTACTACTTGAATGTCCTAAATAAGCACTTATGTTTTCACTTAGTAATTCATCTCACAAGTATGTGTCTAAATACCAGCTATATGGCAATGAACTGTGCTAGGCACTAAGAACATGAAGACAAACAGTGCTGCACTCACAAGTTCGTGGTCTATCAGAGTGGGAAAATATGCAAAGAAATAAATAATTACAATTCAGTGAGTTAACAGCTAATGAATATATAAGCGTGCACACATAAGCAAACTGTAGCAAGGAGATGAAAGGTGGTATCTGAGCAGAACAGACTGGATTCCTTGACATAAAGCATCCCAGAGTGAAAGCCTCTGCATATGGACATACAGAAACAAAAACAAAGGCACTAAGCAGACCCCAGGGTGGGCAGAGTGTACATTTTCCCTGCTCTTGTTGGAGATTTCAGATAGTATCTTGTCCTGGATCCTATTTGGTTCCTGGCTTTCGCTTCTTGGGAATGTCTTGTGACATTTCTCTTGACCTCAGAGTTGGCGCCTCAATACCACCACAACTTATTCTTTGTTAGACCTGACTTGGTTCTTCTCTTTCAGTTCTGGACTTCCCTAGAGCCATGCTGACTTTTCCATTTAGTTCAGAACCCTCACCCCAAGCTTTAGATCTTCTCTTAGTTGATTCTAATATGCTCACCTCCTTACTTCTGACCTATAGGTGCCAACGACTTGTACCTTTATCCTATTGTTGCAATCCAAATTTGATACTGTTGAATGGAGTGTTATGGAAAAGAAAGATTTTTCCAAGGAACAAATGCAGACAGTTATTACAGTTGCATGGAATGTAATGTTTGAAGTTGCAAAGGTGTGAAAAAGTAAGGTGGGTTTAGTTCCCCCAAATAAATTTGATATGGATCGTGTATATACTACAGAGCAAAGAATGGCAGAAGATTAAACTAAAAACTAGTAAAGAGCAAGATTGTGGAGAAGCTTGAAAATCATGTAAAGGAACATGTACTTCATTCGGTGGCTAGCCAAGAACCATTGTCAGATTTTAAACAGAGAGGCATATGATCATCTTTGCATTTTCAAATATTTCTCTGGAAGCAATATGGTACATGATTGGAAGAACACAGAAGCTTAAGGAGAAAGAAAGCAGTTACCTAACCATTGTCATATACCAGGTAAACAATGAGAGCCTAAACTGAACGAAGAGAAGAGAATGAATTTGAGATATATTTGGGATGGGATCGCAGAATTGATGTCTGCATGGATATATAGTGAGGGCAGAGAAGCAGTCTAGAACAGTGCTTCTCAAACTGTCTCAGTGAAGTCCAGTTTAGAGAATTCCTAGCCACTGTGGAGTAATACCTTTGTAAAACAAAACAAAAGAAAATGATCACGTGCTTGGATGTTGCAGAAATGTCAAATCGCTCTAAGAGTTTCTAATGCGTACTTTCAATTTGTGTGTTTATCTCGTGACAGTGGTAATCTGTGGTCCAACACTTATCCATAGACCACACCTTGAGTAGTCCTGCACTACTATGCCCCCAGGGTTTCTGGTTTGGATGACTAGATGGGTGGAGAGGACTTTAGCCAAGTTAAGGAACAGAGGGCAAGTGGATTTAGAGGATGAAGGATGAGTTTCATTTTAGATATGTTATTCTTGATGTCCCAATGAAACATGGATGGAGAAATCCGTTCAGCTTGTATGCGCTTCATTTGCAGAGAATGTCTCATATGTGGTAGGTATTTAGTAAGGTTTAAAAAAAACTTTTTTAATGTTTTATTTATTTTTGAGAGAGAGACAGAGCATGAGCACAGGAGAGGGGCAGAGAGTGAGGGAGACACAGAATTCGAAGCAGACTCCAGGCTTTGAGCTGGAGCTCAGGCTTTGAGCTCTCCAGCACAGAGCCTGACACAGGGCTTGAACCCACAAACTGTAAGATCATGACCTAAGCCAAAGTCAGACACTTAACTGACTGAGCCACCCAAGTGGCCCTAGTAAGGTTTTTTTCAATGCATAGATGGAAGCAAACTTCCTATTTAATTGTCGCCAAAGTAAACACACTATTGGAACAAGCAAGGCAGGATATTGGGATAAAAACCTAATGATACAATTCTACTACCAGACTTCTGCAACTACACCACAACCTGAAAATCTGAATAACGAGACTGTCAAAACAGGGCAGGACATAAAAGGCTGAGTTTTTGCACGAAGGAAAAATGGTAAAAGGCAGTCAGTTCTTCTCTCTACTTCATGTATTCATTTCTCAGTCACACAGTTCATGTGTCTGCTGCGTGATAGTTAACTGGATCCAAGTTTACTGAGGAATCACAGAAATCAGCCAGGTTGTTTTGGTAGAAGGTACAAATCTCCATACAACTCAAGTGCACAAAGCATGTAATGTTTTGTATATGTCATATTACTTTCTATTTATAACCCATATTCTGCCAGGGGAAGAAAAATTAATCTGCCTTTCACCCAAAGTTGCATCTACATAACTGGACTCTTACAGAGTGCTGCCATGGTATGAGCTGTCTGACTACTGGGGGCCAACCCTGTCTGATTTCTCCCTGCCCTACACTCATTTACTTCAATGACCCCCATTCCTTTGTTCCCATCATTAATCCACAGCATTGGCCACTGTCACACCCTTTGTTCTGACCTCACAATCTCTCAGTTCAACTCTCAGCCATTTCTTAGCCCTCCTCCATGCCTCGCTGGTCAGGGAACGTCATGGGACTAAGACCTGCCACTAAAATTGTGCTTTTATGTGCTTGAGCAATCATTCCAGTGCTTCCTACACTATACTTTGAAGAATTCATTCAACCATCTCTGCCAGCAAGTATCTTCTGAGCACCTATTATGTTCTGAGCCCTTTTCTAGACTCCTGGGAAACTTCAGTGAGCAAAACTAACTAAAGCCTCTGACGTCATGAAGCATGCATTCTTGGATGAGGGAATAAGTGATGAGGGAATAAGTGATAAATAAGCATAATACATAAGTCTAACAACGCAGTATGCTTGAAGTTGGTAAGTGCTATGGAGTAAAGCAGAGCAGGGCAAAGGAGATTTGGGAGTGCAGCCTAAGGATGGTGGTTTGAAATTTTAAACAGGTTTGTCCAGAATAGAGTTCACTGAGAAGGCAATATGTGGGCAGATGAGAGAAGTGAAGAGGTTCTTCAAGGGGGGCGTTTGGAAAAGGACTTTCCAGGCACAGGGAACAGCAGGTGCAAAGGCCTGGGGATAGGAGTGGGTCTACTCAAGGAATAGCAGGAAAGTCACCGTGGCACAGTGAGCAAGGGTGAGAAAAGCAAGAGACACATTCAGAAAAGCAATTGGGTTTGGTTTTACTCTGAGTGAAATGGGGACTTCAGGGAGAATTCTGAGCAGAAGAGTGACCACGCTAGTATGTTGAGATCATACTATGAGAGGAAGGTTGAAGCAAGGAGACTCATTTCAGTAGCAGTAGAGGTGGAGAGAAGTTTTTGGATTCTGGATATATTTTGAAAGCAGAACCAAAAGAATCTCTTGTTGGATTGGATACAGAGAGCGAGAAGAAGAGGAGTCAAAGATGATGTCAAGATTTGTATCCCGAGCACTGGAGGAGTGAATTACCATCAGCCTGACAGGGCAAACTATGGGCAAAGAGTTTTGTTGAGCAACATTAGATCCTACACTTTTGCTCTTATCCCAGGTTTCTACACACCGGTATTCCCATTCCCAGATACAGTACCCACCACCAGGTAGGCAGAAAATACATGCTGAGTGAGCAAATGACTGAATGGATAATTAAATACAATCCCTACAGGGCAGACAACCTGAGGTCTTGCTGCTTGCTGTCAGAAAGCACAAGGCAAAATTAGTGTCTGCAGATTCCCAAACCATCTGAAGTTCTTTCGCCCTGTTTCACTCCCATCCAGGGATTGCCAGTCTAGTATGAGGGAGAGTACTAGCTCTATTCTCTGAGACACATATCTCAGCTCCCTGGCTTCCATTCCAGCTATCCTTTTCCATCCACCAGTCCAGACAACTTTTGTCTATTTCCAGGTGGGGGGAGGAAAGCCTAATTGTGTAGTCTTTCAAATCCAAAGATTTTATGCTTGCTTTTCAGCTTTGAAAATATGAGAGTTAAAAATCATACTCTCAGGGCACCTGTCTGGCTCAGCTGGTAGAGCCTATGACTCTTGATCTCAGGGTCATGAGTTTGAGTCCCACATCGGGGGAAGAGATTATTTAACAATAAACCTTTAAAAAACAACAAGGAATCATACTTTTATTTTTCTGAGTTTAAATCCATTGATCCAAATATGGCAGGATAATATTTTAATGTATTAACCCGTGGCATGCCAGTGGCCAAACTGGGGAAAGGCAAGTGGTTCAAGAGAATGCCAGGAATGAAATACACCAGTTAACGTATCAAATATTATGTTGTTACTTTTTGATCATTTAGATGAAACAGATTTGCCCCTGGAATAGGCTCTATCTGCACAATCATCTTGTAATTGTTATCAGTTTGCCTATTGATCCAGAGTAAATTAGTGTGATGGTATTTAAGTAAAACAGATACTGTCCACGAAATTATGCAAAACCTAACAATGTTGACACTGGTCATACTGCGCAAGCTAATAATTAGACGTCGTGTATGTCATTTTCTGAACTTTCTGAGAGAACATTAAACAGCAAGGCATTTGCTAATGGTAGAACATTTCCAGGGGAAAATGGCTGGCAGGAGAATTGAGGGGCAGGGATCAACAGTGTGCAGTAAGGAGAATGAAATGTGAAGGGGGCTGAGGAAAGAGAGAAATAGATACTTCAATAACAGGGCAGAGCATCCCCTAGCTTCAAATCCTGCCTGTGTTACCATCCTACCTAATTAATTATTTTTATAGGTTAATCTCTACCTCCTGTTTATAAAGTTGCCAACTCCTTGTGTGCTTATTAAACAACAGCAGATTCTTTCACTCATGAGGGAGAGTTCCTGAAACCCTTGGAAATTGCAAATTCATAAAGACCATCATGGTATACCATTTTCTCTATGCAATGTAGTTTCATATAACTGCAAAAGTATATGTAAATGATCCAACTCTCTTGATGATCAGCTTATGTCCTGGCTGCAAACACTTACTAAATCCATTTCACAAATCTTGCTTTTTGTATTTTCATAAAGAACATATGGCTGGCTTGTTTCTATCATAGCTTCTAGTCACCAAGCAATTTAACATTTCACTCTTTATCCAAAAGTCTATTTTCTGGCAAAGAACTAATACCTTTTTAGTCTCCTTCACCTACCTTATCATTCCAGAAGTTTTCTTTATTTCAGTCAACATTTATATATTACCTTTCAGAAGAAAAATCTTTTCCTACACACACAAGATCGTAAGTTGAACCCACCCCATCACCAAACATGCACATCCTGGGTTGCATACTGGCTTCTGGCTACATTAGTCTCTAAGAGAGTGAGTCCTTTTCACCAACTTCTAGGATTCAAATTAATCTCTCAGCAAAATTGCAAATTATCTCAGGTCATGAACTTATGCATTACCTGCAAAGAGACTACCACAAATGTTAAATTCATGAAGACAAAGGTTTTAGTCTTGTTTCTTTTGAAAATAGAGCAATTTATTTGAAGTGAGCTTACACAAAATCATTGCACAGGCTAAATTTGAAGAGCTCTTCATTCATAGAATCAAAATCCAAGCTAATCTCCTAGGTACTCTGAATCATGCAGAGATGATTCTCTTATGGCCCCTGTTCCCAAAGAGCATATTGTCTGCCTCGAAATTTAACTATGCATTTAACAAATGGTTGTTGAGTAGCCACTATGTGCAAACCACTCTCATAGGTACTGGGCATATAGCAGTGAACAAGATAGGCAGTGCTCTGGGGTGCCTGGGTGGCTCAGTCGGTTGAGCATCCGACTTAAGCTCAGGTCATGATCTCATGACTCTATGAGTTCGAGCCCCACGTCAAGCCCTGTGCTGACAGCCCTGAGCCCTGAGCCTTGAGGCTGCTTCAGATTCTGTGTCTCCCTCTCTCTCTCTGCCCCTCCCCTGCTCGTGCTCGCTCGCTCTCTGTCAAAAATAAACAAACATTTAAAAAAAAAGATAAGCAATGCTCCTGCTCTACTGCAGGAAGATAAACAATTAATAAACAAATAAAATAGTAAGTAGTAATGAGAGCTACGGTAAAAACATACTAAGACATTGTCATCAAGAATGATGAGAGACACTTCTTTAAATTAAATCTGAGATCAGGCAAACGATGGTCTGTGCTGAATAATGCCTGCCATCTTGTTTCTGTATGGCCCATGCACTAAAAACAGTTTTTACAATTTTTAATGCAAAAGAGATCACTGGTTTTCCATGAGAACAGTTGCTCAAAGCATTGAAGACATTGCCTCTTGGCCCGCAAAGCCTAACTGCTTCACTATCTAGCTCTTACCAGAAAAGCTTGCAGACCCCTAAATCAGGTGACAGGATAGGACTTTCTGTGGAGGGGATGATCAAACTGAGAACTGAATAGCAAAAGAAGAGTCAGCCATGGAGAGCTGTAGGGAGAAAAGTTGCTAATAAAAAGAAATCACAATGGAAATGGGAATGACATATTCCAAGAAAAAAAAAGAAAGCTAATGTAGCTAGAGGGTAGTCAGTGGAAGAATTCAGAGATAAAGGAGGGGGGTGGATCTGCACAGTACAAATCAGGCCTGAGAGAGTTAAGATAATTCAATTTAAAATACACAAGGCGACGAAATGGCAATCCTTGATGACTGCACAATACCTTCACCATGTTGATGGTTCCTAATTTATTTTAACTCTTTTCGGTGGGTGGTACTTCAGCTATTTCCAGATTTTCTAATTTACAGGCAAAGCTTCTGTAATAGCCCCCATGTAAGTATGTTGACAAACTTTTGGAAGTAAATTATTAAGGTAAATTCTTAGCAGTGGGTCAAGCACTATAGGCATTTTAAAATTTGACAGCAAAGTGGATATCATGGATAAGAGTGGGAGAAGGGAAAGAAGAGGGCATTTGTAATAAAAATGATTTGAGCAAAGGCTAAGAGTGGGAACCTCAATGACATGCATAAGATTGAGTGCCAACACTGAGTGGGCTGGAGCAAAGTAAGTGTGTAATTTAACTGGGAGAATGGTAATGTAGGTTTATAGAACATAGAAAAGGTCATGATATCCATGGATCCAGATAGAGTAGGGTGAAAGACCATAACACTTACACGTTCCCTGCTTCTGTGACTGATGTGAGATTAAGAGAGAAGAAAAAGTCATTGTTCTTTTGGGTCTACTGATGCTATTCTTGAGTTGTCTTATCTTCAGAAGATGTGGATTGATGGCAGTGTGGGGAAATGGAAACTCACCAAGGGGAAAGTGCTTAGAGTGGTTATGTAAATGTAAATGATGACCTTCCTTGACTCTTATCTTCCTCAACTTCAACAGTTTAACACACATTTGCTGAGCTTCTGTTGTGATGTTGAACTGAGTGTTCCAAAGATAGGTGAGTAAATAAACTGAGCTGCTACTCTCAAGGAGCTTCTCATAGAGTTGATTGCCCCAGGAAGAGTTAGTGGCCTCCTTCTTGGTGGGGTCTTAGCCCATCTGTACCCCTCTGTCATAGCACTTCTCACATACACGGTATAACTAATTGTTCAGAAGATCACCCACTCTGTGAGCATCTAGAGGGTAGTAACTCCATCTTATATATGTTGTATCCCCAGTAGCATTCCTAGTTGTTGCTATCCACAAGGTGGAAGATACATATTGATTGAATAAATAGAGAAGCCAATGATTAAATATAATCCCACGGTCATTCTATAGAGGTTGTAGAGGAGACACACACACCTACTCACTCATTTCCTATCCATCTCTGGCTTTCAGGTGACAATAAAACAACTGTCGACTCAGTTAATGCTATAGGGGCCACGGTTTGGGAGTAGGGATCAGTTCATTAAACTTGTCAAAGTTGATCAATCTCTCCATTTAAACTGCGATTCTAGTTTCACCAGAAGATAAATCTCTCTGGGCTCCAGATTCTCAGCCCGAGAAGCCACATGAGCAGTTGGAATAGCAGACATTTGGGAGCCACTCGGCCAGGACTCCGAATGCCAGGACTCCGAATTCCAGCCCACCATTACTTCAGGCAGCTTTCTCTGTACCTCAGTTCTTAAGTAAAAGGAGAGTCAAAACATCAGCTTCACAGAACAGTGGTCTGGAATAAAAGAGTATATGATTAACTCAGAACAGAACATAGGATATGTTGAGTATATATTTAGTGCATATATTTTAATACTCAACATGTATGCCCTTCTCTATTTCTTAACTAGACTGGAAGATCCTTGAAGGCAGAGCCCATGTATTACAATTCTGTATCCTGTCTTGAGTCATAGAACAGGGAAGATGGTAGATACTCAGTAAATATTTGCTGAATGGGTTTTTATTTGTTTTAGTTTTAGTTTTAGTTTTGTTTTTTTCTTAAGGAAGAGGGAGAGCAGGGAAGGGGCAGAAGGAGAGGGAGAGGGACAGAGAATCTTAAGCAGGCTCCATGCCCAGAGCAGAGCCTGATGCGGGGCTCAAAATCACAACCCTGGGATCATGGGTTGAAATCAAGAGTCGGACGTTCCACTGACCGAACCATCTAGGCACCCCTTTGCCAAATGAGTTAAAGAAAGGATTTCAGTAAGCTAAAGAGATACTTGTACATTTCTTTTAGATCATGTAATTTACCATCATCTAATCATAAAACTAATATATGATCATTATAGATAATTTTTAAAATACAGAAAAGTATACAGAATTAAAATCACTCATTATTTCAAATCAAGAAACAGAAATAATATCTGAAAATGTTTTGGTCTATTTACTTCTAGTCTTGTTTTTTTTCCCTATGCATTTTTTATGTGCATTTTTTTAAGAAAATAGACTCATATTGCTGCTGTTGACTTATAACCTGTTTTTATTTCTCTGCTTTGCATTGTACAACAAGTATCTTCAAATGGCTGTTTTTGAAAAACATGATTTTTAATGGGGTAATAATATTCTCTTGTACCATAAATCATTTGCCATTTTCAACTGTCGGACATTTATAAGATTTCTAATTTTTCACAACTTGAAGTAATGCTAAGATGACTAACCCTGTACATAAATATTTAACCACATCTCTGATTATTCTGTGACTTTTATGCATTCCTGGGAGGCCATCTAGCATAGCAGTAAGAGAACAATTCCAGATTCTGAAGACACCCCATCCTAGGTTAAAAGTTGAGCTTTACTACTAACTATAGCTATGAGTCCTGAGGAAGTTACTTAACTTTTCTGAGCCTCAGAAATGTATAAAAGGAGAAGACATTTCTATATATGCTTATTTGTGGGTACAAGTTTACAATTGTGTGATATAATTAGTAAAGAGTGAATAGATCATGTCTACATAGATTATGCCTACACACACACTCTACCAGCCCTTGCTTTAAATACCAGGCCACATATTCTTGCAGTTGAAACTTTAGTAGGTACACATTCTAGGGTTTTAGACACTTTCTTCAATGTGACTATTGTTTGTGTGTTCAAACAGATGAGTAAAGGTGAGAAACAAGTGGTGTATTTCACTGAGTGCTGTTAATTGAATGATTTTGCTAATTGATATACTACATCCTAACTGTGACTAGACAGAGATGTTAATTGTCTTCCCTGTTACAAAGACGGAGTTAATGCCAAGGATTTGAGACGAATAGCACTTAACCCCCTGAACTCTGGATGAAGAGGGAGATGGATGTTTGCTTTTGATCATTCCACTCTTTTCATGATCTGAATCAATAAGTACTCCTTATAGCTTTGAGTCATGGTTCTAATTAGTGGTTCTCCTGGTCCTGGTTTACAAAGTAAAATATAAATCAAAAGATTATTTGTAAATTCCAACAAGCTTTCTGGGCTCATGCCATCTTCATAAAATAGTTTAAATGCCACCCTCTTGTTAAAAATGCTTTCCCTATGCCAAAATATTTATACTAGTGAATTCAAATTGCATTTGAAAGGAATGGGTATTTTAAAGCTATGGATGTATGATGTAATGCTATCACAAATAATGGAGGATAGGATAAATAAGTTCATACCTAAATGGAGAAAATGTATTCATACACATTAAGAACTTCAAAGTAAAAATTAATAGGAGAGTGTGATGATTAGGGAAGGATAGTGTAGGTGGCATGTCTCATCCAGAAAAAAATATTCAGAGGAATTTTCACCCACAAAAATCCCTTGCTTTGCCAAGGCACAGAAATCAAAACATAGCAAAGTGAACATTGGCCCTGAGTTTTGCCCAAATCTCTAACATTAAAAAAAAAAGTTACAGGGAACATTTTATTCTAAAATTGTGAACTCCTTTATAGGAGATGGAGGAGGTCTATCCAAAAGGTAGGATTACATAGGAATCCTTCCTTTGCTTGTGAAATGTGGGTGAGATACTTGAAGTGTAGATGACCAGTTCAGTTTAAGAATTGCCAATTCCCCATTCCAGGTATAACCACAGTGCCTACTCCACGTGTTGCTCAAATGAGTCATACACATCTTTAGTGGGCTACATGATGTGTTGTCAAGACTGCCCCAGCCTCACTAGACCTCGTGGGGGCAGGGATCAGTCATCTACCTCACCTTGGTAGTTTCAGCATGTGGAGCTGAGTGGGTTCTCAGTGCATATATGTTGCATGAATGAATAAATGCATGAATGAGTTGGTGTGTGTCTTTATTTCACTCTCTCTCCTGCTTAAGTCAGTGAGAAGATGACTTCTATTTCCTGTCTCTTGGAAGTTACAAATTTAGATTCCTATTTTCTGAAATTGCCTCCTGTGTTTGCCCTAGTACTACCCCATTTTGTAATGGACCTGCAATCTGCTTCTGAATAGAAGTCATGGAAGGGATCAAAATAATTGCTCAGCAGCGACAAAGTTTAAAAAGTATATATTAGTGTAGCACCCTGTATTTGTAGTCCCTGCTATGAATATCACAATATTATATGTAAGTACACGTAATAGTAATTGAACACCTACAATCTAACAACTCAGTATAAACTATCAGTATCTTACATCTTTCTGATATCCAAAGTGAAGATTTTAGGTTTCTATGAGATCTTCAATTCCTTCAAGTTACTGAGTGCTGCCCCTTCCCCAGGTGAGTGATCTTCTCATGAGCAGGCAGTACATACTCACTCCTGCCTGATGTGTGGCTCTGGAGGCTCAGGAGGCATGAATTGCACAGATGTCTAAGTCAGGAACATTGAATGAGCTGGCTGCACGGAATCCCTAGATTTGCACAACGCCAGGAGGGAAACTCCAGGCTCCTCTTTAAAAAAATCAAGCCACTACCACTTTAGCAGCATCACATTTGCTTCACATTCTTCATAGTCTTTAACCTTCTTACACTGAGCATGCACAATAATTAATGTGAACCCTAGCACAGTAAAAAGCATGGGCAGGTAAGCGTGGCATTTCGTTTCTCCCATTCTCTTGCGTCATAGAGAGCCACTTATGTTATGATTGTTTTGATATGTTTCTGAATGTACTTTCATGGTCCAAAACAGTTATACACAAGTATACCCCTGATTTATTTATTTATTTACTTTTTTAACTTTATCAGTTAGCAAAGAGCTGGTGATATCACATTAGTTTGAAGTAAGGACCTGATAGGAATCCTCAGCTTCAGCAGGCGGAACAATGGTTTCTTGGACTCACAGTGGTAGGGAACGTTATCGGGTTGCTTCTTATTTCTCATTTTAGCCTTCACCATGAGATAGTATATTGCAAAATCATTGCATTCCTTTGTCTTTCAGTCTCACTACCTCTTAAATTAAAATTAGAGTATTCCCCCTTGTGTCACAAGGACTCTGGGGAGACTTAGAGTTAGAGTTAGAAGACTTAGAAGACTTACGAGCTTCTGGAAGAGTTTCTCAAAAGACTACTTTGTGCCTCCAAAAGGCACAACATAGCCTCATAGCCAACAAAGGTGCAGGAATAAACAGTACAGCAAATGAAAGTTTTTTTGCAACTGTCCCAACTCCCACCCTTCACCTTCTCTCCAGTTTCATAAATCTTTGGCTCAATTGGCTCTGTCTGATTCTAATTCTTAAGCTCTCAATTTCATTTCATTATAGAGGGGGCTATGTAGGTTAGGCTTCAGAGTTAGCCAACCCATGTTCTAATCCCTATTCCTGAACACTTAGCTCATGGTGTGACTAGACAAATAACCAATCAAAACCCCGGTTTCCTCATCTGCTAAATGAGGTGCACACCTAGAGGAGCGAAGTGATATGCAGTAAATGATAACAATATTCACATGCCTTCTAAATACTACTAGAGTAAGGAAGGGTAAATTAAGGACATTTTTCTTACTACCTAGGCATATATATATATATATATATATATATATATATGTGAAAACAAGTCCCAAGTGAGTGAAAACAATTACATCAGTCTAAGTTAAGGTTAACAACAATGGAATAATTAAAACATATAACTGCAAACTATAATTGAAAGTAAAGGTCCTATTTTTTTTTCTCCTCTACTTTTTAAATAGTCTAGACCATCATCAGCTTCATGTTGAATATCTATACTATATCCTGCTGCCATGGTAACTATAATGGAGAAATACAAAATTGTATAAGGGAGTTTCCCAAAACATAAGATAGGCTGATACACATCAAATAATTAGGGGGAAAAATAACATTTACAATAAGGTGCTTTAGAACAAATTATACTAGTTGGAAACGACTTTTGGGTTTAAACTTGACCACAAATGGGGTCAGAGTGCTTGAACAAAAAAGGAGGAAGAGTATCCTTAGCAAAAAGAACATTATGACCATAGATTTGGAGAGAAACAGCAACTTGAACCATTTGGGGACATAGGTTGGTAGGGGGAGAGGGGTGCTGACTGTATGCGGATTAAAGGTATGCTACAAGGTTGTGGGGACCACGCTTAAATATGTAGGCTAGGGCAGCACCATGGAGAGCACTGAATGACTGCACCTGATGCATAGGGAGCAAGAGAATAAGCAAATGTTTAAAAAATTACCCATATGCAGAATGGGGTAGTAGCAGAAGAGGCAGAAAGTGGGAAGAGTCCATTGTGAGGCTTCACTTTTCAAACTCCTATCATAACTCTTTTATGCAGAGAAACTGTACCCCTAAATTTGGTCTTTAACTCAGCCTTTTTATACTGGCATAGCTATCCGTGGAGCAAAGATAAACTAAATGCCGAGTCTGGTTTAAAACACAGTTCTATCTAACCATCTACACAGTCCTCACATCTCTCGCTGAATATCTCTCGCACAATGGCACTCAGCCTCTAAGATCATTTCCATCTCCCCTTCTTTTCTAAGATGTTGTTCAGGTGTATGGAGGGAGGAGGGTGATTTCTGTGTCCCTGTGGAATTGGGGAGGAGGGGAAGAGCTTTGTGTTGGTCCTGGAGCGGGCACTGGCCTGCATCCACTGACTTAAGGGCCAGTCTTTTTCCTAATATGGTACTTCCCTAGCTTGACTTGCAGCTGCAACCTGCCTTTTATGCACCTTGTAATTTGATCTCTCTCCGTGTGCTTAGAACCTGGGAAGACACCCCAGCTCACCTGGCCTCGTTTTTTACTTACTCCAGCCACAAACAGTGTCAGTCAACCATCTACCAGTCTACCTGCCCACTGATCTGTCCCTAACCTCTGCTGCCAGCCCCTCTTCCTACCATGCAGTGCCCAGTGGCAGCCATGGCTTTCTGATCAGAGTTTAACCAGGCCAAAGCTGAGAATGGCTCTGGACAGACTATGGAAAGCATGAGAACACTGACTCTCAGATCCTCCCTCTGTCTAATATGTCATGCCACCTAGTTTAGTGTGCTGTGGACACAGTCCAGGTTGACATAAGGCAGCTCTGCCTGCTTTGTCAGAACCTACACTAGAGTAGAAAGAATTTGGACTTTAGTTATTTTTTTAATGGGGAAACTTATAAAACTTTATTGAGTGACATTAAAGATGGCCAGATAAATGGCATAATATACCATATTCATGGATTTGGCGACAATACTATAAAGATATTACTGCCAAACTGTTTTGTACCTACAATTCAATCAAAATCCAAATACAGAAATTATTCTGTGAAACTTGGCAGGCTAATTCTCAAATGAAACCATCAATGAGTTATTACCCCAATCAACAAATTAGCTAAAAGTAAGTTGTTTGACAGTAATAAATATCAGAGAAGGTATGGAGGAACGCAGTCTCTCAAATACCATGGTGGCAGTGTTCATTGGCACAACCATTTTGGAAAATATTTTGGCATTATCTACTGAAAGTAGATAAATACATATTATGGGTTGAATTGTGTACCCTAAAAAGTTATGTTCCAATCCTAACCTTGGATATTTGTGAGTGTGAGGTTATTCGGAAATAGTGTCTTTGCAAACGTAATTAAATTGAGGTCATACAGGATTAGAATGGCCGTAATTCGGGGCGCCTGGGTGGCGCAGTCGGTTAAGCGTCCGACTTCAGCCAGGTCACCATCTCGCGGTCCGTGAGTTCGAGCCCCACGTCAGGCTCTGGGCTGATGGCTCGGAGCCTGGAGCCTGTTTCCGATTCTGTGTCTCCCTCTCTCTCTGCCCCTCCCCCGTTCATGCTCTGTCTCTCTCTGTCCCAAAAAAAATAAATAAACGTTGAAAAAAAATTTTTAAATAAAAAAAAAAGAGGGGCGCCTGGGTGGCGCAGTCAGTTAAGCGTCCGACTTCAGCCAGGTCACGATCTCGCGGTCCGTGAGTTAGAGCCCCGCGTCGGGCTCTGGGCTGATGGCTCAGAGCCTGGAGCCTGTTTCCGATTCTGTGTCTCCCTCTCTCTCTGCCCCTCCCCCGTTCATGCTCTGTCTCTCTCTGTCCCAAAAATAAATAAACGTTGAAAAAAAAAAATTAAAAAAAAAAAAAAAGAATGGCCCTAATTCAATGACTGATATCTATGTAAGAGTAAGGAGAGAGGGGCTAGAGAAGGGGCAGGGACACAGGCACACAGGGAAGGTCATGTGAAAATGGAAACAGAATGTTATGCTGCCACAAGCCAAAGGTTTCTGACTACCACCAGAAGCTAGAAGGGGCAAGAAAGAATCCTTCTGTAGAGCCTTTAGGGGGAGCACAGCCTTGCTAACATCTTGATTTCAGATTTCTAGCCTCCAGACTGTGAAAGAATACATTTCTGTTGCCTTAAATTACCTAATGTGTTGTACTTTGTTATGGCAACCACAGGAAACTAATATAATATGCATACCCTATGACTCAGCAATAAATGCATACCCAATGTCTCTTAGGATATATTGTATAGAATGTATATCTATATCTATATCTATATCTATATCTATATCTATATCTGTATCTTTCTATATCATCTATCTACCATGTGTTATACATGTGTGTCATGTGTAAAATGATTTCAGCACATTGTTTTTAACAGCATTAAACTGGAAATTACCCAAATGTTCATCAATACTACATGGATAAATTATATTCATTCAACACTATGCATGGATTGCTTCCTATGCACTAAGCACTGTTGTAGTGCTTTGTAGAATTTACATTTCAATTGGAGAAGACAGATCACAAAACATATACAGGCATAGATCAAGTTATATACCCTGATAGAAAGTGATCAGAACTCTGGAAATAAAAATGTACAATGCAATGGGAATTGGAAGTGCCAGGTTGGTGTAAATTTCAATATTACATCTGGTGGTCAGGTGTTGTGGACTGAATTGTGTCATCTCAAGATTCATATGTTGAAACTCTAACACCTAATACCTTAGAATGTGATTATATTTGGAGATAGAGCCTTTAGATAAAAAATTTTAAATGAGATCCTTAAGGTAGACCCTAATCCAATCTGA
This sequence comes from Prionailurus viverrinus, assembly GCF_022837055.1. NCBI lineage: Eukaryota > Metazoa > Chordata > Mammalia > Carnivora > Felidae > Prionailurus > Prionailurus viverrinus. The sequence continues at coordinate 12,168,086 of NC_062567.1, forward strand.
TTGGTATCCTTATAAGATGGGAAGATTAGGACACACAGAGAGACACCAGGGATGTGCACATGCAGAGAAAAGACCACATGAGGACACAGTAAAAAGTGGTCATCTATAAGCCAAGAAGAAATGAAACCTGCTGACATCTCGATCTTGGATTTCCAGTCTCCAGAACGGAGAGAAAATAGTTCTGTTGTTGAAACCACTCAGCCTGTGGTATCTTGTTATGGCAGCCCAAGCAAACAAATACATCAGGTCAGACCTCACAAAGAAGACGAGATTTGCACAGATATTTATAGGAGAATCTGGGGGAGGAATGTTTGAAATAGAGGAAACAGCCACAATAAAGAATCCTGAATCAGTAGCTTGCCTTATATATTTGAGGAGTAGCAAGGAAATGAGTTGTCTGAAGGAAAATTAGAGTATGAAGTGGGTTGAGGGAAGTTAGATAGAGTTGAAGAAACAGAGTAATAAGAAACAGTAAGTAGGACTTAGAATATTATTATGAGGACTTTGGCTTTCTCTCTGAATGGGACAGGAAGCATTTCAGGAGGCTATGGAGAAATTAGATGCCTCATAAACTGGTAAAGGCAATGCAAACTGTACACCCATTTTAGTCAGAATTGGATTTTAAAAGAATCATTCTTGGGGTGCCTGAGTGGCTCAGTTGGTTGAGCCTCTGTCTTTGGCTCAGGTCACGATCACACAGCTTGTGAGTTTGAGCCCCACATCAGGCTCTATGATGACAACTCAGAACCTGGAGCCTGCTTCAGATTCTGTGTCTCCCTCTCTCTCTCTGCACCCCCCACCGCCCGCTCACACTCTGTTGTGTGTGTGTGTCTCTCTCTCAAATATAAATAAACATTTTTAAAAAGAATCATTCTTTTCTTCTTCTTTCCCTCTCTTCCTAAACATTTAGTCCAAAGTCATCAGGTAGCACAAAGCAAGGTAGGCATTTATGCCAGCTGAATAGAGGGATAGGGTCATGATGACCCAGAATGGGTGTCAGAGACCAAGTGAAGTGCAAAAGGCAACCACATAGGAAGCCTGCCCAGCACAGGATGTCAGAGATCAAGCATTGTAGGGAAGGCATCTATGTGGAGAACTGGCACAGGGTACTGGGATCCAAGCAGAATAAGGAGAACCACCACATGGGAGACCCAGTATGAAGGATCAGTGTCTGAGGGTCTGTAGAAGGCACTTCTACAGTGAGGTGGTCTGCTGTGGGAATCAGAGCATCTGTGTGTGGGAGGCGTGGGGTGCAGCCCAGAAAGTGGTGTTACAGCCCAAGTTGGGTGAGGAGGGTGTCTACGCAAGGGAGCGGATGGTGGTGCAGATGGAATAGTGGTTACAAATAGTGAAATATATTAGAAATAATGGGATCCAAGTTTCTCATGGTTACAGAAGGGAGTTATAAATATGAAGGGGAGAAAAATTAGAGCAAACCCTGTGGTGTTGGCAGGTAATTGGTCAAAAAAATACAACTCTTGCTTATATATATATATATATATATACACACACATATATATACATATATATGTATATTTTATATATGGTATATTATGTGTATATATGTATATATGTGGCCATATAAACTCATGAAAATAATCTAGATGTGGCTATATGTGTATATACACACTTACATGCACACACACTTACATGCACACACACACTCCCTAACTCTGTTCATTGAGAGCACTGGGAACAATGATAACCCAATAGCAATGAGCACTGTTAGCATTAGGATCATGGCTTCTAAATGCTGTATTTCACTATAAGGGCTCCTTGGAAAAGTAGCTGATTCCAACCCCAGAGCAAGCAATACACATGATGAGTCTGGGATATCTCCTTGTACTAGAAATCACAAGAGGTATTAAAAGAATATGTTAAAACAACACCGAAATTAGCTTGAAAGGTTTCCATATCTGTAGGGGCCAGATATGTGGTAATGTGAGTATGATAATATAACTCATTAAATAAAATAGGAAATCATAAATCCATACATATTAAACGAATAACTATAAAGTTTGATGATAAATGAAATATTTACACAGTTTCACCGCACCTCTTCTTTGCAAAATTCTTGATAATTACAAATAGGAAAAGAGTACTCACTACCAGCAATCAAAATCATGTAGCATCTGAGAAGATATAGCACCATTTCTATGTAATCCTTGACTAAGATGTATAATCTGAATCTGATCATGAGGAAACACCAGACCCTCCAAACTGAGCGACTTCCTAGGAAATGATCTTCAAAAGGTTTATATGAGTGAAAGACAAAGGAACAATTTCAGACTAAAGACTCTGAAAAAGACAAGACACTGCACATGATTCTGCACTGAATCCTTTTGCCATAAAGGACATTATTAAGACAACTGGCAAAATGTGAGTGAGGTCTGAGGACATTATGGTAGTAATATATTAATCCCAGTGGTTGTGTTATGGTTACTTAGGAGAATATCCTTGTTTGTAGGAAATATTTGCTAAGGTATTAGAAGAAGTTGGGGCATAAGGACAGCAACCTCCTTTAAAATGATTCAGGAAAATAAATAGTTTTTTGTACTGTTCTTAAACATTTCTGTAAGTTTTTCCTTGTTTCAAAATTTTAAAACAGTTAAAAAGAGGCACTCAAACCAATACTTGTATACAAAAACTCATAGCAGCAATATTCACAGTAGCCAAATGCTGGATACAAACCAAACGCCCATCATTGGACAAAGAGATAAATAAAATGTGATATATACAATGAGGTATTATTCAACCATAAAAAGAAATGAGGTGTTGATACATGCTACACCTGGTTGAAACTTGTAAACAGTATAAGTGAAAAAAGTCACAAAAGGTCACATATCATATGATTCCTTTCATATAAAATATCCAGAACAGGTAAAACCATAGAGACAGAAAGCAATTGGTGGTCGGCAAGGGGGTAGGAAGAACAGGGATTGGAGAGTAACTACTTAATAGGTGTGGGGTTTTCTGGGGAGATACAGAAATGTTTTAACTTAATAAAGGTGGTAGTTACAGGACATCGTGAATGTACCAAATGGCACTGAATTTTACACATTAAAATGGTTAGTTTATGTTAGCTTCATCCAAATAAAAAAATATTAATCTCATTCCTTAAAAAAAAATAGACCATTCCAACTGCTATGTTGAAAAAATTCTGTGTAGTGGTGTGTAAATATTAACTTCAGTTAGCACCCTAAGGCAGAAATCCAGGAGTAATAGCAATGGAGATTGTAAGAAGTAGTTAGATTCTGAGTGTATTTTGAAGGTACAGTCAACAGGAAGTCCTTAGAGATTAGATGTGAGATGTGAAATAGAGTTAGGAATCTCTCATAATTCCAAGGATTGTGGATTTAGCAAGTGAAAGAATATACTTGCCTTCAATTAATAGGAAGGCTGAATAATTAGAGTTTAGTTTTGGCCAAGTTGAGTTTAAGGCAATTACAACTTGAGTAGAGATTCGAATAGGCATTTGGATGTAAAAATCTAGAATTTGAGAGAGAAATTTGGGCTGTAGATATAATATTTGGTAGTTGTTAGTGTAGTGATATTTAAAACTGTTACAGAGGATGAGAACATCAATGAAGACCCAGAAAAGAAGAGGAATATGGACTGAACCCTAAGACATGTCTACATGCAGGAATATGAGAGAAGAGATGTTAACGAAAAGGTAATGAAGAATTATTAATGAGTAAGAAGTATTAACCTGTGAAAAATCATGAGAATGTGTGTTCTGGAAGCTATGTGAAGAAGCTATCAGGGAGGAATGTGTGATAATTCATGTCAAATCCTACTGATCTCTCTCATAAGACAGCAGAGATTTTTAAAGCTACATTATTAGATGCAAACTCATTTAAGGTTTTTATTGGTTTTTTAATGACACTACCCTTTTATCATTTTGAAACGTCCTTCTTGACTTCCGATAAGGCTCCTTGTCTTGAATTCTATTGTCTGATATTAATGTAGCCATATCAGCTTTTTTATAGTGTTTGAATAGTACAACTTTTTAAATCATTTTACTTTCTTTTTTTTTTAAAGTACATTTATTTATTTTGAGTTGGGGAGGGCAGAGAGAGAAGGAGAGAGAGAGAATTCCAAGCAGCCTCCACACTGTCCGCACGGAACCCGATGCGGGGCTCAAACTCACAAACTGTGAGCCGAAATCACAACCTAAGCTGAAATCAAGGGTCAGACACTTAACCAACTGAGCCACCCAGGCATCCCTAAACCATTTTACTTTCAACCTCTCAATGTCCTTATACTTAAGGTGTGTCTCTTATAAGCAGGACATAGTTGGATCTTGTTTTATTATTCTGACTAACAGAAACTGACAACAGAGTAATCATTCCTTTTGCCCCTAATGCAATTGCTGATACGATGACGTAAGTCTATGATCTTGCGATTTTCTAGTTGACCCTCTGTTCTTTGTTCCTTTGTTCAAACTTCTCTGCCTTCCTTTAAATAAAAATTTTAGTTTTTCCTTTTAGTTTTCTTTTTAACTATATGCTTCTGCATTTTACTCACTGCTTACTCTTAACATATGTATATGACATTGTAAGTTTACCTTGAGTTATTCTATCGTTTCACTTAAGGAAACTTACAAATTATAATTTCACTAAACCCTCCTATGCTTTGTGCTACTTCTATCATATATTTTCCTTTTACATATGCAATAAAGTACATCAGTACAAAATATTCGAAATCCTTTAATATTACTTCTTTTTTTTTAAATTTTTTTTCAACGTTTTTTATTTATTTTTGGGACAGAGAGAGACAGAGCATGAACGGGGGAGGGGCAGAGAGAGAGGGAGATACAGAATCGGAAACAGGCTCCAGGCTCCGAGCCATCAGCCCAGAGCCCGACACGGGGCTCGAACTCACGGACCGCGAGATCATGACCTGGCTGAAGTCGGACGCTTAACCGACTGCGCCACCCAGGCGCCCCTAAAATTACTTCTTATAGGGCACCTGGGTGGCTTGGTCAGTTAAGCATCCAACTTCAGCTCAGATCATGATCTTGCGGTCTGTGAGTTTGAGTCCTGCATTGGGCTCTATGCTGACAGCTCAGAGCCTGGAACCTGCTTCAGATTCTCTGTCTCCCTCTCTCTCTGCCCCTCCCCTGCTCTCTCTGTCTCTGTCTCTGTCTCTCAAAAATAAATAAATTTTTTAAATTACTTCTTATATTACTTTTCATTCATTTCTGTAGATCTATTCTTCAATTTGGGAATATTTCTCCTTTAGCTTGACAATTTTTCTGCATTAGTTCTTATTTAGATTATCTCAACTTACGTTTGTCTGAAAACACCTCTATGTTAGTTTCATTTTAAAGTTTATTTTTGCCTAGTAAAGAACTCTAGGTGAGCATATTTTTTACTCAGTACTCTAAAAAAGTCATGCCATTGTTTTCTGGCTTCCATTGTTTCTGATGAGAAGTCAATCTCATTTATTTGTTGTTCCCTGAATATAATGCGTTTTTTATTCTTCGGCTGCTTTTAAGGTTTTCTCTTATACTTTGCTTTTTAACAATTTGACCAAGATGTGCCAGGGTGCAGCTTTTCTTATATTTTTCCGTATTAGAGTTTGATAAGCTTCTTGAATCTGTAAGTTGATATTTATCATCAATTTTGTAAAATTTTCAGCCATTCTCTCTTGAAACATTTATCTGCCTTATTTTCTCTTTCATCTCCTTCAGGAGATCCCTATCACAATTATTAGACCATTTGTTATTGTCCTTCATGTCATAAATACTATTTTTTCTCCACTTTTTTCACCCCCTCTTCAGTTCTATTCATCTTCACATTACTGGTCCTTTCTTTTGTTGTGTCCAGTTTGGCCATGAAGCCCATCCAGTGAATTTCTAATTTCAGATATTGCATTTTTTGGTCCTAGAGTATCAATTTGGTTAGTTCATAGCATTTCATTGTTCTTTTAAAATTCTCCATCTTTTCATTGATTTTTCCTTTCTTTTCGTATATTTTCTTTAAAAGAATCAGAATTGTTGAAGTCTTTAACCTGTTTGTTCCAATATCCGAGTCATCCATGGGTCAGCTTCTTTTAACTATTTTTCCTCTTGGTAATTTTCCCATAATCATTTGCGTGTCTCATATTGTTTTTTTTTTCTGTATGCCCAATATTCTGATTACAGAACTGTCAAAACTGGAATACATAGTGTTTTCCCTCAGAGAGGAAATACATTTTCTTATGCCTGGGAACTAGTGTGAGTAACTGATTTCTTTGATCCAAAAAGGAACAACACTGATTTGAAGCTGAGTTTCTCCATTAGTTAGTTTTGATTCACCTCTGGTTTCAAATGTTTTGAAGGCAAGATCTTCTCTGTGTGTATTGATCTCTCTCTGCCTCCTAACTCCACCTTTAGCTTCTCATAACAATTTGTGCTCAATAAAATGCTAGAAAGATGTAGAAAAGTAAGCAGGAATTTCAGGTAGCTCCACATTCCAATCTGTTTCCAGATGGTTTAAAGTTGTGCTGGCCTCTCTTTACCCCAGAAAGTTCCTCTGCCTATAGCAGACCCTGCTATATATAATTGTCCTGCCCATATTCAGACATGACAATTTGCCCTTGAGATGGAATTGGCTTTATTCACTTGGGAAAGGTTTGCCATTTTCTGTAACATATTTCCTTTAGATGTCTTTGCATCCATAGTTCTCTGCTAGATTTAAAATGTAGAGATTTTATAGTTACTTATTCTATTATGGCTAGAGTAATGGTCTGTCATGTACTTTTTAAAAATGTTTATTTATTTATTTTGAGAGACAGAGAGCAAGAGCAAGAGAGGGACAGAGAGAGAGGAGAGAGAGAATTCCAAGCAGGCTCAATGCTGGAAGTGCAGAGCCTGATGTAGGGCTTGAATTCACAAACCATGAGATCATGACCTGAGCTGAAATCAAGAGTCAGATGCTTAACCAACTGAACCACCAAGGTGCCCCCTCATATACTTTTCATCTTAGCTAGAAGATGAGTTTTTGATCTTTATCTTCTTATTTAACTTTCCTCCTTTTCTCTCCCAATTTCCTTCCCACACACATTCCAGGAAACAGAAGTGTTTTTATATACATCTTTCTTTCTAATTCCAAGTTCCTGCCCAAGCATTAATCACAAATATTTGCATTTTCTATATATTTTCAGGGTATTCTATGACCTGAATCCCTGGTTTAGCAATTTATATGCCAAAATGTAGGGGAATTAGTGCCAAAAGAATTTATTAAATTCCTTTTTAACTAAATAGATAGGCTTACAAGATAATTATCTTGGCTGTAAAGACATATTTTGAATGTCAAAAGCTGACATTATTTCTATACCTGTAACAAATCCTAATCCCCAGCTCCCACAACCAGGAGATGGCTATCCCAGGCCAATTAGAGTCAAATTTTTAGACTTGAAAAAAAATTGGATTCCACATTTAAAAATATTAGTTTTGTACACTAGAACCTTATGTAGGGTGGTAAGTACGGAATAAAGAGAGAGAGAGAGAGAGTGTGTGGGCAAATACAAAAGACTGCTTTAAAGGCAGATTATTTAGAAAAGTGCAAACTTCCTTTATTTCCTCTTTTTTCAAAAATGAATTTTTATTTAGAGCTGTACCTGGCTGAACAGTGTCCCCCCTCCAAAATTCATATCTACCAAGAAGCTCAGAATGTGACCTTATTTGGAAATAGATTCTTTGTAGATGTCACCAAGTTAAGATGAGGTCATCCTAGATTAGGGTGGGCTCCAAATCCAATGACTAGTGTCCTTAGAAGGAGAGGGAGATTTGAAGATGCACAGAGACACAGAGGAGACACACAGGAAAGAAGGCCATGTAAAGGAGAAAGCAGAGATTGGAGTGATACAGATACAAGCCAGGGATGGCAAAGATTGTCAGCCATCACCAGAAGCTAGAAAAGAGACATAGAATAGAATCTCCTTCAGAGCCCTCAGAAGGAAGAAACCCTGTCAACAACTTGACATTGGACTTCTAGACTCTAGAATTCTAAGAGAATAAGTTTCTGGGGTTTTTTTTAAGCCACCTGGCTTATGGTAATTTGTTAAGGTAGCCCTAGGAAACTAATATAGTAGTTAATTCCTTTAAAACAACACAGAGGAGAAAACAAGAAAATTCTCTGGTTTTGTTTTTCTTCTGTTTTTCTGTCTGATAATCGTTAATAATTTATAGTATGGGGGAAGGATCATTTGTATATCTGTTTATAAGAGGTATCAGTAAAGAAGAATCAAATTTCTAACTATGAAAACAAAAATAAATAAATAATAGAGAGTCCAAGGTGATGCCAAGGTACGTGGCTGAAAGACTGGTGACAATAAGAAAATGTTCCGAAAATATTAGGTGAAAGAGACTGACAAATTAGCAGGTTGATGAATGTGTCAGGCCTGAGAGGGCAACATGAAGTCAAGTGAAGAAATTGCACATGGAGTTAGAAACAACACAAACCCAAATCACTACTAATTACAATGATACCATCTATTGAGAACTACCCTGCACCCTGCTGATTGCTTTACATCATCTAATTGGAGAAAACCCTATGCAGTAGATATTATGATCCCAATATTCAAATCAGAAAAGCTGAAGCTCTAAAAGTTTAAACTATCAAATTGAAACATGCATGTCACTGTGGCAAGCGGCAACCCCAGGTTTTGAATTTCAAGTCCGTAGGATTACAAAATCTTTGCTCCAAATCTAGGCTTCTGTGTTCTACTGTCTCATTTCAAGGGAGGCAGAGGGGTGAGGGGAAAGTCCTAGAGTCTTGGTTTAGATGGAAATTTAGGATACTTCTGAGTTTCTTTGGAGATTATAAATGGTTTATATGATCCTTTCGTAAATCTTTCCTGAAGCAATATTTGACTTGATATTTGCTTTTTATTTTCTAATTCTCTTACAGAAATAGAAACCTCTACTTATTATGGGGCATACCAGATTGCTTAAAGGATCCATTCTTAAAAATAATTAGGCTGAGTGAAGCTTCTCTGGGTAAGTTGAGTCTGACAAATGGGTATAATCAAGCATTTGTGACTATGTCTTTTTATCAGCGAAACATTTTGCAAGAAAAAGCTACAATATTTGCAGGCAAGGAACGACTTTAATCAAAACTCAGTTGCAAAGCAGCAATTCCAAATAATCTGTTAGTTTGGAAATCAGATATTCTCACTAGTCGATTCTCTTATTTGGCTTGAAAAGGCAAAATATGGAGGTAGAAGAAGGGCTTACTTTGGATTCCTTTAAATATTCTCAACATTTTCAAAGGAGAAATATCCTCTCAAGTTGCACAAATTACAAAATGCAATTTGTATCTTTTGACCCAGTGTGAGACCTTCTTAAGCCTGCTGAGGATTTCCCCCAGATGGCTACCATGACTGATTGTCAGTCACTAGCCCTGCCTGTACTGATTCAATGCCTCAATTGACCAGACATTGAAACCTGCCACCCTCCAGCCCTGACAAAGGAAAACAAATAGCTGAGTGCGGTCAGTGAGCTGATGATTCCATTGCCAACAACATTTCCTCATTTCCTGCGTGATATCATAGCACATTTTAACCGGAGAGATGGCTGGAAATGGATCCCCTGCGCACTCACTGAGATAGAACCCTCTAGATCAGAAATACCATTGCCAACTGTTATAATGTCCAATTATCTGTGGTGCTTTCTCCAGAGTTTTTACTTCCGTGATACCTAAACGATGAAGCAATTCTATGGGTGCAGAATTCTACCATCCTTCTCGAGCTTAAATAGATGACAGAATTGATTGTCTGAGGTCACACGTAAGGTCAGTACTCAACAATCACCACACAAATACTCCATGGTGTTTGGGATAAAGTCAAGTGAGGAACAAATTGCAGTGTACAAATCTCTGTCTCATGCTTTGCTTAGACTTTGAGACAGACTGCTACTGCAACCCTTCTTCCTGGAAGCATACAATGAGAAATACAATTCTAGACAATTAAAATAATAGTCAATCTAGAGTTATTTAAAAATTAAAAATTAATGTTAAGAAGATAATATTGAGGCCCCCTTTTTTTGCCATTGCTTGCTATATTGCTGTTCTGGTCATTTGAAGATGCAAATCAATACTATATTTCACTTTTTGAATTCTTATCTGTTCATTTGACATTTATTGCTGTTGATGTTGAAGATGTTTGAACAATAGCACATGGTTGGTCTGTTTTATAATTATTTATATTTCTAAGAAATCACTATACTGTAAGAGCAAAGAATGGCCATATAAAATGTGAAGTCAAAATGATTTGGCTGATGATTAATTGACTATTAATTCCTATTACATTCATTTTAACGGGTCCATGAATTAGTTAATGACTTTAGGTGAAAGGTTTAGGATTAAGAAGAACACATTTTTAAAAGGCCATCTTTTGCTTAGTTTCATTTAAAATAAAATTCCTTCTATACTGGTCATTGAGGACACTTTCAGCTGCATTAAACAAAATGCAACTCAGAATAGCATAAACAATAAGGATATTCATCACAATCATTAAAGTCCAGAAGTAGGTCTTTTGCATAGTTGACTAACTTAGTGGTTAGATGATAGCAGCAAAGACCTAATCTTGTCTTTTCTGAGGTGATAAACTTGTCCCAGTTTGCCTGGGACATTCCTGGGTTTTAGCTCAAAGTCCTGGAAACACCCTCAGTCTTGGACAAATGGGATGGTTGGTCACCCTATTAACCTCTCTATCCTTCAAGCGTTAGCTTTAGTCCTCAGACTACGCTCCTGTTCCTAAAGATGATTACATCAGCTCTAATTTTTTTCATTCAAATGCATTCAGAGACAGAAAAAATAAAGTCTCTTTCTACACCTGTATATAAGACCAAATGTCTCTTTCTACGCCTCTATATGACAGCAAATGGAATCTGTCCAAAAGACTCCCCCAACATCCCATCAGTCAAAACTGTATAACATCCCCTTTCCTCAACCAGTTATTGGCAAAGGAAATGGCAGTGGCCTCATGGGGTTAACCTAATCAAGATTCAGCCTGCTGGGGCTGGGAAGTCATCTTCTCAAAGCACAGTAATGAGGAGAACAATGAAGAAAGGTACAGGGTGCTGAAGGATTTGGGTAGTGTCTGTGCAGCAGACTGCGGGATGCCTGTGGATTTTATTGTTTAATTTATGCCTGCCTCTCCACCCCTATAGATTCCTTGGGGGTAAGGCGGTCCCTCTCCCATCCACATTTTAGGAAAATGGCGGGGGGGGGGGTGGTGTAGAGGAAAGGAGTGGGACCTCCCTACGTGATTCTAAGACTCCTTCACTCCTCTACATCGTAACTAGAAGCCATAGCAATACAAGCTGGACCTCCATGACTTCAGGCGAGCCTTGCTAGTCTTTTTAAAGTTGCTGCACTCCAGGAAAATCAGACTCTAGCTTGAAAGACTATTATAAATAAAGGAATGCTTGTTTCTTTATATTTCACCCCCATATTTTCATAGTCAGTAGCATCCCTGGCCCTATCTAGCATCAAAAGGTTGAAATGTCACATTTAATACGGTATCAGAGGCAGAGAGGTCATGTGGAGCGGGTGTGGGACAGGCATCTTACACCTGATGTAGTGTTTCTATGAGAAGCTACCTTAATGTTTGTATAATAGAAGGCTAGTCAATAAAAGGCTCACTAGTAGAACCATCAATTTATGTATAAAATATCCCTCAGTTGGGGGAGGGAATTTTCTGCCTTTTCTTCCAGAGCCAGCAACGCTCATTTAGAATTCATCTTCAATCTTTTTTCCCAGATTCTCCATAGCCAAAACATTGGATTTAAGCCTCAATGCTTTTTAGCTGTAGCATTTCAAAAAGGTAGACTGCGTCTAACTTACAGGTTAAAAAAAAAATTTTTTTTAAGCCAAAGGTGTCAAACATTAAAGTAAGTCATTTTTCTGCCTAAACTGGTAGATACCTTTGTGAGATTTAAAAATGACTAAAGTAACACCTCCAATATTTTCAATGAACTGTAATACGATGACCCTGTTTGTTGCTTCTTCAGAACGTCTGTGCTGAGGATTTCTGGCTACACTGAATTCTTCCTCCACAGAGGACCTTAGATGCCACATCTGCCATATCACATCAACAGTAGCGAATGTCCTTTGCAAATGCAAATATTTGTAAAATATTCTCAGAGTAGGTGGGGACAGGGTTCGCGGATAGTTTCAAATAATTAAAGGGGCTCCATGTGCAAATGTCAACACAGAAAAAAAATTAACAGACAACGGAGCAAAGTGACAATACAAATGGCTAGATCTCCCTATTATCACTTGCTGTACATCTCACAAGACAGCTGATTCCCTGCTCTGTACGGGTTCCAGCATTCAGTGATTTATTGGGTAATTCAGCATTTGCCAGTATGTCTGCTGCTAATTAAATGCATCGCACTCTATTCAGAAATGTCACAATTGATTTGTCTTCTGCAAGCACTGACTTTATTTCAATCTTCTGAAAAAGATTTTATGAGCCCCGGATAACTTATCCTGGCACATTCATCTCCCAGGGTAGCTTCCGTGTGTGAGGGCAGTAAGAGAGGAAACCCTCAGTGAACATTCAATACAAATACCTTCGCAGACATCTTATTTATCTGTTACGTGCCATATATCTGAGAAATGGCATAGGTATCGTAGAATTACAAACCGCCCCATTAGCCTATAAAAGCATTTAAACATGACAGGAGTTAATGCAAAATGATATTGGCAGATCTTATTGGATGATGTAAGATCAATCCAAAAAAACACGCGCTTTGAAAGTGTGTTATTTATTACGAGGTGTTTACTTAGTCACAAATTGATTTTGACTGAACTCAGCTATTAACTAACTTGCATACAACAGGAAATCACATAATGTCATTTCAGGGGCAAGGGGAGAGAAAAGGAGAACGCGCAATGTGGTGAAGGTTTTTAGGAGACGTAACACTCGCCAAGGTGGACGATTGACTAGTAGCCCTTATTTAATTCCAGGTAGGTTTCCCCACTGCCCTCCACCTTCTGAACCTGGATACAGCCTCCATGTTCAGTATCTTCATTAAGGATGAACCACAGTAAAAATACACACCTTAGTCCGAGGGAAATAAAAATCCAGTCCCAGTCACTGCTTGTGAATTGATAGTCTGTGCCGCAGAAAAAGAAAGACCATATATGTCCTATTGGAAAAGAACAATCGTTGTATCTATGTGACAAGGAAAAGATTACTCAAAGAGAAGACACTACCCCATCTTTAGCAAGGAAATTTTAGAGGGGATTTTTCTGGAAATGAGTAACTCACTAGCTTGTATTATTCCATCTTGCTCCTTGTTTATATTAACATTTGAGTTTGGGTGCAAAAATGCATCACTGAATAGTAAAAATCCCAACTTTCAGAGTTCATTTGCTCTTCTAGTAAAGCCAGTCTCTGCTTTCGAAACTAAATGGAATGCTAATCATAAGGGCCGAACTCTTTATGGGGTTCAAGGAGATGTTCTATTGAAATGTCCAGTGCCTTTTAGCTTCTATTTTAGGGAAAGTTAAGTCTATGGGAGACTGATTAATTTATTCAGAGGTCTTCAGAATTAGCCATTTTACCCTGCTTGTAAATTAGTGCAGTCAAATATTTTTAAAGTCACTCCATGGGATTGGGTTTGTAAATAACTAAAATAAATCTGCAAATGACTATAGAAAGTTATTTAGCAAAACACAAAAGGAATGTAAAAGGTAACAGTTCACCAACTAACTTCTTATGCTTTTAAACTTTAAGATATATAGCTGACCCCAGAGCAACAGGAGTTAAGAGCACCCACCTCCCACACAGTCAAAAATCCATGTATAATTTTTGACTCCCCCAAAACTTAAACTAATAGCCTACTGTTGGCCAGAAACCTTATCAAAAAAATAAACAGTTGGTAGACACATATTTTGTATATATTATATATACATAAAAATATATGCATATTTTATATATATTATGTACCGTATTGTTACAATAAAGTAAGCTAGAGAAAAGAAAATGTTATTAAGGGGTGCCTGCATGGCTCAGTCGGTTAAGCATCTGACTCTTGGTTTGGGCTCAGGCCATGGTCTCGTGTTTCATGAGTCTGAGTCCTGCATCAGGCTCTGTGCTGACAGGGCAGAGCCTGCTTGGGACTCTCTCTCTCTCCCTCTCTCTCTGCTCCTCCCCCACTTGCTCTCTCTGTCTCTCTCCAAATGAATAAATGAACTTAAAAATTTTTAATAAAGAAAAAAAAGAAAATGTGATTAAGAAAATAAAAAAGAAGAAAAACTACATTTACAGTACTGAACTGTGTTTATCGAAAAAGATCTGCATATAAGTGGACCTACACATTCTAACTCATGTTGTTCAAGAGTCAACTATAATATGCTTTTCATTGAATACAATAGGAAACTGAGAGGCAGATTCCTTGTGTTACCCTACTTATAAGTATACAAAAAGCTGCAAAATGGCAGAACCTAAACTCAAAAAACAGCCTTCCACCTTCAAATTCCACCTCCTTCTGTCATAGCACATAATAGCACAGTTGAATCTGTGTTGCAGGGCACTATATAAACAAAACAAAAACATTATCAAGGAAGGTGGATGGACTGACCCAATTATAAATCAGTTGGTTTAATATTATACATATTTTTAAGTTTATTTATTTATTTTGAGAAAGACAGAGACAGCGAATGGGGGTGAGGGGGAGGACAGAGAGAGGGAGAGAGAGAGAGTCCCCAAAAGGCTCCCTGCTGTCAGCGCAGAGCTCATTGTGGGCTCGAACTCATGATACCACGAGATCATGACCTGACCTGAAACTGAGAGTCAGACACTTAACCAACTGAGCCACCCAGGTGCCCCAATATTATATTTTCTTAAACACAGAAGCACAGAGGATACTGGGGTATGTTATCCAGGTCTTATTCAAGGACTGAGGCGGCCTTCATTCCCCAAATTCTGGAAGTATTGGTGACTGCATTATTAGGTCAGTCCCTCTCTAAGAACTACCATTAGTCCAAGGTCACATGCCCTTCCAGAGAGCAGCCCATATCCAAAGACTGACTCAGAAATGAGTTATAAAGTCAACCATTGGGGTGCCTGGGCTGCTCAACTGGTTAAGTGTGGAGTCTTGATTTTGGCTCAGGTCATGATTTTAAAGGTTCATGAGATCGAGCCCTGAGTCAGACTCTACACTGACAGTGTGGAACCTGCTTGGGATTCTCTCTCTCTCCCTATTTCTCTGCCCCTATTCCACATGCTTTCTCTCTCTCTCTAAAAACAAATTTTAAAACTTTGAAGAAAAATAAATAAATAAAGTTAACCACTTGCCTCAAAGTGAGAAGACTCCATTTCAGTTGTAGAAGTCCCTGTGGAAATCATTGAAGTCTCAGAAATGACATGAACAAATGGAAAGATATTCCATGCTCAGGGATTAAAAGAATATTGTTAAAATGTTCATACTACCCAAAGCAATCTACAGGTTCAATGAAATCTCTATCAAAACACCAGTAGCATTTTTCACAGACTAGAAAAAAAGAATCTGAAAATTTGTATGGAACTACAAAAACCCTGAAGGGCCAAAGCAATCTAGAGAAAGAACAAAACTAAAATTATTTCAATCCACTATTTCAAGATATAGTACAAAGCTGTAACAGTCAAAACACTATGGGATGGGCAGAAAAACAGATACACAGATCAAGAGAACAAGATAGAGAGCCCATAAATAAAACCATGTTTATATGATCAATCTACGACTAAGGAAGCAAGACTAAACAATGATGAAAAGACAACCTTTTCAATAAATGGTGCTGGGGAAAATGGACAGCTAGATACAAAAGAATAAAACTGGACCACTTTATTACACCAGACACAACAATAAACTCAAAATGGATTGAAGGCCCAAATGTAAAACATTAAACCATAAAACTCTTAGAAGAAAACATAGGTAGCAATCTCTTTGACATCAGCCATAGCAACATTTTTCTCATTGTGTCTCTTCAGGAGAAAGGAACAAAAGGAAAAATAAAAAACTGGGACTACACCAAAATAAAAGGCTTTTTCACAGTGAGGAAAGCCACCAAGAAGACAAAAAAGTAATCTAGTGAATGAAAGAAGCTATTTGTTTTTAAATTGTTTTTAATGTTTATTTTGGGAAGAGAGAGACAGCACGAATGGGGGAGAAGAGAGAAAGAGGGAGACACAGAATCTGAAACAGGCTCCAGGCTCTGAGCTGTCAGCATAGAGCCTGACGCGGAGCTTGAACTCACGAACAGTGAGATCATGACCTGAGCCGAAGTCGGACGCTTAACCGACTGAGCCATCCAGGCGCCCCTGGAAGAAGCTATTTGTCAATGATATATGCAACAAGGGGTTAATATCCACATACATCAAGAACTTATATAACTCAACACCAAAAAACAATTCAATTAAAAAATGGGCATAGGATCTGAGTAGACATTTCTCCAAAGAAGGCATACAGATGGTCAACAAACACATGAAAAGATGCTCAATATCACTCATCATCAGGGAAATGCAAATAAAAACTACAATGAGGTATCTCCTCACACCTGTCAGAATGGCTATTATCAAAAATTTCCTCAAAACAAATATCAAGTGTTGGCCAGGAGGTGGGGAAAAAGGAAAGCTCATGCACTGTTGGTGGGAATGTATATTGGTGCAGCCACTGTGGAAAACAGTATGGAACTTCCTTAAAAGTTAAAAATAGAAATACCATATGATCCAGTAACTCCACTACTAGGTATATACTCAAAGAAAGCAAAAATACTAATTTGAAAAGATATATGCATCCCTATGTTTATTGCAGCATTATTTACAATAGCCAAGATATGGAAGCAATTTAAGCATCCATAGAGAGATACACAGATAAAGAAGACACGGTTATTATTATTTACAATAGCCAAGATATGGAAAGTTACTCAACCATAAAAAAGAATGAGATCTTGTCATTTGCAACAACATGGATGGACATAGTGGGTACTATGCTAAGTGAAATAAGTCAGAGAAAGATAAATACTGTATGATTTCATTTATGTGTGGCATCTGAAAAACAAAACAAACAACATAGGCAAAAACAGGTCCATAAACACAGAGAATAAACTGGTGATTACCAGAGAGGAGGAAGGGTAAGGGGATAATCAAAAAAGAGGTGAAATTATGGAATGAATAAGTCACAGGAATGAAAGGTACAGCATAGGGAATCCAGTCAATGGTATTATATCAAAAGTGTTGTATAATGACAGATGGTAGCTACAATTGTGGGAAGCAGAGCATAATTATAAATATTTATCACATAATTATATTGTACACCTGAAACTAATGTAAGATTGTAGGTCAACTATACTTCAATAATACAAGAAAAGAAAAACACCAAGGTCTCTGTTGTAACCGCACTGCAGTTGGACTTCTCCATTGATCCAGTTTGGTTTCCCTCACTCCTTTGCAGATAAGATTTTTAATAAACTTCCTGCAATCTAATCTCCATTTCAAGGCCTGTTTACAAGGGAATTTAATCAATGACATAAGTATCCAATTGATCCCAAAAGTCGTCAACAATTTTGCATTTTGAGTGTATAAGAACTATGTAGATATAAAATCATTTTTACATATTATTATCTCCCTACCTTCAGTCACATATAGTTCACACTTATTTTGTTAGCTTTATTTATTCTAAAATTAGGTACGGGGGCACCTGGGTGGCTCATTCCGTTGAGCATCTGACTCTTGGTTTTGGCTTAGATCATGATCTCATGGTTTCCTGAATTTGACCTTTGCGTCGGGCTCTGTGCTGGCAGCACAAAGACTTCTTGGGATTCTCTCTCTCTCTCTTCCCATCCCCCACTCATGCTGTCTCTCTCTCTCTCTCTGTCTCTCTCAAAAGAATAAACTTTAAAAATAAAATAAAGTAAAATAAAATAAAATAAAATAAAATAAAATAAAATAAAATTAGTACAATCATTATTTGAGTTGTAGGTTCACAGGAAATAAAACAACTCATGCAGATTGCAGCAGATTAAAAATGTAAGTAGGTTTGAGAGTATAAATATATGTTTTAGGGTATTTCCCATAAAAAGTGCAAGTGGCTTTAATCAGCTTATAAGAATTATAAAATGTGAATTGAATAAACATACTTTGTTTTTACTCATAATACCAAGATAAGGGTTTTCCAGAGGTTTGGGAGAAATACACAAATAAATTTAAGAAAGCATCAGACTAAGCTATCCAAGTGACAGTAGAGACAGAAAATAAAAGCAAGTTCTTTAAAAATTAATGAGTCTGCAGATAACAAATTTATAAAAAGTAACAGAAATATAATCACCTAAATAAGTTCCAAAAAAGCATATGTGAAAATGTAGTACTTATTTAAGACAACAAAGAAACATATAAAAAGTAAACATAGAAGTGACTTATCTAACCTGATAAAGAATGTTTTCCCAAATCCATATTTAATTATGAAATATTCAAGTTTTTCTCAAATTGAAATAAAGACAAGGATGCCTGTTAATATTTCTACCTAAAATTATATAGTTCTAGCCAGTGTGATAAGGCAAGAAAAAAAGAAGCCTAAGAATTAGAAAGCAAGAAATAAGTGTTCATTATTTATAATTAACACAATTTTTGGACATAAAAAATGCAAAAGAAAATAAAGCTATTAGAATTAGTCAGTAAATTCAGTAAAGTTGCTGGTTCCAAGGTCACTTTTTTTTTTAAAGATTTCTAAAGGTTAGCACCAAAAAATCGAATGTTATAAATTATACCATTTACAACAGCATCACCAAACACAAAATAAGTTGGAGTTAAATGTATGCAAGGATATGCAAGATTTCTACTCTGAAGACTTTGAGACATTACAGGGAGAAATTAAACAAGAATTAAATAAATGGATAAAATATTCCATTTATAAATTATAAAAGCAATATTAAAAAGATGTCAGATAGTAAAGCTGAACATCTATCTACCCTATGATCTTACAACTCCACTCTCAGGTATTTACTCAAGAGAAATGAAAATATCCACAAAGACATTCACCTATGTTCATAACATCTTTATTCATAATAGCCAAAAATTGGAAATAACTCAAATTTCCACTGATAGCAGAATGGATAAACAAATTGTGATATGCTTATATATTAAAATATTGCTTAGCTGTTGATAATACCCAAAGAAATCTACATACTTAATGGAATCCCTATCAAAATAACACCAGTGGAGTGCCTAGATGGCTCAGTCAGTTGAGCATCCAACTTCAGCTCAGGTCATGATCTCACAGCTTGTGGGTTTGAGACCCACATCAGACTCTGGGCTGACAGCTCAGAGGCTGCAGCCTGCTTAGGATTCTGTGTCTCCCTCTCTCTTTGCCCCACCCCCACTTGCACTCTGTCTCTCAAAAATGAATGTTAAAAAAATGTTTTTAAAAAATAACACCAGAATTCTTTACAGAGCTAGAACAATCAATCCTGAAATTTGTATGGAACCAGAAAAGACCCCAAATAGCCAAAGAAATCCTGAAAAAGTAAACCAAAGCTGGAGGCATCACAATCCCAGACTTCAAGATGTATTACAAAGCTGTAATCATCAAGACAGTATGGTACTGGCACAAAAAGAGACACTCAGATCAATGAAATAGCACAGAGAACCCAGAAATGGACCCACAAATGTATGGCCAACTAATCTTTGACAAAGCAGGAAAGACTATCCAATGGAATAAAGACTCTCTCTTCAGCAAATGGTGCTGGGAAAACTGGACAGAGACATGCAGAAGAACGAACCTGGACCACTTTCTTACACTGTACACAAAAATAAACTCAAAATGGATGAAAGACCTAAACATAAGACAGGAAGCCATCAAAATCCTTGAGAAGAAAGCAGGCAAAACCTCTTTGATCTTGCTTACAGCAACTTCTTACTCAACATGTCTCTGGAGGCAAGGGAAACAAAAGCAAAAATGAGCTATGGGGACCTCATCAAAATAAAAATCTTCTGCACAGCAAAGGAAATAATCAGCAAAACTAAAAGGCAACTGATGGAATGGGAGAAGATATTTGCAAATGGACATATCAGATAAAGGATTAGTATCCAAAATCTATCAAGAACTTATCAAACTCAACACCCAAAAAAACAAATAATCCAGTGAAGAAATGGGCAAAAGACATGAATAGACACTTCTCCAAAGAAGACATCCAGATGGCCAACCGACACATGAAAAAATGCTCCACATCACTCATCATCAGGGAAATACAAATCAAAACCACAGTGAGATACCACCTTACTCCAGTCAGAATGGCTAACATTAACAACTCAGGCAATGACAGATGTAGGTGAGGATGCAGAGAAAGAGGGTCTCTTTTGTACTGCTGGTGGGAGTGCAAACTGGTGCAGCCACTCTGGAAAACAGTATGGAGGTTCCTCAAAAAATTAAAAATAGAACTACCCTACGACCTAGCAATTGCACTACTAGGTATTTATCCAAGGGATATAGGTGTGCTATTTCAAAGGGGCACATGCACCCCCATGTTTATAGCAGCACCATCAACAATAGCCAAAGTATGGAAAGAGCCCAAATGTCCATCGATGGATGAAGAGATAAAGAAGATGTCGTATATATATACACAATGGAGTATTACTTGGTGATCAAAAAGAATGAAATCTTACCATTTGCAACTATGTGGATGGAACTAGAGGGTATTATGCTAAGCAAAATTAGTCAGAGAAAGACAAGTATCATATGACTTCACTCGTATGAGGAATTTATTTTTTAAGAATTTTTTTTTCAACGTTTATTTATTTTTGGGACAGAGAGAGACAGAGCATGAACGGGGGAGGGGCAGAGAGAGAGGGAGACACAGAATCGGAAACAGGCTCCAGGCTCTGAGCCATCAGCCCAGAGCCTGATGCGAGGCTCGAACTCACGGACCGCGAGATCGTGACCTGGCTGAACTCCGGCGCTTAACCGACTGCGCCACCCAGACGCCCCAAAGGAATTTAAGATACAAAACAGATGACCATAAGAGAAGGGAAGCAAAAAGAATATAAAAACAAGGTGGGGGGACAAAACATTAGATTCTTAAATACAGAGAACAAACTGAGGGCTGCTGGAGGGCTTGTGGGTAGATGAATGGGCAAAATGGGTAAGGGGCATTAGGGAGTACATTTGTTGGCATGAGCACTGAGGGTTATACATAGGGGATGAATCACTGGATTCACTAATTTGGATATAAATTAAAAATAAAAATAAAATAAAAATAAAATAAAATATTGCTTAGCAATAAAAAGAGAACAAACCACTGACAGACACAAAAACATGGATGCCTCCTGAAAGCATTTTGCGTGGAAAAACAGACATGAGATTATATCCTGTTTATTTCCATTTATATAAAATTCTTGAAGGCAAACTAATCTTTAGTGACAAAAAGTAGATCAGCTTTTGCCTGAAGTTGGAGTAGAGAAGAAATAAACTGGAAAGGGACAGAGAGAACTTTCTGGTGTGACTGAAATGCTCTTTAACTTAATTGTTGGGGTAATTATACAGGTAGATACTTTTCTCAATACTCAAACCGTATGCTTAAAATGGGTACAATAAATTTTATTTCAAAAGTCAAAATTTTTTTAAAAAAGTCACTAGCTACAAGCATATGCAGAAAGAGAACTCATTCTAAATAAACTCAGTGTAAATGATACATAGCAATGGGCTATCTCCAGGAACAAAGAGATTCTGTAAATTTTAGATGAATATTTTGAACTCCATATCAGGAGTCGAGCAAATGACGTGACACACTCAAATTAGACAATTTTTGGGCATCTTAATAAGAGAATTTATTATTAAATAAGATAACTTATTTGCAAGACATGAGCAGAATATAGAGAAAAAAAAAACTGCAAGGGAAAGTACAGTAACCCAGAGGGTTATCACCTTAAGACCAAAGCAACAAAGAATGGAGTGGTTTTCAGGACATCGAAGAGACTTTTTTTTTAATGTTTATTTATTTTTGAGAGACAGAGAGAGAGAGAGAGAGCCCAGAAGGGGCAGAGAGGGAGGCACAGCATCAGAAGCAGGCTCCAGGCTCTGAGCTGTCAGCACAGAGCCCAACGCGGGGCTCGAACTCACAAACTGCGAGATCACGACCTGAGCCGAAGTCGGTCGCTTAACCAACTGAGCCACCCAGGAGCCCCAAAAAACACTGAATATTTATGATGCATGTTTCCTGGGTATCTGAAGAAACCAACACTACAGGCAAAAGGCATTTCAAGGACTATTAGAAAATTCAAGTATGGAAGCTGGGTATTGGAAACATAGAATTAGGCTCCTTCTTCTCTGAGAGAAGGAGCATACCCTCTGGGAGTTAAGGAGCTTACGATTCAGGTCCTTACCCTTGACACTTCCTGGAGAGCAGCCCTGAAGATCACAAGAAACATGAGAAATCAGCAAAGTCAAGCTATTCAACTGTTGAAGAGATAAGATGATACAGTCATCAGATAGTCACGGGCAGGGATGTCATCCCAGAAAGGCAGCAGCTGTTGGGTGTATGGAATCAGTTTTGCTCAGTCATCCTTTACTTATTTTTGCCGGGGGAAGCGGGGTGTCTAGGAATAACTAAGAGGAGTCAACTCACTTCCCCGAGTATTTCAACTGCTCCCTTCTTCAATCTGAGACTTTCCATAGAATGAGAGAGGCCAAGAAGGAGGAGAGAAGGAAGGCAGGCACTTGCTCTCAGGTGCTAGGCAGAAAAGTTCCAGACTTTTCCCTAATGGCAAGTCACACGGTCTGCACTTAAGGACTCTCCAGATTAATTTCACTGACAAAATAGAGTAAGGTGAGAAAAAGTCAGCAAAATCCAACATCAGCACAGACGCAGTCACATTTTCACAGATGTATTTTTTTGGTAGTACCGAAAACTCTGTTTAAAGTATTCAAAAGGAAAAAAACAGAACTGAAATTATAACATAAATTCTGTAAAGAATGCACTTTGAATTTATTTTTGTCTTGAATTCACGTAATAACAGTATGATGCATATCTCATATGAGGAGACAGTTACTAATGCATCTACAATGCCTCCTTTTTCATTTAAATACCACAGTAAGTACATGCATAACGTTCTTGTATAGGAATAGTCCATAAATATGCTCATCACCAAAATGACACAAACTGTAAGCACGATTTTAGGTAAAATGACATTTTTTAAATGTTTCTAATTTTCCCCACAATAAGACATCAATTCTTTTAGAAGAGGGGTATTATTAATTCCGTGCTCTAATTTCTCTAGATCTGGGTTTGACACACTTCTACTAGGAAAGGATCTGTTTCCATAGACAAAGGCTGGGAGATAAGGAGGGGTAGCTATAGAAATTTCTAAGATCAAGGAGCTTGACTATGGAAGCACAATTAAGTGACGTAGAGGGGCGCATGAGTCAGCTTCTACGGCAGTGCAGAGGAAGCGATTTCTGTCATGTGTCCATAAGGGTCAAGTCTAGAAGTCATCTCTAGAGCTCAGAAAGGGAGTGAAACTTACCATTTCCCTGTGGATGCTCTGCTCTGTTTCAGGCGAGACCTACCCTAACATTTGCAGGATGGGGAAGAAGGTAACACGTGGAGACATCTATTTGTCTACATATTTACATATTAAAAATCAGATTAATAACGAGGAAATAAAATAGGTTCTCCCACCTTAAGAAATACACGTGCATAGTAATAAAATGGAAAAATGCATATAAAGCGCTGGCTTTGATGACACTGAAAATCAGTAAAATAGCAAATGACTAAATTTATTTCTGTATATGTCAGGATATTTTGTTGATGCACCAGTTGGTAATAAGACAAAAACAAATTACATATAAATTATAAATAATTGCATAAAATTTTTCTTATATTCCTTTCTACAAAATCAATAATTATGTGGGTTGCCTGGGTGGCTCAGTCGGTTGAGCGTCCGACTTCGGCTCAGGTCATGATCTCACAATCTGTGAGTTCAAGCCCTGTGTGGGGCTCTGTGCTGACAGCTCGGAGCCTGGAGAGCCTGCTTCAGATGCTGTGTCTCCCTCTCTCTCTGCCCCTCCCCTGCTCATGCTGTCTCTCTCTGTCTCTCTCTCTCTATCAAAAATAAATAAACATTAAAAAAATCAATAAGTATGTGGCTATAATGAAGATATTGATCTAATTTTTGTTTGTCAGTAATCACCTTAAGAATTGTTTACTGTAGTGATTTTCAGTGACACAATTTGAATACATTTTCATCTAAAATGCAAATTAATGTAAATGTAAAATATCCAAAAGCATTGTTTATATATTTTAAAATATATTTTTCTCTAACAGATTAATTAAAATAAAGGGAAAATATAAAATACATTTAATGCACAGCAACATTTTTAATTAGATCAATTTAACTGAAATGTTTAAGCAAAATTCAATATTTATTTATTTTTTGAAAAATGTAAATCTCATTAAATATATTTATAAAAAACAAAACTACTTATAATCTAAGGCTCACTGTTCATCTAATTGCCATTGTAAAGAACTGCTATCATGCTTTGCACACATAGAGTTACATAGATACAAATTTAAGAGAGGCAGGAACTATTTAACATCACAAAATATTCCTCTGCCAACACCTGTAACTACTGCGAATATTATAAAACTTTGTGAGTATATCCAAAACTGTGGATTAGGAAGGAAAGCTGAAAACTGCACTGAAGGTTCTACAGGGAAATTACATTTATGTGAGAATCTATTAAATTCATGCCATCATAGAAGAAAAATTTGGTAACTTAATTAATTTGTCTTTCCCTTAATGTAACCTTTCTATTCAAAACCCAGCCCAGCTGCCAGCCCTTTCTGCAACCCAGCATTCCAAAGTCAGCAAACCGACAAAACCCTGAGGGCACTCAAGTGCAATCACCTTTTGTTTTAAGGTCCAAGAATATGAAAAATGGATAAACTTTCTCTGGAACCTGAAGGGTGGTAGTCACCGCAGCAGATGTTCAGGATTATGGCGGTAGCTGTACTGGGTGCTGAGCACCAGCATTTATTTGTGGTAGGTATTTGGGATTACACGGGGTCCCCTAAAGTTCAGGGCTAGAATTTAACTACAGCCTCACTACAACCCTACCCATGTACACACCAAAAAAGTTTAAACTAACTGGGTTCACTAAATACACAACTTGTTTTTGTATTAAGTGGAGAAAGTATTGGAGAAATATGGGAAGAAGGTGAAAGGTAACGCAGTAGCAATAGTGGAGCCTGTAACCAACTAGGAAGATCATTCCTATCTAAAGGCATTCAATTGCAAACATTTTAGTGTAAATTCTATGTGTCCTCAGCACACACACACACACACACACACAAATGGATGGATATGTAATTAACTTGACTGTGGTAAGCGTTTCACAATGTACACATTTATGAAATCATCAAATCATATACATTTAAAAAGACACTTGAGGAGCCCCTGGGTGGCTTAGTTGGTTGAGCACCTGACTCTTGATTTCGGCTCAGGACATGATCTCATGGCTGCTCTGATGGCACGCTTAGAGCCTACCTGGGAGTCTCGGTCTCCCTCTCTCTTTACCCCTCACTTGCTTGCATACACACAGACTCTCTCTCTTTCTCTCTCTCAAAAATAAATAATAAATAAACAAATAAACATTTTAAAAAACTACTTGGCAGGGCGCCTGGGTGGCGCAGTCGGTTGAGCGTCCGACTTCAGCCAGGTCACGATCTCGCGGTCCGTGAGTTCGAGCCCCGCGTCGGGCTCTGGGCTGATGGCTCAGAGCCTGGAGCCTGTTTCCGATTCTGTGTCTCCCTCTCTCTCTGCCCCTCCCCTGTTCATGCTCTGTCTCTCTCTGTCCCAAAAATAAATAAACGTTGAAAAAAAAATTAAAAAAAAAAAAACTACTTGGCACGACCTAAATATATACAATTTTTGTCAATCATACCTCGATAAAGCTGAAAAAACAAATTATCTGGCCAAATTGGGCTGTTGGCTGAAACAACTGTGACCCATCCGATGAGACTGTTATTGGATCATACAAAATAATTTTCTTTACAATAACAATGGTGTATGTTGCATGTTTGATGTATGATGTAATGCTTATAGGTGGAACTCAGGAAATAACTCCCCAGGTTCCCGTCTCAACGGAAACAACACAATTCAACCAATATATACATTTCCAGAACAAAACAGTGAATGTTTTTAATCACTGCATATATTTGAGTTTTCAAGGATATTACCCAGAAGCCATTACTTTTCATTGTCACTACCCCTGAAATTCAGTAATGTTACTCTCAGGTGGGTGATAATGCCCAGCTTGTGACACCATGTTCCAAACAGCTCAACAAAGCTAATATAAGATCTTTTTGAATATCAACTCTCCTACAATGAGGCTTATGTGGAAGGCACTATCTGATATGATTTATTATTCAGCTAAGATTTAAAAAAAATTAAAAATATCCTTTCGGATTATTATCAATTTCTGCTTATATTGACCCTGCCTATATTTCCAGACATAGGAAACCATTCCTTCATTTACTCCAAAACTTCTTTACTCAAGGCTAATCAGTATGTAGCTTAGGTTAAGCTTAACTTAGTGTCAAAGAAAAATGCTAATTCCTGGGTAGTCAGGACTGAATTTTATCTATTACTGTCTTCCCCTGAAGGTGGGAAGATCTTGAGTCATATCTTTTGACTCCTAATAAGCATTGTAAACAATCAAGAGAATTTTATCTAGATTTTAAACATAAACAAAAGCAGAGCATGAATAATAACCCTCCCTCAAAGAAAATATTCAGGAATGCTGTGTCAAGCATCCTGCTAAAATGCTCTATTCATTTATTCTCAGAACCATCTTATAAAGTGTATGAAGTGTTATTATCACCTTCATTTCACAGGCGAGAAGGACAGAGTAGCTGCTTTTCTTGCCCAAAGTCACATAGCTAGTAAGTGACTTAACTGAAGACGCCTGACTATGTGAGATTTCAGAGCTCATTCTCCTGATCTGTCACTTTTGGCTTGCAGGACATACCTGTACAGGTCTTTGATGTCGCACTCGAAGACCTTCCCTCCATTAACTCCATTTCTATTTCAATTGTTTACCCATTCAAATTATTATTTTTGTAATTTTTAACGTGAGTACAATGTGCCAACCTATTTATCAAAACCAATCTAGCTTCATCTGATATAGAGTGCCTTTAAAAAAAAAGAGAGAGAAACTTTTTTTCTGTATCCTCACATTTGAAGCATATTTCAATAGAAATTAACAGGGAATTTAAAGAGATATAAACATATTTCTCCACAGAGAAGAACTCATAACAATAGTTAATATCTCCTAAGATCAAGGAACGACTTGGAAAATTAATGGAATTAACTTTAAAAAGTGATGAAATTTTCATTAAGTGGAGATTCTCATAAGGTATAAAACAAACTGAAGTATGATTCGATGAATTATTAGAAGCAAAACTTCGGGGTTATTTGAAACTACCCTTAGTCCAAAGAATCCTTCGGCAAAGAAGTAGGGAAGGTACATTCAAAGAAAATATTTACTGAGGGGTGCAACGGTCAAGGACCGCTTTAAAGCCATTTTTACTACATGGCTCATCCATTTTTTGACCTGTACACTACTTTCTGCAACTAGACTCCACCAGCGATGTAACCCAGACCAAATGGTTGATCTTTACATGAAAAGTAAATAATAATTTACAGAAGTTCCCAGTTCAGAAGTGACTCACTGGTGACTGCTGTCCACGAGCACTGTCCCGTATGGATGGACATCTGCTTCATGATTAACCTCTGCTATGGGTTCGGTTGACTTGGAGACGGAGCAAATGATTAATGAGTCAAGAATTTGTTTCTTCCTCTGCGACTTATACTGTCAGCACCAAGGGAGAATGCTATAGCAACCAGAATATAGAGATGTGGCACGATGTGGCTGAGTGATTACAAAAGCATTTTGCAGGAAGTACTGAGGCTATGGGAAAATGAGTACCACATAGAATTTAAGTCTTAGGAAGGCAACAATAAAGGTAAAATCAAAGGAGAGAAAAGAACTCAAGAAAGCTGGGCCTTCAGGAGAAAGAATAAAACTTTACGGACATTAAACAAAACGAGAGAAATTTCTGGATAACACAGAATAAGTCGTAGGAATGACATCCACAATTTAAAGAGTTTTGAGGCCATCAACTAAAATTAGGTATTTTTTCAATCATATCTGAACAGGTGTGATTTGCTAACCGAATGTCATAAACCGTCACCATCACCTTCCGGAAGCATCTAGTAAATGTCAGTTTAGCATGGCTGGCGAGGTATTGAGTTTTTTCCAAGAAAATTTCATATTCTTAGTTTTTACCTAGCATGTCAGTTTGGTACACATTAAATGCACAATAGTTTGCTAGCTGTTTTGTTAGACTGACAAAGATTATCAGGTATAGGAATATAGAATAAGAAAAAAAAATAACCAGAAATGGCCCAAAATGTATCACTGAATAGTTACTCAAATGACGCATCTTGGAAACATAAATGAAGGCATAAGTAATCAGGACAGCATCAGGCAAGGTAGCCACTAAGTTTAACACGCTCGCTGTGAGGGGAAATGGTGAGCTCTATGTTTATCTCTGGGAGGCCTGATGAGAAGAAGAAATTCAAGGGCATTTTAGTGATTGGGTGAAAGAGAAACAACATCGTTTCCCCGGGGGAGGGGAGAGCCCAAGACAGGGCTTCAGCTAACTGAAGTAGGTGTGTTAATGACAGACCTGACCCTCCATGCAGCTGCCTGAGGTAAGTGGCGTCCGTTGCTGGGGCATGAGAAGATGGAGGTAACACTACCTCAACTGCAATATCCACATGGGAGGACAGGCTTTGGCACTGTGGCTTAGAATCTTCCAGAATGTGATGCTCTTCTTCTCTGCTGACAATCTTATTTTCTTGTGGCATGGAAATCCCTGCATTTGAAAAAAAGCATTTGAATTTAGGGGTCAGCATAATTGGGACTATTTAAGGTTAGCCTAGCCCACAATGAAGTTGGAATATCTAAACAGAAAAGAATAGCAACCAAGGCAAATGCAACCTATGACCCTCAAGGACATCTGGCTTAAGCCCAAAGACTTTAATAGTAATCTTCAAGTCCTTCTCCAATTGGCTGTATGACCACTCAGGGCAAGTCACTGACTTTTTCCTCAGGGCCTCGAACAAAACATGGCCTGGAACAGCATACATGGAACGGCAGAGAAGGTAACCGAGCATCAAGTCTGTGTATCCACCGAAGCTCTCATTAGCAGCCTAAGGATCCATCCAGAAATCACCAAAGACTAAGTAGGAGCTCCCAGAGGGCCGTGGTAGTCAAATCCACAACGGACTTTCTGGCAGAACAGGGCTGACTAGGTACTATCTGCAAAGATGGGGGTGAGGTTCCTCAAGTCCAGAATGGTCCTCAGGAATGGCTAGTTCTCTCTGGCAGAATCTCAGCCAGAACTGAGGAGGGAGGGAATGTGGTCTCCAGCTGGGCTGATGTCTGGTAATTGGTCTCTAAGAAGCAACAATTACTTTTCAGGTGTCCTGTCAATGAAGACCAGCATACATTCTGTACTCGAAAAATTTCCCAACTATTTGTTATCTGCAAATCCATTAGTTGAAAATAGCCTATAGCTTTTGGCCCTAAAACATGGAGATTCACCTCCTTCCTGCTAAATATCTAAAAAGGGAGGAAAAGGACAATGGAGCAGAATATGACTAACCCATCAGTCAGGTCACTTCTGAGACTATTTCTGCAGACCCTTTGTCCCCTCTCAGTCAGTATTAACTACACAGTCCAATTAAACCTAGTGCTGGTTGTCCACAGGGATTCCTTTCATACAAAAATGCAATTCTCTCCAAGATTCTCGGCATTACCTAATGGGCTGCATAGAGTCAGTTTGATGGCCTCCGGCTGGTTCCCGGGCGACAAATTGATCACCATGGCAATAATCAGAGGCTCTCACCCTATCCGGGGGCAAGGTAAAATTCACAATGCCGTAGAGGAAGCTTATCTGATTATCTCAGAAGGACTGTCTCTTTAGAGGGGCTGCTGTTGCCCATTAGGCTGCTCTACACACATGTGTGGGGCCCGTGCCAGAGTGTGGAACGAGGCATATGGTTGGAGACCCAGTAGGGAAAACATGCCAGCTTCTGAGCATGCCTCTGCTCAGGTGGTCTGGGTCAGGATTCTGTGAGTAAGACCTACTCAGTCCCAGGAAAGGGGACCGATGGGTACCTGCAGCAACACCACGGAACTGAAATCAGTAAACCACTTCGCTAGCAATACAAGAGGGGGACAACCCAGGAAACATGAGCCCATGAAACTGGTAGAGAAAGTAATGCGAGCCTACCTGTAATGGCAAACTGTTAGATTTTATAATCCTTTTGTTGAGACTCTAACTACTAACGGAGGAACTCTAAGTACTTTTTCTTCTACGTTGCCCCAAAATAGGTTTGGGACTTTTCTCTAGGACATCCTCTGAAAAGAATTAGAATTATAGAAATAATAGATGAGGAGAGGAAACACACAAGAAAATATATTTCTGGGGGCGCCTGGGTGGCTCAGTTGGTTAAGTGTCCGACTTCGGCTCTGGTCGTGATCTCACGGTTTGTGAGCTCGAGCCCCGCATCGGGCTCTGTGCTGACAGCTCAAAGCCTAGAACCTGCTTCAGATTTTGCATCTCCCTCTCTCTCTCTGCCCCTCCCCTGCTCTCACTGTCTCCGTGTCTCTCTCAAAAATAAATTAAACATCAAAAATCTTTTAAGAAAAAAAAGAACATATATTTCTGCATTGTATAATCTCTGTCGCATAATAAATGCCCAACGTGCCCAACAAGACCAAAAATCTAGTTTTCCACTCATGTGTGAAGTTGGTGCGCTCACGCTGTACAAAGCTGGGATAAAATTGTTCTCGGCAGAAGTTAATGTATGCGTTGTAAGGCACATACATACTTCTCTTTATTACTCTGCACATTCAAAGGCCTCCAAAGCAAGTACTCACAAGCGTGACTTTTAGTGTTGAGAATAATCTAGGGACAGATCTCTGTAGACAATCATGGGGGAAATATATTTTCTAAGCCCTCATGGACAGGTCCCACCCTTCTAAGGTCAGAGGCTTGACGTGTAGCCCCGTATGACAGAAAGACGTGGACAAGCAGTCAGACTGTTTCTTGGGGGGCCGGGGCGGGGGGAGCTGCGTGCAGTCCATTCTGGGTAGAGAGATGGTCCCTCACAGGACTTTAATGAGCTTGCTGCAAATCACACTGAACCCGAACACCAAATGATTTCACAATTAGAACGGTCTGTTCTCTTATTTTTCTGTCATATTTTTTGTACCGGGTGTTAATAGGTCCTTCAAACTCTTTTTAGCCAACCCCTTAAATAGACTGCAATTAAAGAATTTCAACCATGCTGTACCATATAGGATAAATCATATCTCTTTTCTGTGAAAATAAAATTCATCGTTTTTTTTTCCTTTTCAGAAAACCACTATCTTATGTTAAATTAATTTGCATTAAAACAAGTGTGGGTTTGATATGGCGTTTTGTAGAAATTGTCTTTATTTTAAACTGCTGCCATTTAAAATAAAGAGCAGCCTCTTCTTTCCTGGGATAGTAGTATGGATTTTAACCTATTAATCTCTGATTCTGTTTTCCCAATCATCGAAGAAACTGAGATTTGTGTGTTTATCCCATGGGTTCACAGTAAGGGTTCCATGCTCAGCGCGTAATAGTTTCTCAAAAAATATGAGTTACCGCTCTTTCCTAGTCACTAACAATCTTTTTGTCCCAACTTGATATTAAGTGTCCTTAAATAATACAATTCCATTTTAGTTCTTTCTGTTATTTCATGAATACAAAGTACAAAAGAAATCGTTTTTAAATCCTTGGACCCATAATGTGGTGAATCTTTGGGAATTCACCAAATTCACTTTGGGACGGAAGCAGAACATACCCATCTCTAAACCTCATCACAGACAAAGCTTTCTTCCAGAACGACCACATGTCCTTTCTCCCTCCAAATTTCTTTCATCCTTCTTTATCTTCAATTCAGGGTGTACAGGGACATCCTAAAACAAGTTGCTACCCAAACTAACAGCAACTGAGACCCATGGGCACCTTTCGTGTGAAGAGGCCTGTTGTTACGTGGGGGCCATGACCTCTGGGGTGAGGCAGATCTGGGTTCAAATCCCCGTTCTCCTGTATTTGGCTGTGTGGTCTCTGGCGAGGTGTTCAAACTACCGGAGTCTCAGTGTCCATAACTGTGCCATTGATTATACACATCTGTCCTTTAGCATTGTCAGAGACCCAGGTGGCTGCGCAGTGGAGCTGAGGAAGCTTCATCTTCAGATCTGCTCCCTGGCATGCATGTCTCCCAGGCCCTGTACCTCTTACTGTATTTGCACGTGTTATTCCTTTCCTTAAACAGAACTTCTCAACCTCAGGCCCCACAAATCTTGGATCTATCCTTGTACAATGATTAAACAGGAAAATAAAAAAAAAATAAATAAATAGCCCATAGCAACGGTCCAATAAATGGTATCATTTTCGTCAGACTCACGGGCCATATGCTTGGATCTAGCATTAAGTAAATGCAGAGAAGGCTCCTACGTAATGGGGTTGCTGGCAGGTTATACAGAGGTCAACCCTTCTTACAATATGCCATGCTGAAGCCTGGTGAGATGCGTGCACCAACCTCTAGCAACACATTTGGCTACAACCTTAATATTAAATGTGTAACCAGATTTGGTATATTAGAAAGCTAGGCCCTAAGCAAATGCATCGCAGGATGGGTCAACTTCAATGTCAAAGAACGAGTGTGAAAGTCAAGAGCAAAGGATGCCATCTGCAAGCATCCCAAGGGGAGGGCTCCTGGAGGGTTTGGGGGAGATAAAGAACAAGATTCAAGAATGCCACTCTCCAGGGACTCAGTAGGACACTGTCCAAATTTGGCTTGCCATCCATCTACAGTAGAACCACCTCAGGAACCTCAGTGAAAGCACAATTTCCTCCACCTTATGCCAGCCCACTAAATCAGGACATCTAGAGGTAGGACCCAGGATTCTGTTTTATAAATAAGCTACCCCATCCAGGTGATTCTGAATTCCGTTTAGTTTAGGAACCCCTGCTCACAACTGAACAGGAAGGAAGTGATGGGGTATTTCTCAGGATTCCACCTATGTTCCTGCCTGGCTCAGAAGTGGACCAATTCTCTATAATCCTTCCCTTCCACAGTTAGAGGTGAGTATCTGATTTGTGCATTTTCGTACTTGATAGGTCTACTATAATTATAGATAAAGAGCACGCTATTCAGACACATATATCACTTTTATTGTGATTTCATCAAGATAAGGTATCTCTTTACACACCTGGGGATAAGGTAGTTTAACACTAGCTAAAATGTGGATCTACTGTACAGAAGGATACAATCCTCCCAGAGAAGGTGGATTAGCTCCTGAAAGCTTAAAACAAAGCTTCCAGTGACAAAATGCTTGCTCTCTGGCTCTCTCCTGGTCAACCTTGTCATTGTTAACTTGGATGGAAACCTAGGAAGCATGCTTACAAATATGCAGATCATGCAAAACATGGAAGGAATAAATGCCCAGAAAAGGATAACAGTCAAGCAACAAAGTAATGCCAACAGGTTGGAATGAGAATCAAGGACAAAAAGGATCATGGAGGCTATGGAAGCATGCGTGAAAAGAAAAACATCAGAACTGTTTCCACAAGGTATCATTGGTACAAGTTTTGTTTGAGCCAACAATAAAATTCTGTTTAATACTGTTACTGCTACTCATGTGTACATTTTTTTTCAATTCTTGGAGGACAATAGTTCTACTCTATTCTGTGCTGGTCAAACCATATATATTCTGAGCATGACATTTTAAGAGAAGAAATCTTCAAACTACCATGCAGCCAAAAAAGGGATATATAGCTAGCATGGTGAGGAGTCTACAAACTAACATATACTTCCTATGATAGTTTGGAGGGTGGTGGGGAAAGGACCTTTCTTTAGATAACGGGTTGTCTGTAGACTTACATTGTTGGAACTGGGCAAAACGCTGAGTATGTGAAAGTTGTAAGAAGGCATAATTAGTTAACTATAAGACAAGGAACAGTTAAATAGCTCCAAAAATGCAATGGAGAATTGAGAATGAAAGTGAGCTCCCCATTGTAAAGGTAATCAAACACTAAGTAACGACTCAGTCCCAATTGCTACAAAATAGGTTCTTTCTACTGAAACTGTTTGGAGAGCAGAGTGATAAATCTGAAATGCTTTCAACTCCAAAGAAAAGTGTCTGTGATTTGTTCTATCTCAGCTAGCTCAGGGTTCTAGCAGCAAACTGAAGCAGAAGAATGTGCAGAGAGCAACTAGGAGCAGAAGGGAAAAACAAAAAAGGTATACAGACACTCATTGAAAGCATATGAAGCACATGCTCAGTGCCAAACTCTTCTAGGGGCTGGAGATGTGGCAGGGGAAGAAAACCAACCCCAGCCTCTGCCCTCACAGAGCTTATACTAATAGAAGTGTACTATTAGAAGACACAAGAGGAGTTTTGGCAATTTCCTCTTGCTATGAGAAGAGAGGAAAAAGTGAAAGAGACTGTGAGGAGTGAAAAGGAAGCCTAATTGTGCCAAGAAGGACTTATTTGAATGAACACTTTTCAGTCCAAACAAACCCCAAGATTGCTTATCAATGGAGTCTATTTCATATTAAGATCTCACCGACTTCTCCAAAGCATTGCAATCTGTCCATTTAGATGGCACGTTTTCTGGCCCCATCCTCCTTTTAAACATCCCCAAGTGACCATCTAAGTCTATCAATATTGACTTCTTCACAGAGGTCACCACCTACCAGATGTTACATCCATCACCGCAAACAAGTTCCCCTTGACATATTGATTATTTCATTTTTCTTGTCTTTGGGCCAGAATCTCCTTTCCAATTAATTTATTGTTGGTGCTATCAGCACATACGTCTTTGATGTTCCTGAGACCATACTGTCCACCTGAACCACACATTCAGCTGCTTAAGTCATACAGGTGCTATTTCCTATCTCTGACAAAATGATC
This sequence comes from Prionailurus viverrinus, assembly GCF_022837055.1. NCBI lineage: Eukaryota > Metazoa > Chordata > Mammalia > Carnivora > Felidae > Prionailurus > Prionailurus viverrinus. Next base: position 12,203,139 of record NC_062567.1, read on the forward strand.
TTCTTGAACACTGGCTCTGTTTACCTCACTTTAGAAAAACTTCAAAGAACTTGCCAAATCTCAATTCCAGTTTACATTTGTATCTTCTAAGGTAGACTATCTCTTCATTGCCCACAGGCATCTGGCTTTAGCTCTGAGAGTCATACATCATCAGATCAACTCCCTACTTTCTCTCTGCTTTTATTTCTGGTTTCTGCTCGTTTCTGTTCACCTACAGGAACAGAGTTGGGCTCCGGAGGTCAACTGGGAGGGTGTTTGAGTTAATAACCTCGGCAAGCCACTATGCATTGATCTCTAGTCTCCTCGTGCACTCATATTTCTCTCCCTGCAATTAGATGCTCAGCTATCTGCCAGGGGACCTCTTCCCAGACAGTCTCTGATTTGAACTATCTAAGGGCTCCCCATCAAGCTGTTATGGGAGACTAACAACCCACATAGCTCATGCTGTGTACTCCACTTTTGGTGAAGGGTGCTGCATTCTTGCCAAGTAATCAAACCAGTGCCTCAGTCATACGAGATTAATGTCCCTTTGCTTATATCCTTGAAGCAGAGAAATGGCTAATGTGATTCTCTCCTTCATAAAGGCTTCTATGCAGTAAGTGGCCAGGATTAAATTATACAATCACGTCATCTATCTGTTCGAAAGGCTGTCACCCTAATGCTGCATTTGCCAACTTGTCCCTTTAGCGGAGGGGCTCAGCACTGTAAGAAGTGGAAAAGGGAGCATTATGATGCCGGGTAATATAATTCTAAATACCATCAAGGCCATAAAATGGGAAGTAAGTGATAAATAATTTATATTTATCAGAATGACTGAATCTTATTAAAAGTGCAGCAATATGAGATCTTCTCATACAGCGCAGACATGCATGGGGAAAGAGATCAGAATTTCAATGGTTTGCTAGAGTTGGTTTGAATTCCTGTTTAAAGTCCCATAAACCTGGTGCGAACCTCATGATATTGTTTTCACCTATCCCTGGAAAAGACCATGCTAGTCTCCTAAGAAGGGAGTGAGCAAAAGGAAAAAAGAAATCCAATCCAACAAGACAATTTGGAAAAGATAATATGGCAATGAGCAGTAGGGCTAAAATGCCACCATCATTGATGTTCTTTTCTCCATTTCAACTCTACTAGTATATACCATTCACTCATTCCTTTTTTAAAAAAAAGATTTTATTTTTAAGTAATCTCTACACCCAACGTGGGGCTCCAACTCACCACCCCGGGATCAAGAGTTGCATGCTCCACCGACTGAGTCAGCCAGTCTCCCCCTCCTTCATTTATTCTTAATTTATTTCTTCATTCATTCATTTACTGTCAAATATCTTCAGTGTATAAGATACTGTACTAGGAACTGTGAAAGAGAAACCATGAAGAATAGGATTCTCACCTTCAAGGAGTATACACTCAAATACAGTATCCTGGAACTTTGTTAAACTCTGGGAACCATAACTCCATCTTTATAAAAGGAAAAGTGAGCATATGTCCAAACTAAACACTGATAAATTATATTTTGCTTCGTCTATTTTCATGGTATATGCCTAAATCAGAGCTGTGCCCACTTGAAAATGTTTTCCTGGGACCAGGTCCCTGGTTGGAAATGCAAAAATTCAAATCCACTTTCATTTCTTAAATAGCATCATCAGCAAAAAGTCATTTCCCAAATGATCAATTAGACTTTAACTCATTTTTTTATCATGGATGCAGAAATACCCAATGAGCAGAGAGTCATACATTTCTGAAAACAAAATTATCTCCACACACATGACCAAAACTTTAGATTGCCTTTTTATGGTAGCTTGTATCTCACATGAGCACAGTGTCAGGTATACAGTTATTTTTTAGTAAATACCTGATAATGTCCTCAATTAATAACATCAACCCCTTTTTCACCTTTTCTGCTTAAGTGTCCGAGATCTGCTCTAAGCAAAGTAATAGTTCAGTGTGTGAACACTCTCCTGACACCTGGCTATCTTTTGTTTTCAAGTAGGGCTCCAAGAGTTTAGTTTGGTCCGAAAGAGTTTACTCGGTAACTTGGGCCTAAGATCAGAATACACTTTCTGTAACATTTCTCTCCATCCCTGCTGCTACAAGCTGCCCTTGAGAGAGGACCAAGTTGGGAAGTGGAAGGGTCACAGTATAGCCTCCAGCTACTGAATTTCAGCAACAATGAGCAGAGGTGCCGGGTTGGTCCCCTTTTGCAGCTGTGACATTGAGGGCTTCCGGGCATGTGAGAGAAGGCATTCTTGCTTTATCACCACAATAGTCTGTAAATGTATCCCCTGCTCCGCCATTCACATCCTACCTCATTCTTTTCTCCATAGCGCTGCTTGAATAGAACCTTGATGGTGAATTAGCCAGTCAGTTGGCAAATCTCCCCCAACAGCCCAGACATACCAAGCTCTTTGTGCCTCCAGGTCTGTGTTTGCGCTGCTCACTCGACCTGGAATGGCCTTTCCTTCCCCAACCCTCTCCTGCCTCCAGAACACTCAAGTGATCTTTCAAAAGCCAGGGCAGGAACCACCTCCCCAGGATCCTTTCTGTGTCCGACCCCACGTCAGAGGAATAAACCCTTGCCCCAGTTAACTTCCCACTGCAGCTGTAACAAATTACCATACATTTAGTGACTTATGACAACCTGAAAGGGCGGACCTATGCCACTCCATCTTGCTCTGTGTCCTCCACCTTGAGTAACTTCCCGATCAAAACACGCCCTGCGACCTGCGTAACAGGACTCTGACCCTTCCCCAGCCAATCGGCTGAGGCCACAGCCATTACCTCACAACTGCCCCTAGACCCCTATAAAACCTTTGTGTTTTTGAAACTCGCTCTCTCTCCGGTATCTCACTGCTGCGTCGGTGCAGGTAGGGGATTGAGCTCGAGCTAGCTCAAATAAAGGCTCTTTTGCTTTTGCATCGGACTTGGCTCCATGGTGGTCTTTGGGGATCAAGAATTCTGGGCATAACAAACCCAAACCCCATCTTACCATTCTGAGGTCAGAAGTCCTAAAATCAAGGTACCAGTAGGACTGTGTTCCTTCTGGAGGCCACAGGGGACACTTGGTTTCCTTGCTTTTTCCATTTATCTGGAGGCTGCCTGCATTTCCTGGCTCATGACCTCTCCCTCAAATCACTGACCTCTGCTTCCCTCTTCTTCACAGACCCACCCCACCGCCTCCCTCTTTCCCTCTTTAGGGCCTTTCTGATGACATTGGGTCCACCTGGTAATCCCAAGTAAGCTCCCTATCCCAAGAGCCTTAAATTAATCGTATCTGCAAAGTCCCTTTTGCATGTAAGGTAACATATTCCCAGTTCTGGGGATCAGGACTTAGACTGCTTTGGTCAGGGATGTGTTATTCGGTCAACCACCCCTCCTTTTGAAGTCCCACCCTCCTTTGTCAAATGTCCACGCTAGCTGCATCACACTCAGGTGTATTTTGTATATGACAGTCACCTTAACAGGCTATTGTCTCCCAGAAGAAGATACTTTTGGGTCTTTAAGTTATTTCTCCAGTGCCAAGAATTTTGCTTATTACTCTGCAGCTGTTCAAGAAATCAGATTGAATGTTTGTGGGAAAGAAACTCAGGAAAAAAAAAAAAAACCCAGCAAGGACGATTTAACTTTAAGGTTATTATTTGACAATAAAATATAGTAAATGAATTTTTGCATCTACATGGATGCCAAAACAAATGGTTGGGAAAACAATCAAAATCAGCATTTTGACATAACGTTTCATAGATAATCGCAGAACAATGACATCCAACTGGTCTAGATCAGGGGTTAGCAAACTACAGCCTGTGGCCCCCAGTTTTTGTAAATAAAACTTCATCAGCACACAGTCGTATCCATGTGTTTACATACTGGTTGTATCTGTCTTTGTGTTTCAGTGGCACAGTTGAATAGTCGGAACAGAGACTATATGCCCTGCAAGCCTAAAATATTTCCTATCTGGCTCTTTACATAAAACATTTGCTGACTCCTGGTCTAGAAAATGAAAATGATTAAATCAGAATTTTGCTCCAGACAGGTTGGACCAACCATTCTGAAAGAGGAATTCACACATTCACCCATCATGGCAGTTGAACGCCCAACTGTCTAGCTGGGCTCCCTCTTACTTATTAGATGAGTAGGCTGATATTCGAATCCAGTTATGAAACAATAAAGCTGGTCAGCTGACTTATTTTGAATGTCTGCGAACTGAGATACGATAGTGGTGTACCCAATCTTTTAGGCAATTATCAAATTTCAAATTTCCCGGGGCGACTGGGTGGCTCAGGCAGGGAAGTGTCCGCCCCTTGATTTTGGCTCAGGTCGTGATCCCAGGGTTGTGAGAGAAGAGCCCCGAGTCGGGCTCTGTGCTGAAAATGTGAAGCCTGCTTAAGGTTCTCTCCCTTCTTCTCCCTCTGCCCGTCTCCCGCTTGCACATGCTGTCTCTCTCCCCCCCCCCCCAAAAAAAAAACAAACAAATTGAAAAAAATTAAATTTCAAATTTCCTAACTCCTTCCTTATGAACGTGGACTGAGTCGTCTTGTCACTGCTTAACATAGGTAGCATCCCTAGAAAATTATGTCGGCAGCTAAGATGCCTCATTTTTACTTTTGGCTTGCCTCTCTGAATGCATTCACAGACACTAGAGAGAAATAGCCTTTTGATTCTCCTAGTAGAAACTGACCTAGTTGTAAGAAGAAATAAAATGAGGAAGAGAAGAAGAGTCAGGAAGTAAAAAAAAAAAAAATCTGAAATATTGCCTTTTAACAAAGATAGCTTTAAGTTAAAAAAAATCAAAAATTAAAAAAAAAAACAGGAAAAAAAGCCACTATTTTGGTATTTGCATGAACTCAGAACATTTAGTATGTTTGGTCCAGGAGAAAATAATTCTTGGTCAAATCAGTTTAGCCACGTCATTTTAAACAATGCCCCTTTAATTTAAAAAAAAAAATGGAAGATTGACCATCAGAAACCACTGTTATGAAACCACTTACATTTAACTTGTCTTCTAATTCCCAGGAATGGCAATTAAGAGCCTCAGGTCTCAATTCCAGTTTTGCCACTGAACTTGCTAGGTGAGATACAAGTCACATACATTTCTGTGGCCTCGATTTCCCCATATGTGAAATTATTACAATATCTTCCTTGCCTAATTCATAGTGCTGCTGTTATGATAAAATGTGGCGATGTTTGTGAATTTGTGCAGGCGCTATACCAGTGAAAGATATTATGATTTTCTGATTGTCGCCTTAACATCTTCCCAAATTGTCTCTGGTATTAAAAATGTTACGGTCATAAACATCCATAATAATGCTCCACAGTTGACTATGAAATTCTCCTTTGTGAATTCCATGGTTTGGATTTTATTTTGATGTAATAAACGAGCATAATTAACTTTTATTGCGTGCATTATTTGTGGGAATGTTTGAACACGTTAAGTAGGACCATCTATCTCAGCATTACACAAGGCTTACCAAACAGAGAAGTGCTATCTTTAAAAATGGGATGATTTCATTTGGAGATCGGAGTTCGGTTTTATTGCTGAAATTAATAAAATGTTTCTGTTTAAAATGAAACTGTTTTCTTTCCAGCACTTCATATTTTTGCTTGGTTAAAGAAACAGCAATAACATGATTAGATGTCAGTAATTAAATATCTTTTTGGAACGGTATCTTAATAGCATATATTTAGAACACAGCCATACCCAAAACATTCAATTACATAGATTCAGCTTTAATATTTAACAGCTTGTTTCTTAACTCCCATCCTTCTGGTGAACCGATGTTGACTATGTATAAAGGCAAGCAAGCAGCTTAGTGTCAAATTAAGAGAAGTAGAATATATTATAATGGTACTTTTTATGTTTTGCTATTCTCACATTCAGCCAAGTATAATGTTTTTATTTAATACGTTTAACTATCAATTCATCTCTCTTATTTTTAGCAACAGGAGCCTTTAATTTTCTCTAAGCAAAATGAAGGTTTAACCAGGGACCAAAGACGGGGGAAAAAAAAGTCACTCCACTTAAGCATCGTAGGAAAACAAGCATATGTAAGACGCAAGAGACAGAAACCCGGGGCCACTCCCACCCTCCACCGCAAAATCCCAGAAAGTAAAATGTGGAAGCCACCGCAAGGCATGTCGGGAAGTGGAGAAGAAAGCTACCTCATTCTCTCAAGAGACGGGACTGGCAAGGAAGCCAGGCTCCAGGCAGGAGCCCCTGTGTTCTGCTTTTACTTAATGTTAAGTATGAGTCCGTAAATGAATGGAATCATCCCTAATTTCTTCCTGGTGCACTTTGTTTTTAAAAAGAGCTCAACATTTTCCTAAAATTTTAATTTTGATTCCAGTTCCGTGACTCCTTACTGTGAGTCAGGGCTCAGCTCTTTTTACTAAAAAAAATGATTACCTGTTCAGTACTGTTTAAGTAGCATGACCTTCAACACTCCGGGAGGGTAGGGATGTGGCTCATACCATTTCCAGGTCCCCGTAGTGATAAGGACCAGGGTGGTGCTGAGAGCAAGATGTCCACCAAGTACCGGTTCATTGCTCTGGTGGTGGTGGAAGAAGAAAGTCAGTCTGTCCGAGTAGACACAACCGAGTCTGAAGTTAACCCACAGGGCTTCCGAGTTTGGTGCGTCCACTTCCTCCCTGTGTGACCCTGGGCACATGGTTGACCATCCAAAGTCTCTTACCCATGAAATGAAAGCTAATAAAAGTATTTCCTTTGTCAACATGTCATAATGTTGAAGCCTCGTATGCAACTGGTGCTTACTAAATAGAGAAAGAAAGGTAAGGCATTGCTAGAGAAAACTCAAGCCAAGGGGCAATGTTCTACGGAGAGAGCTCGCCTGTTTGGACTGGAGCCAATCCTTGGGGATGAGGTGGGTAGGAGGGAGTCGGTACGCAGAAGAACAATGGAGAAAACCTCCCTAACAGGTCTGGCTCCCTCCTATCAGCTTTGGTTCACGGGGTCACCTGGAAATGAACAGTTTTCTCACTTCAGCGCAATGTACCTCCTCTTGATCTCGGAGCCTTACAATATTTCTCACCCCGTCTGGCCTTTTGAACTTAATTACAACGGCAGCAATGGCGGGTGTAGACCTGGAGCAAACCACATCCTTCGCACGTGAACAGTTGGGCACCACCTTCGTTACTCTGCTTATTAGTGAGGGCTTGATCAACGTTTACTGAAGGGCTAGCTCATCTTCCTGACAATCCTGTAGCTAATCCGCGCCCTCATCTGTGGCGTGTCAAGCACCTGCCAGAGCGATGGAGGAGGCCAGAGGGGCCTCATCTGGTGGATGAGGACCCGGAGGCCCCCGGTGAGATGCCACCGGGTGACTTTGCTCCGTGAAGGCACCAGCGTGTCGGAGGGAAGATGAGCAGGGCAGCCCAGAACGGCCCTCTCCACCCTGCTGCATTCTCTACCCCAGATCAGAACCGATATCCTTTAGCACTGAATGGCTACCAGTGGCTGAAAAGGAAAACAAAACAAAATGCAACTTTATTTCTGTTTCATCTTTCAAGAACTCCAGAGGAGGGGATTTTGATAAGGAAGAGGGGCAAACATGCTCCGCGCCGTGGAGCTGAGTGAGGACAAACACTGCTTTTCTTCAATCTGTTAGGATGGGGGAGCTAATGCTCTCCCGAAGAAGCAATATTTCTGCGAAATCCTCCCTGATCATTTCCACCAGGGTCTGCCCGGCTTAAAAGCCACACTATTTAAAAAGAAATAAGAGCGGGTGTTGCTATGAATAATGTGAACGTGTGAAGGGAAAAACACGGGAGAATAAGTCAGAGAGATAGCATTAGAATGCCTTTTCATATTCGACACAGAAGAAGCCTTATCTTCAAAAAAAAAAAAAGCCTGATGAATATATGAGCCGCTAATACTCTTCTATATCTGAGATTCCATCTTGGAGGGAAAAGGAATGATTTCATTGTGGTGTTTTGAAAGGAAACCCACAGAGGGTGAAAAGGATAAGTCTGGCGAGCGTGATACCGGGTTCTGAGAAGTTGTCTCCTGTCGCCAGCCAAAACAGCATCCCAGGTTCTATAGGATTGGACACAAACAGAAGAGGGGATGCCAAGAAGCACTGTTTTACTTCTGCTTTAAAAACAATGGAGAGGGTGGAGGTGTTGCGTCCATCACAGACAAAGCTGAGTGCTCTTCGTAAGTGAGGAGTTACTTCAAAGTCATCGGGGTCAAAGGACATCGAGCGAAGAGAGATTACCCAAGACTTTCCGTCTGTAGCGGAACAGTGAATCGGCTGTCATCCCGTCAGAAGTGAACAAGCTGAAAATCACTTCATTCATTTTGAGATCATTGAAATCCAACCCCCCTGAACGTAATTAAGTGAAAACACGTGGCCCTGCAAAGAAAGATCAGGGCGGTGCAATGCACCATATTGAGGCAATATTCTCCCCCTCTGATACCTTCAACTCACCCTGGCCTGGGCTTTCTAGCTATTGACATTTGGAGCCGGATCATTTTTTGTCGGCGGCAGAGGGTGCTGTCCTGTGCATTGTAGCAGGTTTGGCTGCACCCTGGCCTCTAACCCCTAGATGCTGGTATCACCACCTCCGCGTCGTGACAACCAAAAACGTCTCCAAGACATTGTCAAATGGTCCCAGGTGGGGGAGGGCTGAATGAAAATCACCCCCAGTAGAGAAGCGCTGCCCTAAACCCTGCTGGGCTTTTCATTGATCCAGAGTCTGCTGTCCACTCAGATACTGGATAAGGCTCATCTGACACCGGGGCAACTGGGTGGCTCAGTCAGTTAAGCATCGGACTTTGGCTCAGGTCGTGATCTCACAGTTGGACGAGTTAGAGCCTCTCGTCGGACTCTGTGCTGACACCTTGGGTGGAGCCTGGAGCCTGCTTCGGGTTCTGTGTGTGTGTGTCTCTCTCTCTCTCTCTCTCTGCCCCTGCCCCACACGCACTCTCTCGAAAACAAACAAACATGAAAAATTAAAAGAAAAAACAAGACTCTTGTGACATCATCACCAACTTCTCACGTATCTCAGGCCTCACCTCTAAATGCGTTAATTCATTCCATCCTTAGCGACTCACCCTTTATTTCCCGTAGATGGTCCCTACGCAGACCACATCGCTTTCTTAGGGACTGGGCTGATAACTCCACCGAACCAATTTGAGGTCTTTCCCTAGAGAGTGTGGCCTCAAAAGGGAGAAAGAGGACTCCTTGCAGTTTGCTGGCCCTGGGTTCAAATCCTGCGTCTGCCACTTGGCAGCTGTGAGGTCCACTCTACAGCAAAGGTGCTGATTAACTATTGTATGGAGAGCCCCCCGTCAGCGTCTGGAGGTTCTTGTTTCACAGTAGCTTGGAAAGTTAGAGACACATTGCTTAGGCACCGAAGAAACGATTTGAGGGTAACGACAGGAGGTCAGTGGGAACTGAAATGGTAGTTGATCAACTAGGATAAGAGTCAAAATCAGCAGTGCTGGGAATGACGGGGTGGTCAGGAGAAATAGGGAGCAGCACAGGCGGAATCAGATTACCCTGGGCATTTGCAACAGGTTAGTGGTCAGGGCCAGGAAAACACCAAATTTCGGCAAAGATGGGAATAAAAATAGCTGGCGTTGAGAGAACACTGACCTGTGCCTACATTTGACACAAATACCTCAAAGGGCAGATCGGTGATCAGTCCATTTTGTTTGTGCGTTTGTTTCATTGTATCTCACTCCCCAGCTACTTCTCTCACATCGGTTGTCTTGCTAATTTTGAAATGGTCCCGTTTGTAAAAGAACTCCCGATTTCCTTGAGATTAATTTATACCCACTCAGTGTTTCTCCAAGTGGTTCCTCACCTCAAAGGCAAAACATGCTACTGATGAAATATGACATTTGTATAGCACCCACTTTTGCAATTCATGCAAAAAAAAAAAGTGCCTGAAAATGTCACAGTCCCACGTAAAGTCACTCCAGTGTATATTTTAAAAGGGAAAGCAAGTATTAAATACCCAACAAGAATGAGATTTCAGAAACATAATACAAAGTGCATTGCATTATTAAATCCATTTCTAAAATGGATTGATTTCTTTATGTTTAGAATAGTACACTAATGATAATTAGGTCAGTTTGGAAGATAAATGCTTTTCCAATCTTCCCTTTAAGTCCGGTATTAGTATAAAATTTCACCGTTGCTTAATTAGGAGCTGAGAGAGCAGGCCAATATATCCTTTTCTGGAGCAACAGCCCTGAGAGAAATTATTGCATACCATCAAAATAATAAAGCAGGTCGCTGACAACTGTGTTTTCCTAGCAGAGGCATCCCTAATAGTGCTATACAATCACTATTAGACCAAGCCTCAGAGAGGAGTGTCAGGAAAATTAAAACGGACAGGCACCTCTTTAAGCCACTTGGTGCAATTTAGTTGGGCTTAATAGGGTCTTTCTTTGGGAGTCTGAATAGAAGCATAAGCAATTCCACCCAGATTTTCAGATCTTAACTTGTGTTAGAAATGTCAGCTGCTTTTGATCATGTTAATGATGGGGTCCTCTAATTGGACTTGTATATAAGGCTGGGCTCCTACAAGATATTGTCTTCCTTCTTTACGCACTTAACTGTTTCTCTGCTTTCATTTCAGTGTAAACAAATGTGCATCTGGTAACAAGCCACCGAATGATGAGATTCCTCAAGTCGGTATTCCGTGCACATCTTTTCAGCCATGCATCTTCAGTTGCTCTGAATGTCTCCACATCCATTTTTAGGCATCATGTATGTTAGCCCTGTTGTATCCAGTTTTGTCACTCTATTTTCGAACAACTACAAAAGAGACCTTGCCTTTATAAAAATTATGAATGGAAAAAACTTATTTTCCATCTTAATAGAAGAGCAAACTTTTGAATTTTATCATCAGATGCCGCCTCTGTTTTAAATGCTTCGGCCAACAATGAGTTTCACTTTTATTGCATTGTCTATTCCATTTTTGAAGACAGTTTAGGGTGCATATCCAGACTGTGAAGCTTTCCATAGCAACAAGATACAAGAAAGGATGTGGCTTTCTTTTGCATTTTCTAGGATAAACGCCTATGAGCTACTTTGATTTTTGCCTTTTAAATGCATTTCCATCGCATTCGCAGAGAGAACAAATCCCAAAATTTATTGCACATCTCTCAAAACGAACTGAGTAAATTCTATTTTGTAACTACAACTTTAATTGTGACCTCTGCTAGATGCCAAATTTCAGGGAAGCAAAATTCTTGCACTGTGCACTTACATGAGATACGAAATGATTTACTTCATGTATAATCCGGGGAATGGAGAAGTCAGACATGCTTAAGGAAGCCGATCTCTCTCCCTTGCCCTCGCCCTCTCCTTCTGTCTACCCCCCAACACACACAGCTGTGTGATCTCCAGGATCTGAATCATGGCTGGGATTTAGTGAAGGAGGGAGTGAGGTAGAGTGTGTTTGTCTGTTGGGGAACAGAGTGGTCATTGTTGGTGGAGAAAGTTCACAAGTTCTAAAATCTTGGACCTCGCTGTTTTGTTTTCCCTACCTCACTAGACATTTTATCTCCTATGAGCTGGGAAGCCTGGCCAACTGCAGTAAAGGTGCCTGATGACTAATTTAACATTTTCCAAAGCTGCAAAATCACTGATCTACCAGTGGGAGACTCCTGGGCTCAACAGTGTGGCCAAGAAATCCAGCCTCAACATCCTCGTAACCTGGTGTTCTTTTGGAGAATAGTTCCTGCAAAGCAGTGCCTGGATAATGATATTTAAAAAATGAATCACTGCATTTGTGATCAAGGGGATGGGGAAGAATAAGGCATAATTTTTAATATTTGTGAATAAAAGAACTTTTGCTATTCAAATGGAAGGAGCTAATAATAGTGCTACAGGATGATGACTTGGAAATCTGGCATCAAATTTCTCTGTTTGCAGAAATGCCTGCCTTACACAATCCCTGTTTATACAGTTCTAGTTTACTTTAGCAAAGGTACCTGTTACATATTTGTTGATGTTCTCTTACCTTGTGTTGTTGATGCTGTTTTGTTTTTACATTAAGAACTCCCGAGGTACAGGGTTCTGTTTCCTGTTTCTCATGAAATGCCTATTTACTTAAACATGAAAGTCTGTAAAGAAAGAAAGAAACAGCATGGAAACACACACAATAGAGGAGCAAAATTTGCCATGTATCAAAATATTATATGTTCCTGACTGGTTTTTAATTGTTTTCATGAAAAACTGATTGGATACAAAGGAATAATTGTAACATGTGTATAAGGCATGATGAATTACACTAAAATTGAGGACCATGAAACCACCACCCAGGATAAGGAATAGAGTGTCCCCCCCCCCATGCCCACCCCTTTGAGGGCGCCTATGTGCCGCTCCCTAATGTTGTGGGGCTTCTCCCTGGAGAAAACCACTACTCTGAATTTTGGTTTATCATCCCCTTGTTTTGCTTTGTAGTCTGGCATATATGTTGATATCTTCAAACAATGTGTAGTTTAGTCTTGAATGTGTTGAGTTGATATAAATGGAATTGCTGAATTCTTCTGAAACTTGATTTTTTTTTCACTCAGTATTATTTCCTGAGATGTATCCAACGTGATGTGTATTTTATTCTTTTTCACTGCTGTATGGTAATTTTACATCATTTATTTTTAAAGAAAATGCAAGGAGGAAAGTTGGCTATAAGCATACATCTTCAGTATTTGTTGTTTAAGAGAACTTCTATCTTCATTTCCATTTTAGTGTTTGGATCAGCTTTATACTTCCCCTAGAGAAGAAGAATGATATACTGGGTTTTAAATTTTTTTCTAATGTTTTTCATTTATTTTGAGAGGCAGGGAGGGGCAGAGAGAAGGAGAGAGAATACCAAGTTGGCTCCGTGCTCTCAGCACAGAGCCCAAGGCAGGGCTTGATCTCACCAACTGTGAGACCATAACCTGAGTGGAAATCGAGTCAGACACTTAACCAACTGAGCCACCCAGGTGCCCCAGAATGATACGTTGTTTGTTAGCGCTCAAAGGAAACTAGAGATTCTTTTGCTCAACCTTACATAAGGTACCTGTAACTGCCCCCCGACCCCACTCCTGGTAAACAAAGGGATCCATCTAAGGTTACAGAACAGTCAGGTCTTTGGGCATCTAGCTCTCACCTCCTCAAAAGAAAGAAGGGTTCACCCTCTTGCTCTTCTCTTGTACCTTCTCTTTTCTTCAGGAATAATTCATCAAGATACTAAAAAAGAGACTGTGTCCAGACTCACTTCAAAGTGACCACAGGTCTTGATTTTTAGAAAAAAAATACAAGGACTTGATTTTATAATGTATGTGGATACTCTTAAGTACTTGTTCTGTTTTCTGTCATCTAGAAAACAAGCTCTTGGTGGATTGCAAAATTTTCTTTTCCCATTTTAGCAAAAGAAACTATTGAGAAAAGTAAGTTAAAAAAAAAAAACTTTGTAGCTCTCAAACTTTAGTATGTGCAAGAATCTTCTAGAAATTTAAATTCTGAGGCCACACTCAGAAACACTGATACAGAAGGACTACAGAAGAGTCCAGGAATCTTTGCTTTAACAAGCACCCAGATGATCAACACAGTCATCTAGTAACCTTGAGAAAATATACAAAGAAAGTGAGCTTCTGCACTGTATTGGATGAGTTTACCAAGAATACTCTTGGTTCCCATGAACAGAATTAAAAAAAAAATACAGAGGAAGAAAAGTGGAAATAATAGGAGCAATTAGAAGCTGGGTTTCAGTAAATTTATGCAGGGAGGATGGAGAAGAGCAAGAGTGTAAAATCAATTATTTTCTTTTCTTGAATTGAGGTATAATTGACATAAACATCACGTTAGTTTCGTGCATACTATGTAACGATTCGATATTTGTATACAGTATGAAATAATCACCACAATAATTCTAGTGAACACTCATAACCACACACGGTTAGGAAATTTTTTCCTGTGATAAGAAATTTTGAGATCTACTCTCTTAGCAACTTTCAAGTTATGCAATAGAGTATTATTAATTATAGTACACATGCTGTACATGACATCCCCACAACTTCTTTATTTTAGAAGTGGAAATCTGGCTTTTTTGACCACCTTCACCTATGTTGCCCACCCCCCAACACCACTGCCTCTAGCAACCACCAATCTATACTTACGAGCTCATTTTATTTTTTTGGTTCCACATATAAGGGAGATCATGTGGTATTTGTCTATCTTGTTTCACTGAGCTTAATGACCTCAAATTCCATCCATGCCATTGCAAATGGCAAGATTTCCTTCTTTTGTGCAGCTGAGTAACATTTCATTTTATACATACCACATTTCTTTATCCATTTATCTGTTGGTGGTGGACACTTAGGCTATTTCCATGTCTTGGTTCTTATAAAGAATGCTCCAGGGTGGGAGTGGGGGGTGGGGGGAAACTCCTGCAAGTCAGCAGTGTAGGAAGATCCCGAACTCACGGCCTTCTACGGACTCACCAAATCTATAGCTACAGCTCTGAAAAGGATCTGAAAACTAGATGAATTGCTTCTCCACAACAAAGGATAAAAAGACCATGTCCAGATGGGTAGGAGAGGCAGAGAGACATGGTCTCATCAACACCCCGGCCCCAGAGTGGCAACCCACAACAGCGAAGGATCTCATCAGGCACCCCCACCCCTGGGATCTACATTGGAGACATGAGCGCCCAAAATGTCTGGCTTGGAAAACCAATGGGACTAATGTCCAAAGGACCCAAAATGTAGTAGAAAACAAAGATTCCCCTTTCACTTTTTAATTTTTTTTTTAAGTTTCTTTATTTATTTTGAGAGAGAGAGAGAGGCAGGAGGGGCGGGTGGGCAGAAAGAGAGGGAGAGAGAATCCCAGCTAGGCTCCTCACTGTCAATATGGAGCCCGATTTGGGCCTGGGACTTACAACAGTGAGATCATGACCTGAGCTGAAATCAAGAGTTAATGCTTAACCAACTGAGCCACCCAGGCATCCCTAGGATTCACCCTTTAAAGGGCTCAAGTGACATCTCACTTACCTTGAGACCCAGTGAAAAAACAGCAGTTGGAAAAGCACCTAGACTATATGTAGAAGGCATTGGATGGATTGATGATGTACTGATATGGGGATGTGTTTTGTTTTGTCATGTTTTTCTAAGTAGAATAGCTTGCTTTCTTAGAACTTTCCCTTAAAAACAAATTGAATTATAATAATAGTAACTTTATCTGCTTATTTTTTTCTGTTATAAAATGCTTTCACATTATTACAACCCATGAAACTTACTCTATGCCCAGCCTACATTCTCTTTTACAGAGGAGCAAATTGAGACTCAGTGGAGTTCATCAGAGCTTTCAGTTAGTTAAATACTATACATTTTTAAATTTATATTTAAAATTAAAAATTTTTAAGCTACACTTTTAGAAATTAAGCATTGTCTCTAATCTGCTTTTACGAGTAATGTTTGAAATCTCTGAGCAATACTTTTTAACAATTTTTTTATGTTTATTTATTCATTTATTTTTTTGAGAGAGAGAGAGAGAACTAGCCAGGGAGGGGCAGAGAGAGAGAAGGAGAGAGAAATCCCAAGCAGGTTCAGTGCTGTCAGCACAGACCTGGACGTGGGGTTCGAAGTCACAAAATGTGAGGTCATGACCTGAGCCGAAACCAAGAGTCAGATGCTTAAGTGACTGAGCCACCGAGGTGCCCCTATGCAATATTTTTTAAAAACCATGTTAAAGCTAAAAAAAAAAAAATGTACACAGATCTACCTTTTTCATTGTTTTAGGACAAACATTAAGATTCTAATGTGTGTTTTTTGTTCTCCAATTCCTGCATTTTTAATTTGTTTTAGCTTTGGTTTGGTTTTGGAAAATAATAACTTCCCCTGTATATTCTCAAATGATTGTTTGATGGACACAACTACCTTTTTTCAGTAAATTGTTAGAGCATTATTTTCTTTATAAAGCAGGACACACTACTTACTTTTAGACAAGAAATTATACATCCTAGTTTCAACTGATAGCATTTACGCTTTTATTTTTTTTAATGGTTATTTATTTTGAGAGAGAGAGAGTGAGAGAGCATGCGAGTGGGGCAGGGCCAGACAGAGAAGGAGAGAGAATCCCTAGCAAGCTCCACACTCAGCTCAGAGCCCCATGTGGGGCTCGAACTTACAACTGTGAGATCACGACCTGAGCCGAAATCAAGAGTCGGACACTTAACTGACTGAGCCACTCAGGCGCCCCACATTTATGCTTCTATTCATGTTCCTCTTTCCAACCTCTTTCCAGCCTAATTTACAGAGGAATAAAATTCCTGATGACCTCTCCAAGAAGGCTCGGATTCACCAGGTGACACTAACCCCCAAGGTCAAGAGGAGGTGCACAGTCCAGACTGGGTCGCTGATGGACTGGTCAAAAAGATCCTAAGTGAAAAGTGGCACTGCCACTGCTAGGTCAGAAGCACTGAGAAAGATGTGATGTCCTGCATGGGGCCCTTCTGTTCTGTCCCCAAACAATGCAGAGAAACTGCCCCCAATCAAAGCAAGTGGTTTCGGAGGCCAGTAGGTTTGGCCAGCTCAGCTTTGAAATGGCGACTTGATCCCATCAGAAGCAACCATGGCACCCCCCCACCCAGCTTTCCAACAGTGGGGACTCTCAGCCAGGAAAATGTGGTCTGCCTCATCTTTCTACAGTACAGCCACCATCGCTGGTCCTGCAGGATTCGATCTGGGGGCGTTTACATGCTCAAGGCAACAACCCTGGACATCACAGACCCCCTTTTCCACGTAAAGAGAAATGGGTGAAACTTGGCAAGAGGAAACAAGGTAAGGCCTTTGTCTGTAGGCAGAAAATAGATGCTTTCTTTGTCTAAATACACACTCCTCTTCCTGAATGGGCTGCTGAAGAGAACTTTAAGTACAGTGATGATGTCAATAACAGGTGAATGATTTGTCTACATAAACTTAAAACCGGAACTGATCACATAGTAAATTGGATAAGAAAGCCAAATACTCAGAGGCAGAGGAGACAGCTGTGCGGATAGCATGATGTTAGAAGAAGTGAAAGACTGAACTGACTGGGTGATCCAGTCTGTTAAGCATCCGGCTCAGGTCATGATCCGACCGTTTGTGAGTTTGAGCCCCGCTATCAACACAGAGCCCACTTCGGATCCTCTGTACCCCTCTCTGCCCCAACCCTGTTCATTTTCTCTCTCTCTCTCTCTTTTTTTTTTTTTTAAATTTTTTTTTCAATGTTTTTTATTTATTTTGGGACAGAGAGAGACAGAGCATGAACGGGGGAGGGGCAGAGAGAGAGGGAGACACAGAATCGGAAACAGGCTCCAGGCTCTGAGCCATCAGCCCAGAGCCTGACTCGGGGCTCGAACTCCCGGACCGGGAGATCGTGACCTGGCTGAAGTCGGACGCTCAACCGACTGCGCCACCCAGGCGCCCCTCTCTCTCTCTCTCTCTCAAAAAAATCAATAAAAACTTTTTAAAAAGAGAGAGAAATTGAAAGAAGATCTAATTCCAAAATGCTTACTCAAGGTGCCACCACGGTATCTGAAATTCACACCAGCAGACAAATCACAACTTTGGAATAATGAAGTATATCTCTAAGTGTGTTCTCCAGGGAGCATTAATAGTCATTATACTAAGAAAAAAAATGCACACAGACAGATATTTTCACTAATGTTCATAAATGTGGGGAAATCCCAGGTTTAAATGAACAGCTGTCTTTACTGTAGAACTTACCCGGGCTTGGAAAAACTACAAAGTCTTATGAATCTCCAATAACGGGCATAAATGGGTAGTTTTTCCAAATGTGATTGGCCATAGGACACCCTTTTTAAAAAAAAAAAAAAAACAATGTACCTTATTAAACTTTCAGGTTTTTCTAAGACTAGAAAATGCATCTTTCCCAGATGACCCATAAGAGTATGCAAATGTCCTAGCAAGATGGACAACTCATGAACTCATTATCATTCATGAATACTTGAGCATGGGTCCCTACCTCCCCGCCCCCAACCCCATTCAACTCAGGAGCTCCAGAGAACAGAAACTTGCAGCAACAAGGGATTTACATTTGGGCCTGAAGGAAAGAGAATGAGTATTACCCAGAGGGGGCTGGCAGGGGTGAGGGCTAGTGTCTGGCAGGTGGACTTAGGTGCAGCACACTAAGAGTTACTACTACCCCTCTCCCAGTGAGGCCAGGGTGCACGATGTGGAGTCCAGACAACGTGGGAGAATCTCCAAACAGACCAGAATGGAAGCGAACAGGGAAAATGGAGAGAGACATTACAGCGACATTTTGTTCGTGGAAATCCTTTGGTTTGGACTATTTACCAAGAGAAAAAGTCACGATTTCAATTTCCAGTGGCAGCCAGCCATGATAGCCACCCCTGTTTCAAAGTCTTCCAAATGGAATTCTTTCTGCACTCAAACATAAGGAGCACAGTGGCACTGTGCAAAATGGTGGAGGCCTCCAGCAACACAAAGTTAATGCCCAACATGCAATAATATACCATGACCCTCCAACACTGTGAATGCCAGAAGCATTTGAACGCCTCCTTTCTTTTATGGAAAATGGGTTCATGTCACTCTCTTGTTAAGTTTATTTATTTATTTATTTTGGGAGAGAGATTGAGAGTGCGTGAGAGGGGAAGGGGCAGAAGGAGAGGGAGAGAGAGAGAGAGAGAGAGAGAGAGAGAGAGAGAGAATCCCAAGCAGGCTCCTCGCAGGGCTGGATCTCAGGAATCATGAGGTCATGCACGACCTGAGCGGAAATCAAGAGTCTGACCCACAACTGACGGAGCCTCCCGGGCATCCCCCCATTTCATGTTTTGAAAAATCATCGCTCGAAATCACACACTGTTTGTACGGTTTCACTCATATGTAGAATTTAAGAAACAAAATAAAGGAACAAAGCGGGGAGAAAAAGAGACATATCAGGAAACAGACTCTTAACTAGAGAGAACACACTGATGGTTACCAGAGGGGAGGTGGGTGGGGGGATGGGTGAAGTAGGTGAGGTACCTAAGTACCTAAGGAGTACATCTGCGATCAGCAACCTGATGGTGTATGGAAGTGTTGAATCACTATATTGTACACCTGAGACAAATACAACACTGTATCCTAACTAGACTGGAATTAATTTTTTTAAAAAGAGATATAGAAAAAAAAAACAAGGGCATTGGTTAAAAGTGTATATCTGGAATAGGAAAAAAAAAACCCAATTTTTAATTCTGTATTTTGTATGTATTCTTATGCTGAGAGTTTTAGATTCAGCTCCTAGGGATATTACTTTCTACTACAGGAGATATTGATTTCTACTGAAAAGTGAAGTTTCAGTCAAGGCTTTGGAATTCATACATAAACACCATTCTTATTTTAAAATTAAAGCGCTCAAACATTTCAAATGATTGGGGATTCGACTGAACCTAAGAGCAACTTTTGTGCGTTGCCTCTCATTAGAGCTGAATATAGTTCGAAGGTGGTGACAGGCGCTCTATTTTGGGAGATGAGCATATCATGTCAGGACCATAATTCAAGGAAGACATGATACATGGGTGGACTGTTACTTTGAACGGTATCATTTTCCAGCTGAACGAAAAAGGTGTCTTGCCATAGCAAGAGGGTTTTATCTCCTCCTTCCCACTTAAAGTCATGTTTTCCACCTTAATCCTCACATTCAATGAAATATTTTTTAAGTGATTTTATTTATTTTGAGAGACAGAGAGAGAGAGAGAGAGAGAGAGAGAGTGTGTGTGTGTGTGTGTGTGAGGGGGAGGGGCAGGGAGCGAGGGAGAGAGAGAATCCAAGCTGTCAGCACAGAACGCGACGAGGGGCTTGATCCCACGAACTGTAAGACGGTGACCTGAGTCAAAATCAAGAGTGAGACACTTAACCGACTGAGCCACTCACACGCCCCCTCAATGTAATATTTTCTTGTGAGGTTTCTGCTGCCCGTCAAAGGGCACAATCTGCCTATTATGTGATGTGCTAAGATATTTGTACTTTATCAACTGTTAATTAGAGTGACAGCCTAGCAAGCTTTTTCTTTTTTTTTTTTTAATTTTTTTTTCAACGTTTTTTATTTATTTTTGGGACAGAGAGAGACAGAGCATGAACGGGCGAGGGGCAGAGAGAGAGGGAGACACAGAATTGGAAACAGGCTCCAGGCTCTGAGCCATCAGCCCAGAGCCTGACGCGGGGCTCGAACTCACGGACCGCGAGATAGTGACCTGGCTGAAGTCGGACGCTTAACCGACTGCGCCACCCAGGCGCCCCAGCTTTTTCTTTTTTTAAATGTAGCACAGCTTTTGGTGTCTAGGCTTAGGTTAAAAGTGTAGCCTGACATAACCACTCTCCTTTTACACTTACCCCATGTTCTCCGAATGCTGACAGACATATTTTCTATGCTGATAAGTCAGACTGTCCTGTTATCTGAAAGAGGAAAGAAGGCAAGCAAAAAAAAATTTAGGGAAATAAACATTTCCATGACTTTCACCCATGCCAGAAGGAAAGTAATAATCCCACCTCTGAGGAGTCTAGGTGATATTTTATTCCTACAGGATTTATTTTAAAATACTGAATTTGCCCCATGTTAAAAAATATGATGTTGTTTTCTATTGCCATAATCAGTGACGTAACAGTAGCTTGTCCTTTTAAATAAATCCCTGATTAATTTCAAAACCTGTATTTTCCACCTTTTTTTCCTCTTTACTTTTCTGTCTATCCCCGACCTATTACAAAGTCACCTTCATGTAAGGCTGGTTTAGAATCATGAATCTGAGCCACAGGAATGACTCAGGGCGGGTACATCTGCAAAGTCAGGTGTGAGCAATGAAGACCCAGAATAGGTTTTCATGCAATTCGCAGGCAAGAAACAAATCCCGGATGAGGCAAAGGGACTTCTATCCATTCTGCTGATCAAATGGAGGAATTGTACGGCACATTCTCAATAGCACACAGCTGCTTTTTTACATAATTTTTTTTTACATTTATTTATTTTTTGAGAGACACAGAGAGACAGAGCTCAAGCTGGGGAGGGGCAGAGAGAGAAGGAGACACAGAATCCGAAGCAGGCTCCAGGCTCCGAGCTGTCAGCACAGAGCCCGATGCAGAGCTCGAACCCACGAACGATGAGATCATGACCTGAGCTGAAGTCGGACGCTTAACAGACTGAACCCCCTTTTTTTCATTGGCCCCAGGGCTCTTAGTTAGTTATCAAGTTTCTTTCTGTTTAATGACTGGGTCTAGTAGGGAGTGGCTGAGCAGAAGGGAGATGGAACCCATCCCATCATGGGACACCATGAAGTTGACCAAGGTCCAGCATGACCTATGACCTGCCTTGGAACTGAGTCCTTCTGGGTGCCTGTCCAAGCTTGGGCTCTCCGGATCTGCCCTTCCTACTTCTAGCAGGGAAGCCAGTGAGGCCAGAACGGCCGCCATCAACTTAGCGTCCTCCCCACATAACGACCTCACCCCGCACCACACCGATAAAAAGGGGGTCTTTGTGAGAAGTGTCACAGTGTCTCACCAGGAAAAGCTTCGGATCTTTGATTTAAGAAGAGGAGTGAGCCTCTTCACCCCAAATCTGCCGAGTACAGAACCGTCTTTCTCACAAATACAGAATTTGCATGTTCTGAACATTATAAGATTTTGAGTATTAATGTTAAAATAGCCTTCTCAATATACACCTAGTGTGGACATTATTCCTTGGGGAATTATAATCCTTCATTACAAGGCTGAGACCAAGTCAAGTTTACTCATGTGTTGTGGAATTTAACTAGCATCCTGTGTGCTTAATTCTATTGTGAAAGAACTTTTACAAGTCACTTCTACCTTATCTGCTATGTCTCGGAGAAGGAGTATCATTAGTTAATTTTCAAGACAAGCTAAATTTGGCAAACCTGTGTTAAGAAATACGGCGTTTGCTGTCAGTTTGCAACCCTGATTTATAACAGTAATACTTTCCCTACTCTTTGGAATCCTGCATCCAGGCTACGGTGTGGTGAAGGTACCTGAAATATTGAAATATTGGATGCCTAGGTATAGAAGAGTGGCTGCCCCTGGGGCGGGGGGAGTGGGGGTGAAAGCAGAGGGTAATTGAGACCAGAGAGGAGTATGCACTGGGCGTCTATGGTATTGGTAATGTTGAATGGTGGGTTCATAGATGTTTATTACAAGGCTTTATAACTTCCATAAGGTTTATTGAATATATTCTTCTCTACCAATTAAAAATGCCATGTGCCTGATATTCTAACAGGACTCTTAAAGCTTCCACACACTTATGCACCTTAGGGTAAAAACGATAGTTCTGTATTAAAACGACCACATCATCCTCACATCCTATTACCATGTAAACATCAGAATAATGAAATGCTCTATTTTAAGGGAATTTAAGAAAAAGAATGCCAGGATCAAATATAGATGTTTTCCTATTACATCTGTTACTATTAACACATTCTAACCTTAATCTCACACATATGCCATGGATTCTAGAGTGCTTTCTGACTCACTCTGTTTCTCTGAAGTTAAAACCTTTCTCTGGGACTTTAGATTGAGTTAAAAGCCCTTTCGAGTTTGCTTATTTCTCTGCGGTCGGTGACTTTTTAAAATCCCAGTGAATGTCCTTTGCCTCTTTCCGAGAGAAGAGAGTTGGGATACTAGATTGTTTTTAAGATCTTCTTCTGGCTCTAAAAATCTGATCCTGTGACAATCCAGGAACGTGTTAGGTTGCCTTTCCAGCTTCCCTGTTCTCAGAGCATCTGGTTCCTTCTTAAGACAATTAAAGAAAAAGAAGCATGGAATTAGGAATTATTTTGCTCCCTGACTTCACCACACACACACACACACACACACACACACACGCACACACGCACACACACACACAGAATATGTATGGGGAGCCTGGCCTCAGAGAGTCTTCAGCTCCGATCTCATGTTGCTTTTGCTGATGTGTGCCACATACTTATTCCCTTGTCTAGGTAACAACAGCTAACATTTCTTGATCCCTTTGCTATGTCCTGTGCTAAGCACTTAACTTGGATTACTGGGTCGTTAGTTCTTAGCATTTGGGTTTTGGGGTCAGCTAGTCCTAGACTGACATCTCAGGTCAGCCCTTTATCAGCTATGAGACCTCGAGCAAAAAGAATTCACATGTGTTAGCCTCAGTTTCCACATCTGTAAAATGCGGATTACGTAAATATAAAATCTTAAAAGTGTTTACAAAGGGCTACGAGAATAGAGAGACTGGCACACGGACCGCCATAAACGTCGACATTGTTTTTGCTATTGTTGTTAGTGTTATTTTTGTTACTATTAGCATTATTGCCAGTGAAAAATACTGCCAGACCACTACTCCTGAACCCTTGCTCCTAGGCTCCTCACTGGTGACTCTGACGCTTGATTTTCTTACGTCCAGCCTGGGTGTCAGATCCCTTCTGACCTGTTGGACCCTGGGCTTCTCACATGGGTGATTCCCCAGAGGGCTGTACCCTGAGGCCCATCTACACTTTCACACTGTTTCCTTTGTTCTATTTGCTGTGTCTGACTTCTCTGTACTTAAACCCTCCTTACGCCACCTGCCTAGCAAAGTCCCCCAATATTGCTCTCGAGACTCCAGATAAGACACTCTCATAGCCCTAATGCTTATGAGGACTTCATACAAACCTACGGAGGTACAGGATCTCTGCCATCCTCAACACGCAGATTCCATCTCCCAAGATTGCCCCTACAGCTCCCATCATCTCCCAGCCAGATAAGGCACATATCAAACCCGCAAAGTCACCTGGCCGTGGCCAGCCACAAGAGAGGCTGCAAAGCGTACCTCTAACAGGGTGGCCATGGGGGCGCTGGGTGACTTCGGGGTTTCGGCTCAGGTCACGATCTCATGGTTCACGCACCGGCAGCGTGAAGCCTGCTTGGGATTCTCTCTCTCTCCCTCTCCCCCACTTGCACTGTCTCTGTCTCTCTCAAAATAAAGAAATAAAGTTAAACAAAAACGAAAACAGGGTGGCCACGAACGCTGCTGAATTATTAGGGTGAAAGAAAGTCAGAACGGATCTTCAGGACAGCCAGCAAGCTGCCAGAGAGAGGTATTAGGATTTTCGTTTTATAGAGGGCACCGCGACTAAGGGAAATTAAGAGGTCGCACAGTAAGAAAGACAAGGAGCCAGGAACTGAAGTCAGGCCTTTCAGACTCTGGAGCTGCGTCTGAAGGTACTTGTCACTGGTGCCTCCCCACCACACTGTTCACTGAGAGCATAGCTGCTTCCAGCACTCTCTGACAGGTGATTTGTCCCCGATTTCCCCCCATATTCTACCTGGAAGATTGAAGCAAACTCTTCTCTTCAGTTATTTTAGGGTAGTTATATGCCCTACTGTGTTTTCAGACATCCCAGTATATTGTCACTTCTGTCAATATTTACTAAGTGACACAATCTGGCCAACAACTCACACAGAAGAATTCAAGGACTAAAGTTGCAAAGGTTGCCTTCCCATAGTACAAACTATATCAAACCATGATTTCAACAAAGCTTCTGAATAGCAATTTAAACTAATTCCATAGCAAAAAAAAAAAAAAAAAAAAAATCGCACAATCAAAAAAGATCCTGAAATGAAAACAAAGAAATTCTTCATCTTATGTAAAGGAAAAACAAGTCGAATTATTTGAATCATAAATTCAAGCCATCCCTTTAACATTTGCTTCAAGTCCACATTGTTTTGTTTTTCAAGACTGAGACAACTACTATTTGGTATTCTTCACAGACACGCATGCCTGGACTTACAGTTAATGAATAGCTTCCTGCTGGGTTTTTTGGATTTAATTTCATTCTGTTCAACTTAGCTCTCAACACCGTATTTATTAGAGATCAATAATCACATTATTGTGTGCTAACAGATGCCTCTAACACTTAAATAATTCTCTCAAGGATTTGGGAAGCCATAATGGAAGCCATCTAATATTAGTCATTAATACTAGCTGGCTAAGGGATAGTGGTTTTTTAATTTGCATACAGAACCGCCCAATTCTCTTACCGGGACAAACACTATATTAATCAGGGTCGACTATCTTCTGAAACAAATGATCCCCATGGTTTAATACACTTTTCACTGGAGAAAGAATGGAGGATGCGGGGTGGGTGGGGGGTTTTTCCAGGGGCTGCTTCTGGTTGCCACTTCCACTACATCCCATTGGCTGGCACCCAGTGGCAAGACCTCCCCTAACCGCAAAGGGGGCTGGGAAATGTAGTATAGCTACCTGCCCAGGAGAAGGAGGACATGACTTTAGTGAGCACCTAGCCACTGAATAAAATTGAGCCTGTCATAGACACCAAAAGAAATTGTTAGGCAAGAGGAAAAAAAAAAAAAAGGAAATTCAATTTAAAAGGGTTTTTTTGGGGGGGAGGGGTACCTGGGTGGCCCAGTCACTTAAGCGTCCGACTTCGGCTTAGGTCATGTTCTCACGGTTTCTAAGTTCGAGGCCTGTATCGGGCTCTGTGCTGACAGCTCTGAGCCTGGAGCCTGCTTCGGATTCTGTGTCTGCCTCTCTCCCTGCCCCTCCCTTACTGACGCTCTGTGTGTGTCTCTAAATAAATAAATAAATAAATAAATAAATAAATAAAATTTTGAAATTAATGACGATAAAATTGAACCTTATGACCTTTTATTTATAGTAGCAAATCTAGTGAGAGTAACAGGTGTTCTAAATTCACGTCATCTTTTTACAAGTTACAAACAGCTGTCTCAGGGTCAAAATTTTTTATTATGGGAAAATACTCACAACGTGAAATTTAACATCTTTAAGTGTGCGGTTCAACAGCATTAAGTAGGCTCACACTGTTGGTCTACTGTCACCACGCTCCACCTCCATTTTTTTCAGCTTCCCAAACCGAAACTCTGTGCCCATTAAACACGAACTCCTCCTTGCCCCTCCCTCCAGCCTCAGAGAACCACCATTCTACATTCTGTCTTCGTGAATTTGACCTCTGAAAGTGAAAACAACCAATATTTGTCCTTTGGCGTCTGACTTATTTCACTTAGCATAATGTCTTCAACGTTCCACTGGATGCACAGACCACATTTTGTTTATGCATTCATCCACCAATGGACACTTGGGTCGAATCGCCACCTTTTGACTATTGTGAATAATAGTGTTACCAGCATGGGTGTGCAAATACCTGTTCACGCCATGTTTTCACCTTTTTTGGATATACACCCAGACGTGGAGTTGCTGGGTCGTTTGTTAATTCCATGCTTAATTTTTTGAGGAACCGTTCTACTGTGTTTCACAGTGGCTGTAAAGTGGTAACAGTTCCAAAGACCAACTTATCATTGGCTTCTACAAAAGGTTGTAAAGGCTGATTTGTAAAGGGAGAGTCTCCATTAAAAAGTCTCTGGAATTGGGGGATTATGTGTTTTCCGTTTAGCTCTTTAAGAACTAGAAAAGTTTTCATTTCATTCTTCCTTTGCCTCTAAATGAAGTACCAAAATATACTGAGTAATTACTTGTGTTCTCTGGGAGGTATAAAGAATAGGAATTTGATAGAAAAACGTGTGATGAAAGTTCTGTCCTGGCCCTCTTGTGACATTGGTATCTAATAGATCTCCTGGAAATGATGGGACTAGTTTATCACACCATGACTAAAAATTAAACCAAGAAAATCTCTGTAGCACTGTCAACTTGAACTTCCAATTAACAGTTAAAACCCGACAGCCACACCATTTACAAACTGATATCGTTGGCTGTGCTTTTTTTTTCTGCTGCTCATCCGATAATTATCTGGCTTACTTTATATTTACCTCTTTGGTTTTTTTTTTTTTTCTTTTTCCCTATAGACTATTTTTGTGTAAATATTTAAAACAACTAACTAAGGTGATGAAAACCTGAGTGCTTTCCAGAAGTTTAACCCAACCAGCGAGGGGTTTGGATGTTTGGTTTTGATTTCATTCTCTCTGCCAATTTAGGGTTTCTGAGTACAAGTACTACCAAACTTCAAAGATACCATGAAAATGAAAAGCAGGTACTGTGGATATGAGAGCACGTTTGAACTAAACCCTTCTCTGACAGATTGATTTGGAAACCTTTGGTTCCTTAATAATATGATTTTTAACTCAGCTATTTCATCACAGGCTATGGCAGTACATTGATGTTCTAGGTTTCAAAAACTATCTCCAAGTTAAGCTTTTCCAGGAGGAAAGGCTGAAAAATGAAGTTGGGCACATGGCTTGATAACAGATTATCATTTTGGACAGCATAACACCATACAGGACCCCTTTCATCCATTCTTGCCTGCCTATCCTCAAGCCTAGCGGATTTGGGGGGCCAGCACGGGACAATGTTTATTTTAATTATTTTTCAGTAAGACAGCATTTGCTGCTTCACCAACAGTACTGCTTAAATCACCTATGATGTGAAATGGAATCGTACAGTATATACTCAAATACTGGATGACATCAACGTTTTTCACTGTTGCACACTGGATTGCTGTGGATTTCTCTCCCTTTGTTCGAACAGATGTTCACAATAGTTGGATAAAATTCCCAATATAAGACTTCTACGTATTAATTGGAAGTTTCCTTGAAGCGATTTCTTTCAAAGAGAAATAAAATCTACACTAGCTTCTCTTTAACACCGTCTTTAGGGAGTAAAGCCATACAAGTGAGAGCCTGCATGTGAAATCCGTCACAAACCTTGTACAATGGGTGCAATGTGGGCGGTGGAGGATTTAGCAACTTCCATAAAGAAAAGCTGACGTCATTTTTTAACATGAATCTTGTGTATAATTTCACTTCTGGCAGCATAGACTAGTAAAATGCAAAGCATGATAAATGATGGACTTTTAGTCCTCTCTTTAACAGCCATTGTCAGGTACACATTTATATGGCTTCATGGTTGCAGCATGGGCAATCAAAGGGGTAGCCAGCACTGAAATCTCTCTAGAAGCTTCCCTCCATCCATCTATTCACTAAACAATCTCCGTGTGAGCCCCAGTCATCCCTAGTGATATTGAACTCTCTCAATACTCTTTCCTCTGGAGTTCTTAACCTCTACATTTATTCTTATCTCTCTCACTCTTGGGCCCTATTTTTATTCCCTTCCCTGTTCCTAGGATTTAAGCAGCCACCTCCTTAAGGAACATTGCTCTCCTTCAGTCTTGTCCCCCTGCCTGTCCTTCACCAACCAAGTTATAGTTTTACCCTCCTTAAAACACAGACAGACAGACACACACACACACCTTCATTTCCTTTTCTCTTCTTTTTCTGACTGAAATATATCAGTTTAGTACCTAGCGTCTTACCAAAGTGCCCTGTTCTCTACCAGGAAGGTGTGGTGTAGTGACATCGACCACAGCACGTTCTAGCCCTGGCCTGGCACAAGGGACTTCTCTTTCGGGATCTGTTTTCTTATCTGTAATTGGAAGAGGAAACGATTCCACCACATGTAGGCTGTTCTAAAAAATTAAGCAAGATAACCTACACACAGGACCTAGAGGAGGAGAATTGGCTTCAGGAAGTATCATCATCATCATTATTATCGTTAATTATTAAACGTTTACCTTCCTTCCAAACGACACCTGGAGATTCTTGCCATCTGAGTACTCATCCCCTTTTCCCCAGAATTCAGGATAAAATTAATTGAATACAGCGTAATACCTAAGGGTATTGTCCTGTATCGCCGCGACTGTTCCCAGCACTAGGTTTGGTCGACAGGTGCACTCACTTTCCCTAAGCCAGCTGGCACTGAAGCGTAGGGCCACTTCAAGCGTCCAGACTCTGCTGGTAAGGATGAGAAACCTCAGGTCCAGGGACATGAAACAATGGACAATCAACCCAAAGTCGCTTTGCGTTCGGAATGATTATCCAAATCCTGTTCAAGATACCAAACTGCCAGTGCACCCCCTCCGATCCGTTATCCTTGGAGGAAGCTACAATAGCTACTAAAGCCTCCATGTTCCAGGCTTTTCTACAGAGACCTGGAGTCTGGGGAAAATGCAGCTGCTTCCTTTCCCCTTGGGGGATCTAGCCCCTAATTCTTTCGACTCAGCTGAACTCGAGGGAGACGAGAAACCTCTCCTTCCGGGATATTGGGGGGCGGGGGGGTATCTACAATAGACTCTCACGCAGAGAAAGTAGGCTTCCAGTGCGGCAGCTGAACGGATCCTGCAGCTACCAGCCTACTGCCCCCTTCAAGGTTAGGACAGGCAGCCGACAGGAGTGAACCCGGACTTGGACGGGCGGCGGGCGGGGCGGGTCCTGGACCCGCGGGGCGTGACCTAGGGCCGGGTAGGGCGTGGCAAGAGCCACAGGGCGTGACCTAGGGCCGAGTGGGGCGTGGCCGGGACCCGCGGAACCCTGCCCTGGGACCTGGGGGCGGGGAGAAGACTAGCCCCGAGCGTGAAGCGCGAGGGGAGTGGGGAGACCTTAAAGGCCCTGCACGCTGGCCCCGCCGAGGGTCCCGGGGGCGAAGGCGGCGCGCAGCGAGCGGAGGGAAGGTGCGCGGGAGCCGGGGCGGGGGCGTGGGGGCTGTGAGCCGGGTAGGAAGGGTGGGGTGAGCAGGGGAGCCTTTCGTGTTCATCCCTGCGGGGAGCCCCGGCGATGGTCCCCCTGAGGGAGAGAGGTTGAAAGCAATCCGCGCTTTGGCGAGCTGCTGCCTTTCTCCAGATGCGCTGCAAAGACGCGCGGATCGTGAGGCTGCGCGAGGCCTAGGAGGCTGGTCTGTGTTGGAAGTGGGTGGTTGGTGACCCCAAAGTCTAAAGTGCAGCGAAGCCTGGCTTGAAACCCGAAGCCGAGAGTCCCACGAGGAGGAAGGCCCCGGGGGGCCTCGCGTGGCTCCAGCCCAGTGTT
The DNA here is from genome assembly GCF_022837055.1 of Prionailurus viverrinus. NCBI lineage: Eukaryota > Metazoa > Chordata > Mammalia > Carnivora > Felidae > Prionailurus > Prionailurus viverrinus. Next base: position 12,232,957 of record NC_062567.1, read on the forward strand.
GCTGGACAGAAATGCTGCAGGGGTTGTCGGGCCGTTGGGCTGGGGGGGGGGGGGGGGGGGGAGGCTTCTCTAACATGCTGGTTCTCCTTTCCTGAGCTTTGAAATCATACCTCTAAGCCTTGAGCCTCAGCCTTGCCCTTTATTTTACCGTCTCATGGTTCTTCTGTTGTAAAGATATTCCAAACACACATAGGTGCGCCTCCCCTACAGATAAGAGCGCGGTGTTTACAGGCGCAACGTTGTGATATTTGTGGAGGCGCCTCGGGTTGCAGGACACCTCCGAGGGGGACACATTTACAGAGGAGAGCTTCCGCCTTGTGTAAAAACGTGTCCATTCGCCCTCAAATCACTGCCACACTGGAGGAAAACGACAAGCGTTTGCTCCTATCCTAAAGGACCATCGCAGTCATTGTCAAATAGAATGAGCGTCAGTGAGAGAAGCGAGCTAACACTTCTGACACCGACTTGGCCAGTTGCGTCTTGTTTTGCATAGACAGCAGGGGTGTTCAGCAGTTATCCTAAAGGCCTGATGCAATTCCGGAAATAATGAACCCCTTTTTAAAAAGAAATCTCAGTGCACGCTGCAAAGAAAAAGGGATCGGACAACTTGCCGTGGAAAGCAAGGCAGCAACTTAATTTCAGAAAACAGGAGAATTGGAACACAAAATTCACGGCGCGCTGCTCTGTGAAATTACGTTTTCCATGTGTGGAGGCTGGATGTTGCTTTATTCTTATGGAAGTTACAAAAATGTATGTAGTATAGATTGGGGCATGCATTTTTATTGCAAAATGCAAATGCATGCAAAATGCATTTTATTCCCATTCCTGGATCTTAGAATCGGAAGAGGAATGCCCACGCCTATGTTTTTCAACATTAGTGAAAGCTAATCACCAAGGGTCTTCTTTGAGCTCTGTGCCCTAGAAGTTCACACTTTACACTGCTCCTTGAGGTGTTCTCCTGATACTGAAGAGGAAGTTAAGGCATAGGGGTGAGGCCACACTGCTGGAAAGTTTAGGGGGAAAAAACCCATGTCTTTCTAACTCAAAACCTGTGCTCCTACCACTGAGCCCCCCTGTACTTTGTTTTTCACAAGTATGCCCCCTGTCCAACAGGAACTAAAGATACGCGGGTAGAGGGGGCTATAAGACAAGTTGCTAGTTTAACATACTCAGGACCCGTGAGTGGAATCTCATTCTATTTCCGATTCCAGCTCTGTGACTTTGCACAAGTTACTTATCTTTTCTAGGCACATGAAAGTAATTGATCTCTAGGTCTCTGCTAGATCGAAAAACCTATAGATTTGTGAAAATAATATTCTGCTTTTGCCACTTAATGATATTTTTGGTCACACTTGGTGTTGGAATTACAGGGCGGTCAGGAAGGGTTGGTTTATTCATTCAATAAATGTGCGTTGTGTAGCTGGACACGTACTGGGGCTGCTGCAATACAGAACAGGACAGATGAGGATTCTAGCCTCCAGGGGTATATATTCTGGTTAGAGGCAGGGAGACCTGAGCAAACAAAGAAGGAACTAACAAACAAATTAATTAACCAACAGCTACAAGTTGTGAACAGAGGGCTGTGATAAAGGAAAATGGAGCAGAGAGGTGGTGGGGCACTTTAGATGTGGTGGTGAAAAGGAGTCCTCACCAAGGCCTGCTGGTTTGGAAGGATGCGAAGGACCTAGTGAAGTTCCTTCCTTGCAGTGGGACCTGCTTGGGCAAAGGAGCCATGAAAGGACTTGGCATGTTCTGGTAATGACCAGAACGTCTTTGTGATGGTGATTGGTTCAAGATGAAGTCGGAGAGACAGGGTGGGACCAGGTCATGCAGGGCTTTGTGCAGCCTGGTAAGGTCTCTAGATGTTCATCTCACAGCAACAGGAAGCCACTGAAGGGTTGTGGGCAGGGGAGTGACGTGAAGGTGGCTATGATGCAGCCCAAGTGAAAGGCAGAGGTAGCTCAGGCTGGGGTGGCAGTAAGAGTATTTATTGATTTTGAGAGAGAGAGAGAGAGGAAGGAGGAGGAGGAGGAGGAGGAGGAGAAGAAGAAACAGAGGGAGAGAGAGAATCCCAAGCAGTCTTCATGCTGTCAGTGCAGAGCCCCACACGGGGCTTGATCTCATGAATTTCGAGATCATGACCTGAACCGAAATCAAGATTTGGACGCTTAATCAACTGAGCCACCCAGCTGCCCCCTGACAAGCATATTTAAAATCACATGCTAACACCCCTCGAACACCCTGGCATTCCCATCCTCCTGTTCCCTTTAGTTTTCCCGCATACAACTTATTCCCATATGACATATTACACATTTTGTTTATAAATTATTTACTCCTTCCTATAAGAATGTCAACCACTTGAGGGCAGGGTGTGCATGTTTTATTTATGGCTGTTTCTCTAGCACCCGATGCTGTGCCTTGTGCAAAGTGGGCCCTTGATCCATTTGTTGTAAGAATGGATGTGATAAATGCTTTGGATTTTGATTCTGTAGAGCTTGCTGATGAATGGGATATGATAGTGAAAGATAAGGAGAAACCAAGGATGAGTCTCAAGATGCTGGCTCAGAAACTGGGCAGATGTGGATGTTAATCAATAAGGAGAAGGCTAGAGAAAGAACAAATTGGGAATTGGGGGAGGTGAGATGGAAAGTTCCATTTGGTACATATTAAATCTGTGGTGTGTGGATTAGTTACCTATTACTACATCTAAAAAATTACCCTAAAATTTAGCAGAGCAAAACAACAGACATTCATTGCCTCAGGTTCTATGGGTCAGAAATTTGCACACAGCATAGTTGGGGAGGTTCCGGCTCAGGGTCTTTCATAACGTTCCAGTGAATCTTTCAGCCAGGGCTATGGTCATGTCACGGTTTGACTGGAGCTGTGAGATATGCTTCTTAGCTTCTTCCATGGCTGTTGACAGATTTCAGTTGGCTGTTGGCCAGAGAGTTCAGTTCCTTGCCACATGGACCTCTCCACAGGGCTCCTCATGATGTGGCTTCCCCCAGGGCAAACGTTCCAAGAGGGAAAGCGAACCCAAGATGGAAGCCAGTCTTCTTTTAGAACCTGATCTCAGAAGTAGCATACCATCACTTCTGCTGTGTGCTGTTGATCACACAGATCAACTCTGGTGCAGTGTCAGGGGTGGGGGTGGCGGGGACAACACAGGGGTGCAAATACTAAGAGGGGTGGGGTTGTTGGGTGTCATTGTAGTATCTGCCTCCTACAGGGTCTATCAGCTGTCTAAGGGGAAATGTCATATAGGCTGGTGGGTATATTATGCTGTAGCTCACAGGAGAGATCTGAGCCACAGATAATTATTGGGGAATCATTGGAAATGTGTCACAGGATCCAGGGAGAGAATAAAGGTGGAGAAGGGAAGAGGATCCTGGACCCAGTATCGAAGAGCCCAATGCTTAACGGTTAGTGGAGTAGCAGCCAGCAAAGGAGGATGGCCAGCACAGCGTGTATTCTGGGGGTGACTTAAGGGAAAGATAGGTTTCACTGGACAAGTTTCCCCTTCCCTGTGAAGGGCAGAAAATAGTTTGAATATGGCGGAAATGAAAAGAATTTCTGAAACGATGCAATTTAATACAGTTGAAATGTGAGTAGTTAAACGTTGACCCAGATAGAAACAGAGAAAAGAACATTTGTTTATTTTAAAGTTTATTTATGTAACTCTGTGGGCGAGGGGCACACTGAGAGAGAATCTCAAGCAGACTCTGCACTCAGCACAGAGCTTGACGAGGGGCTCGAACCCATGAACCGTGAGATCATGACCTGTGCTGAAATCAAGTCGGCTGTTTAACCGATCAAACCACCCAAGTGCCCTGGGATGGAATATTTAGAGTTTTGAGAAGTCTATGGTTGCATCCTCAGTGCCCTGGCTGGGATTATAGTTGGTAGAGAGCCCCCGTGTAAAGATTTTAGAGGTTGAAGAGAAAAGAATAAGGGATGTAACATAGGTGGAGCTACTGGCCTTGGAAAAGGCCTACCCTTACTTCCATATGTTCTATAGCATTACTGTATCAGGAGTCTTTCTCCTCGAATGTCTTAAATACCCCAGTGAGCCATACAATGACAATGGGAAAATTAACTCCTGGTTCAGTGGTGTCCTGCTCATAGCCCTATGAACTTCACTGTTAATAGAAGGACCGAAGAGGATTGTTGTACATGTTTTTCACACACCAAATGTGGCCTCGGGCTAAATAAATAAATAAATAAATAAATAAATAAAATAAGGAAGATGGAGAAAAATAAAATACCTGCTCCCACCTGGCCACCTGGCATAAGCTGGCTCTGTGGTTCTGTCTGTTCATGAAGGCAGCATCTGCCTGAATACAGATGCCTCTGCCTCATGGCAGTCGTTGAGTGTTATCCATTTCTCTGTCCCCTTCCAGTGAGGTATGGCCACGTGACTTGCTTTGGCCAATGCAATGTGAGTGGAGGGAAATGTCACTTCCAGGTAGACGCTTTAAGAGCCAGTGAGAAGTCTGTCACACTTTCTTTCCCTCTGCCGGAGTGACCACCAATTTTCTAGATAGTGGCTGTTCTGTCAGCTTGGCTCTTGAAATGAGGGCAGTGAGCAGAGCCCCCTGTCAACCTCTGTTAGCCATAGAGAGAGCTAGAAATAAGCTTTTGTTGTGTTTAGGCCTCAAGATTTGGAGATGTGTTTGTTACCACAGCATAACCTTGCCTATCCTGATTAATGTACTTGGGTAAGGTCTGATCCATGTGCCTCCAGGAATTACTGATTTCCAGTTTACCAGATATAGTGGGAGCCTAAGAGAGAAGGCACCCTGAAAGTCTTGCTGTTGTGACTCATGTTCCTCTTACTGTTGGTAAACAGCAGGGTACTTGTTTCCATAACGCTCAACTCAGCTTCAAGATTTTAATCAAAGGGGGCAAAATGGCATTTAGGTGTTCAATCATACCCTGTAAGGGCAGCCATTGTTAAAGTGTAAAGTACATAAAGGCTCAATGTCCAGAGGAATTAAGGCTCTCATTTCTATTTTGAAAAACACTACACGCACACACACACACACACACACATATTATTTTTTTTAATTGTCAGCTCACTTCCAAGTTTTCCAACACAGAGAAATGTTCATGGGTTCAATGTTAAGAGATAATTCTTCCCAAGTGTCCGTATCCGTGGATGCATTTCAAAAATGATTTTGTCACCAAAGGACATTGGAAATGCCTCATCCATAAGCATTTTTAAGGCATTTTTAAGGCATTCATTTTTAAATGAATATTTAAGTATGATTTCCTGGCTATCTTACTTTTGCGCTAAAAGCATCAGACCTGGGTTTTGCTCTCACTGTCTTGGAGGCAGTGTGTTCGCACTTTTACTCTGAGTTAAGCAGAAGTGAAGCAGGGAGTGTTTTGCTTTGGGCAGAGCCATGCGGTGCTCCTAGGGATGTTGGCTATAAATCCATTCTCCCTAGAGGTTAACAATCAAAGTTCTCCCCCTCTCTTACTCAGACGAGTGATATGATGATGATAAATTGCTTGGACATGACTGCCCCAAGCACTAGTGTGATGAATTATGTTGTTGAGGGCATGACCACAGATTCTCCATTGTCAGTATGCCACATTGAATATTGGCAGTATTCATAAATAGCCTCCTGCCAATTTTGGTCACCGCTTTGCATATTAAATTTGCTGCTTTCACAGGTCATGGTTGTTCGTTCTTAATCAACTCTGTCTTTCCCTGAATTCACTTAACTAATCAACCTTTTGTTTTTCTGTTCTCTACTCGCTAAACCGATGGGGCGTTCTCAGAGTTGTGTTCAGTAAACATCGAGTCTTTCTTCACAGAAACTGTTAAAATAGTAATTATTAGTCCTTTTCACTAAATCTAGAGTAATAACAGCTTATCTTGCAGTGGCTTAATTGGGTCATTATTTAGCGTTTGAAAAGCACTTTGAGGAGAATATTGGTAAATACTGTTGTTAATTTAATGTTTCCTTGTAATTGAAAGTCCACTGCACCCGAAAAGTCCTTGGTATTACTATGTACCAACAAGGATGTCTTAGTACTGCTTACTGTTTTCAACATTATATATCTACTGATTTTTGAAAAATTTTAAATATTGTCATAAATTCCTAAAGTTATCATGTTCACACTGTCCCACTTCTACGTGTGTCATCTACTATATTCATTACACATCTGAAAAGTTAAATGTTATGAGTCGTGCTCTCTAAAGTTTGGAGGAAATAGAAAGCCCAACCCCCAGTGCAGAGGTATGTCACGTGCTATCTTCTACACAATCTGTGTGTAGTATCTGATTAACTTTTCAGCAAGCTGACCTATTATACCCTGACAAATAACTGAGGTAAATAACGCTGAGTCCATATACTGAGCTATCACCTGATTGTCATTAAACTTTGTCGAAAAGGGTTAGATTGAATCACACGTGCCCGGCCAGCTCTTTGAACAAATTTTCTGCTCACTCTAGCCCCAGATTCCCCGGGTGTAACTAAAGGCCACTCTGTAGCTTGGATTAGGCAACCTCAATACTGAAGGTATTACTTTGCTAGGGTTGCGATAGCAAAGTAGCACCAGCTGGGTGACCTAGACAACAGATATTTACTTGCCGGCAATTCCGGAAGCTACAAGCCCAAGATCAAGGTGTTGGTAGATTTGGTCTCTTATGAAGCATCTCTTGGCTTGTAGATGGCCACCTGTCCCTATGTCCTCCCTTGGCCTTCTCTTTGTCTATGTTGTCTGTGTCCTAATTTCTGCTCGTAAGTATTGAAAATGGTCATATTGAATTAGGACCCACTCCCAAAACCCCATTTTAATGTAATTACCTCCATGAAGGCCCTATGTCCAAATCCAATTACATTCTGAGGTTAAGACTCCAACATATAAAGGTGGGCGGGGGGAGGGGGGGCGGCACAATTCAGCCCATACTCCTGAACTATAATGATCTGTGGAAACTACCAGTTTTGGAGTTATTTTCGTTGCTTATCAAATCTGAGCAGACAGCTGACGACTACAAGCGTTTGGAGGTCTACTCAGTATAGGAGCTTCTTAACGTTACCTGGAGGAGGGCTTTATGCTTGTGACTAAAACAATGAAGTAATTTGATAAACATTGTAGCAACATTAAGTGAGTTCTGTATACTTTATTAAGATGCTAACCTTAAAGTGTACATGATTAAGTATACCTTGCCATCTGAACTACCACCCGCCAAATATTTGTTATAACAACTCGCCAATATTTTTACCCAGAATTTCCTCTCTGAACCAAAAACTTGGCTATGATTAGTCCACATGCTTGTATCATCAAAATGGGCAACAGGATGTAGAGGGCACGGTGGTCCCAGCTCAGATCTCCCCCCTAGAGGGGAACATCTTGCCCTCATGTTGTTAAACGTGTCGAGCATTTTTGCCTTCATGTTATCGGCTGAAAACATCTAAGAAAGCAGGAGAGTTTCTAAGGAGAGATGATGAGCCTAAGAAGCTAGAAAAGCTCTTACATTTGAAAAAAAATATTGGGAACGTGAAAGCATCAAATACCTCAATCTGACTGTTCCCTGCCTGCCTCTAGTATGGGTACTATAGTTGTTTCTGGAAAGCTTTACAATGTTCCTTCAGAATAGAATAATAGTGTTTTTGTAATTCTAAAAAAATGTCCTTTGTAGTTAATTAATAGCCAGAAACCCTTAGAGGATTGTTACATGGATCTCTAAGAGTATGTTAGTAATATTTGGGATAATTGGTTGGTAGTTTTGAATGAGCTGCGGAACATTAATTTTCCCCTTAAAAACTGTTTTCATTAGAATTTATTGTTGAAGCTGGGTGATGGATATCTAGAGGTCCATTATACTGTTCTCTCCACATTTGCAAGCTTTTGAAAATGCTCGTATTAAAAAGTTGGACTGAAATGATTTTTTTCTTAAAAAAAGACATGAATGAAATATATAGCCTCCTGCAATGCACCCATCATGGGCTCAGGGACAAATTACATTTGAATAATGAAGTATGAGTGCATATGTAAGACAATACATGTGTGAGCAGAAGGGGTTTTTTTTACTACCAATGTTGCCATAGAAAAGTACTGTTGAGACCCTTATCTAGGAAAGGCTGTGAGAGTGTCTTTCTTAGTTGTGACCTAGATTATTTGACACATGTTTTTATTTATCACTCCCTGGAGTATGGCATATCTGTCATTTCATGAGTCAATGCCTTTCTACCAGTCATGGAGTTGCCCCGGCCGCATTTTCTCCCAGTTGAGTCTTTTAGCTTCAGACACTTTCCACCTGTAGCTATACAAATCCATTTAACACGGGAATTCAAGAAGAGGGTGCTAGCTTCCAATGCCCCATGCCTGGCGAATACCTTCTGCCCAATACTTTCTATAAAAATGTCCTCTACTCCTGCAAGACGGGTGTTCACAGATTGCCGCTAGGCAAGAACAGATCTCTGCTGAATGTACTTTGAGGAAAGTTACTCCAAAGCCCCGTCTCCAGCCTGTTGCTGACACTGCCCATCCAAATCCCCCCAGCTTCCACAGGGAGGATTAGGGACTGTCCCGGACCTCTCTTATGAGTCTCACATTCCTGCATAAGTCGAAGGCCCAACATTGCTTTGAATTTGCCCCATTCTCATTCAGAGAAGTTCATCTTCAAGGTGTTCCTCTTTGTCTTGCGTAAATATTTTGGAGCAGCTTAGTGTATAAGAAGTAAAGAGGGGCGCCTGGGTGGCGCAGTCGGTTAAGCGTCCGACTTCAGCCAGGTCACGATCTCGCGGTCCGTGAGTTCGAGCCCCGCGTCGGGCTCTGGGTTGATGGCTCAGAGCCTGGAGCCTGTTTCCGATTCTGTGACTCCCTCTCTCTGCCCCTCCCCCGTTCATGCTCTGTCTCTCTCTGTCCCAAAAATAAATAAACGTTGAAAAAAAAAAAATTTAAAAAAAAAAAAAAAAAAAAGAAGTAAAGAACCTGCTGTTTTGAGCACTCGCATTCCTGAGCCTTTGGCCTTACAGACATATTTGATCTGGTGGGTGTGCGGGGTGGGGAAGGGTCCTGCAAACCACACGGCAGTGCTCCCTTTGGACATAATTCATTCCTCCCAGGCATTATTATTATTATTGTTATTGTTATTTTTGCTTTCTGTTTATGAGTGGATTTTAGTAGAAAGCTCAAAATATTTCAAGCTAAGAGAGCCAGGTTTAAAATGATCCCTGCGAAGATTTTACATAGTTCTCTATATTGTCTATTGAATTTCATTTAACTGTTAGATTTAAAATATATAAAAGAACATATACAGCTTCTAGCATTAGGGATACTTCATGGACCTTTGCTACTACTTACTCCTGACATAGTAAAGTCAAAAGGATTAGTTTCTAAATTCCGTTGCTTTTTGATAGACCGAATCAGAATTGTAAAAGGTTTTTTTATATAGAATTTTCACAATGCGTTATGTAGGGATGGTATAGTTTCTTGTGAACCTGTCTTCACTTCTTTATGTTTATCTCTGCGTTAGTAATACCTTGGCTAAAATAAATATTCATTAACTATTCTTATTTAATGTAATGATTTCATACCATTAGCAGAAAGGAACGTTTCTTTATATGTTGTTTCTATACAAAGAACAATGTATTAAATTTCAGAGTTTTCTCTACTAAAATTGGAAAGCTTACTCAGTAGCTACACCATGTCTGAGCCATAATGCCCCAATTTATATTCTTGACACCATGTATCATATTTATATTTTTAAATCAACCTCATTTAAAATAATGTCAACAATTATAGGACCAAGAAAAAGGTCTAAGAGTGAAAAGTGGGTGATAGCTTTCCCTGCCTAATTAGAAGTCATGATTGGGGCACCAGAATAGCTCAGTGGGTTGGGCTTCTCACTCTCGATTTCAGTTCAGGTCATGATCTTATGATTCATGGGATCAAGCCCCACATCAGGCTCTGCACTGACAGATCAGAGCCTGCTTGGGATTGTTTGTCACCCTCTCTCTCTCTCTCTGCCCCTCCCCAGCTCATGTGTGCATGTTCTCTCTCACTCTTTGTCTCAAAATTAAATAAATGAACAGAGAAAAAAATCACGATGATATTTCTGATGAATTAGGAGGATGTTACCCCCAGAACAGAAGTTAGTTCTTTGATAGGCCCAAGAAAAGAAATGTGTTACAAGACACTGTAGAGATATATGCCTTTTAATTTTCACAAACTCAGCATAATATTCATCAGAATGGATGAATTCATCATTCATTAATATTTATCAAGTTTGTCAAATTTGATTCATTCTCCTATCATTTTTAAAGCATGTTTGCTATGCCCAGGTACTACCTTTTCTAATTACTTAACATATTTTTTTAAAGTAACCCACTTTTTTTGCTTTACCCTTATCCAAAACAACAATCTCCATAAAGTCAGAGGCTTGCAACATTAATACTTTTTTCTAAAACACATTAAAATAAACAAATATGTGTTTAAAACATTGTTTTAATTCTTTTAAATGTCTTATTTATTTTTGAGAGAGAGAGACAGAGTGCGAGCAGGGGAGGGCCAGAAAGACAGGGAGATACAGAATCTGAAGCAGGATCCAGGCTCCGAGCTGTCAGCACAGAGCCCAATGCGGGGCTCAAACCCATGAACCATGAGATCAAGACCTGAGCCGAAGTCAGACACTTAACCAACTGAGCCACCCAGGCACCCTTCTAAAACACATTAAAATAAACAAATATGTGTTTAAAAGACCTTAAATGCCCATATATCACCTAAAATTGGTTTGAACCACCAGTGGGAAATATATCACACCTTCTGAAAACATTGACAAAACCAAGCAGATTACTGACTTTTTTACTTATCTCACTGTCCACGAGGAAATAAAATAATCATTGGCTGTGAAGTTGGCACAAAACAATTTTCAGAATAGTCTCCGTATTTGTATTGTGATAATTAGAAAATGTGCACACTGTATATGTATGTGTGTGTGTGTATATATATATATATAAATGCACATATATACACATGTACATAGGTAGATAATGGATCATTTTAGCTGTTATTTGGGAAATAGCCAAGAGTTTTCAAGTGCTTAGATACTGAGCATCATTTATTTGAGGCTAACAGAGCCAGCATTATTTGATCCTGGTGTCTCTATTGTACTGTTAGTCGTAAGCATTATAAAGAGTGATAATTTAAAAAGTAATAATCTGACTTGTGAGGTATGTTTATTTCATTCTTCTGTCCATAATAATCTGAAGTTTATAGTAAAGTAAATGCTGTAATGTGGTTAGAGGGTGGTTCAGAAAAAGAATTAGAAAGATATCAATAGGCTTCTCATTTGTCGTATAGAAATGTTCTGTCTGATTTTCGACTATATAAATATCCCCGTTTATCTAATGTCTAAACAAGGTGAAGTCACGGGGAGCCACTGCACGAGTTCTTTACAGGTCATTTACTGCCTTTTTGCCTAGAATCGTGGAATTTGTGTCCGGAAAGAACTTTGGAGATCATCTTGTTTAACTCCTTTGTTTTATCTGGGAGAAAACTGAGGCTCACTGCTACATTTGCCCAAAGACACACGTTGATCCTATCAACTTTTTGAAACATCTGTGTGCTTCGTCAAGCTCTAGCATTTCTTCCTATTGAGGAAATAGTGATATGTTCATAAGAGTGTTCTGTTGCATTCTTACATTTCTGAAATACAGCAGCAGAGCCTTAATATTTGGTGGTACTCTAGATATTTAATAGCTACTGACTATTGCTTGTGTCAAATAAAAGATGAACTCTATTGAACATTATCAGGAATGTTTTCTGTTGCCTTTAATACATTTGAGTGAGAAAGGAAAATGACATTTTCCTAAACAGTGTCAAGATATCTTTTACAAAATAAGTAAGATTTGTGTTCTTAAGGGGAGTACCTTTGGATTCAAACATCCCATTCTTGATTCTTGATTTTTACTCTGTATGTCTAATAACCAAGCAAATAATAAGAAAAACTGGTAATCAGGGGTAATAAAAGTAAATTCTGATATGAATTCATAATGGCAGATGTTCCTGGGAAGAATGAGCCAGAAGAGTTTAATTACGTAGGATGCCTAACCAAGAGCCCAAGGAAGAATTGGGTGGCAGGTGCCCATAGACTTTACCTATGAAAATTAAAAATAACTTCTGAAGGAAGGACAGCTAATTTTGTTTATGTAATACGTTTATATTGCTCTACAGCTTGTTGGTAAAAGTAGTTTTGAGCACTCAGAGAACAATCTTTCCCCTGGTCGTCTTCCAATTAAAAAAGCAGTATTACTTCTTTTCGGATACTGAGCCAGTGAGTAGCTCCAAGATCTCCCAGGCCCGCACAATTTAAGAAAAGGGAAATTAGCAACCCTTCCCCCTCAGAATGCTGTCATCTACCAGAACAAGAAGGCAAAGCAGGTCTTTAATAATACAAGAGACATTGCCAGTTGTTAATTCCTCCGCTGTTAATGCCATGGGAGCGCACGTATTCCCAATCTGCTGCCCGTGTGCTCAGACCCACAGCACAGTGTGTTCCTTCCAGCCGTGTTAATTTACGCATCCGTCCATCCTCAGCGCTTACCGGATGCCTGCTCTGGGCCAGTCACGGTGCCGAATGCTGGCTGTGACGTTCTCACTCACACACCGAGCGGAGAGGATTCCTTGAGACTTACGATCATCTGTTTGCAATTCTCCTGTGGTGTCCCCAGACAGTACCAGATGATTAGAAGCCCCTCAAGTGAACACAATAGACTGCCAGTCTTGCAGCGTGTGCCATTCGTCCCTGACACAACCTAGTCATTTAGCCCTGTGGCTTCAACCCAAGGAGAGTAGTAGGGGCTGGGCAGTGCTTTTCCGAGTAGGAGTTTCCTTTTGCTGGCCCTTGGTCTGATGCTTCGGAGACCGTCTCTGCTTATTCTCTTAGCAGTAAAGAACAAGGTCAGGCTTCCATTCTGTCCACCCAGCGGGGGAGATATGTGCAGAGGAGACGCTTCCTGTCCGAAACCTGTTCCCGCTTCCTCTGGCCAGGAAGCCGTGGCTCTGGCCGTGGCCGCTACTGGTGCCTTCAGTGGCCTGCCTTCTCCGCAGCCTTAGTGAATGCGGAATGAAGACGCCAGCCTGACTCTTAGGAGCCCTGATAACGTGCATTCCATTTCTGTCACGCAGCCCTCATGTTCAGTCTGTTTAACCCTTTATAATTATCAACCGTTTCCCTTGAGGAACACCTTGTGTGGTTTGTTCTCACCGTCTACTTAAATGCCGGTTACCAGAGTACTTTGTTTATTTGGAGCCTATGAATTGCATTGAGCTCTATGCTCTATAGAACTTGTTGCGAACCTGATTAAACAGTAAACTCCTTGAAGACAGGGACTAGGGCTGTTTCTTTCTGTATCACAGAGAGGGACTGACCCAACTGATTACCACTGTCTGAGTCCTGAACAAACAAACACAAAGAAAACCCAAACAAAACCCGTCCATGGTGTGCAAGGGCGTCTGTTCAATTCAGGGTTGTGTCGCAAACCTCAGTGCAAAATGCACGCACTTTATTGCTGAGCATTGCCTTTTTTTTTTTTTTTTTTTGAGCTTTCCTACCACCATTAATCTTATATGGTAATGCAGTGACAATGAGATGATTTCTCCGGAGAATCTATGCTAATACTATTAAAATGCTCTTACCATGTCAAAATGATTGCAGTGGAAGGCACGTGGGGACCGTGCTTATGTGATTATGATATTATAGCGATGGGCGATTACCATAGGAAACTACTAATTCAACCCTGCAGGGACTTGCATTATGAAGCCATTATAACATGAGATTATAATGACACAATAACTCGGATGCACACTCGTGATGTGAAAACTAAAAGCTAATTTGAATGCGAGTAGTATTTCCATTAAATTGTAATTAAACACCGAAAGCCATGCTTGTTTAAATTTAAGACGGAGACCTCCAATCCAGAAAAGGAAACCGTGGGTAAAGGACGCACGCCAGGCATGAGCTGATGATGGTGAGAAACCTTTCCCAATTCTGCCCTTTGGTACTTAGTGGGTATGGAAACTCACAACAAAGTGGCCTCCCCAGACTTCTTCTGTCTGTGCTGGCTCCCATTACCCGAAACCAGTATCAGGACTTAGCCTCTCTGGGTAATTTCTTTCAGGTTATTCTCTATGCAAAGTATATACATTTTCTTCTAGAAAAAAAACTGTATTATGCAATGCTTTTAAAACCTACTTCTTAATTCTTTCTATCCCTCTCAGAGTCCAGGAGAATCCAGTTGCTAAATTTTTGTTTGTCTTTTAAAGGTCAGCTCAAGATGGATGATTTTACATGTCAGGAAACTTATATTTGACTATTAGGGAATAGTATTTGGTGGGGTTTATGCCATGCCATCTATCAGGTACAGGGTGATTCGGTAGTAAAATTTTCTGATTCTGTTAGAAACACTAGGTAGTCTGTTAACACTTCTCTCTGTTAGGGAAGCCTGGTGCATTTCAGAAGCCAGACATTTCTCATTTATTCTCCACTGATAATCACTATCTGGCTTAGGTCAACATAAAGATAGATTATAAAAAGTAAGAGCTACTGTACTTGTTAGATATACACCTGCATTAGCGTGTTCAGGACGCACAACAGCTAATATATACTCCCTCCTAATTATGACTAAAAGTGGTTATTACTCCTTGGTTTAAATATAGTGAAGATGAGTTTTTGTTATTAAGCATTTCTTTTGCACTTAGATATGCTGTATGCTTTAGAGTTATTTTTATTACTACTGATTGCAACAGCCAATTTAAGCAGGGAAGTCTAAATTACTCGAGTCCTTATTTTTATAATTAGGAAGAGGAAAGTGCAGTGCAATTAAATGGCCTGCTTGATGGCATCCAGTCAGCAGTGGGGTTGGGATAGGATTTTCTGGTCCCAGATAAGTGTAGCTTCTTCCTTGGGCCATTGAGTGATGTCACCTCTGAATAGTACTCCCACGTTAATGGATACCAGGATAACTTAATGTGATGTTTGTAGCAAATATCTCCATGGTTAAAGGAAAGAAACACTTGCCTGTCAAATTGGGGAACTGGGTTCTATCTGGGGCTGTCTGGCCTTCAGGAGATCGAGCAGTCAGTGTTTGCACCTAAAAATGAAGTCATTGAATTAAATGATCTGCATGGTC
Organism: Prionailurus viverrinus; assembly: GCF_022837055.1. NCBI lineage: Eukaryota > Metazoa > Chordata > Mammalia > Carnivora > Felidae > Prionailurus > Prionailurus viverrinus. The sequence continues at coordinate 12,248,106 of NC_062567.1, forward strand.
CCTTTCTGCTCAAAAATTCTGAGATCAAATAGCATTTAACAGTCACTGAAATTTACATATGTTAATTATTGTTAACTATTATCATTTTAAAATAATATTTAATAAAATATTGATTTTACTTATTTTAAAACTATTAACCTAAATTCAAAACCATACCTTATTTAGATGCATTTCATACTTCAATGTGTTTTAGCAGATCTATAATTTCATTTAAAACTGCCTTTTTTATTTAGGGAATTTATTATAATTAGTAAAGCTACAGATGTAAGTCTATCCAAGGAGAAGATTAAAATTATAGTCCTTTGGTACACTGGCAATATCGGTAAAATATGTCAGAACTACAGTGAAATGAAATGTATAAGTATATAAATATATAAATGCTTTGTGGGAATTCTTAGGAAGCAGGTAATAGTGATGAGTAAGATTCCAAATCAAAATATAGTGCTGGGGCGCCTGGGTGGCTCAGTCACTTGAGCGTCTGACCTCGGCTCAGGTCATGAACTCACAGTTTGTGGGTTCAAGCCCCACATCAGGCTCTGTGCTGACAGCTTAGAGCCTAGGGCCTGCTTCAGATTCTCTGTCTCCTTCTCTTTCTGCCCCTCTCCCACTCCCCCCCCCTCTCTCTCTCTCAAAAATAAATAAACATTAAAAAATAAAGTAAAATAAAAATAAAATACATTATTGGCTAGACAAACCTTCCTAAATCTTTTAGGGTACCTTATTTTTATGGGGGAAAATACATAAGCAATTACATTCCCTTTATATTGCAATACATATATGTGACTAAGGATTGGTTATTTAAAAATTTGTTGTTTGCCTATAGAAAAATTTCCTAATTTAGTGAATCTTTTTTATCTAGAGAATTCCATTAGAGCATTTTTCCCCTGCCATCTCAAAGATTGGAAAAGAGAAATTATTGCTGTATGACCCATGAAGCTATTAGATTTGCCCTTGATCCCATTGTAGTAAATCGGCTTTCAGGAGTAGAGATAAGCTGTTTGTTATTTTTAGTGCATCAAATACTAGTCTTTCCCAAAAAAGAGGTTTCTGTGTCAGGTGCCACACTGTTTTAGAACTAGGCAAAATTTGTCATCTTGCCTTCTTCCCTAGTTCCACTAATAAAGACTGTCTTTTGGAGACAATTTTCCTCAAACTTGAGGCTCCACAAGTTGTCATCAAAATTTTTGTATTTACATTTTCATTTTTATGATAAGCCAAACAATTTTAAGCATAGTCTGGATCAATATAACCATCATTCAACCAAATATTGCCATAGGATTTCATTATTCATATCTTTGTTTGTTTTTAACACTTCGGTGAAAAGAAATTATTGCCTAAAACAATAACATTTACCTTTTTTCACGATTTTTTTTTCCAAACTCGGATGTTTTCCTGGGCGACACGACCGCATTTTCTGGGACATCAGAAGGTGGTTAGATTGACACAGTGGCGTCGTGGTCTGGTAAGGTGGTTTGGGCCCTTTCATTTCCTTTGGTAGAAGTGGAGTTGTTTTATAAACAGGAGCCTCTAAGATTACTGCATGCATGTTTGTTTTTCACCATCTGACTTTGGAATCTGTACCGCTATCCAAAGGGTAGAACCGTGAGTCAAGACTTGTCCAGTTTTCTACTCTTCAACATTTTTTCTAGCCCTGCGATTCGTACTGTCTTCAACCTAACCAGTTCTATTCCCTGATCTCCAACAGACCGGTGCCCGCTCTTCTCTCTGGTGTTGTAGGGGGGAAGCTTGGGGATAAGAGTCTATGGAAAGAACTAGCCGAACTTCTGGCCAACCAGTCAATCAAGGTTTAAAGACTGTACATCATGATAAATTGGGATTCTTGTCCTGTGGTTTTTTTGTTTTGTTTTTGATTTTGCAAAAGACGGATAATGTATATTCTCTTGGTGCACATTTTAGGTGTTTATTCATAAATGTTGGTCAGCTCTCAAAGGAGAAACCTCAGGGGTCATGGTGTTTGTACAATTTTTAAAGGTCTCCCAGGAAATGCTTACAGAGCCTATGGCATTGTATTTTGCCTTCAGTGAAAATAGAAGATAGCTCATCATCCTCCTCTGAATAATAACCCCATTTCCTCATTGGTGAAATGGGAACAATAATAATCAAAAGTGGGTTTCATCTAAAAGTATGTCCTATGGTCCAGTCTTCTAGCTGGATACTTTCCGATGACTCACCTTCTGCTGATCCCTTGCCAACTTTGCAAGGACATTAGGAGATTTAATTAAAGTGTGTACAGTGCCTTAAGCTCTTCAAAGAAACACATAGCGTTATTATTGTAGATAATACTTTTGAAATTCCATAATCTCTTGAAGGTAATGAAACCAACAACATAGAAAGTGGGGGCTTCAACGCAGTTTTATGAAGAACTTCCTACGACGTCATATTAATAGTGGCCATCGTGTGGCTTTGAGAATGCAGACTTCAATGACTGAACTTTTTAATTGTAAATATTTTGATTTAATGTTTTCCCATCAATAACTAACACATTTGAGAGGTCAATAAGTATTCAAGTCATGATGTTTCTGGCCCACTTTTAAGGCTTTATAAATTTTTTTTTTTTACTTTTTTTACTTCTTGGTTTAAAGTATGATTAAAAGGAGTACTTTACACTACTCCCAGCATGATATTTTGTAAGTTAGAGAAGGGTGAAAAAGAGAGTGCTCTTCCGGGCTTCTTCTGCCCTGACATGTAGTTCTCCTGCTCTTAAAATCCCCCGGGAACAATGAAAATTGCTTTAGTTTCCTAACTCATCCCGTCTCCAGCATTCAGTCTATACGCACGCTGCCCATTTAATTACCATCCTAACACAGGTCGCTTCCTCTGGATCCGGTGCCTGTGTCAGTGTCTTCACTGTGGACCTGCCATGCATCATGTGTATGAGCCTCAGCGGGCTGCTTACAAATCCCAAAACATGCCTTTCGTTGCTCATGCCCCCAGGATGCCTCCTTGTAAAAACTCTTTGTGCAGCCTTGCCTAAATGCCCCCCTCCTCCAGAGAGCCCTCCCAAACCCTCCAGCACTGATGAATCTTAGCCAGACACATCTTCCCAGAACATCTGCTTGGGACCTCTTTTCCAACGTTACTGCATTCACTGGAACATTGCAGGTGTCCCACTAATATATAAAAAATATCGGAGTTGCGGCAAGATGGCGGCTTAGGAGGACGCTGGGCTCACCGCACGTCCTGCTGATCACTTAGATTCCATCTACACCTGCCTAAATAACCCAGAAAACCGCCAGAGGATTAGCAGAACAGAGTCGCCGGAGCCAAACGCAGACGAGAGGCCCACGGAAGAGGGTAGGAAGGGCTGCGAGGCGGTGCGCGCTCCACGGACTGGCGGGAGGGAGCCGGGGCGGAGGGGCGGCTCGCCGGCCAAGCAGAGCCCCCGAGTCGGGCTTGCAAAAGTGGAGGGGCCGGGCGGACTGTGTTCCGACAGCAAGCGCGACTTAGCGTCTGGGAGGTCAGAAATTAACAGCTCTGCTCGGAAAGCGGGAAGGCTGGAGGACAAAGGGAGGGAGAGCTGCTGAGCCCCCTGACAACAGAGCTCAGTTTGGTGGGGAACAAAGGCGCTCGCCAGCGCCATTTCCCCCGCCCATCCCCCAGCCGAAATCCCAAAGGGAACCGGTTCCTGCCAGGGAACTTGCTCGCTCCGCGCAAACACCCAACTCTGCGCTTCTGCGGAGCCAAACCTCCGGCAGCGGATCTGACTCCCTCCCGCTGCCACAGGGCCCCTCCTGAAGTGGATCACCTAAGGAGAAGCGATCTAAGCCTGCCCCTCCTGCCCCCGAGCACCTTGCCTACCCACCCCAGCTAATACGCCAGATCCCCAGCATCACAAGCCTGGCAGGGTGCAAGTAGCCCAGACGAGCCACACCACCCCACAGTGAATCCCGCCCCTAGGAGAGGGGAAGAGAAGGCACACACCAGTCTGACTGTGGCCCCAGCGGTGGGCTGGGGGCAGACATCAGGTCTGACTGCGGCCCCGCCCACCAACTCCAGGTATACACCACAGCACAGGGGAAGTGCCCTGCAGGTCCTCACCACGCCAGGGACTATCCAAAATGACCAAGCGGAAGAACTCCCCTCAGAAGAATCTCCAGGAAATAACAACAGCTAATGAGCTGATCAAAAAGGATTTAAATAATATAACAGAAAGTGAATTTAGAATAATAGTCATAAAATTAATCGCTGGGCTTGAAAACAGTATACAGGACAGCAGAGAATCTCTTGCTACAGAGATCAAGGGACTAAGGAACAGTCACGAGGAGCTGAAAAACGCTTTAAACGAAATGCATAACAAAATGGAAACCACCACAGCTCGGCTTGAAGAGGCAGAGGAGAGAATAGGTGAACTAGAAGATAAAGTTATGGAAAAAGAGGAAGCTGAGAAAAAGAGAGATAAAAAAATCCAGGAGTATGAGGGGAAAATTAGAGAATTAAGTGATACACTAAAAAGAAATAATATACGCATAATTGGTATCCCAGAGGAGGAAGAGAGAGGGAAAGGTGCTGAAGGGGTACTTGAAGAAATCATAGCTGAGAACTTCCCTGAACTGGGGAAGGAAAAAGGCATTGAAATCCAAGAGGCACAGAGAACTCCCTTCAGACGTAACTTGAATCGATCTTCTGCACGACATATCATAGTGAAACTGGGAAAATACAAGGATAAAGAGAAAATTCTGAAAGCAGCAAGGGGTAAACGTGCCCTCACATATAAAGGGAGACCTATAAGACTCGTGACTGATCTCTCTTTTGAAACTTGGCAGGCCAGAAAGAATTGGCAAGAGATTTTCAGGGTGCTAGACAGAAAAAATATGCAGCCAAGAATCCTTTATCCAGCAAGTCTGTCATTTAGAATAGAAGGAGAGATAAAGGTCTTCCCAAACAAACAAAAACTGAAGGAATTTGTCACCACTAAACCAGCCCTACAAGAGATCCTAAGGGGGACCCTGTGAGACAAAGTCCCAGAGACATCACTATAAGCATAAAACATACAGACATCACAATGACTCTAAACCCGTATCTTTCTATAATAACACTGAATGTAAATGGATTAAATGCGCCAACCAAAAGACATAGGGTATCAGAATGGATAAAAAAACAAGACCCATCTATTTGCTGTCTACAAGAGACTCATTTTAGACCTGAGGACACCTTTAGATTGAGAGTGAGGGGATGGAGAACTATTTATCATGCGACTGGAAGCCAAAAGAAAGCTGGAGTAGCCATACTTATATCAGACAAACTAGACTTTAAATTAAAGGCTGTAACAAGAGATGAAGAAGGACATTATATAATAGTTACAGGGTCTATCCATCAGGAAGAGCTAACAATTATCAATGTCTATGCACCGAATACCGGAGCCCCCAAATATATAAAACAATTACTCATAAACATAAGCAACCTTATTGATAAGAATGTGGTAATTGCAGGGGACTTTAATACACCATTTACAGAAATGGATAGATCAACTAGACACACGGTCAATAAAGAAACAAGGGCCCTGAATGAGACATTGGATGAGATGGACTTGACAGATATATTTAGAACTCTGCATCCCAAAGCAACAGAATATACTTTCTTCTCGAGTGCACATGGAACATTCTCCAAGATAGATCATATACTGGGTCACAAAACAGCCCTTCATAAGTTTACCAGAATTGAAATTATACCATGCTTACTTTCAGACCACAATGCCATGAAGCTTGAAATCAACCACAGGAAAAAGTCTGGAAAACCTCCAAAAGCATGGAGGTTAAAGAACATCCTACTAACGAATGAGTGGGTCAACCAGGCAATTAGAGAAGAAATTAAAAAATATATGGAAACAAACGAAAATGAAAATACAACAATCCAAACGCTTTGGGACACAGCAAAGGCAGTCCTGAGAGGAAAATACATTGCAATCCAGGCCTATCTCAAGAAACAAGAAAAATCCCAAATACAAAATCTAACAGCACACCTAAAGGAACTAGAAGCAGAACAGCAAAGGCAGCCTAAGCCCAGCAGAAGAAGAGAAATAATAAAGATCAGAGCAGAAATAAACAATATAGAAACTAAAAAAACTGTAGAGCAGATCAACGAAACCAAGAGTTGGTTTTTTGAAAAAATAAACAAAATTGACAAACCTCTAGCCAGGCTTCTCAAAAAGAAAAGGGAGATGACCCAAATAGATACAATCATGAATGAAAATGGAACTATTACAACCAATCCCTCAGAGATACAAACAATTATCAGGGAATACTATGAAAACTTATATGCCAACAAATTGGACAACCTGGAAGAAATGGACGAATTCCTGAACACCCACACGCTTCCAAAACTCAATCAGGAGGAAATAGAAAGCTTGAACAGACCCATAACCAGCGAAGAAATTGAATCGGTTATCAAAAATCTCCCAACAAATAAGAGTCCAGGACCAGATGGCTTCCCAGGGGAGTTCTATCAGACGTTTAAAGCAGAGATAATACCTATCCTTCTCAAGCTATTCCAAGAAATAGAAAGGGAAGGAAAACTTCCAGACTCATTCTATGAAGCCAGTATTACTTTGATTCCTAAACCAGACAGAGACCCAGTAAAAAAAGAGAACTACAGGCCAATATCCCTGATGAATATGGATGCAAAAATTCTCAATAAGATACTAGCAAATCGAATTCAACGGCATATAAAAAGAATTATTCACCATGATCAAGTGGGATTCATTCCTGGGATGCAGGGCTGGTTCAACATTCGCAAATCAATCAACGTGATACATCACATTAACAAAAAAAGAGAGAAGAACCATATGATCCTGTCAATCGATGCAGAAAAGGCCTTCGACAAAATCCAGCACCCTTTCTTAATAAAAACCCTTGAGAAAGTCGGGATAGAAGGAACATACTTAAAGATCATAAAAGCCATTTATGAAAAGCCCACAGCTAACATCATCCTCAACGGGGAAAAACTGAAAGCTTTTTCCCTGAGATCAGGAACACGACAAGGATGCCCACTCTCACCGCTGCTGTTTAACATAGTGCTGGAAGTTCTAGCATCAGCAATCAGACAACAAAAGGAAATCAAAGGCATCAAAATTGGCAAAGATGAAGTCAAGCTTTCACTTTTTGCAGATGACATGATATTATACATGGAAAATCCGATAGACTCCACCAAAAGTCTGCTAGAACTGATACAGGAATTCAGCAAAGTTGCAGGCTACAAAATCAATGTACAGAAATCAGTTGCATTCTTATACACTAACAATGAAGCAACAGAAAGACAAATAAAGAAACTGATCCCATTCACAATTGCACCAAGAAGCATAAAATACCTAGGAATAAATCTAACCAAAGATGTAAAGGATCTGTATGCTGAAAACTATAGAAAGCTTCTGAAGGAAATTGAAGAAGATTTAAAGAAATGGAAAGACATTCCCTGCTCATGGATTGGAAAAATAAATATTGTCAAAATGTCAATACTACCCAAAGCTATCTACACATTCAATGCAATCCCAATCAAAATTGCACCAGCATTCTTCTCGAAACTAGAACAAGCAATCCTAAAATTCATATGGAACCACAAAAGGCCCCGAATAGCCAAAGGAATTTTGAAGAAGAAGACCAAAGCAGGAGGCATCACAATCCCAGACTTTAGCCTCTACTACAAAGCTGTCATCATCAAGACAGCATGGTATTGGCACCAAAACAGACACATAGACCAATGGAATAGAATAGAAACCCCAGAACTAGACCCACAAAAGTATGGCCAACTCATCTTTGACAAAGCAGGAAAGAACATCCAATGGAAAAAAGACAGCCTCTTTAACAAATGGTGCTGGGAGAACTGGACAGCAACATGCAGAAGGTTGAAACTAGACCACTTTCTCACACCATTCACAAAAATAAACTCAAAATGGATAAAGGACCTAAATGTGAGACAGGAAACCATCAAAACCTTAGAGGAGAAAGCAGGAAAAGACCTCTCTGACCTCAGCCATAGCAATCTCTTCCTCGACACATCCCCAAAGGCAAGGGAATTAAAAGCAAAAGTGAATTACTGGGACCTTATGAAGATAAAAAGCTTCTGCACAGCAAAGGAAACAACCAACAAAACTAAAAGGCAACCAACGGAATGGGAAAAGATATTCACAAATGACATATCGGACAAAGGGCTAGTATCCAAAATCTATAAAGAGCTCACCAAACTCCACACCCGAAAAACAAATAACCCAGTGAAGAAATGGGCAGAAAACATGAATAGACACTTCTCTAAAGAAGACATCCGGATGGCCAACAGACACATGAAAAGATGTTCAGCATCGCTCCTTATCAGGGAAATACAAATCAAAACCACACTCAGGTATCACCTCACGCCAGTCAGAGTGGCCAAAATGAACAAATCAGGAGACTATAGATGCTGGAGAGGATGTGGAGAAACGGGAACCCTCTTGCACTGTTGGTGGGAATGCAAATTGGTGCAGCCGCTCTGGAAAGCAGTGTGGAGGTTCCTCAGAAAATTAAAAATAGACCTACCCTATGACCCAGCAATAGCACTGCTAGGAATTTATCCAAGGGATACAGGAGCACTGATGCATAGGGCCACTTGTACCCCAATGTTCATAGCAGCACTCTCAACAATAGCCAAATTATGGAAAGAGCCTAAATGTCCATCAACTGATGAATGGATAAAGAAATTGTGGTTTATATACACAATGGAATATTACATGGCAATGAGAAAAAATGAAATATGGCCTTTTGTAGCAACGTGGATGGAACTGGAGAGTGTGATGCTAAGTGAAATAAGCCATACAGAGAAAGACAGATACCATATGGTCTCACTCTTATGTGGATCCTGAGAAACTTAACAGGAACCCATGGGGGAGGGGAAGGAAAAAAAAAAAAAAGAGGTTAGAAAGGGAGAGAGCCAAAGCATAAGAGACTGTTAAAAACTGAGAACAAACTGAGGGTTGATGGGGGGTGGGAGGGAGGAGGGGGTGGGTGATGGGTATTGAGGAGGGCACCTTTTGGGATGAGCACTGGGTGTTGTATGGAAACCAATTTGTCAATAAATTTCAGAAGAAAAAAAAAAAAATAAATTGTTTACATCTGTCAAAAAAAAAAAAAAAAAAAAAAAAATATCAATCCCCCATTGAATGCTCACCATGTGCCAGGTACCATGCTGGGGGCTCTTTAGCCTCTTACAGTAAGATTATTCCTTTTTCATCTTTGTCTCTCGTAGTATCCTCCTTTGGATGCACTAGATCCTTAGCAAACATTTGTCACATTGAATTGAAATGTACCCAGGTGAAATTTCCAGATGCCCGGAAAGCAAACATCTTTGTTACCTTCCTGTCTTCTGTGAATTTAAAGTCCAAGCTATCCCTCAACTCTGTAAACCAAAGCAACTTCTCTTACTATTTCAAGGAGAGTAACACTAGCTGGTCCCAAGCCTGCGAAGAGGCTGTGATGTTCATGAAAATATCCAATTGCTTTTGGCTAACCTTGCCTCCCATCATTGTGAAATTGAAGGTGGATAGAACGAAAAGTGTTCACTGGTTGAACAGACACCCACTGAGCATTTACTTCTTGCCAGTGGCTCTTGTAGCCCAGGGCTGGCACCTACTTCTCCATGTGTGGGGATGGAACTAGAGAGATTATCAGAACAGAACCTAGTTCTAGAGATGACTCTCCTTTGCATCAGGCATGGCATGGCATTTCTCATACAGCGGACCATGTTTTGGAAGCCACTAGAACAAGACAAGATGGGCCAGAACCAGGCTGGGAGAGCTTCTCGCCCTCCTTGCAGTGGCTCTCAGACCTTTCTTCCTGCATGACTATCCTTTTTAACACCAAACAGGAGAAGCCTGACAATGTGAAAGCCCATTCATGGCACTGATTCTTCGTAACTTGGAATTAGCTAAGCAGGGTAGCGGAAGTCAAGACTTTTCTAAGAAAATCTACTGTATGGTCTTCAGAATAAAGGACCTGAGATGATTTTGTGGGAAATAGCTTTTAGATACACATGGGTTCATGCAACTGAAGGGCTCTCTGTAATTCGAGGAAGGGTGCTTTAAAATTAAACTACCTTAAAAAGAAATTAATGTGGGTGGTCTATACATTTTAAAAATTAGCCTTACGGGTCGTTATCCAGTTTTACTCCTTGTAAAGGATGAGCTACTGTCATGAACCACCTGCACTAATTTAGATAGAAAATGTGCTTGAAGATGAAGTCACTTGCTGTTGGTTATTTCTGCGCTCAAGAATCTTGCCCTGGGGTGCTTGGCTGGCTCAGTCAGGGAAGTGTATGACTCGATCTCAGGGTTGTAAATTTGAGCCCCATATTGCATGCACAGATTACTTAAAATTTTTTTAAAAAATCTGAGGCGCCTGGGTGGCTCAGTTGGTTAAGCAACCAATTTCAGCTCAGGTCACGATCTCACGGTTTGTGGGTTTGAGCCCTGCACTGGGCTCTCTGCTGACAGCTCAGAGCCTGGAACCTGCTTCCGATTCTGTGTCTCCCTCTCTCACTACCCCTCCCCTGCTCACGCTGTGTCTCTCAAAAGTAAATATATGTTTAAAAAAAGTTAAAAGGGCGCCTGGGTGGCCCAGTCGGTTAAGCATCCAACTTCAGCTCAGGTCATGATCTCACAGTCTGTGAGTTCAAGCCCCGCGTCAGGCTCTGTGCTGACAGCTCAGAGCCTTGGATTCTGTGTGTGCCTCTCTCTCTGCCCCTCCCCTGCTCATGCTCTGTCTCTCTCTCTGTCTCAAAAATAAATAAAAACATTAAAGTTTTAAAAAATCTTACAAAATTAAAAATTAAAAAAAATTTTGCCCTTATTACTAAGGGAAAGTTATAAAAAAAACTTACAAAGTACCATGCTGGGTGCAAAAGAATAAGCTTAAATGGCATGTTCACTATCTTCTGAGAGCTTGAAATGCAAAAAAAAAAAAGGGAGGGGGGGGTAAGTTGTAAAAACAAACATGGCTTCAAAATCCCAAGCCCCCAAAGTTTTGGGAATCCATTTTCCATGCTTTTTAATAATACTTTTAGCTGTTTTGATTTAGGGAAATAATATGAACTGCTGGAAAAGGGGTGTGCTATGATCTCAGAATTATCTGTTGTCAGAAATGTGTTACATAAATATTCCAGGACAACTTTTTTAGCCCTTTGCCAACAACTGTTAACCTGCTCTTCCTTCTTGGTCCTTCTTCTACTTCAGTGTATAATTTCCACGCTCCTACTTTAATATTTTTTTCTTTGCTTTATGTGTCTTTTGTGCAAGTTACCTCCAGTCCTTCGTGGAAGAAGGCTGGCTCAAAACAAGCAAACGTATGCATGTTAATCAAGTACTGACTCTGTGCCAGGCACTGCGGGTGGCTGAGGACTCGCGACTGACCGAGACACGGACTCTGCCCTCAAGGAGGTCAGAGTCTGGAGGGAGAGACATGAACCATTAACTTAAGAAGTGAGTTTCAAGGTAAAGGTCCAAGGGCTAGGAGAGAACTTAGAATCGGCATGTTTCCCGGACTGCCTGAGCCACAAGGCGGAACATCAGGAAAAGCTTCTGATGATGCCAAAAGCCCTGATCTTGATGCCCAGCAGAAGTGAGCTAGTAGAGAAAAAGGGTGGAGGGGGTTGGGTTTGTGTAAGCTCAGTAAGAAAGAGGCAGGGATGCATTCAAGGACGTTAAGAGAAGCGTGAACAGTCTGAGCCCAGAGAAGGGCAGGCAGTTGAATGCGGCTGGAGCAGAGTGGGTTCAGGGGGCGCCACCAGGCTCTAGGTATAGATTTGTCTCTTAAGGTTAGCAGGACGACACCCGGGGGAGACCTATCTGAGTCTGTGTTTTAGGAAGAGCACTCTGTAGGCTCGCTGAAAGCGGACCACAATGGCAGGGAAACCGGGTTAGAAGCTCCTAGCAGTAATCCACCTGAGAGAGGGGGATGGTGGCTGCACTGTGGCCGTGGCTGTGACGATACAGAGGGACGGAGTGAAGGAGAGATTAAAATGGTGGTGTTTGTGGCATTTAGAAACTCCCTGTGGGTGAGGTGGGAGTCTGGGGTGACACTGGGTTATTTTTTTTTTTAACCTAGGCGGCTGATTCAATGGAGTGTCGGAGAGAATTCAGACAATGCACATCTCTAAATTCTGTCTGAGGACTAAATGTGCTTGGCAGGTAGTAATCATCCAATAAGGTTGCTATCGTTGTAACTGTAGGCTAACCTCATCTGGTTAGTTCTAATGGAACTCTCTAGAAAGTGCTGCTCATGATCGACATGTGCGTTCTCTGAGCAGACTCTGGATCAGATGGCAACTTTCGAGACTCTTAAGTTTCTTCCATTTTCTTGGCCTGTTTCCTCTTATAATATCAACCAGGCAACGAACGTTTCAGTAAGAACTTGAGATAAGAGATATAAAGTCCTTTGTGTGGCACCGTATGCATAATGGAAGCTCAGTAAATGACAGCTTCATACAGGAATGGAAGGCGTCATTGTTGGTTCTCAGCCTCCAGGGGCTGGGGGGCATTCTCTCTCATGGATCTTTGTAACTCTCACAGGCCCTGCCTATCCAGCACAGGGCCTTACACTTAATGCTGGCCAGTAAATATTTATTGAAACTAGAATAACTGCTACTTCATCTTTTCTTGTCTTTCTGCCAAAGGTGGTTAACCCTCTTTTAAAAAGATTCTTTTTTTTTTTTTAATTTTTTTTTCAACGTTTATTTATTTTTGGGACAGAGAGAGACAGAGCATGAACGGGGGAGGGGCAGAGAGAGAGGGAGACACAGAATCGGAAACAGGCTCCAGGCTCCGAGCCATCAGCCCAGAGCCCGACACGGGGCTCGAACTCACGGACCGCGAGATCGTGACCTGGCTGAAGTCGGACGCTTAACCGACTGCGCCACCCAGGCGCCCCTAAAAAGATTCTTTTTATGGTTTTGTCTTCGCATGGTTTACCTTTACTTAAACTTTATTTCACTTGGGCCCTCTTTTTTCCTTCTAAATGATGACCCACATTTCATAATTTCTGACGTTCTCCTATAAAATGTCTCCTTGACAATCCCCCATCTGAACTCCTTTTTTTTATTAATTTTTTTTTTAATGTTTATTTATTTTTGAGAGAGAGAGAGACAGAGAGAGACCGCGGGCGGGCCGAGCCAGAGCGCACGCGTGAATGGCGGAGGGGCAGAGAGAAGGGGACACAGAATCTGAAGCAAGCTGCAGGCTCTGAGCTGTCAGCACAGAGCCCGACGCGGGGCTCAAACCCACAAACTGCGAGATCATGCCCTGAGCCGAAGTTGGACACTTTGGCTGAGCCACCCAGTCACCAACCCCCTGACCCCCCCCCCCCCCCCCAGCCATCTGCACTCCTGCCCTCTCACAGGACGGTGTTTGATAGTGGGATCTTGGTTCTTGTGTGACTTGACTGTGATAATTACTTAGAGTGCTAAACCTTTCCTAAAATTCTTACTGGGCTCCAGGATTTCCACTAGAGCCAAGATCAGTCCATTAAGGACTTGGTAAAACAGCTTGAATTTAATCACAGTGAACCATACTCACTGCAGAGACATGTAATTTGATCAGAAATATTTGCACACAAACATACCAAGTCTCAGGCATGGCTGGCAATTAGCGACTCCGTGATAATAAAGAATTTGAAATAGCTCTTGAGCTCACGAATCTTTGCCTGTCTGTGTGTTTTCGTTGGGGAATTCAAAACATATATCCGGTTATTTTACATGCGGCACTGATATAAGCATCGGGTAGGTTTATACTGGTATCATTGGTCTTTTCCCATTTTACTCCCTTTTCCTGGTTATAAATGAAATAGATAAATATAAAAAATAAAAAACAGAAACTTGGAAATACATTAGCCTGGGAAATACGTTAAACTGTAATGAAGAACAAAATGCCACCCAAACATACACATAACATTTTTGTGCTTCTAATTAAGCTCTACATGTATGTAGATACATATACTCTCCATAAATTTATAGCACTTAAAATACAGTTTTGTATTTTGCTTTTTCACAAGTTATAATAAGAGCATTTTCCTGTGTCATTAAATAGTCTTTGAAAGTATAACTTGAACGTTTGCATAATGTTCTATCATACGTGTAAACATTCCCATACTGTGAGATATTTTGGTCGCTATTCTAAATAATGCCATAATGAAATCTTTGTGCGTAAATATTTTTTACGTGTCTCTAAATATTTCCTGAAGACAGATTCCCCAGCAGCAGAGTAACATTTTGAGACTCTAGATACATATTGCTAAACTGCTTTTCAGAAAAGTTGGGCAAATTTGCACTGTGGCCAAGGCTGTGCGTGTGGGAGGGCCACCGTATCACCACTCACTGTGATCTGTCTTATCTTTCACAAACCACACAGTGAACCTGTGGGTCAGATTTGTTTTAACTGCCTCCCAAGTGGTGCTTTCTGTCCTAACCCCATAATGTGATTTCTGTACACTTTTAGGACTAGCTTGCCATTTAAAGGGGAAAGCTTTTTTCCTGAAGTGTGAAGCTAGATTTCTATTCATGAAAAATTTCAAATGGTTATTTAATGTTTCCAGTGTGGCAAGTCAAGTTCCTTAAATGGGGCATCCATTTTAAATGTTTTTGTCATTTAGCACCGTTCACCCAAAACTAAAATCAAGCAAGCATCCCTCTTCCCCTCGTCACGTTTAGGGGCTTATCTAGCAGCAGTAATTCCACATAAATATCCTAATTAGTTGAGATTTGGACATTTGGACAGCTATTTGAAATTTGGGCAGTTTTCCATTATGCTGAATCCTCTGGAAATTATTTTTGAAAAATACATCATGCTTTATTTAGTTGTAGTTTGTAGGCATGAGAATTTTATGTATGTAGCCACTGCTTTCTTCATTTGTCCCTAAAAATGCCTATTTTAAACTAGATTGTCACATTTGTTTGTATATAAAAGAAGATGTAACTATCATAGGGTATTCTAATCCAGTGGGATTTTGGGTTCTACATTTGACATGCCCTTTCCACTTGAAACTTCAACCAAAAAAAAATTTTTTTTAATTCTTATTCGCATTTTAGAGCTATAGCAAATTTACTTTATTTATTTATTTATTTATTTATTTATTTATTTATTTATTATTATTTTTTTTTTTTAAGTAAGCTTCACACCCAGCGTGGAGCCCAGTGTGGGGCTTGATCTCACGACCCCGAGATCAAGACCTGAGGTGAGATCAAGAGTGGGACACTTAACCGACTGAGTCACCCAGGTGCCACTACTTTATTCATTTAGAATGAAACTTTTGACTCTTTCAACCTCGTTCTTACATAAGGCATAAGCTCATCACTTTCTTTCTGTCTATTCTGTTCAGTTCAGGTTCACAGATGCAAACCAAATGCTAGATACTATGTAAAGACAAGGGACACACACATACATAAAGACACACAGAGCACATCGTCAGAGACAAATCCCTCACCAGATCGAGTCAGTACAATGTGACACGTGCTGGAGCATACTGTTGGTCCCCTTATACGATGTACTCACTTACAAGTGCCTCTTCCCCCAGTTAACAGGTTGCTCAGATAAGCCAATGCTATGGTCTACCCAACTGACCATTCAACAACCAGGTTCCGTTCAAGCATTCCTATTTTCCCTGTGTGGATTTCTGTGCCTGCCTAACACCCCAGCATCTTTTTTTTTTTTTTTCATCTCTGGCTGACTGTTGTACATATTGATAAATTTCAAGAAATATGATGCAAGTAGATCGCAAACTGAAACTGAAAGCCTTAAAAAAAAGAAGATGCAGTTGTGGTGAGGTCGATGACAGTGATATTGGAAGAGAACTGTACTACATACAAAGCCCATTGTGGAATAAGTTGCATCACAACTGCATAATAAAAGACCTTGGTAGGGGCGCCTGGGTGGCTCAGTTGGGTAAGGGTCTGACTCAGGCTCAGGTCATGATCTCACAGTTCGTGGGTTTGAGCCCCAAGTCAGGCTCTGTGTTAGCAGTTCAGAGCCTGCTTGGGATTCCCTCTCTCCCTCTCTTTCTCTCTCTCTGCCCCTTCCCAGACTTCTCTCTCTCTCTCTCTCTCTCTCTCTCTCTCTCTCTCTCACAATAAATAAGTAAACTTAAAAAAAATAGAGGGCCTTGGTAAAAAAATAAAGCCTTCAGAGATACTTCCGCAAAGATAGCCTTTTTCGTCACTGGGTGCAAAAGTCAAGTAATGATGTCATTTCACATCATTTTGTCACCCCCAAATCTAACATTCAATTACTTCCTTGTTCTATAATTAGGACATGTTTATAATTATGACTTATTTTTATCATATTTATTTTATTTTCTCATTTGAAATATTGATCAAGTCTTTTTTTTTTATTAAAAAAATTTTTTTTAACATTTATTTATTTTTGAGGCAGAGAGAGACAGAGCATGAACGGGGGAGGGTCAGAGAGAGAGGGAGACACAGAATCTGAAACAGGCTCCAGGCTCTGAGCAGTCAGCACAGAGCCCGACGCGGGGCTCGAACTCATGGACCGCGAGATCATGACCTGAGCCGAAGTCAGCCGCTTAACCAACTGAGCCACCCAGGCACCCCGATCAAGTCTTAATATAACTTATTATTCAGTGTTGGTCTCTGTATTTTCTGGTTACCTACTGCTGTGTGACAACCCCAAACCACAGGTTTCAACGACCATTTTATTATCTCTCATAATTCTGTGGGTTGGCTATATTCTTCTCGATTGGCCATAGCTGGGCTCGCAGTCATGTGGAATCGTGGCTGGGTTAAAATGTTCAAGATGACTCATTCATTCATCTGGTACCTTCTCAGGGACAGCCTGGATTCTGGGGCGCCTGCCTCTCTCACTCCCCATGTAGTCTGAGGACCTCTCCTTCTCCACATTAGGGGTAGCTATACTTATATGGCAGTGCAGGTTTCCCCAAAGCACAAAAGCAGAAACTCCTTCTGAAGATTTGGGTCCCAAACACATTGCATCACTCCCGCCACATGCTATTGGTTAAAGCGAGTCACAGGGAAGCTCAGGTTCCACGTGGAAGGGAGCTGCACACAGATGTGAATACGAGAAGGCATGGTTCACTGGAAGCCATCTGTGGACACCAGCTCACACACTGTATTAAGCACATTCATTTAAAAAGGCATTTCCAGTACTAGTTACCCCTGGATAATGAGGACCTCCTATAGCTGTAATCGCTTTGGTGGGTCATTTCCAAAAGCCTAATGAGCTGTGATGTCAATCGCAACAGTCAATCTGCTTTTAAGAATCACAGGCCTCAAGTGGAGGAACCAATAAACAGATTACAGCCTCTAATTGATTCGTAAACTTCAGACCCTTACTGTTCGTTTTTTGAAAGAACAAGTTAGGGTTTATTTGCCTAAGGATACTCAGCAAGTGTTTGGAAAATAATTCACAGTTTGATGTATATAATAAGAATTTGGAGCATTTGTGTGTGCCTTATAAATTAGGTAGTGCTTTTAGGTGTTACCTTATTTGCTTTTCATTTCAAATCTTGCAATAAGGCAGGTATTCCAGTTTCCAAGGGAGGAAACTAACGCATGGTAAGCTGTTCAATTTTTCACAGTTACACAGATAGGAAACATTGGAGCCAGAACTCCAAGTTTAGGATTCTTTCAAACCAGCCATCCCTCCTAGGGTTCTTTTAAACTTAGAAGGATCTCAAACTAAAACCGATTCTTTCTCTCTCCATGTACATGTGTGTATGTATTCACACATATATAAATTATACATTAAAAACACTCAATAGGTACATCCTCCATTGAGAGTTAATGAATGAAATTGATAGGTAGTGAATGCAATTCGCCCATTCTGTTATTATATACATATATGTGTGTATACACACATGCACACACACACACACACGTTTATAAACTGTACATTTTAAAAATCAGTAAGTACAGCCTTACTGATAGGGAATGAATAAAATTGAAAGGTAATGAATGAAATTCATTCTCATTACATATATAGAGATGTGTATATATATATATATGCACATGTATATAAAATATACATTTTAAAAACCATTCTTAAAATACACCTTCATTGATAGATGAAGATTCTTCACTGAATGATTTATGGAAGGTCATTAATATCCATTTCAAGCTAAAGGATATTACAGAAGCATGAATGTCATCTCGAAGTCATCTGGTCCAAGCCATTTATTTCATAGATGGGACAACAGGCTCCGAGAGGTTCAGTTGGTTGCCCCAAATCACACAACTATTTAGTGAAAGAGCCAAGACCTGTTGACTCTGAACCTATTGTTCTTCCAACTAAATCAAGCCACTGAAGACAGCTTCGGCTCAGGTCATGATCTCGTGGTTCTTGAGTTTCAGCCCCGCGTGGGGCTCTGTGCTGACAGCTTGGAGCCTGGAGCCTGCCTCGGATTCTATGACTCCCTCTCTCCCTGCCCCTCCCCTGCTTGTGCTCTGTGTCTCTCTCTCTCAAAAATAAATAAACATAAAAAAATAAAAAAATAAAACATTAACATGTGATTCTCCTGGAATTAAAAGTAATGCAAATTGGGGACGCCTGGGTGGCTCAGTCAGTCGAGCGTCCGGCTTCGGCTCAGGTCATGATCTCACAGTTCGTGAGTTCGAGCCCCGGGTCGGGCTCTGTGCTGACAGCTCGGAGCCTGGAGCCTGCTTCCAATTCTGTGTCTCCCTCTCTCTCTGTTCCTCCCCTGCTCACACGCTGTCTCTCTCTCAAAAATAAATAAAGATTTTTTAAAAATAAATAAATAAAAGTAATGCAAACTGTAAACTCTTTAAGTGACTAAATACAGTTAAGGACCAGCTGTGCAATTTGCTGAAAATATTGTTGTTTCTGCGAGAAAACCTAGTGCTAAGAACCCATGGAAGAGGAAATTTGCTCTGGGAAAAGCTGAGAATTAACTTCAGGGTTGAGTTCTTTATGAAGAAAAAGAAGTTATCATCGTTGTATCCAGTAACTTGTTACGTGTTTTACTCCTAGGATTATGCTCGTTGCAAAATCAAGGAATTTACATCAAACATCCTCACAGAAGGGAGTGTAGAAACTTTCTCTGAGAATGAGGGGTTGAGATGAGCTAAATCTCATTTTTTTTCCAAATGAAGGAAAACATAAAGGTCAGTTCTGTAGATAGCATTCTGACAATATCACACGTGTCCCAGCTCTGATGTTACTATGACAAGTAGTGAGTAATGTTGCATTTTGACCTGAATACAAGGCTTTTCCGCCGTCCTCCTTTCCTCCTTCCCTCTTTTTATCAAGGAGGAAATGTTTTCAATTTGTTGACTAAACAGATAAAGTCAAGAAGCCAATAGTAATTTGCCAAAGTCATAGTGTATGTGACCAGCTGGCACCTGTTTGAGTAAAGAGCCCATTAAAAAATGGGCAGAGAAGGGCGCCTGGGTGGCTCCAGTGGTCAAGCCTCTGGCTCTTGATTTCAGCTCAGGTCATGATCTCACAGTTCGTGAGATCGAGCCCCTCCTCTGGCTCTGTGCTGACAGTGCAGAGCCTGCTTGGGCTTCTCTCTCTCTCCCTCTCTCTCTGTGCCCCTTTCCTGCTCATGCTTTCTCCATCTCTCTCTCAAAATAAATAAATAAACTTTGGGAAAAAATGGGCAGAGGACCTGAATAGAAATGTTTCCAAAGAAGACATACAGGTGACCAAAAGACACATGAAGAGATGATCAGTGTCACTAATCATCAAGAAAAGGCAAACTGAAACTATAATGAGATCCCCTTAAACCAGCCACAATGGCTAGTATGAAGATGGCAAGAAATGACAAGTGCGGGTGAGGATGTGGGACAAAGGGAACCCTTGTTCACTGTGGGTGGGAATATAAGTTGACGCAGCTACTGTGAAAAAGTTCTGGAGGTTCCTCAGACAACGGAAAATAGATAGAGCGTATGATCCAGCTATTACACTTCTGGGTGTTTGCTGAAGAAAACAAAAACACTAATTCAAAAAGACACATGCACCCCTATGTTTACCACAGCATTATTTACAACAGCCAAGTTAGAGAAGCTGCCCTAAGTGTCCATTGATAGATGAATGGATGAAGAAGATGTGGCATCCATTGGAATATTACTGGGCCGTGAAAAAGAGTGAGATCTTTCCATATGCAGATAGGTGGACCCAGAGGGCATTATGCTAAGTAAATAAGTTGGACAAAGACAAATACCGTATTTCACTTCTATCCAGAATCTAAAAAACAAACCAACAAAACCAGAAACAGACTCATAATACAGAGAACAAATTGGTAGTTGCCAGAGGCAAGGTAGTGGGGGGGATGAGTAAAACGGATGAAAGGGATTAAGAGGTACAAACTTCCAGTTATAAGTCACAGGGATGAAAAGTAAAGCTTAAGGGACATAGTGATATTGTAATAACTGTATGGTGACAGATGGTAACTATACTTAAATGGCAAGCATTTCATAATGTATATAATTGTTGAATCACTAGATTGTACACCTAAAACTAATATAATATTGTATGTCAACTATAATTCATTTAAAAATAAAAATTTTAGGGGCATCTGGGCGGCTCAGTTGGTTAAGTGTCAGACTTTGGCTCACGTCATGATCTATCTCACAGTTCATGGGTTCGAGCCCCCATCGGGCTCTGTGGTGCCAGCTCAGAGCCTGGAGCCTGCTTCCGATTCTGTGTCTCCCTCTTTCTCTGGCCCTCCCCACTCATGCTCTCTCTCTCAAAAATAAATAAAGTTTAAAAACAGTTCTTTAATAAAAATTTTAAAAAGAGAGTCAATTAAGCCACAGGCCGCATCTTGTCAGTTGAGCAGCCCAAAGTGATTTCTGGCTTTAATAATTACTGGACTGAACTATCATTTTTTTAATGTTTCATTTATTTATTTTTGAAAGACAGCAGGGGAGGGAGGGGCAGAGTGAGAGGGAGAGAGAGAATCCCAAGCAGGCTCTGCACTGTCAGTGCAGAGCCAGACAAGGGGCTCAATCTCACGAACTGTGAGATCATGACCTGAGCCGAATCTAAGAGTCAGACATTTAATCAGCTGAGCCACCCAGGTGCCCCTGAACTGACGTCTCATTTTAGATGAACTCTTGCTCAGGCCCAGGAAGGCCTGTGCTGATCCAGGGGAGGGAATCTTTCCCAGGCACACCCATCTGTGAGTGGCTTTTTCCAGGAGTGTCACCTCTTGGGTATATCTCCATCACCATCTTCATTTGTGGGATTTGGGATTTGGAGATATCCTCAAATCATCTCCCCAACTTCCTTAAATAGGGCAAAAAAGGAAAAGAAAAAAAAAAGCTTGGGAATGAAACCCACCGTTTTCCTCTGGATGCAAAATTCAAGGCTGTTCATTTGTATCCTCGAGTGGTTCTGTTTTATTTATGTCACAGTCTGAAGAACTCGCTGGGTCCCTTTTTTCCTCTGTGTACTGAAGTGGTTGGATTTCTTTCCCTTTACGCAGGTAGAGTTATTGATGTCTTGACAATGTTTAATATGAAAAGTTATAAGCCTCCATGCAATAGGGCCACACAGTCATATATACGTGGGCAAGCGGACAGGTACTGTGCATGGGGAGGAAATCCTGTGTCACCACCGCTCAGCCACCAGACCGATATTGTTTGCGAGAAGACAGGTCACGGGCTTGAAACTGCACTTGGTGAAGTATTCAAACGAGCTTTAAGAAATATTATGTGGTTTAACACATACATATTTCGATGACAAATCAAATGTCAGCCCTAAGTGCAATGTTTACAGGGTGCTGCGGCTCTGTGCGATTGAAACCATAAAAAAATAGAAGCACCTGCATATTTGCACCAGACGGCACTTTTTTCTGAGGAGCCCATTATTTGGAGGATACTCTTACAGCATCAGCAAGTCCGGTTAGAAATTTCCAGCACCTCCTGCTGCTTCTGCTTTCCCACCATCTCCACTGCTGTCCTCTCAGACAGCCACTACCTGATTTTTTTTTCCAGGTTCTAGCAACGCCCTGTGGGTCTCTGCAGGCACACTGGCTCCCCTTCGTCCATTCTCCACAGGGCTGCCTGTATTCAGTTCATATCTTCTCCTGCATAAAGCTCGGAAATGCTTTCCCATTTTTTTTTTAACCGGGGGGGCGGGGAGGGTTTGATCAGGGAACAAAGATTTATTATAGAGATCAGAAGTTGCACAGTTGTTGGGGAAGTGAGCTGAGAATCAGTGCAGCAAACGTCACTTGCCAATTTAACCAATGCGTCTAAACTTGCAGGGCAGGAACCTTCAGCCGGGTCTAGGACCAGTGACAGCAGGGACAGGGGCCCCGAAAGGGCATGAGTCTCTGAGATCTACAGGAAGCTCATTCATATGTGAAATTCTCAGGAAGCCCTACCCTCTGAAATGTGGAATGTAACTGGAATGAGCATTCAACTCCAGGAGACAGAAAAATCAAAATGAAGTATAACGATCAGGGTGAAATAGGTGTAGCAAAATCTTGGGGAAAACAAAACCAAAATCGCCCTCAAACTACCCACCCGCCACCAAATCTCCAACAATTTGGCAAATCTGCTCTGAATTTTATAAAAGTGAATTCATGTATATGTTTTCAAAAATGACACATCCTACACACTGTCTTTGATTTCCAGTTCAGCACTACAGCACGGATCCCCTGCTCTTGTCTTTTTCTTTCTCTTTTTTTCCTTTAAAGCTTGCGTTCTTATCCGATTCTGTACCTGTTGGAATGAGAAGGCTCATTTCCTTTGACCCGGCTGTGACAGGATTTGCAGAGGAGTCGCGTCAGTGTCTCTGCTCAAATTTCACTTCCGAAGCACAACAAAGCTTTTGGCAAATGTTACAGCTCCTCTGTCTCTTTTCCCACCACTCTGTTGCAGGTGTGTGCAATGCCGAAGCTTCCCATGGATGCCCTGCAAAATGCCTGAAGCCTGCTTTTTTTGGTGGAGGTCCCTCCGGTCTGTACGGTTGGGAGCTGGCAGTTCTCATTGCCCAGAACCTTCCTCCTTAATCTGTGAACGCTTCTCTCTATGGCGAAGGCCAGTGGTAGCCCCTTGTCTCTACCTTCAGAAGAGAACGACTTTCAGGCTGAATGTTCCTAGGAGAGGGCTTTCTAGCCTCATGGGAATCATGACTGCCACATACGTATTTTATCCCACTAGAAGACACATTCCAGCCTAGAGCAGTGGCAGCTCTGGTTTGTTCTTTAGTCATTTCTTATCCTTTAAGCATGGGTTACATTGTGATCATAGGAAGCACCAACTAGTTCTGCCTGAGGAATTTCCCACGAGACATGACATTTCTTAAGTGATTTTTTTTTTCACAGATTCACAGGTTGCGAGCTTGAAACTTACTAACATTGCTCTTTCAAATCCGTATCAATTAACCATGCTGTGTGGTACTTTGCTAGTAAAAGTGAGAGTGGTTTCTCCCCCTCCCCATGTTTTTAAAAAAACTGAAGTATAGTTGACACACAAAGACAGTGATGGTGTTTTATCAGTTTATCCAAGTTTCTGGCCTCCGTCCGTCAGAAGAAAGGAAAGAACAAATTAACCCTTATGGAAAATGAAATCGATCATTAGTGGAACTGTGATTTTGTCAACAGAGAGAACTAGCTATGTATTCCTTGCATTCAGCAACAGGGAATAAGGCATTGAACAGTGGGGTCCTAGACATCATCGATGAAAATGATTGCCCTGTGCAGTGACTGGCAGCTAGCTTCTGTCACCGTGTGAATTATTTAGAGGTTAGAAGTTTGGCTTGCAGAAGAGTGCTACCTAACGAAAACGAATGGCCATGCTAGCCACACATCCTATAGTTCTCTGCCAAACACTCGAAATCAATTATTTACACATTATAGGCCAATATATATCAAACCCCTCAGCTCCAATGGCTTGATATAAAGCTGCCTTTAGCTCGCTGCTCCCTCTTCTCCCATGCTGGTCTCTTTTCACCGTGTCTCTTGAACGTACTACACCCACTGCGAATTGTCCTCTACCCATTGTTCCCCCAAATGATCTCCTCTCTAATCAAAGACTTGGAAAAAAAGAACCTAGGGACTACCTAATAGTTCCTGGAACCAGCATCACAAAGCCACTGCTTTTTGGCCACATGCTGTGCCAACCATGTCTACAGGTCTTTTTTAACCTGTGGTATCTCATTTCATCGAATTCTTAGGATAGCCTAGGAAATGTGCATTGATTTCCTAATTTATAGATAAGAAAAGTGATAAATTTATAGATAATTCTAATTTATAGATAAGAAAAGTGATAAAGGGGCAGGGATGTGGAGGGTGGGGGGAAATGATTTCAGAATGTCTTTTAAAGAAACAGCTTGAGAGCCTCAAAGGCATTTTCTTTTACCTGGTTCCCAGTCCATTTGTCACCATCCTCCAAATGTGTGTGGCTGGCGGTCTATGTAGACCACTGTTTCTGGCAGGGGTTTCGTTCTTGGCCATGGAGGTGTTTGTCTTCACACTTTCAGTCGTGCCTTCTTCTTTCCAAGAGAATCCCTTCATTTAGG
This sequence comes from Prionailurus viverrinus, assembly GCF_022837055.1. Classification (NCBI taxonomy): domain Eukaryota; kingdom Metazoa; phylum Chordata; class Mammalia; order Carnivora; family Felidae; genus Prionailurus; species Prionailurus viverrinus. The sequence continues at coordinate 12,272,599 of NC_062567.1, forward strand.
GAACATACGGAACTGTGGTTTTTGCTATCAGTGATGGAAACTTGGTGAATCCTTAGTATGTGTTACAAATGAAAGTAAATAGGATAAGTGGAGAGGTATTTACTCTTTTGGGGGATGGCAAATTTCAGCTTCAATAAATTATAGTTGCTTTCATTATAACAAAGGATTTTTGCTTTTAATGATTTTTGAAATGTTTCTATGGGCCCTAGACACAATAAAACTTCTAGAGCGAAGAGGTTTTTATTCTTGTTTTTTTTTTATTATTGAACCTAGGTGTTTTCCCCCAGTTTTGTTTTTTTTGTTTTTGTTTTTTTTTTGTTTTTGTTTTTGTTTTTTTTTTTTTTGCGGCGGTGGTGGGGAGTCTGTGAAATCATCAAGGTCAGAGAGTTTTGTCTTATGCATATTTGTATCTCCAATTTCTGGCACGTGATGGACCATCAACAGGAGTCTGATAGTAGATTCATGTGGATAGTGAATGAGTAGTAATGGCTAGTGATGATCAGTAGCCTCAGTATATATTTAATTTATCTGAAAAAAATGACAAAAAGTTCAGAGACAAGGCTGGTTTGGATAAAACTTACTGGTTATGAGTTTTTTTAGATGGAGATTACTGTTGAATTGACCAAGAGGTGTGTACCTGTGACTAATGAGATGAAATTAAGCAAAAGGAAAATGTGAGCTGAACACCAAGAAATATTTTCAGTAGATGAGGATGGGATTAAATCAGGCAGAGGAGTCCCAGTGGAAGTGGCCAGGGGACATTTAACACCATGCATGTCACTTAAGGCTGCAGTGAACTTACACAATTTACTAGAGACTGACTCTGGCTTTGGCAGGGTGATAAATGGGACCATATCTCTAGTCTCATTGATTCTCTTTCTTACACGGGTATACATTCACAGCCTCCCATCCCCTATGGACAGAATTTATGTGTGTGTTAAATTTTCTGATTATGGTTTTCTTTTTTTTCCAGAAAACACTCTTTTCAGAGCATCTCCTGGTATCATCAGAAATGTCCTCCTTAAGTGGGAAAGTCCAAACTGTTTTGGGCCTGGTAGAGCCAGGCAAACTGGGCCGCACTCTGACCCACGAACATTTGACAATGACCTTTGACTGCTGTTACTACCCACCTCCTCCACGTTACGAAGCTACCTCCGAAGAACCTATTATGATGAAAAATTTATTTTGGATTCAAAAGAACCCTTATTCCCATAAGGAGAATCTTCAGCTGAATCAGGAGACGGAAGCCATCAGGGAAGAACTGTTGTATTTTAAAGCCAACGGTGGAGGGGCTTTGGTCGAGAACACTACTGTTGGCATCAGCCGAGACGTGAAGACTTTGAAGTGGCTTGCCGAAGAGACCGGCGTCCATATCATATCTGGAGCTGGATTTTATGTGGACGCAACTCACTCTCCAGACACCAGAGCCATGTCAGTGGAACAGGTAAGAAGCCCCAAGTTGTTCAGCAATGTTTGCACGTAAACTCAGAAAAGCCAGAACTCCAGACGTCGGATTACCCCTGTGTGTCACCTACATTTGGAGAATGTCACTGACTCAGAGGTAGCTGGGCATGCTACAGAAGTTTGCTAGCTAGCAAAGGCATCTGCCAGTTGGGACCCAAATTAGGAACATTTCATTTCGTGAAGAAAAAAAGTGTGAAGGAAGGAGCTCTTAACCCACTGGTCACTGGAAAACCCAAAGTGTGAACGCTTAGATTTGTATGTCTTGTGTCTGTGCTCAGTGGTGGTGCCACAGTCTGTTTGTAAACCTCATTTTTCCATTATAAACTTCAGTTATGTAACCTCGATTTTCTTGTTGGATTTTATAATAACCAGCAATAAAAATTCACTGCAGGGTGAAACTTGGCAGGCAGAGACTTGGCGCATTTGCGAATATGTTTCCTTCTTTTACAAAACAGGAGGGGTGGTGGAAGAAAATCCATTCCTGTTTTTGTTATCATATGATCTGAGGCAAGAATGGGCAGAAGGAAGTAAATCTTTCACAGATAAAAAGAAAGAATTAACCACAAGTCTTTTTTGCATATACATGTGCTCTCTTTCTGTGATAGTAACTTAATGTGTTTATACATACTGTATTCATTTGTACGTGTCTTCCATTATCTGCTTGATAGGCAAGGAATGTCACCCATAGTGTTTGCAAAGAATCAATTATTAAAATCTTCATATTTCAAAGCTTTTTTGCATTATTTTCCAATCAGCCCTTTACCTTTTTATATGTCTATTATTTGAAGACTATCCTGAAGTCAGCTATCATACATTCTTCCAACCACTCTTAGTAGTAAATATACATATGAACCAAAAAATATGATATTAATATCATGTGCTGTGAATTTCCTATGCTGTATGGGACCAAGGGCTGCATAAATAAGGGAGAACTAAAGAATCAGTTAATACAGTGGACGTATGTTCAAGGGCAGTCTTTTTACGCTCTAGATGTTCCTCAGGTTAAATTACAGTTTGTTTTTTTTTTCTCATCTGAATGTACTTGCATGAAGTCACATCTTTTTCCCTATAGCTTTCTAAAGCCCCAAATTTCTTGTGAAATAATCACAGTAAGATATTATTGAGCCTTTGATTTAGAATAACTTGTGGAATTTGAGACTTGGCCTTTCTCATTGGCCAGTATTCGCTGAATGGATGTCCAGCAGATTTTTTAAAGCACGAATGACGAAATGATTAAATTTCATTCCCACACTGTGGTGACTATGGGTTGATAAATTCCACAATCTGTAAAGTATCTTCTTTCCCACTCTTCCTTAGCTTACTGATGTCCTCATTAATGAAATTCTCCATGGAGCTGATGGAACTAGCATCAAGTGTGGGGTCATTGGAGAAATTGGTTGCTCCTGGCCTCTGGCAGAGAGTGAGAAGAAGGTTCTTCAGGCAACAGCTCATGCTCAGGCTCAGCTCGGCTGTCCTGTTATTATTCATCCTGGAAGGAATCCAAGCGCACCATTTCAGATTATCCGAGTGTTGCAAGAAGCAGGTGTAGACGTCTCCAAAACGGTTATGTCCCACATTGATAGGTAAGCAGACTATCTCCAAATAAGTCCCAAGGCACCAGATGATTATGGATGATCAAATAAATAGTATCGTCAGATTAATGAAATACTAATCACCTAGAGAAAACCACTAACTACCTGGATGATAGTATTTATAATGTTTTACAATAGACACCAATAAAAGTCGTTGCTGCCATTTTTGTGTCCCGACTCTGGGTCTGTTAGTGTCCTAGGTATTTTGTGTAAATAATTCCTTTTAATTTACTGAGTCCTCCCCAACTCTTCATAATAACTGTCTCTATGCACGCTGGCTCTGATATTACAGTAGGTGCCAATTGTACATGCTCAGTATTTGTCAGTTGGGGGATAAATTTCTCTGCAAACATAGAAGGAAGGGAAAGTGAATGGTTTCACCCTGAGAAGAAAACCATAAATGTAAACATTCAAGTTTGCTGTTGTGACTGGTGGTTTGAATCCTCTGAATTTTGCAAATGCAATTAGAAAACATGATAGTAATAGGTATAATGATTTGTTTGGCAGTATTCTTAGTTTCCTACAGCTGCTATCACAAATTAGAAGACACTGGGTGACTTAAAATACAGAAATTTCTTTCTCACAGTTCTGGGGGCCAGACTCTGAGATGAAGGTGCTGGTGGGACTGTACTTGTTCAAAGCCTCCAGGGGAAAAATCTACCTTCCTTCTTCCTTCCATTGTCGGGTTGTTCCAGACATTCTTGGCTTGCGGCCGTATAACTTCAGTTTCTGCCTCTTTCTTCACATGGCTTCCTCCTATCTGTCTGTGTCTTCTCTTTATTTCTTAGAAGGACACATCATTAGATTTAGTGTCTACCCAGATAATCCGGAATGATCTGATCCCGAGACCCTTCGCTTCATCACAACGGCAAAGACTCTTTTCCCAAAGAGGATCATTTTCAGAGGTGCAGGGGTTAAAACATGGACAGATCTTTTTGGAGTCCACCACTCAACCCCCAACACATTATATTAGATGTGTAGGAGCAAGCAGAATAAATGACTATCTGAACAGGTGTTGGCTACAGTTTGTTTTATGAAAAGGCCTGACAGTGTTGCAAAGGCTAGACATAGCCTTTGATTAACGAATTAAATTGATTAAGGAACTAACACAGTACAAATGAGACTAATAATACATTACAATTACTTCTATCTTGTATATTGGAATAAAGCCATATCAACAGACTGGTAAATTCTCATAACCACACCTGGCATTCAGCTATTTAATAAACTCACAGTCCTACAGAATGTACTGAAACAATGCTTCTACTTAATAGAAATATTATAAAAGCCTGTGCTGAGAAACGTAAGTGATAGCTGTGGCAGAATAGAGAAGCCAATATTAATGGAGAGACTGAGAACACCAAGGTAAACGCAATTTTCCTGGCAACTGGGTTAGTATCAAGAACAGTACATACGTGGCTATTTTCAAACTCTCCTGGTCATACTGATAAAATACAGGGATGCTTCTAGACCCCCGTCGTAGACACAGTGCACCACAGTATGAAGAAGAGACTCTGTGGACCCAGAGACACCTGCTTTTGAATCTTCACTCTACCATGTGCCATGAGATCTAGGGTAGGTTCATGCGAATTTAAAATAATGTATTTGATCATGTCACCTTGGATGATACAGAACATACGTAGTGTCTCTAATCGAGAAAGATGAGTCTTTAATACTCATTAAACAATGTGAAGTATGTCATGCAAACGAGCAAGATATATGTTAAATTTCATAAATATTTCTTGGGTTCTTGAAAACATCTGTATCCTGCTACGATTATGCTCTCTATAGGTCCATTAGACCACAGTTATTAAATTAACCATGTTCAAATATTGTATATTCCTACTGATTTTGTGACTGCCCAACTGATTGATTACAAAAAGCAGTATGTTAAAAATCTATTACAGTGGATTTTTAGCTTCTGATTGCATGTGTGTGCACGTGTGTGTGTGTATTTTGAAGCTATGCTGTCACAAGTTTTTTCACCTTCCTGGTGAATTGAAATTTATTTCAATGTATATTGAATTGCTTTATCTCTAGTAATTTGAGTAACGCTTTTTGTTTGAAAGGCTGTTTTATCTGATGCTAGTGCGACTATACTGATCTTTCTGTATTAGTTTTATAATTCAGATGTGTTTTACATAAGGGGCATGTGGCTGGGTTTGGGATCTTACCCAGTCTCTTCTTTTATATGAAAAATTCAGTTTACATACATTGACCATGTTTACTAAAATGTTTACCCCACCTTTTCTTTTTGTCATAGTTAATGTCATTCTTTCTTGATTTCTTTTACTGATTTTTTTTCACCTCCTTATTTTATCTTTCCCCTTTAATACTTTGGAAGGTATATATACTATTTCTATCCTATCAGTGGTTATGATAGAAAATGTAACATGTATCAAATGTAACATGTAATCAAATTTTAAATATAATAAATTTCTTACCAACCTTCCTGCTAAGACAAAGACCCTAGAACCCTTCAATTTCAATCATCTACCATCTAAGTTTTATACTGTTTTTTTTCCAGAATGTGTGTCTATTTTCTTTTTCTAATCCCAGTGATTAGACACGATTTTACTATCATAAGACATATTGATGGTCATTGTATATTTAGATTTGCCTTTCTGCTGGCAAATTTCTTTGCTTTCTTTCTTTACTCTTACGTCTCAGGTCTTTATCCTTGAATTTCCTAAGGTACATCATTTGAAGATCCTTTGATGTGTATCTGTTTTGGTAATAAAAACTTAGCATATAGGTATCTGAGGATGCCTTCATTCCTTCATTCATAAGAGGTAATCAAATAGAAAAGGCAATTCATCATAATTAATTAAAATATACAATTCTAATTAAAAGTAAGTTTTTCTAAGCCCTTTAAAGATATTCCATTTTCAACTGAAATATGGTACTGCCGTTCATAAGTCGGCTGAATCTAATTATGCTTCCTTTGAAGTAACGTGCCTTGTTCTTTCTGTTTTTAACCTGTCTCTGGTAGTCTGTATTTGCACTATGATCTATCTCAGTGTGAAATTCTTTTTATGGCGTATGCTTGGGATTCCTGGATATGAAAATGTAGTTTTCATTGTTTCTGGAAAACTTTAGCCATTGTCTCTTTGAATATCACTTTATCTGGATCTTCTTGATTATTTGCATCATAAACCCCAATTTGATACATGTAGCATCTTATTACCTGTCCTGCAGGTCTTTTAACATCTCCTTCATATTTCCATCCATTTGCATATTTGAACTATTTTTCTTAAAGTTCTATCTTCCTATTTACTACTTCCCTCTCCAGCAAAATCAATCTGTTGCCTAGCCTATCAATTTGGTTTACAGTATTAAGAATAGGGGTACCTGGGTGGCTCACTCGGTTAAGGGTCTCACCCTTGATCTTGGCTCAGATCATGATCTCACGATTCATGAGTTCGAGCCCCACATCAGGCTCTGCACTGACAGTGCAGAGCCCTCTTGGGATTCTGGCTCTCCCTCTCTCTGCCCCTTCCCAGCTTGTTCTCTCTCTCTCTCTCAAAATAAATAAATAAACTTAAAAAAAATAAGAACATAAAACTTAAAACCGTAGTCTTTTCAAAAAAAATTCTATAAGTTCTATTTGTTTACTTTTTACATCTGCTTGGTTAATTCCGATCATTTCTTTTTCCTTCAATATGTTTACAATTAAATCTTTAAAAAATATTAAACATATAGGGGCGCCTGGGTGGCTCAGTCAGTTGAGTGTCCGACTTCAGCTCAGGTCATGATCTCACAGCTTGTGAGCTCGAGCCCCGCGTCGGGCTCTGTGCTGACAGTTCAGAGACTGGAGCCTGCTTCAGATTCTGTGTCTCCCTCTCTCTCTGCCCCTAACCCACTCGCATTCTTTCTCTGTCTCTCTCAAAAATAAAAATAAACATTAAAAAAATTAAAAAAATATTAAACATACCATATTTACCTTGTAATCAATAAATCTAATTTCTAAGGCCTGATTTTATAGTTTGTTGGTTCTTCTGGCTTTTATTCATGTGAGGTTATTTTCTCATATTAAAAAAATGTTATTGTGAGCTTGGATTCCTTGGAAATTATTATGAGTCCTAGGTTAGAAGGTTTTTTTTCCCATTTGTTTGTTTGTTTCTTTTTTTTTTTAATTTTTTTTTCAACGTTTATTTATTTTTGGGACACAGAGAGACAGCGCATGAACGGGGGAGGGGCAGAGAGAGAGGGAGACACAGAATCAGAAACAGGCTCCAGGCTCTGAGCCATCAGCCCAGAGCCCGACGCGGGGCTCGAACTCCCGGACCACGAGATCGTGACCTGGCTGAAGTCGGACGCTTAACTGACTGCGCCACCCAGGCGCCCCTGTTTTGTTTGTTTCTTATAGGCAGTTAGGGGGAATTGCCAATCTGGTTCTACTTTAGATTCCATTTTTGTAAATTAAAAAAAATGTTTATTTATGGCAACATGCTCATAGTATAAAATGTACCACTGTACCCATTTTGAGGCATAAAGTTCAACGGTGTTGTGCAACCAATCTCCAGAACTCTTTTCATCTTGCAAAACTGAAACTCTGTACCCATTGAACAACAACTCCCCACTTCTCCTCCCCACTGGCCATGGCACCTACCATTCTGTGAATCTGATGACTCCAGGTACCTCATTCAAGTCATACAGTATTTGTTGTATGTGTGTGACTGCTTAAACTTTTGACTTGGAGAGTTTCGAACCACACAGGTTCTATGAATTCTGTCCCCTAAACTCAGTGAGTGTGGGCTTGTGGTTATGGATTCTCACTGGAGACATTTTTTCTCACTCTGCTTCCCTTTCACCAGAAGACAATACTGAGAAAGGCATATCACCAAAGACTCCCTCTGTGAACCAGGTTTTTACTTATTCTGCCCACATGGGTAGTGTCTGGGGTGAGGGAGCCCTCCCTTTATGTACTGATGGGAACTGTGTTCTCCAATTTACTTCCTGCCTTATCCAGGCTGGGCTCTGTCTCCCTTTGGTCCATTAACCTACCCCTCTCCCCCACCTGCCAGGCAAATGAACACTCTAGGTCTCCCCTTACCTCTCAGTTTCTTTGCTCCCTTGTTGTTTCTGCACCATGAGAAAGTCCTTTACTTCCCCACCAGTCTAATCAAGCATTTAAAAATATGATTATTTTCCCCCTTTCATTATATTCAGTATTTTACATGCACTATGCTGGAGAGGCTTTCTCTGAACATTTAGTCCGCCATACTATTTGAACTGCCTTATGGTGATTCGTAAAGAAGAATCTTTCTAATTCTCACTATAGTTAGATATGTAGGTAAGTTAGAAAATTATGCTTGACCCTAGTAGAAAGTTAGCTTTTGTTGGAAATTGTGAAATAAATCTTAACTGCTAGGACAGTAGGATAATTTTGCTCAAAAAAACAAACAACATATACATGTACATATATGTGTATGTATATATATATATATATATATATATATATATATATTAACTAACAAAGGTACATTATCTGATTTTCAGGGGTTGCCATCCCAGTGCCTCCCTCTAGAATAGCTCAGGATGGAACTGAGAGGTTGGCCTGGCATCAGACAGATTCAGAGCATCCTAGAAAATCCTGAGACCATTTCTCAAACAGCCACCCATTCTGTACCTATATTAGGGACTATGCAGGGTTCCAGTGCCTGAAATACATACAAGTAGGAACATTTCAGTGAGAGGCAACTGGGCAAAATGGCTTCAGAAAAAGTAGTGCATTTAGAAAAACAAACGGAATAAAGTAACAGAAAAAAAAAAATAATCAGGGAGGCAGATGCCGGCAACTTTAGCTCTCTGATGTGGGTGTTCACAGCAAGACAGTTGCCAGGCTGACGTTTGACTAGGTCAGCCTTTCACAGACTCTCTGAGGTCTGCTGGGCTGTGCACGCAATCTGATCTGTACTGAAAGGGCAGCTTTCATAATGGGGACAAATCACAAAAGAGCATGTATTTCCTGCAACAAAATGCACAGACAACATACAAAAAAAGAAGAGCATTCTGAAAACAAGGCCTCCCAGGAAAACAAAACGGAACAAAACACAGAATCATTCCTTTCTCCCACCATGCCGTTTTCGGCATAAAAGAGACGGTTCTGAACCCACCGGCTGTTCTGATTGCCAGGTAACCAGTAAAGGTGCTGGCTCGGCCCTGTGGCTGCTTTTAGAACACGGGGGTCTCCCCCAGGACTGGCGCTCAGCCTTGACCACGCGTAAAATTGGTGCATTTATCCCCTCAGAGGTAAGACTTCTATCATTTCAGAATACAAAATAAAATATTCCAGCATGGATACAATCACGTTAAAGCAGTGAAATATTTGGAAGGAATATAAATCTTCACTAGCATTCATGCATAAGGCATTTTATCTTAAAATGTATGTTTACACACACACACACACACACACACACAATACAACACAACACAACAACAATAGCAAAACTGTTATCTACCTATCCAAAAGGAGCAGTTGGGACCCTGAGAGGGAAGAGTTAATGAATGGCAGACACCTCAGGACACTTCTGAACCACATTGTTGTCATGTGACCATTTGTGACCTGCTTACGGTCATTTACCTGGAGATAACAACCTGACAAGATAAATCTGCTTCGGTGTCTAGGCCCTCCCCTAACCATCTGCTCTCTTTAAGAAATATGGGTCTGTGGATGCGCCTATGGACTGCTGTGAATTTAGCCCTAGGGAACACTGCAGGGGGCTGTCCTTGACAGTTATAGTCACCCAAAGTCAACAGTTATTGGAAAATAACACCAGCACCTAAGTGTTCCTGTTTGGGTTGTTAATCCACAAAGGCTTTATGCCTTTTAATCATTTAGTATAATTTTACTCCCTGTTGAAACTCTATCTACATTTCCAGTTGGCATGTAATCACAGCCCTGTGTCTGCCCCTGGTCTAATATTTGGTGTATGTGATTAAAGAGGATACCCCATGGATAGTCTCTTTGCAATTCATCTCCAAGGAAATTTTATCCTTAATGTACTATAGAGTAGCTGTAGGTATTTTTGTGACAACACAGTTCTTTCATTACCAGTGAAAGTTGGGTAAAGCAATATGGCTGGAAGGCATTTGGGTGCTAACTATTTACTGATTAAAGTTTGAGTCCCGGGGAGGGCAAAAGACAGGTGCTATGCCTCCATCATTTTTCTACTTGGTTATCTATTTAACAAACCACAGAACTTTGATGGAAATCCAGGGCCCAGAGTCTGATTAGGGGCACAACAATAATCAAGTGTAGGAAAATAGCCCACCTCTCTCTTTGAAAATTGCTCCCTGTGGAAGGTAGAAGAATTTGACCCCAGGGTTCTGAAAGAAAGGGGAGAGCTCAGGGAATGGGCTAATAACACATTTTATTCTTCGTACCTCTGATTATTCATGCCAGATTCACCTCTTTATAGGTTACAATTTTGATATATTTTTTCATGCACTTAATTAGATGAAGTAAGAGGGTAGAATATAACTTCATTCATTCATTTATTCATTCACTCAACAAATATTTATTGAGCGCCTCATTACCATGTACCAGACAGTGGAAAGTAGCAGGGAACAACATATTCTCTGCCTTCAAAACGATTACTGAATTATGGGGCACCTGGGTGGCTCAGTCGGTTAAGCGTCCGACTTCGGCTCAGGTCACGATCTCGTGGTTTGTGAGTTCGAGCCCCGCATCGGGGTCTGTGCTGACAGCTCAGAGCCTGGAGTCTGCTTCAGATTCTGTGTCTCCCTCTCTCTCTGGCCCTCCCATGCTCATGCTCTGTCTCTCTCTGTCTCTCGATGATAATAAATAAACATTAAAAAAATGATTACTGAATTATAATTATGGTGACTTTTAACCTTAAGGTTGCCTTTGAAAAGCCACAAAAAAATTATCCGGGATTCTTGGAACTGTACACTTTTAATTCCTAGGAATCCTAGTGAATTAACGTGAAACCATTCAAAAACAATTCCAGGCAAATGTTTTGCAAACTTAAACTGAGCAAAACATCCTTATATACTTAAATAGTACGGCATTTTAAAGAAAGAACAATTGGAATGCTATGCACATGAAATGGTTTATAACATTTAGAATCCTGCGTGTACAATGCTGTATTTCTTAACAGTTTATTATTAGCATTATGCATATGCATGCATTATGTGCATAAGTAGAGCATGCCTGAAAGGAATGAGTACACACATTGGATAGTATACACATTGTGCACATTATTTATAGTAAAGAGAACTTATTTAGCCATATTGGCTCAGATCCTACCATGGAGTGAAAAATCAAAGGAAACAGTTCAGGCCACAAAGTAGAGGCCTGACAAGCAAGTGACAGTTTTTTTTTAAAAGGAAATATTTACTAATAACACACCCCTTTTTAAAATTTACTAATGTCCTCTGATATTTCTTCTGCTATCTCTGTGGCAGATGACAGGAAAGAAAAATTAGAAAAAAGAAAAAAAAATAGATGCTTTGAAAGCATGTCATTATGGCCACAAGTATGTAACTTGTATGGTTGGGGCTGAATTTTATATCAAAGTCTACACTGGTTTGTAGGGAGCACTCACTGACACAGAAACACAAACACCGAACACATATCAGGTTACCATTGTGTGAGGATATCGGCAAGGAACTACATCATCAGTGTGTGTGTATCTATTTTCTTCTATATTCTATGCATGGGACAATGGAGAAATGGGGTACGGGTGTCATGTGGCTTAATTTCTAGTTCTGACAACAGCATTTATTTGCTTGGTCTTGAGAAAGTCACTGAAGCCTTCAAGTCCTTCTCATCTGTCAAAGGGGGTTAAGAAAAACTACTTCTAACCCTTAATGCATTATGTGCATTCCTCCCCTGTTATTGTTTACCATGGATTTCTTTTCATTGCAGGACCTATTCAATAAGGAAAAAACAAAGTGCAGACAAATGTTTGACAGATTGAAATATAGCAGAACTTCTTTTTTTTTTAATATGAAATTTATTGTCAAATCAGTCCCCATGCAACACCCAGGGCTCATCCCAACAGGTGCCCTCCTCAGTGCCCATCACCCACCCTCCCCGCCATCCCACCCCCCGTCAACCCTCAGTTTATTCTCAGTTTCTGAGAGTCTCTCATGGTTTGGCTCTCTCTCTCTCTCTAACTTTTTCTTTTTTCCTTCCCCTCCCCCATGGTAGAACTTCTTAATATACACGAGTAATGCCAAATAAAATGCAATTAAGTAATGCTGGTAATTGGTATTTGTGGAGTATCCCAAATCGTGCTCTTTACAGACATTTGGGCAGATCAGCCCACGTCAGGGCCAAAGAAGGCATTGGTCAGATATTCTCTCCAGCACATTATACCCACCCAAAGCTTCTACCAGTAATTTTTTTTTCTAAAGTAATTTCTCATGACTCTGACACCATTCCCATGAAATGTGACATTTTAACAAATAGGATTGCCATGTCTATGAGATTTATCTTTACTTTTCTCAATACCATCATTCCCTGAACTGTGGACCGCCTTACATGAAAAATGCAACCTCTTTTGTGCTAGGTGGCAGCTGGAAAGTTCATATGGTAAAAAGCTCTTCCTAGGGTATATAAACTGTGAAATGTATTTTAAAATAAAGTTTTAATTACATTTCGCAATTCAGAGCCAACTTCTGGTGTTAGTCTAATTTAAACAAGGGTTTTTCTCTCTTGCAGCCATCTGTTCCTTTTGCGTAAGCCTACCCTTAAGTCATAATATTGAAAGTGTGACGTCATTCCTTCTATGATGTCATTTAATATCTCTGCATGGTGTGGAACCAGGCAGGAGGAAGATGCTCGCTCAGATGTAGGTGATGGGGAATACAATGAATACATGACAATCTGAACGGTTTTTCTATTGCTTTTCATTCCCAGTGGTTTTCTAACATTGAAAAGACTGTGCTATAAAAGTAATGCCTTAAAACACAAAAAGATAAGTGATCTTTAAAATTCATATACGGAATAAACAAGTGTGTTCATGTGAATGCACCCTAATAATGGACGGTTTTGAGTTTGTGTGAAACCAAAGTTTCTGGGAAATATTTAATTGAAATAACAAATTATACTTGCTAACCACAGGCAATGTTTAGATCACACATTAAGAATCTGCCTTAGTCAGTAGGAGGCTTGCCTGGTCCCACAAATACAACTCGATAATACAGCAGCATAAATAACCCAGAAAATGACCCAAAGACTACCAGAACGAACTCTACCCTTAAAGGTAGAGAAGAGACCACATCAGAGAGGGTAGGAAGGATGGAGGCATGGTGTGGAACAAAAGGGACTCGCTGTCCTGAGGGGATGGGGGAGGCATCAGCGTGGAGAGGGGAGAGAAACAGACTATGACGATGTCGGGGAGGGTGGGGAGAGCCTGTACAGGGAAGACAAAAATCTCTGCAACACTTGACTTTGAAATCAAGAAGGGCCAACTTTTGTAAGTTCTTACAACCAGAGGGATTTAAAGCCTGGAATTTTAAAAATCAGAGGACTCAGTTCTGGGACAACCAAAGGGAGATAGGAAGCTGACTCCTTGTCCTTAAAGAGACAGCACAACAAGCAGCCCACAAAGATAGAGCCTGGAAGCGGCAGTTTGAAAAATGCCTGGAGCAAATGGGAAGGGACCGCTATTTACCCATCTCAGAGCACGTCAGAGGGGCAGGGATCACCAGGAAGACCCCTTCAGGAACAAAGGGGCTGTCAGGTTCCATTTCCCACCCCGCCCCCCGGAATAAACACACAACCACCTGTGGGAACAAGCGTGACACTGCCACTGGCCACCTCACTCGCTTACACCAAGCCATGCCCACCTGTGCTTCAGTGGATCCGCTCTTCCCAGTCCTGCTTGCTTTAGTCCCAGTGCTGGGGTCCCTTCCCCCAGAAGAGCATTGCAAGCCTTGCCAACACCATGTCTCCTGACGGGCACACGTTGTGGGGCCTTGGTCCTGGCATCAGCGGCAGCAGGGGCAGCGGCCTGAAGGGAGGCCCTGCAGAAGCCCGAGCCACACTTTGTTAAAACTGTGTGCCCTGTCCATGCAGCCGCGGTTCCCGGTGTGTACCTTGTTAAAACTGCATGCCTCACGCCAGCCAGGGGCCAAACACTGCCCACAAGAGGCAAAGAGAGCCTCTGCAGACAGCTGACCTGAGAGAGAGAGCAGCCAGGGCACAACAGCAGGGCACATGCAACACATATAGGAGACACCTCCGGAAACGCCAGGTTCTGGGCAACACAGGACACTACAAGCCCTTTCAAAAGGCCGTTACTTTCAAGGACAGGGGATATAGTTGACTTTCCCAAGACACAGAAACAGATACAGAGAGGGAAACAAAAGGAAGAGACGGAGGAATATGTTCCAAATGAAAAAGACAGGACAACACTACAGCAAGAGATCTGAGCAAAACAGAGATAAATAATATACCTGATAGAGAATTTAAAGTAATGATCATAAAGATACTCGCTGGACTTGAGAAAAGAGTGGCGGACCTCAGCGAGATCCTTAACAAAGAGATAAAAGAGAATGAATCAGAGATGAAGAACACAATAAGTAAAATTTAAAAATATATACTAGTTGGAATAAACAGCAGGCTACAGGAATCAGAGGAATGAATTAGTGACCTAGAAGACAGAGTAATGGAAAGTAATCAAGATGAACAGATAAGAGAAAAAAATTTTGCAAAATGAGAATAGACTTAGGGAACCCAGTGACTCCATCAAGCGTAATAATATTTACATAGTAGGGGTCCCAAAAGAAGGAGAGAGGAAAGGAGGCAGAACATGTATTTGAAGAAATAATAGCTGAAAACTTCCCCAACCTAGGGAAGGAAACAGATATCCTGGTCTAGGAGGCACAGAAAATGCCTCACAAAATCAACACGAGGAGGTCCACACTGAGACACATAGTAATTGAAATGGTAAAAAGTACTGATAAAAAAAATCTTAAAAGCAACAACAAAAAAGACAGTTACATATAAGGGAAACTCCATAAGGCTATCAGCAGTTTTTTCAACAGAAACTTTGCAATCCAGAAAGGAGTGGCATGATATATTCAAAGTGCTGACAGGAGAAAAATCTGCAGCTAAGAATACTCTATCTAGCAAAGCTATTATTCAGAATAGAAGGAGAGATAAAGAGTTTCTCAGACAAACAAAAGGTAAGGAGTTTATGACCACTAATCCAGCCCTACAAGAAATGTTAAAGGGGACTCTTTGAGTAGAAAAGAAAGACCATAAGCAAAAGTAGGAAAAGTGAGAAACATAAAAGCAGTAAAAATAAGTACATCTGTAAAAATCAGTCAAGGGATTCACAAAATAAAAGGATGTAAAATATGATACTATATCCCTAAAACATGAGATAGAGGGAAAGGAACAAAAAAATGGGTTAAAACTTAAGCAACCATCAACTTAATGTAGACTGCTGTATGCTGAAGATGTTATAAACAAACCTAAGAGGAACCACAAATCAAAAACCAGTAATAGATACGCAAAGATAAAGATAAAGGAATCCAAGTACATCACTAAGGAAAGCCAGCAAACCGTGAGAGAGAGCAAGAGAAGAAAGGATCAGAGAAAATCTACAGAAACAACCACAAAACAAGTAACAAAATGGCAATAAAAATATATATATCAATAATTACTTTGTATTTAATGAACTAAATGCTCTAATCAAAAGACATAGGGTGGCAGAAGGGATTAAATAAAACAGAAACAACAACAACAAAAAAACAAGACCCATCTATATGCTGCCTGCAAGAGACTCATTTTAGACCTAAAGAAATCTGCAGATTGAAAGTGAGGGAATGGAGAAACATCTTGCAAATGCATGTCAAAAGAAACTTGGGGTAGCGATACTTATATTGGACAAAATGGACTTTAAAACAAAGACTCCAACAAGAGACAAAGAAGAACACCGAATAATAGCAAAGAGGACAATCTTTGTCCTTCCCGACAAGAAGATATATCAAATGTAAGTACTCATGCACTACACATGGGAGCACCCAAATATATGTAGCCACTATTGACAAAAATAAAGGAAATAATCAATAGTAATACAATAATAGTAGGGGATGTTAACCCCCCACTTACATCAATGGAAAGATCATCCAAACAGAAAATCAATAAGAAAACAGTGGTTTTGAATGACACACTGGACCAGATGGGCCTAATAGATATGGACGTAGCATTCCATTCTAAAACAGCAGAATGCACATTCTTTTCAAGTGTACATGGAACATTCTCCAGAAGATGTCACATATTGGGCCACAAAACAAGTCTCAATAAATTAAAAAATACTGAAGTTATACCATGCATCTTTTCGGACTGCAATGCTATGAAACTAGATCAACCACAAGAAAATACCTGGAAAGCGCACGAATACATGCATGTTAAATTCCATGCTACTAAACAATGGATGGGTCAACCAAGAAATCAAAGGAATCAAAAATCACATGGAAACAAAAGGAAAAGGAAAATGAAGACATAATGGGCCAAAATCTTTGAAATGCAGAAAAAGCTGTTCTAAGTGGGACATTTATAGCACTACTGCCTACCCCCAAAAGCAAGAAAAATCTCAAATACACAACCTAACCTTAAAGCTAAAGGATCTAGAAAAAGAACAAACAAAACCTGAAACCAGCAGAAGGAAGGATAATACAGATAAGAGCAGAGATGAATGGGATAGAAACTAAAAAAACAAAACAAAACCATAGAACAGATCAATGAAACCAGGAGCTGGTTCTTTGAAAAGGTCAACAAAATTGATTAACCTCTAACCAGACTCATCAGAGAGAGAGAGAGAGAGAGAGAGAGAGAGAGAGAGAGAACTCAAGCAAAATCAGAAATGACAGAAGAGAAATAACAACCAACACCACAGAATATAAATGATTATAAGAGAATGTTATGAAAAATCATATGCCAAACTTTGGATAACCTGTAAGAAATGGGTGAATTCCTAGAAACATATAACCTACCAAAACTCAAGCAGGAAGAAACAGAAAACTTCAACCAATTACCAGCAATGAAACTGAATCATGAATCAAAAAACTCCCAACAAACAAAAGTTCAGGATTGGATGTCCTCACAGGTGAATTCAACCAAACATTCAAAGTTAGAACCTATTCTTCTCAAACTATTCCAAAAAAATAGAAGAGGAAGGAACACTCCCAAATTCTACTCTATGAGGCCTACATTAACCGTAAGGCAAATAAAGATACCACAAAAAAAGAGAACCACAGGTCAGTATCTCGGATGACATAGATGCAAAAATACTCAGAAACATATTAGAAAACCAAGTCCAGCAATATATTTTAAAAAATCATTCACCATGATCAGTGTGGGATTTATTCTCGGGAGGCAAGGGTAGTTCAATATTTCCAAATGAATCAGTTTGATATATCACATCAAGAAGAAAAAGGTTAAAAACCATATGATCATTTCAACAGATGCAGAAAAAAACATTTGACAAAGCACAATCTCCATTTATGATAAAAAACCCTCAACAAAGTAGGGTGAGAGAGAACATACGTCAACATAGTAAAGGTCTTGTACGAAAACCCCACATCATACTAACATCATACTCACTGGGGAAAAACTGAGAGCTTTTCCCTTAAGGTAAGAAACAAGACAAAAATGTCCACTCTCCCCACTTCTATTCCTCATAGTACTAGAAGTCCTAGCCACAGCAGTCAGACAACAAAAAATAAAAGGCATCCAAATAAGTAAGGAAGAAGTAAAACTGTCATTATTTGCAAATGACAAAATACAATTTCTAGAAACCCCTAAAGACTCCACCATAAGGCTGGTAAAACTACTGATAAATTAATTCAATAAGGTTGCAGGATACAAAATAATACACAGAAATCCATAGCATTTCTATACCCTAATAATGAAGCAGCAGAAAGACAAACTAAGAAAACAATTCCATTTATAGTTGTACCAAAAATAATAAAAAACCTAGGAATAAACTCAGCCAAAGAGGTGAAAGACCTATACTCTGAAAATTATAAAACTGATAGAAGAGGTTGGAGACAACACAAATGGAAGATTCCATGCTCATGGACTAGAAGAACAAATATTGTTAAAATGTCCATACTACCTAAAGCAATCTACAGATTTAGTGCAATCCCTATAAAAATAACAACAGCATTTTTCACAGAATTAGAAAAAACAATTCTAAAATTTGTATGAAACCAGAAAAACCCTAAATAGCCAAAGCAATCTTGAAAAAGAAAAACAAAACTGGAGCTATCATAATTCCAGACTTCAAGTTATATTACGAAGCTGTAGTAGTCAAAACAGCATGGTCCTGGAACAAAAATACACACATAGATCAATGGAATAGAACAGAAAGCCCAGAAATAAACTTAAAATTGTATGGTCAATTAACCTTTGACAAAGGATAAAAGAGTATGCCATGGGGGAAAAAAACAAATGATGCTGGGAAAACTGGACAGCTACATGAAAAAGAATGAAACTGGGTCATTACAGCACACATAAAAATCTCAAAGTGGGTCAAGGACTTAAATGTGAGATGTGAAACCCATAAAAATCCCAGAAGAGAGCACAAGCATCAGTGATTTCTCTGACACTGGTCATAGCAACATCTTTCTAGATATGTCTCCTGAGGCAAGGGAAACAAAAGCAAAAATAAAGCATTGAGACTACATAAAAATAAAAAGCTCCTACACAGCAAAGGTAACAACCAGCAAAACTAAAAGACAACCTACTGAATGGGAAAAGATATTTGCAAATGAAATATCCAGTAAAAAAGAGTTCACATGCAAAATATATAAAGAACCTATACAACTTAACACACACAAAAAACACTGCAATTAAAAAATGGGCAGAAATATCTGAAAAGATATTTCTCCAAAGAAGTCATCCAGATGGCTAACAGGCGCGTGAAAAGATGCTCAACTTCACTCATCATCAGGGAAATGCAAATCAAAACCACAATGAGGTATTACCTCACAACTGTCAGAACAGCTAAAATACACAAAGTCAGAAACAAGTGTTGGCAAGGATGTGGAGAAAAAGGAACTCTCATGCATTGTTGGTGGCAATGCAAACTGGTCCAGCCACTGTGAAAGACAGTATGGAGGTTCCTCAAAAAATTAAAAACAGAACCATCCTACTGGGCATTTACCTGAAGAATACGAAAACACTAATTCAAAGGGATAGCTGCATCCCTATGTTGATTGCAGCATTATGTATGGACAATAGCCAAGCTACGGAAGCCACCCAAGTGTCCAATGGATAAAGAAGAAGTGGTGTGTGTGTGTATATATATATAAATTTCCATTGATGAAATCTTTCCCATTTGCAACAACATGGATGGATCTAGAGAGTAAAATGCCAAGTGAAATAAGCCAGTCAGAAAAAGACAAATACCATATGATTTCACTCATATGTGGGATTTAAGACACAAGACAAACAAACATTGGGGGAAAAAGAATAGCAAACAAACCAAAAAACCAGACTCTTAACTAGGTAACAAACATGGCTGCCAGGGGCAGGGGTTGAAACAGGTGAAGGGGGTTAAGAGTATACTTACCATGATGAGCACTAAGTAGCATATGGAACTGTTGAAACACTATATTGCACATAGTATATTGTATATATAACACTGTATGGTAACTACACTGGAACTAAAAAAAAAAAACCAACTCATTCTATTTAGTTTCTATTTTGGCATTAAAAATAAATGAAAATTATCAATTAAGAATTTCTCAGATTTATTAGGTGCAAGTGCCATTAGCAATATATGAACATATATGAATAGTGTCTTAGAATTATATTAATATTGAACTTATTAGATTATAGTAATTTATATATTAATTTCTTCAACACATTACATTCTATTTAAACATACATGTTATTATATTGATAGTTCTCAGTGAGCTTAGTAATTCTCTTAAGGAGTTGTTGAAAAACTCTTATAAAATAATAAAGAATCCCACATAACATTATCTGTACAAATATCACTGGTTTTTAAATTGAGGAATTCAGTGGTGACAGAGATTAAAAGGTTATTTTAGGAATTACTTTGGTGATAACTAATTTTTATAATAATCAGTCACTAAAATTCAACATTGTTTTTTAAAACTTTGAAAACATTTTTTATTTATTTTTGAGAGAGAGAGAGAGAGACAGTTCAAGTGGGAAGGGGCAGAGAGAGAGGGAGACACAGAATCGGAAGCAGGCTCCAGGCTCCGAGCTGTCAGCACAGAGCCTGACGCGGGGCTTGAATTCAAGAACCATGAGATCACGACCTGAGCCGAAGTCCGACGCTCAACTGACTGAGCCACCTAGGCACCCCAACATTGTTTTTAATAAATAAGTTGTGTATACACACCCACTTATTATTGTATTTCTGTGCCAATTCTAAAAAATTACTTGGTCAAGTTCATTAGTTTTAGCATTGAATGTATTCTGTGTTTCTCTTGGCATCAGGCCGTGAGCTGGTCTGATCTCAAATTAGCGCTGCCCTCATGGTACTAAGTCTCTAGGCCCAGGAATTCACAGATGGGACTGGCTGATGGATTACAACACGGTCAACAATGCAGTGTAATGGAAAGTGAACTGCAATTGGAGTAGGAATACTTGACCACTCAAAAGATCCAAGCTTTAGTTTCCTCTTCTATATAATAATGATAATATGTGGTAAAATGATTTCACCAGCTGATTGTGAGTTTCAGAACATGCTCCTCCCATGCTCTTGGTGTCATTTAACGACACCAATATCTAATCGACTGCCCAAGACAGGCCCTTGATTCTCCTTCTCCATCGCTGTCACTATGGGGACAGTGACTCGTGGCTTCCTCTTCCTGCTGTGTGCCCTATTCTGGTCGAACACAGCATTATTCACCCAGGTGTTAAATTCCTCCCTTCCCTGCACCCCCACATGATGAAACCTGTCTACTTTACGAAGATCTCCGAATACAACCCCTCCTATGCATTCCTTCCTTGTTGACTTAATTCAGGCCCTCATCTGCCCTCTGAACTACTGTAATCATCTTCAAACAGGAATCATTCCCTTCGCCTCACCCACGTGGCCACCAATTTTGATCTTTCCAGTGCAAACTGGATTACATTCCACCCTGAGTCACAGCTCTTTAATGACCCCTTCGCCTTCAGTACAAAATCCAGATATCTTGGTCATCTGGCCTCTACCCATCCTTTCACCTCATCTCCCATGGACTCCAGTGCACACACCAAATTTGGACCAAGGCCACCCCGACTGTGACCCTGAGAGCCCCGTGCTGATCATTCTTACATGCTTCTCACACAAGCTAGTCCCTTTGCTGTGAATACTCCATTCTCCCTTATCTACTCGGCAGAGTCTGTTTGCAAACACAGTAAGTTCAACAGAGGTTTTCTTCTTAAGAAAGCTTTTCCTGAAGGAGCCAAGAAGGGTTTGTTATCTCCTTCTCTGTGCCAGCCCCGTTCCTAGCAGTACTTTTATTATGACTTGGTAGGTCTGGAAAACAATCGTTTGCATGTCTCTTTTTTCCTAATAGACACTGAACTTCTTGAAGGATGGGACAGTGTGCTGTCTTTGTTTAGCCAACTAATATCTCATCCTGTAAGTTGATGATCAGTAGTTTCTTGGGGTGCCTGGGTGGCGCAGTCAGTTAAGCGCCTGAGTTGACCTTGGCTCAGGTCATGATCTCAAGGTCTGTTGAGTCCGAGCCCCATGTGGAGCTCTGCCCTGGCAGCACAGAGCCTGCTTGGGATCCTGTCTGTCCTTCTCTCTCATCTCCCCCACTTGGGCTCTCTCTCTCAAAATAAATAAATAAACTTAAAATTTTTTAAGTAATAATTTCTTTTTTTTTTATATTTATTTTTGAGAGAGACAGAGAGAGAAGCGAGAGAGAGAGAGAGAGAGTGTGTGTGTGTGAGAGAGGGGGAAGGACAGAGAAAGAGGGAGACAGTATCTGAAGTTGGCTCCAGGCTCTGTGTCATCAGCACAAAGCCTGATGCAGGGCTTGAACCCACGAACCATGAGATCATGACCTGAGCCAAAGTCGGACACTTAACCGACTGAGCCACCCAGATGCCCCAAAAGTAATAATTTCTTATTGGTGGATGGATGGGTGGCTGGATGGATAGATGGATGGTTGCCTCTTCCCTCATGGACTTTATTATTTTTTTTAGGTTTATTTATTTATTTTTGAGAGCTAGAGAAAGGGAGCGAGAGCACATGTGTGAGCAGGGGAGGAGCAGAGATAGGAGGAGAGCGAGGGAATCCCACGCAGGCTCCGTGCTGTCAGTGCAGAGCCCTATGTGGGGCTTAAACTAAGGAACCATGAGCTCATGACCTGAGCTGAAATCAAGAGCTGGATTCTTAACCAACTGCACCACCCAAGCCCTCCCCTCATGCACTTTGGCTCTGATAATTACAGCTTTATCATCAGGAACAGCAAGATTCTTTTTCTTTTTTCTTCTCGTGCCTCTCAACAGGTGTACTTCATTATCATCCATCCAGCAACACCTGAACCCCACCAACCTTTATCTGAATCATCTTCTATTCAATAGACTCCACCCAAATGAGTTATTCTTTTCATTTTTCTTTCACGATACTTTGTATTCATTTGTACTAAAAAAAACCTTTCAACACGTTTAATTGCAATTATTAGTCTAAATACCTATCTCCTTCCCTTTGGCTTTACATTCGTTAAGACAGCAGCTTAAATATCTCCCTCATATCTGTATTCCCAGCGGAGGCTAGCACAAGGTAGGTGATAGTACAAGATAGTAGATGCTTGCTGAATTAATTCATGAAGGTGTGCTTGAATGTATGAAGTGAAAGAAGGCATTTGAGAGTTCTTTGAAACTGGAAAGCCCAAGACAAATGTTAGATACTGTTATCATCTTGATCACACCCACGGATCATATTCTTTGCTGCTTGGTTCTTTCGACCCTTGTCTAAACTATCACTTCACACAGACTTCCTTGCTCCCACTCAGAATGCATTTTGACATTAAACTAAACCCCTCAGCACTCGGATAAGATCTAGAGTATAAAGAAGTTTGACAAACAGAATCAACTGTCATGAGATTTAGTACCAGCCTGAAAACACTAGTGAATGATAACCATATTCTGAAAATGAAGATAGCCAAATCGCTTCAGGTACCACTTTGTGGCTGATGGTAATATGTCTGTCATAAATTTATGCCTGTTCCTGATATAGAGAGAATTTGTTTATTAGTTAGGGAGCATAAACATAAAGCATGCAACAGGAGAAAGAGTATATATAATATGAATGATAGGAACAAATACTTGATACAAAAATTTCAGCTTCTTCCTGGGAAATCCCAGGATGTTTTACAACGACATTGTAACCACTTCATCCACCTTGAACAAGGAACTTTCTCCAGTGTGAAATGCGGGAGCCCTTCTGTATCTCAAAATCACCCCACTGACTGCTTAGGGCAAGAGGTGAAAAATAATTACCTTAAAGGCTGGGGAAGATTGGAATAAGAAAGAATATCATTTTCATGGATCTAGAATATGCAATGAGCAGAATTAGAGTTGACACCTTGTATGAGAAGCCCTACGAGATCCCTGACGACCGGGAGGACCAGGACCTCTTTAATCCTCATCTGAAAGACGTCAAGCAGAGTACATTTTCCCAAGGTACCATTCTGACATTTGGGGTCAATCCTTTCTCCAAGTGAAAAAAAAAAAGTCACTTGCATAAATGTGACTTCAGTAGCACCTTGACAGTCCCTGGAAGTCATCCAAAGGAATGTCAGTTGAATGTGGCTAAGTCACCTTGTTAGACATTCATGGTGCAGGGTTACTAGTTTGTGATGGGGTGCACTTCGCCATAGCTGAGTCTCAGCGCCGGCGAGTGGATGGATGTGGGTGCTTCTCCCAACACAGAAGGGGCTACATGGCCTAAGAACATGGATTTGGAGACAAACACAGTCTAGGTTTATTCTCAGTCCCTCAGTCTGGAAGTTGAGTTCCTTAACTTTTCTGAGTCTCAAGTTTCCCTGTCTATGAAATGGGGATGATCAGACCTTCTTCATACAGTTTTTGTAAGGATTAAATGAGATAGGGCTGTTTTAAATACCTGATGATTATTATGTGTTGACTGTCTTGCTTTACCTACCATCCCCCATTAATAGCTTATACCAAATTCTGGGATTTTTTTCAGGACTTTCCTTGAACATTATGCATGATCACTGACACTATTTTCTCCCCGTAGATTTTGTGCAGCAGTAAGGAGAATTAAGGTGAATTCATTTCTTAGTCACCTTCACCCTAATGTTCAGTTATCCAGAGGGTGTTATATTACCAAATGCCTGTAAAAATAATAATATGTAATACATAATACATGATATATAATGTATGATTTCATCTATCTATCTCCTGACATTTTCATGAGAGCACATTTTTCAGCTTCGTTTTTAACTGCATTTTCCTAATGTCCAAAATATCAGCTTTTGTTCCTCTTCTGAAGAAATCTTCTCTCCATGTGACTATGAAATTTTTAAGAGTATTTTATAGGAGGACCATTTGCCTCTTAATCATACTCCTTTCTATGTGCTGTCCTACAGAATAATTCCCACGGATTTACTTCTGAAACTCACATGTGTAGATGAATCTTACTAAACCTGTTAGTCTTCCTCTGGAAAGATATCTTCACCTATAGCGACGTTCTTCAGATAACATTTATAACGTAGGTAGCACCTATATGTAATTGACATCTGGAGAAACGGATTCCTACCTTCCCCATTCCTCTCTTAGATGAGGCGGTTACAAGACCACATCAAAGAGATCAATCATGGCCTCATGGGCCACTGCAAGGCCTTGGCTTTGTCTCTGAGGGACATGGGAAGCCACTGGTGAGGTGTGAGCACTTGAGAGACCTGGTCTGACTTAGTTGTGGTGATAGCACTTTGGTTGCTACATGTGAATAGAAAGTACTAGACCAAAGGCAGAAAAGCAAAGAGAGCAGCTGCGAAAGAGATGGTGGTGATTTGGACCAGGAGGGTAGAGGGAGAGTTGGTGACACGTCCAGATTCCAAGCACATTTTGAAAGTTGAGCCAAAAAGCTGTCCCAGCAGGCTAGATGTGTAGTGTGAGATGAAGCCTGTCAAGGACAATAGCAAGGTTCTTGGCCTGAGCAAACGAATGGATGGAGTTGCTGTGAGAAGAGAGAGGGAAGGGTGTTGGGACAGCTGGTTTATGGTGGTCGAGGAGGGGTTTAGTCTGCTATCTATTAGACATCTCAGTGAGGATGGCAAACGGGCAATTAGACATGCAGTTCTGGACTTCAGGAGTCCAGCCTGGGATAGGAGACTCTTAATATGTGCCCCTTAATATTTGTAAGAGGCTCAGGGCAATGTCAGGCTCCTGGTAAGAAAGTAAGCAATGGTCATAATTAATATAGTTCCTTCTCCTTCTTTGACCATGTCAGTGAAATTGTCTAATAGAACTGTAATGGTCAAATACTGCCTACTGTATATATCTACACTTCGAGCTAGCAAACAAAGAACTCTTCAAAGTAATCCTTTCTTACTTTTCAGGTTTATCATGGCCCAGCCCCCACACTACCCTTTGACGGAAATTCTCCATTTTTTTCCTTTCTTTTTTTTTTAAGTTTATTTATTTATTTTTGAGAGGCAGAGAGAGTGTGTGAGAGTAGGGGAGGGGCAGAGAGAGAGGGAGACAGAGAATCCCAAGCAGGTTCTGTGCTGTTAGCACAAGCCCAACATGGGGCCCCATATCACAAACCATGAGCTCATGACCTGAGCCGGAAATTGAGAGTCACATGCTTAACCGACTGAGCCACCCAGGTGCCCCATATTCCCCATTTTTCAAGTGTGTTTTGTGGGAGGGAATTAAATTTCAAAATAAAGATTTAAAAAACCCTTTGTGTGCTACAGTCAGTGTAATTCTGGAAAACGTTCTTTGAGCACAAAATGTTTAGCAGTAGAAGTCATATAGATTGAGGGTGAAGATAGGTGATTCTAGCACTGAAATGAATTTATATTTCAACACATCACCTTGAATAAGTCTCTAATCTCTCACATCCCAGTTTCCTCATCTGTATAATTGAGACCAGTGGGATTACGGAGAATATGAAATGGGGTAACAAATATAAAGTGCTTTAGCACAATGCCAGACACATGGTAAATTCTTATAATTTTTAGCTATTATGATGATAAGCAATTTTGGAACTAAGATGAAAAAGTTTCCTACGGCTTTTCATTTACTACAGGCTTCTCATTGAATATCTATCTTGGTGTGTCATTCAAAGTCTAGAAAACTTAGTCTAAAGACATTAGGCCACAGAAAGAATAAAGACATTAGAAGCAGAAAAGAATCTGATCCAACATGTTATTGGCCCCTACATCCCTGGTTTGTCCCCCCCCCCGCCGCCCACCTACCCAGTAATTAACACACTGAAGGAACTGACTCGAAAGAAACACACTAAACTTATCTTTTCCTTCTTATGTTATTTTAATTGTGCATATTTTGTTTTTAAGCATGGTTCTTTGGGGGAAAACAGAATGTGTCTACTATAGAAAAACACATATTCTTTTAGGCAAGTAATTTTGGAAGCAAAAGATGGTCCCCGGGGTAAGAAGATGGAAAAGGAAGAGTATTAGAAGACAGCACAGAACTAATGCACGTTTTATAGTATAAAAGAAAGATATTTTAGCCTCCCTGCCTAAAACAACATTGTGAACTCTAAGTTATGCTGAACTGTTGAATAGAATAAAAAGGAAGCAGCTACAATATGACTGCTCAGAGTGAAAGTCAATAGTAAGCTCCTAGGGAGCATCCCGAGACAGCAGAAAACTCTTGCACTCATGACACACAGAGGCTTAATTGGTCCTCCCATGGTTTGGAAGAAAGGCCTTGAAAATACTTGTGACCTCTTAGAAGCAGATTTATAGACATATGATAGTGCTTTAATCCTTGCATCCTGGAATAGCCAAGGTAATAGAATATCAGTGGATAAAAGCCTAGTAAGACAATGATCATCTGATAAATCCCACTCTGCACCAGGCCAATTTGGGATCTCAATCACTTCCATAATCTACACCCTTACCACCCTTCACACAATGTCTAACGGGGTGCACTTTTCCCCTCACATTTTTTCTATATTGTCTCCTGAAGAACAAATCCTTCCTCCCTTCCCTACCTCCCTTCCTTCCCTCCCTTCCCTCCTCTCTCCCTTCCTTCCTTCCTTCCTTCCTTCCTTCCTTCCTTCCTTCCTTCCTTCCTTATTTTTCCATGTGTTTGAATCTCTACCATGGTATTTTGGGGGTTGACCTAATGCATCCCTTTTTACTTATTATAATCTAAATTTCTCGAGATAATCTACTCTTGCTCTGGACTCTGCTCTCCTGTCTGTAGCCTGTGTTTATCTCACATACCTCTCCTTTCCCATTCATTTACACAGTCTTACATCACAAGATAGTGTTATTCTTACTATGATCGCTAAAGAAATGAGAAGACATCCATAAAGATTATCACAAAATAATAAATTCTATTTAAAAATAGGTACACCAGAACACAAATAAATATCTGTAGGAATTTTGCCCCCCTTTTTAAAAAGAAGCAATGACATCCACAAAGGCCTTGGAATTAATTTTGGAACCACCTTATGATCTTCATAAGAAAATCTCCTTACCTTAGCTTCATGTTTTACGCAGATTAGTATTACTCACCTAGTTCACCAGACTGATGCCAAGTTCCCTTTGATAGTTTCCAGAGCTCACAGCTGTTCCGCTGCTATGAAGGATTTCCAAAAGAATACGGAACATATCCTGATGACAGTTCTGAAGGAGAATTGCAAGATTGCTTTTGAGTAATGGCAACATAATTAAAATGTCTATAGTTCCCAAGCACTTTAGAAGGGAAACCCCCTTTTAGATACGGTAAATTCCCTTATTTCTGGTAACAGGTTGAACTTACTATTTTATAGTCACATCATAAGAGCGGACTCAAACTTCTGTTACTTTAATTATGTTCCAGTTCATGGTGTACTTAAGACTTTTAATCTGTATATGTGGAAAATATGCTCTTGATAATTACACTGTGTCCGTCTTATTGCCTCTAGGACTATACTTGATAAAAAGGAACTCCTGGAGTTTGCTCAAGTTGGCTGTTACTTGGAATATGATCTCTTTGGGACTGAACTCCTTCATTACCAATTCAACCCGGATATCGACATGCCCAATGATAATAAAAGAATTAGGAGGTAAATATGATGAAATCCCTGATAGTGTTCCCTTTTACCAGTCCTTTTTGATTCATATCTGGGTAGGTATTAGCAAAGATTCGGAAAACAGTGAGCAGGCAGAACCAAAGACTTGCAGAAAAAAATGTATCAATGCTGTTTTGGGGAGAGAAATCTCTATATATTATTTCAAGAAGCAAATGAGTCATCCTAAGTAGGCAAAAGCTTAGCAGAGCCTTAGGAGTTCAGTGCAGATGGGCAGCTGACAAGAAACAGATAATACTTAACCCCTGCCATGACAAAAAGAGAACAAAGATGCTTTCGTCTTTCTATCCCTAATGAAGTAAGTGGTTTCTTTCCCATGTTGACCACACTGAAGTCCTAACCTCCTACAACGTGTGTGTGAAATGCTTTATCAAAAATATTCACTATGGAGATGACTGAAACTTAAATGCTGTAAGTAGAATGTCTAAAGACCAAACATCATACAGAATTTGACCCCTCAAAATTGCCGAAGCAACAAATTGTCCGAGTCATCCTCTGTAACCAAGTGGAAAGTTTCTGGAGTCAAGGATGGATGGTTACCTGGTTTGTCCTGGTTACACGGTGATGTGAACATTGGATGCACCAAGTTAGGGAATCTGGGAGGAGAAACAGATTTGGGATTGACAAGGAGGACTTTGGTTTGGGAATAATCTAAGAGTAGCTATCCAGTGGGGCTGTGGATAAGGCTGTGAGGCTCAGGGCAGAGAGCTGGACTCAGACATAAATCTAGGCATCTTTGGTTTGTATGTCATGGTTGGCAGCGTGGGAATGAATGAGATCACTCAGAGGAGAGAATGAGGACAGAACTCTAGGGAACAATGATATTTAAGGAATGGACTCAGGAAGAGTCACTCAAGGACAGATCGAAAAGTTTTCAAAGTGAGAAGAGAATCAGGGAAATATGTTGTTGTGCAAGTAGGTGCAGGAGACTGGAGCAGAAGGGCTTGGGCAACTGACAGGTGGCAGGCATCAGTGAGGTAAAGGCTGGAGATTCTCACTGTGCAGTCAGTGAAGTCTCCGTAGAAAAGTCTTGAAGAATGAGTAGGGGGCAAGGAAGAGGAGAGAGAAGGTGGGGTTACTCTTTCAAGAAGCTTGGTGGTCAGGGGAAGCAGGGGCATAGGGTCAAAGTGAGAAGACAAGATAGGATCAAGGGAAGGTTTTGTCAAGGGTCCAGCAATGTTTGGGGCACCTGGGTGGCTCAGTCAGTTGAACATCTGACTCTTGATTTCGGCTCAGGTCATGATCCCAGGATCATGGCTGGGCTCTACTCTGAGTGTGGAGCCTGCTTAAGAGACTTTCTCTCTCTCCCTCTGCCCTTTTTCCCCATTCACTCTTTCTCTCTCTCTCTCAAACTAACGAAGGGTTAAGCAATGTTTATGTGGCTGAGAGCAAAAGCAGAGACACAAAGAGAACAAATCGCAGGAAGAAGTACCTCTTCTATAGGGTTATGGAATTTATATGAAATAAAGTATGAAGAGTTTTTTCCTGAATGTCTGGTGCAGAATATGAAAATAGTCGATCGACACTAACTTAAAACAATCTGGAGAGAGGAGATATAGAGCAAGCTTTCCAAGGAGACAAACAGATGGCAGCTGGGAAGCAAACAGAAAGTTGGTTGAAAGGTGTAAGGCGAGTAATGGGGTGAATGCAGATAGATGTGGTGAGAATGGGAAACCGAGGACATATGACCACCTGTGTTCTGTAGGGTCCCTGTGAAGTCAACATGGTTATCTTCTGCGAAGGAGGGAACAGATTCAGGGCAGGACCTTGTAGAAGAGGAGGAAGGCTGGGAATGGACACTGAGTGAATGAGACAGATACTGATAGGACACGGTGTGTGTGAGACCCCGGTGAGGCTCAAGATCATGTCTGCACGACCGAACATGGGCACCAGTGCACATGACTTGGTGATTATTCCGCCCCCGCCCAAAAGTTTTGTATTTTGATAATAAGACCAAAGAAGCTTTGAGGAGAAGCAGAAAACGTGAACAGTTAGAGAGACTAAGGGTTGGGATTCTGTCTGAAAAATGTGGTCGACAGGGGATCTGGGGTGGGGTTGAGTGAGGGTCCTGAGGTCCAAGACGAACAGAAGAAGGTATAGAGAAAAGTAAGAAGAGGTGGGAATAACATAGCAGCGGCAACCAATCAGAAGCTTGAGTGAGGCGGGAATGTACCCAGAAGACGGTGAGGGAAAAAGAGAAATGTGACTCGTGGTCGGGGTGGGAGAGTGAAGATTGGGGTTTCAGAGAGGAAGTAGTCTTCTGGGACGGAGACGGGCCAGAATGTGGTTAAGGGCGTAGAAAACTGTGTGGGCTACGAGTAAAGACACCTGACCTACAGAAGTGATGTCCAGAAACGGAGGCTAAAGCAGCAATGGTAGGACATACCCCCACACTGGAATTGAGGGGAAGATCTGTGGCCACGGTCGGGGACAGCCCTCAGCTCTTAGCGTGGGCGGCCAACCTTTACACCTGTGTGCCTTCTGCCATCCCTGCGTATGGGTACTCTTCCTGCATGACCTCATTAACAGTAAAATAGGCTTCAAGTTCAATATCATCAGGGAGAGCTAGCTGATCCATGTAATGCTTGCTATGTAAATATGGAGATGCTCAGCTGTACAGGAGCAAACTGACCTGACCAATGAAGCTAGGACTTAAAACAAATTTTTTTAAACCACTGAAATCAGTTCTTTAATACAGCAATTTATTGTTCCGTTTTTGTTGTTGTTAATTTTGCGTCAGGATTTTACCTAACTTTCTTAGGAGCACCATTCAGTACAGGCAGACA
Source organism: Prionailurus viverrinus (assembly GCF_022837055.1). NCBI lineage: Eukaryota > Metazoa > Chordata > Mammalia > Carnivora > Felidae > Prionailurus > Prionailurus viverrinus. The sequence continues at coordinate 12,303,700 of NC_062567.1, forward strand.
AGTTACCCCAGGGCCCTACGAGCCTGGGCCATGCTGTGAGGTGAATATTCTTTGGGATTTAAAGTGGGGGTGTAGGGTAGGGCTTTCTCATCTTTCATGATCTCCAAACCCTGTTTCCTGATGAATGCCCTCAACATACGTTTTACGATTCATCTTGGAAATGGGAAGTTTGCTTCTAAGACCCGCTTCCTTTTCCTAAGCCCCTTTGGGGCAGTGAGCTGTATCTTTTATATCTTCTGAAGCAACCCTACGCCACCCATGCGGCTCCCAGACCTTGACTAAGAGAGAGGGGATCGGCAGAGGGGGTCTGAAGGATATATGGGGGGAAGATGACCAGCACCTCTCCTCATATTCCTCCTTGATAACTTCTGGCTATTAATTCAAGAACAAGAATTTAATTTTGGCCAGCTTTCATTGAGCCAAATGTAAACATTCTAGATGTCTGGAAATACATCAAAATATATATGCGGTATATGCGTGTTCATGTATATGTATGTGTGCTTTATCTTCCCTAAATTAAAATCATGCATAAGGTCACTTGGCTCAAGCACAATTCACGGTAATTACCGAATGACCTTTAGGCAGGGGGTGTGTTCCAGCACCCCCCCTGGTCCGCCATCTCTTGGGCACTTGATTTTCATCATCCATTGGCAGTCCCTTTCTGAGCCTTAGTCATCTTACATCTCTGAACTGCAAGAACATAGAAGCACGCTTCTGCCTACCTCTGGTTTTCAGCACCAGAAATTCTGTGTCTGACACCTGTTTTCAATCTTACGCTCCATTTCTCAAATCTTATTATATCTCTGCCTTTTCACACTTTGTAGTCTCTCTCTAATATTTGTTTGCAAAACACTAACTCATTTGTATTTCTATAATTACTGTCATTTTTGTCTTCTCATCTACAGTGGTTCCTTCCTTCTGGCAGCGTCTCGGAACTACTGTTCTTCCACACAATGGCACAGCATGAGAGAGGAGCTTTTATTTTAAGACTGGCCAAGTCATATCTTGATTTGATAGTCAGGAGAGAACTGTTTTGTAGAGTCATAGCAGTGTTTTTGTCGTGAGGTAACTAGTCTCTACGTTCTTGACTTAAATCAGTTCTAAGGATTCTCAGTTTTAAGCGAGTGTCTTAGCCATTATACTCTTTCCTGACTACTTCACAATTGAGTAGCAGTGTTGCAGGAACAACAACAAGGATCTGCTGTTCCATACGATATGCCTCTGACATAATACGATATCGCTTTTTTTTCCTCAGACAAGGGAAAGAGACAAAAACTTCTGGGAAATGCTCAGAGACGATAAGGAGGAAGGCATACCCTAAAATTTCCCATAACGTGACACTCCTTCTCAGTTGTGGATTAAGGGTGGTCACACTAAGTTTCAGCGTGGGCATGCATTCTGTCAAATCTTTCTCTCTTCTCATAAATGACCCTAGAACTTTCTAGGGAATTGCCTCAAAGAGAGTTCCAAAAGTAACTTCAGGTCAGAGCTTTTGGACATTGTACAGATTTACGAGGTAAATATCCATGGTGGCTCAAACAGCATCCAAGTACTTACAGGACATGCGTATGAATGACACGAATACAGATTTCTAGACAAAAATGCTCGGCGTGGCTCTTGTTAGGCACGACCTACGAACACAATGTCTCACCTTCAATTATTATTTTATTTTAAAATGTATGTTCTCAGAGGGCAGAGCTTTGTGTCTGAGGTTTCTGTGCAGTGGCCCAATTTTGCATACTTTTAGTAGTTACTAAATATGACTCACACGCTAGGATGCCAAGAAATGTCACAGACACAAAAAGGATATCTTCTGAATAATTAGCCCTTGGAGGAAGGTGCTGTCTGACCATCTAGATTCATTTGGGAATCCAGAGACTGACATGACCATGAAGAGAACGCCAGGGAAGAGCCATTGTCTCCACTTTGCACCTTCTGCAAGTAGAACCCCGTGGAAGTCATGACAGACACTGCCCAGAGTCCAGACATACACAGATGGTGGCTGTCAGGAGGTGACTCACACTATAGATTACAGCATTTAACAAAGCAAAGAGGATTAGATGTTTAGACAGTAGTTGGAAAGCCCTTCTCCAGTCAACTGGCTATAAATTTAAAGGAACGGCTTGGTATTTACAGCAATCTTGTTGAGATAGAAGGAAGACAGAGTAAATTTGTACTGGTTGATTTAATACAGTGCTCCAAGACTACTACTACTAAGTCAGAATTCTCGTAGACTTCAAAGGAACAGATGCTCAAAATACAGAGGTACCCTTCCTGATCTTTTGAAAATGACCATTTCGCTTATCATATGCCCCTTCCTTTCAAATCAACTGATCTGACTCTCAGAATGTTTTACCTTTGCGAAGGTTCCTTTTGCTTCTCTGTTTTAATCAGAAATTGCCATTGATTTTATTTGCTAGAAAATAAGAGAGAGAGAGAGAGAGAGAGAGAGAGAGAGAGAGAGAGAGAGAGAAAGACGGGGCGGGGGGAGAGTGAGGTCTGGAAAATGGGACCACCGAGGGAGGTATTTTAGAGTGGAGAGCTGGATACAAACCTAGAACAAAGTTATTTCGTGAAATGCCCAAGCAGCCATTCACTCAGACTGGCACATCCTATTAGAACGATTTTTAATGCCGTATTGTAGGCACTGTCATAAATATCACAGGCTGGAAGTTTCTGTGTGCATGGAATAAGGATCATGTTCATGTTCCTACTACGATGCAATATTACCTTTATCATGACCACGCAATCTTTATTAAGGGTCTCCCAGTACACATGCCATAGAAGAAGGCAGTAGCTCTACAGCAAGCACAATAGATTTATGAGTAAAAAGTTGAAAGCACCCTGATCATTTTAAATGTGAGACAAATGCCATATAATGAGTTGACATTTTTCACAGAGTGCGTCTTCTGGTGGATGAAGGCTACGAAGATCGAATTCTGATGGCACACGACATACATACGAAGCATCGGCTGATGAAGTATGGAGGTCACGGCTACTCTCATATACTTACCAACATTGTTCCTAAAATGTTGCTTAGAGGGATCACTGAGAATGCACTTGATAAGATACTAATAGAGAACCCTAAGCAATGGCTAACTTTCAAGTAGGATGGTTGTTTACAGACTCACACCTTGAGTAGAAAGCTCGCAGAGAACATTTTTCAGTGATTTCAGACCCACAGTGAGATACTAATCAGAGCTATGTAGGACGAATGACGGATCATTTCCTATTTATGAGAATTAGAAATTTTGCCTTCTCAGAAACCAGCTGGTACATCGGTACCTTTAGGAAGTTACTGACCTAAAGGAGCCCTCTTGTTCTGCCTTTAACAAAATAAATACAGAAGCACCTATTTCCAAACAGTGATTTACATTCTGTAGCCCCTCTAGCAAAGTTTTGCTTTGCTTTGTTTTCTTAATCTATCAGCTGCACTACTTGAGGAAATTTAAAGTGTTTCTAGTTAAATTACCCCCTTCTGGAGCAATCTAATGTTTCTTGTAATATTGATGATCCTACTAATTATCCTGCTGTTCTTTAATTAATGCTTAATGAATAATATGGCACTTGAAAATAGCTTCTGCGGCAAGGGAAGTTAAAGTTTGAGGCTTTTTCCCCCCCAAAGGACACTGTAATACAATCACCAATTCACAGTGATAAAAATATTGTCGAAGCTTAATTATATTCATTATATATTGTAGAAGTTGTCTACCTATCTATATTGACTGGTAACAAATCAGCTTTGTTGCCTGTGGCTTCCTGGTGTCCATTTTTGCTGTAAAGCTTTGTTAGTTTAAACATTTGTATAAGGGGGCATGAACACATAACATAATACTGAATTATAAAAATTCAATGGTAAAAGTCAAAATATATTACATAATATAGTTTAATGAATCATTACATTTATAATAACAAAGGCCACAGTTTAATTAATAATATATATGCAAAAAAAGAGAAATGTTTGCCATATGTATATTCCCTTTATCTCCCTTACCTTTTATTTGTTTTTCCTTGGGCCTAAACAGAGAAAATGATGCTTAGTTATCTGAAGAAAAGGTCAGATCTATTAGAAATGGCATTCTGACTCGAGCCTACTCTTCAAAAGGTACCCACCCCCGATGTTTTGTGTAAATAAAGCCTTTTTAAAACTCTTAGTTGATGTGCACTGCTGTTTATAAATTAATCTTTTGGTTGATTCCTCATTATGCTATTTGTTACAAACAAAAACAAAAACAAAAAATCCCAAAAACTCCAAACTCCAGCTACCAATTCCTCTTTGATAAATATATATCGTTCAATAGAAATAAATTCGTTGAAACCCCATTATCAGTTATCTAACATATTAGAAAGGCCAAATAGAATTAGTCATTATTCCTGATGAATGGGCTAAGCATTTTTGATCATAGACATCATGACAGTGACTCCGACCAAGGCATTTAAACTAAGCAAACAGCACCTTCAGATGGGAACATCATGCATAACTCTTTCGGAAAGTTGAGGTTTACGAAACACAAGATATTTCTGTGGCTCAAAGATGATCACGCTTTCTGTGTATTAGAACATAAAGTACCCAAGAGGAACGAGCCGGGGGAACAAACTAATTCCTTTAAATGAAAAAATGCAAATGTCCTTCACCAGTAAAACCAGCAGATTTTTAAATCCCTGTTTTTGAAATCTACTTGTCAGAGTCTTCAAAGGCAACCGAGGAGGTGGGGGGAGGGGGGGGGAGGGCGGGGTGGGGACAGGTTTTTCATTGTAACAGTGGAAGTTGTCCGATAGGGAGGATATATCAACATGCATTTTTAATCTTTTTCTTAGATTAAAGAGATGGCTTTTGGCAGTGTATTTTAACCAGAGAGAAATGATTTGCACTACTCTCAGAATCTACTTTACTGTCAGCTTTAATCCACCTGAGAAAAAAGAAAAAAGTGATCATTCAAATGCATATCATTCATAGACATTGCAAAAAAGAGCCACCCGTTTCTGCAGTCCTAATATTAACAGTCTGACACAGAATGCGGTGGGAATATTGATTGGCATATGGTGATAAAGAAGCCGTAGGCTTAATTTACAGACATGTGACGGATAGGGCATTTTAACCTAATAAACTTTACGTTTCTGGGTAGCTCTTAAAAGAGAAGCCATTTCAATTGTTTTGCTATTCCATACGCTTTTGTAATCCAAAATATATTTCGATCCAAAATAAGTCAAATAATTTTTGCGTGTTTGTGTGTATATATACACATACTTTTTTAAATTAAATTTTTGAGGCTATACAGCCACTGTGCCTGTGGTCTGAAGCCATATATATATTATACTTCCTCTAACATATGTGTGTGTGTGCGTGTACACACAAATACATGTATTTGTAGCAGATACTGGTATAAAATATATACACTTTGTTGTCATCTTGGTTATACGTGAAATTATTCCTTTTGAAATAACCTCAGGCCAGGACTTGTAGTAACTATTTGAAGGCCTTACTTAGTGTCCCCTTGGTGACCCATGCAGTAGCTCAAATTAAACCTTTGTGCATTGGGTTTATGAATAATCTTTTGTTCCAAAGAAAGCAAAAGCCTCAGTCTGATTTAACACCAAAGAATAAATTTCTCTGACTTTCTAAGTAAATCTAAACGCATTCTATTGACAAAATGGACACACAGGGGATTTTCTAAATACCACACATAATTACACGTTTGCACACTTAGAGGGTAATCCTATGATACAATTTCGATCTCCATTTTTAAAAGATAATCACCAGAAAGGAGAGAAAAGAAAATTCACAAGAAAAAGGAAATGTGAAAATGATCAGAGGCTTGGGAATTCCCTCAAATCCAGAAAATTCCAGGTTAAGGCTTGAAGTTGAATCATTCCCAGGACTAGCTCTAAAGTTAACAAAAGTACAAGGCAAACAATTTCTTTGGGGACAAGCAGCATTATTTCAATTAGACCTTCTCCTGCAGGGTAAGATCATTCTCCCCACACTACGAATGGACTCCAAGTATCATCAGAAGCAGGTAAACTCACAAGAACCAAAGCTGATATATGGATCAAAGCAGCAGGGTCACAGAACACCAAAGTATCATAGATATTGGAGAAATAATTCAGTGTCTTAGATTTTTCTATAAAAATTTGTGATCTATATAGGACTTCATTCACATGGGCACTAACAATGAGGAGGAGAATTTGCTTTGGCGGTAATGGATAACACATCTGCTTATCTTGCTTTTAATTTTTTTTTTTTTTTTTTTTTTTTTACAGAATGTTTCTGAGTATACAGATGTGAGTCAGGTAGCATTTGAATTCCCCACATATACACAACTGAGGTGCCCCGCAACTGGCATCCCCTGGGATCCTTGATTCAGTGACGTCAGCCGTACGAATCCAGTGTCCAAACTCAGAATAATAAGCTTAGTTTCTGCGTTATCAGTCCGCATAAATAATAAATCCAGAAAATGTGCTGTATTTGTTGTTATTTCCTCCGTGTGCTTTTCCGCCATCTAGTTTGATGTAGACTTCATCTCCTGGCTCCAAATGAAGAACCACACTGTTACTGGCATAATCATAATTCTGATCGGCGTCTTGGGCAATGGCACTGGCACGCACCTATGTGAAACAAACAAGAATTAGAATGCGTGGAAGAAAATTCTCCAGTATTCTCTCTCTGTCTCTCTGTCTCTCTCTCTCTCTCTCTTTTTTCATCCATTCACAGCACCGTAAGCAGACTTGCTGCCATAGCACAGAATTTAGCATGAGAGAGTCCACCTGGGCCTTGGAGCTCTTTGAGGAGATCTTTGCAACAGTTCGAGCTCTATCCCTGGAAAGGAGGAACAGAAAGAAGAAAATGGTGCTTTCCTGAGGGTCACAGCAGCCGTCTTTTCTTACCTTACGTGGTAAAAACAATGCACACCAACCTATTCTCTTCCTAAATCAGCACTTTTTCTAATTCCTTGAACCTCTACGCCCAATCACTTCTTGGAATGGAAATAAGGGTAATTTTTTTGCATTTCAATTCAGACCAATTAGCAATAATCTAAACCAGCTGTTTATGAGTACAGAGGTTTAATCCAAACTTCAGCGGGTCCCCAGGATTTTCAGAAAATCGAGATCCACAGGCAGTTGAGATTCAGGGAAATAAAACAACTCCAGCTCTACTACATAGGGGAAAAAAAATGAAGAAAGCCTTTTCACGTGAGGCTTTCGAAATCTAATTCAAGTAAAGCCTTTTTTTTTTTTTTTTTTTTTTTTTGCCAGAAATCTAACTCCCTTAAACGTCACCCAAGTTTGCAGAGGTCATTTTTCTATTTGTGGCTTTTTATTATTTCATTGTGCTGTGTGCACTTAAATAAATTATTTAATTGCCACATATCTAAAAGTTGTAGAAGGAAATAAGATTTGAGGCCTCTAAAATTTCTAAAACTTTTTAATGATCTGATTGAATACCCTTTTATATTTAGGTGATTCTAAAATGTGTGGTTTGCTTTGAGGATAGAAGCTGCCTATAATCCTCTCATGTTCAGCCTGTGACATAGACATCCTATCACATTCTCAACTCCGATTAGGCTTCATATTCATTTAGCCATATTTTGATTCTGCCTTGGAAAAAAAATTTTCCATAGGCAGACTTACATTTGACTACTTTCAGTAAGACATCTTCTACTCTGTGCCTTGTTTCTATTCCATTATAATGGTGCTTCCCTTAATAACAGAGCAAACGATTTAGTGGTTTTGTAAACCTGTGTTATGTACTAATACCTGACTTGGGGTACCGTGTGCTGGCAAAATGAGGGAAACGAGGCACACGTCAAGAATTTCCAGGTGTTTCTTTCAAAATTTAAGTGATAGGTTTTCAAATTAAATTTTCATGGGCTATGTTCTCACATTAATGCTGAAATGTTAAAAAAGGACAAGGCTCTTTGACACTGCTGAACTTGTGAAGTAATTTGAGTAATATTTTAAAAATTTCTTTCTCTGGATATCGTATAGCAAAAGGAGAAAGGGGCTTAAAGGATTTAGAATTGCTTAACCCTGGGCTAACTGACACTAATACAGTGAAAGCAATGTACCACGCAATTATGCTCAGAAACACTGACTCAAATGTATACACCGATTCAGCGAGGCGATCTGTGTTGACCATTAAGTAATAATACAATGTAACGTCACAATATTTCCTAGAAATTAATTGTAGGTTTGTAGGAGTTGAATGTTTTGATTCATTAATTTCACCTAGTTATAAATTCCCTGGGGGGGGGGGGGATCTACAAGGAGGATAGTGCTGTTATGGCCTGATGTTTTTCTTAACGTGTGAATTTTTAATGGGTTAGAGAAATTAAAAGACAAATTAGTAATCGGCCATATCAGTAATATATTAATGAATTCACAATCCATAAATATACTATTCAGCTATTATTGATAACCAGACGTATTTAGTGCTTTAGGTATTTAATATATGCTCTGCTCTATGGGTGTTGTGCTTTAACACTGTTCTCTATAGAAAGGCATCTGGGAACCAGGACTCATTAAAATCCCTTGATTTAGAGACAATAGTCTTAAATGTAGTTTTTATTCGATAGGGTATAAGCACAGAACCATGTAAATGTGACCATTTTTATTCTGTAGGTACAACACGGAGACCTGCAAATGCATTAGTGTGATCCTACAGACTAGAAGGTTACCCTTATGGTTTTTCACTTCCTTTGTCATGTGACTGCTTTTTAATAAAAGTGATTCTCTTAAGCTATTAAGCTATACTGTAGACCGCAAGACTTTCCCAATTAAATAACTGCCATACTCCAGCACGCTTTGGACAATTTCAGAATGTCTGCTCACCTGATCACGCTCGGAAGGTACAATGGCACTTGAAATTTCAAGCTCTAGTAACCAGCTCGGCAACTTCGAACAATTCTTCCTTTAAGCCATCAAACTACTGAGCAAGGTAATGCATCCACCTTGGAGGCTATTTTCAGGTTCCCAAATGTACACCGATTTCAGCATTTTCTCCGGGAATATGATGCATCCTTTCCTCAGCCCTATGTACCCATTTCTGCCTAAAGGTCCTCTAAAATCTTTTCATATCACAAGTTAACTATTTAGATTCCGCTTCATCTGTAGTGCGGGTTTCACAGCTTTTTAAAATGATGGTATTAATTTGGCATTTCATTAATCTTGCTAATAAATGAATATCAACTCACAGACTGTTGTTTCCAATATATCTCATGTTCCTCGATGCTGTGATTCACACATTCTTAGAATAAAAATCGGTCCTGAGTTGTTTTATGGTTCTAATCTGGGGCCAGCTTCAGTGGTTAATACAGTGGCTTGTTACAGGGACATTACAGTGACTGTGCTCACACAGCAATTTTTAAATTCAGGTTTGGCTGCTAAAAGTGTACAAACACATTACAATTATGTTTCCTGTCTCTTTATAAAGCCATTTGAGTCCAACTTTTACCTTTCATATCAACAAATGGTATGATTAGATTTTAGGTTGATGGTTTCAACAGGGAATACGAGAACTGTAATCCCTTTAGTGGCATATTTGTGAGAATGTAGCAGCCTGTGTGGCTTTAGCATTATCTTATTAGTGAGGGTTTATCATCGGAGACGATATTTATGGTAACATTTGCTAATTTAATTAATTGCTACTGATGCTCCCATAATTTCATTTTCATTGTACTTCTGTGGGATCATAAACAAAAGGTTAAGTGGTGCATCAGGTTAATTTACCGGCCTTTGATGTTTCCATCTGTGATCCTGCATTCAACACAAAGCACAAATAAAATGTTTCCCATATAGTTACGGTCCAGAGGCACTCTTCTATCCTAGAGTGAACTGCATTTTTAGTTTAATTTTTGTGCTTCTCAAATCCACTTAATCCATAGCACATTACACTGACATAGATCTCTGAGTTTCTGTTTTATGAAAACAAATTAGGTCTGCTCAGGGGGGAGACTGCCATGCTAAGAAGTGATCGGACAAGAACATAACTGAAAGCCAAGGATAAACAATTTGTTTCATAGTAATCAAATAAATTTCATAAAATAGTTCTCATTTGCAACTCTCTGCAAATCAGACTTTACAAAATAGTCCTGTCCTAGGGATAAAATTCCTTAATGGTAATATTTTAATAGCCATTTTCCAAAAGAGTCCATGTTGAAGTCGAAAATACATTGTGTGGTGCTACATATACATATATTTTTTAATTACTTGTTGCACACCTTTTGAAGAAGTCACAGCTTAATAATGCCAATGGAGAGCTTGCTACATGATAAGGTCAGCTGGTTTGCCTTATTTTTTTTTTTCCTGATCCTCACAGAATGTGCCTGCTAGGATGATACAAAGGAGCATTCGACTCTCCAAACAATGAAATAATTTTAAAAACAAAATGCAGATAGCGCATGTATAAGAAATGGTTTTCTTGGAATCAGTACAATATACCTGAGCTCAGCAGTTGAGATAAGAACACTTAAACTAATTAATATGTATCGTTCCCTGATTAGTCATGCAATTGCCATTTCTGGATACTTAAAGATGTGAGTGTTTTTATTCAGTGGCTGATAAAACTTGGTATTGTTCCATTTTAATTAATACCTCTAAAAACAATCCTTCAGCCCGACAGTAATTTCCAGACCTAACCTTTGAGTCAGAAGAGAGCCAATTTGAAAAGAAATGGGTGCCTCATCACTGTCTGCCAAGGGGCTGGTCATAAACCATTCCCTAAAGGCGACAGAATACCTCTATTTGGGTACGGTGAGTCATGCCTTTTTTAGCCATTTACCTATACCTGGCTCACTGCTCTATAAATGATTTTTATTTATCTTAATATTATTTTTGTGCATAATAACTATAATAAACAACCCTGTCAGTGCCGCCTGGTGGCCATTTTCCCTTTTTTGTTGTTGTTGTTTGTTTGTTTTGTTTTGTTTTGTTTTGATTTACCTGTCTTGTGGGTTCCTTGAGCTTTTTTAATTCCTTTAGAAGTGACAGGTGGGAGGAAGGGGGAGGGCAGGATTTTGTGCCCTTCCTTATACATTTAGAGTATTTGTCTTCCACTTTTGAAAAAACTCTGATACTGAATTAGGCCTTTGGAATAAATCCTGCCTTAATGCTGCTTAATAGAGACCTGGGTTAGAACGGAAAAGGTCTGATTTCGAGGGGGCGGGTGATCTGAAGCCCAATGAGCCCTCGTTAAATCTAAGTTGGCCACAGCGGGGTTCCCTGGGCCACCCAATAAGCAACATTAAAGCCAGAGAACCCAGACCAGACTTCAGGCTGCAGGTTGCAAGGCCTTGCCCGAGTGCGGCTGCTGATTCAGCGCGCGAGCCTCAGGTCCGATTACACTTTTAGGCAGTTACAAATACTATTGTCCTCTTCTGACTGAGAAATTAGACACACTTTGTTTTCGCACTGACCGCGAATTTCTCAAGCAAACGGTAAAGTGGCCCCGGCATAAAAGTGCCCACCCGTGGCCCTTGTGGCAGAGCCGACCAGCTCAGGAGAATAAGTCCCAGGGGCCCGGGCGCTGCTCTGAGGCTGGTTCACAGTCAAGGCCAAGGCCACTGCCTCTCGAGAGAAGGCGGGGTTGGAAAGACTACCCAGCCGGCGGCCCGGGGCTCCCTGGCGGTGAGGCCCGTCGCCCCAGGGCCGGCTCGGCCTCCGGCCCTCCTTGCCCCCAGCCTGTGCGGCCTCCTACCCCAGCCGGTGGAGTCAGGGCTCTGCGTTTGGGTGCGTGTTTTACGGAGTGCACTCACGAATCTCAACTTTTTTCTTTTGTCATCAACACTCTTTACTTCTCCCCCTTCTTCTGCTGGGGCTGAAATCTAAACAGGAGTTTGCGTCTTGCATTTGACTATATGCTTGTTTCCGAGGTCTGGGACGCCGCAAGGGCCCTGGCGACCGCAAGTCCCCGGTCCCTCTTCGGCTCGGGACGCCCCACACTTGGACTCGCTCTTTCGGGTCCCTTCTTTCTCCAGCGGGCCCCTTTCTCCCCCGAGTTTGCCACCCTGGCACGCCCACTTCGGGGCTCCCCGCTAGCCGTCCTATTCCAGGCAAAGCCTGAGAGCGACCCTAAGCTGCAGAAGATCCCCCGGCCGAGGGTAGCGTCCCTCTGCCGGCCTCCCGGGGCACAGGCTGCCCAGGGGACCGAGCTCCCAGCTCCCCTGCCCTCGAGGGTCGCTCTCGCACTGGCGCGCACAGCGAGCGCAGGTCCTAGCTTGGGAACCGCCCTCTCCAGGCCTCCGGGCGCCCTCTTAGGCCCGCGACCCCCGCCTCTCCAGGGAGTAACAGCGTCCCCTCGGCTCCACTCCCGGGAGCCCGGCTGCCGCGCCCTTCCTCCGCGGGCTCCCACCCCCATTTCCGGGGTCTCCTCCCTCTTGCCTGCACCTTCCCGCGCTCCCTCCCCGCCCACCCCGCTGCCCGCCGGCACTCACCTGGTTGTTCTTGCAGAGATCAGCCCACATGCTGGTGCCGTCCCCTCCGCGCATCAGGACGTGGTAGGTGAAGAAGTAGATGCCCGGGATAGAGCAGGTGAACTTGCCCGTGGTGGGATCGTAGTGGTTACCGAGGTTGGTGACCACGTCGTCGAACTTGAGCACCTCGTAGCCTTCGTGCTGCCGCTTGAGGCCGGCGTAGAAGGCGATCTTGGGCACCGTGCTGTAGGTGGCGGCGCTGATGGCCCCGGCCGCGTTCAGGCCGGGCGCCCCGGGCGGGCCCGGCAGGCCTTGGCGGCCGGGCTCGCCCTTCTCGCCCGGAGGGCCCACGGGACCCGGCGGCCCGGGCTCACCGGGGGGCCCGCGCGGGCCCGCCTTCCCCGGCCTGCCGGCCTCGCCTTTGGGGCCCTGGATGAAGGTGGGCAGGGACTGCATGAGGCCGCGGTCGGGCGTGGCGGCCGTGCTGGGCGCCTTGGTGCCCCCGTAGGGGTCGCAGACCATGCGGCAGGTGCCCAGCATCTCGTAGTGCGCCGACGTGCCGGCCGAGCTCACCAGCACCGGGATGAGGATAACCAGCAGCAGCACCATCACCACCCCCAGCGCCCCGGCGGCGATCAGGCGCCTCCTGCTGCCCACCAGCCGGCTCAGCGCGGGGCGATCCTCTTGTCTGCTTTTGGACAAAATTTTGAAGGTTGGGCGGGGACCTCCTCAGAGCCGAAAACAACCCCCTGCGAACCCCAACTCCCCTGGGCGGGCGCGCGCCGGCCGCTCCCCGCCTGCTCCTGCTCCTGCTCCCGCTCCCCCTGCTGAGGCTGCGGCTGGGGAGGGAGCTCGGACGCCAGGCGACTTGAGCTGAAGTCCCGGGCTGGGGGGTGGGGGCTGGGGGAGGGGCGCGCAGGGCGCCCTCTCGCCTCCCGCGAGCCCCTTGGCACCTGTGGCTGCGCCTCGGGCGCCGGCGCGGCCACCCGGAGGGCAGAGCCAGCCGCCGCCTCTCGCGCCGCCGGGGGCCGCTCACACTTTTATGCGGCCGCTGCCTGCGATCGACTTTTCCGTTTTTGCCGACTGCGCCAGTTCGCACCAACTTTCCGTCTGAAGTTGCCTTTTTCTGCCTCCTCCTCGGCTTCTCTCGCTGGCTCGGTTCGCCCTTCCGCTGCCTGTCTCCCCCTCCTTCGCCACCGCCACGGCAGCCCTAAGAGAGGCGCACCCCCCCCGCCCCCCGCGAGCTCGGGCCGGCCGCCCCCCGGGTGCGCGGAGCAGCGGCGGCGGCGGCGGCGGGCACGGTCAGCGCGGCGAGGCTCGGGGCTGGAGCGGAGGAGCCAGTGAGCAGCGGCGAGCGCCTGGCGGCCGGGAGCGGAGCGCGAGAGAGACTGAACGCAGAATCCTGCCCGGGTACCACCTGCCAGGAGAAGAGGAGGCTGACAAACGCGCGCCGGAGCAATTTATAGGCACCCAAGGCACAGAGGAAGGGGAGCCGCTCTGGCATCTCACTGCAGCATCTGCTCCGCGCATCCCACTCAGAGAGAGTTTGGCATTACTCTGACAATGTGGGATTTTTTTTTTTCTCAGCCTCTCTCTCTCTCTCTCTCTCTCTTTCTCTTTTTTTCCCCCTCTGCACATGGATGAACAGTGAGATCGTGAACACTCCCTTGCCGAGCCCAGGTGATGGCAGCTCTCTCGTTGGACACACCTGGCGGGGGGAGGGGGAGGGAGACAGATGTGCAATGGCCTCGGGGACTCGAAGGTCACACCTAAGCCCCCTGTGTCCCCGCGGGGAGCTGCGCCACTTGGAGGGTGGAGGTGAGGGTTGAAAAGAGGATGGCTCCGTTGACAATATTTCTCTGCTGGCTCACCCACAATCAGCCGGCGCTTCAGGTGTTTTTCAAAATGCCACTTTTAACATAAGAAGGGCCCTTTAGAATTTTCCAGATGGTTTTCTTTTGTAACCTTATGGTTTCCCTCGCCAGTCTTCTAAAATGAAACAAGATGCCACCCAGAGAACAGGAAGGTGTGTTGAAAAGCCCAAGGGCTGTTTTGAATGATTATGAATGAATAGGCCCACCACACAATGGGGTGGGGGTGGGGGTGGGTTCTTTTAACAAATGCGCGGATCCCGTGTCCTCGCTTACAGGACTGCAGTTCTAGCTACCTTTCAGGGGATCCTGCCATTGGATCTGAAGTTGCATGTACTTGCACCACATGCGCGAGAGATAATGACTTGTCGGATGTCTTTAAAGGTCTTAAAGCAAGCAGCCTTTACAAAAGTGCTGGGCAAGATCTTTTTGCTGAGATATGGAAAGTGTCCTGTAAGCTCCAGGCACAGTTCCTGCATGTACACTGAGGCATGGGGAAAAGAGGTAACATGGGAGAGCAGAAGGGAAAGCCTGGATTTGTAATATTAATGTAAAACCCCCAGAGTAGGTATTAGGCAAGTTATCCCACTAACAAATACAGAAGGCACACAAGAACGGCCTTAAATAAACAAGCAGAATTGATTTGTAAATCATACTTTTGCATTCAGGACCCATGGATGTCAATCAAACGTGGATGGCATTTGCTTGTCAATACGGGGATGATGGCTGGGAAGATGGTGACTTATTACATCAGGGTGAGAATCTGAAATGAGCAAGAACAAACACCACCACAGCAAGCGAACAGTAACCTCCCGGCGGCCTGGGATCTTGTCTGTGGCTACCATAGCACCGAGCGTCTCCTTTTCTGTTCCTTCCGCCTACCTTCCACAGCACCCCGGTTTAGTTCTTTCTTTCCTTCTTCTCGGTTTCAAAAGTAAGGTCAAATGAGCAGGCGGAAGACAACACCGATTCATTGATTCTTTTAAGAGAAATGTCAGGAGCTCCTTCAGGCCTTTCCTGGGAGAATCAACAGCGAGGCGCAGGCCCGCCGGGCCCAACCCAGCCTAGGTCTCCAGGTTTTCTCTCCCTCTGGCTGCTGAGGGGGCCGCCGCTCTTGCTACTGGACAAGAGTCCTTCCCACTCCTCAAACCTTTAACTTTTATTTTCGGGTAGTGGTTTTAGAAACGTGTGTCTGTGTCTTGGGCATAATTATACATGTATTTCAGAATACTTTTATTCACACGAGGAACGTTGTTTTCATATATTTGAGCAGCGGACACATAGCACATTCTCCACTGGCCACAATGCCTATTTTCCTAACACACGACCTGGGTTGCTTCTCAAAAGCCACCTTTCTTTTAGGGGACGAGATGGTAAAGGGTGGTAACAGGATGAAGGTTAATGCATTAATCAAACTCTTTTCCGATGCACCAAGTTATCAACATTCAGCAGACTTCTTTATTGCTAAAGAGAGTCCAGGTGGGGGGTAGAGGGGGTAGTTTTTAAAAGGTAGAGTTGAATAAATAAATTCTCTGGGCGCCTGGGTGGCGCAGTCGGTTAAGCGTCCGACTTCAGCCAGGTCACGATCTCGTGGTCCGTGAGTTCGAGCCCCGCGTCAGGCTCTGGGCTAATGGCTCGGAGCCTGGAGCCGGTTTCCAATTCTGTGTCTCCCTCTCTCTCTGCCCCTCCCCCGTTCATGCTCTGTCTCTCTCTGTCCCAAAAATAAATAAACGTTGAAAAAAAAATTTTTTTTTAAAAATAAAAATAAATAAATAAATAAATTCTCATTGAAAAATCTCGAGATACATGGCATTTTCCGCTGGAGACTGCTCACCTTACAGAGGAACCCGGTGAGGATGCCATGAAATGGTAGGGTTGGAATGAATGCGGGCAAGCGAGTCCACACCAGCTCACTTTTGCAGATCTTGTAAGGGCGGGACACAGCTGGGAGCAGAACCGGGGCCGTCCAGTGTGCGTGCTGGTACCCTTTCCTCTACATTGCACCGACGGACCTATGGTACCGTTCTGTTCATGGAGGCTCTTCTCCTTCTCCTTCCTTTAATGCCAAAGCGCAGCTTGGCTTCATGAGCGAGGGCACTGGCATCTTAAAGTTCCGCTGAGGTTTGGAAAGGTGCTCTGTAGTCCTCCTTCACGAAGAAGGCAACGTTGGCCAGACCACATGGCTGAGCCATTTTCCTGTTGAGTGCACAAACCTGGGTGGCCCATGGACATTTGGCTTTTCAGCGAAGTAAGTTTAAATTATTGGTCTCCTTCCTTTTCTCTAGAAGCGTCCCACCATGTGCTTTGGGAGAAGCTTCTTGTTGTTGTTCAGGGATGACTGGGTAGTAGGTGAACTAATGGCAGCTTGCAGCCACTTTCCACCACTTGAATTTCTGAGAAGGTTCTCTGGAAAGTTACTCACGCTTCAGCCCTTATTCTGACAGTTTGAATAAGCCATCTGATATGGCATATTACTCATCATCTCTATATGTATATAATAATAGAAAATGTGTCAATTAAAAAAAAATATTTGGTTCTCTTCAGTCATCATCAGAGAAGCAAGTTATCGCTCAGATTTGATGTTAATCTTGGAGATGAGCCCTGGGAATCTAATTTTCCCAATCATTTCTCAAGGAAACGCAAGGCTCCGTATTCCCGTTCCTTCTACACCTGGGACTTTGTGACCGTTCGGATTATGAAGTTAAATGCAGAAACCCAAGATCCAGGTTGGATGATGGTGCTGTGATTTTCATCTTCCCCACATCATCTCTGTCTCTTTCGGAGAACCCAGCAGATCCTGAGCACGCGACTCCCACACAGATGTGCAGGGACATCATTAATCTTTATTGAGCGCCCACCGGCAGCACAGCCCTCCACTGGGCTCTTACAAGGCAAACAAATCTTTAGTCATGAGAATGATTTCCAAATGCAGCCACACTTAAACAGAAATAGCATTTATAAGGAGAAAATAAAAGGAGTTAGCAAACCCAAGGACTATCTACAGAAATAGAGATTTTAAAAGTCTGAAAAAAAATCAGACTGCGATCAGCTATTTACCTTTGATTTCTGGGTCTCCAAATTGTATTTCAGGACATATACTCCTTTGGCTGAGGAATTCGAGATTTCTAGGAAGGGTCTGCTTGGAGTATTGGAAGGAAGTAGTAGTATATCCTTATGGCTTTGGAATCAGATGAGTCTTAATTTGGATCCAGTGTCTTCATTTACTAGCTATGAAAGTTACTTAATCTCCCTGAGGCTTAATTCCCTTTTCTCTAAAATGGGAATAACACTAACACCTAAATTGTATGGTTGTTGTGAAGACGCAAGTTACTGCGTCAATTACAGTGCTACCCAACTCATGACCAGAGCCCAGTAAATGTCAGTTTTCATGTTTATCTGTTGTAGGACCGCTGAGTAGAACATGTGCATACGGGCTGGACGGTAGGACACAGGCTTCATAAAGGAAGCTAAAGGGTCAGATTTAAGACAAATGCCATCAAATGGATACGAAGTATCACAGACTTGGACAAAACTAGATAGAACACACAAGTTTTCCAGGAGATGCGCCTGTGTGTCATATTATATAATATGAAATGAAGTAAGACGAAACTCAAAACAACGCTCACCTTCACCTTTCTCCAAAATAAGAAAAAAAAAACACTTTTATAGCAAGATAATTTGAATTCACTGCAGTTTCACAGACCAAGATGTTGGATTTAAAACCTACTAGGAAGCGTTAAAACGTGCCCCCCCACCCCGTTCCCGGAAAGTTCCCCAAATCAACAGGTTGCAAATGTACATAAAAATCATTGAGATAGTTACTCAGGAACTGTTCCCGTGGATGACGATTCTTGAAAAAGTTAACATATATCAGAGAGGGCTGCTTTGTATAGTTAGCCAGAAGAGTAATCACTCTGAAGGAAATAAGTCATAACCACATGCAGTAGGGAATTTTCAACAAAAAACTCTCCATGGAGGATAGTGAGTTGGAAAGCTGGCTTGGCAGGTCTATTGCCAGAAAACTATTGAATAGCCAGCTGGAAAATTATTGAGTAGCACATTGCATAAGACTTGGTATAATGCATGGCTTCAAGTTGGTCTCAAATTCTTGTCGTATCAATCAATGCAAGGATGAAATCTCTAGTATGGATATGCTATTTTATACTTGCTTTCCACGGGTGGACTGTTCAGGCCCTAAGACCCTATTTGATGTAGAACTGAAGGGAAAGTTACCAACAATGAAATCTCAGGGGTCAGCAAGTCCTCCCAAGTGATGGTCATGATAACTCAGCCATATGAGGAAGATGGGCGAGTTCAAGAAACTACTGCCATTAGACTATAGGGAATTTCAAGCAGGAGATATATCATAGAAACACAGCTGTGAAGCCTACAGGTCAATTGGTCAGGTCAGATTGGTCAATCAGGCAGGTAGCGATAAGAACTGTGGTAGTCTTATTGTTTTAAAAATCAAAAGCATCATGAATCCTGACAGAGGTTACAGAGAACCACCAACAGAGCCAGACCCTGCCAAGAGCAGCTGCTATTCTAGAATCTGGCTCTAAGAGAAATTGGGCTGGGGTCGACAGAAACATCAAATGAAGGTACATTCAGCCCCACTGCTATATGAGAGTACCCCCAGAGAAACTCACTTTCAAATATGAACAATCTGTCCTGTGGAAAAAAAATACTGCATTCCTTGGGTATTTGTAGATGAATAGACATATCAGCTTTTCCCTAATTCGGGCAACCTCTTGGGAATAGTCTTGAACTATATAAAAATAGATACAGTTTAAAACCATAATCCTAAAAATAAATTGTAATTTAGATCTGTAATAAGCTGGAGGGGAAAAAAATAACTATCGTAGGGAGTTGTATGTTCAATATAAGTAGTTGTATATTTCAGTGTTTCCCATTGAAAGTAGTTGCAACAATTCATAATTTAATTACTTTATATTTGGCTCTGGAAAGTGGAAAATGTAGTAAAAGGTGGTGCTCCTTAGATGAGGGTTTGATGTTTTTCTTTTGCCTGGACAGTCCAAGATACAAGAGGTAATCTTTCCACTCATCAATATCCACAAAGGTCTATGGTTTCGCTCAGGCCTTCTAAGACTCATCAGCACATAAAAATATTCCGAGTGTGAGCTGCTCCACAGATGGTAATCATTCTGGGTATTTTAGCCTTTTATTGTCTGCTGCTGCCTTGTTTGGACCATTCTAGCAAGCTAGCAAATTCACCGGGGCAGGAAACAGAAGCAAAATGATTCATTTTATTACCAATGGCTGCTTTCATAAAAGAAAGTTCAAAACTATTTGCTAAATTGAGGATTACTCGAGCATGTCTATTATCCAATAGTTGCCATCATGCATTTATATGTGTGTGTGTATTTGCAATCATATGTATAGTTTCTTTACATGTACTCTTAAGGGTTTGTTAAACCTTAGTAGTTGGATAATGAGAGCCAGATGTGGTCTACCCATGATGGCTTCTCTTAGTTAAAGCCCCATAACGTGATTTCGGCACCCCGGAAAGTACGAACATTTGTTCTAGCATTACACAGACCACTGGTTGGCCCTCTTTGCCCATTTCCCTGAGGGCTAAGGGTGACATGGTCCTTTTTACAAAAGGCCTTGAATAGAAAAAAGAAAAAAAAATTAGGATTTAATTAAAAGGAATTTTAGACATGTGGTTCTCAGATACAATCACGCATCAGGTCTAAACTACATAATTAACTTTTCCTTCAGAAATTCAGAACAAGCACAGAAGGCCCTAATCTAATGTTTTATCCAGTTTTGACTCTACTAGTTAGAATGAATTTGTTAGATAAGTCACTTCTATTATCTTCTCATTAACGTGTTCCATTCAATTCAACTGAACTGAGTTAAAACCTGCAAGAAAAGAACTGGGCTTTGCTACACATCTGCTCCTCCTGACACCTCTCCCATGACCGGACCCCTCTCACGCTCCCGTTTGCAACGACCTGCCTCCAGCACCTTGCTCAGGGTGGTTCACCATTCTGCCCAGAAATAGCAACACCCTTAGTGTCCGCACGGCCAGAAAGTCCAGGTACTCAAGCTTGGAATGCTGGGCTCTTCAGAAATTGCCCCAAGGCCTCTTTACCTGGCCAGCCTTGATTTGCATACCCAGCCCCCTCTTTATCCATTTTCTGGTTTTCAGTTAATCATGCCAGAAGTGGTCTTGTCATTGCCTTCTCCTCTACTCTGGCAACCAACCTCCTCCCTCTTCTCTTTCCTCCTTCTGCTATTATCCCTCTTTCAGCCCCACTCCACCCATCTGCTAAAACCACCTCCTTCATCCCTTCTCCTACTGGCTCCCTCCCTGCACCCCGTTGCCACTCCCTGCCTCCACGGTTCTTCCAGAGCCTGTGGCTTGTCCTGGTTCACAGCACTTCCCTCCCATTGCTTTGGTGGTGGTGGTGCCGGACGGGGGGGGGGGGGGGCGGTTGTCACCTCTGTCCCCCTTCTGTTACTGTCAGAAATGCTAGCAGTTTTCATCTTCGGGCCCTATGCCACCCCCAGGCACCAAAGACGTGTTGATTAGGGGCCAAATGCGTTGTTTGTTGATTGGAATTGTTAAATCACGATTGGACAGTATAGTTTTCAAAAGAAATTGTTAAGGTTTAAGAAATCTGGATGTGGTCGGGCCCCTGGGTGGCTCAGACATCTGACTTCAGCTTAGGTGATGATCTCACGTTTCATGGGTTCGAGCCCTGTGCCCCGCGTCCAGCTCTGTGCTGGCAGCTCAGAGCCTGGATCCTGCTTCCAATTCCGTGTACCTCTCTCTCTCTCTCTCTCTCTCTCTCTCTCTCTCTCTGCCCCCTCCCGCTCGTACTCTATCTCTCTCTCTCAAAAATAAATAAACATAAAAAAATAGAAATCTGGATGTAGTGAACATGCCTGGACTGGAAATTAGATATTTCCAAGGACTAGACTTTCCTAAAAGACTGGAAACCCTTCACCTGCCAAAAGTGTTAGTTTAAGAAGCAGATTAGTATCAGATCTTTATAAAATCAGCAAAATTAGGAGCTGAGAAATACCCTGTACAAGAATCGGAGGCAGAGATGCATGAGGGCCTTAGATGTCAGACCTCGTATGTGTTTACCTCGCAAGGAGAGATGTGTGCAGGGTTGGCTATGATAGTGGAAAACGACAATTAAATTTGTTTAACGACTGTATTTTCCAAATGCCTCATACTGTGTGCATGGTGGGGAGCAAAAATTCAACTGTGATTACTGAAAGAGAATATGAGTTTCTCAGGGATTTTGGCCCAAGAGGATGGCCATATGAAACACCTAAACTACAGGCCCCAGGGGGTCTCCTATGGGTTTCTCCGCCCATTTCTTTAAGATTCATGCCAAGGTATTCTGCCTATAGTCTATCTGCTGTCAAGAACTGGAGGCAAGATATTTCTTCTAAAATACAGAATGATAGGGGCACCTGGGTGGCTCAGTTGGTTAAGCGTCTGACTCTTGACTTTGGTTCAGGTTGTGATCTCACAGTTCACGAGTTTGAGCCCTGCATTGGGCTCTGCGCTGACAGTGCAGAGCCTGCTTGGGATTCTGTTTTCCTCTCTCTCTGCCCTTCCCTGACCTGCTCTCTCTCTCTCTCTTTCTCTCTCTCTCTCTCTCTCTCTCTCTCAAAATAAATAAAAAGTAAACTTAAAAAAAAAAATAAAGTAACATACAGAATGGTCATATTAATTCTTCTAAACTTCACCTAGTTCCAAAGAAGTATTGAAGTTTCTAAAGAGAAAAACACAAAGACATGTAAAACAGCTCCTCAAAAATCAAAATAAGAGAACTATAGCTAGGTGACTGAAAGAAAGGCTGGGGACAAGGGAGAAAGCTTTGCCACAGAAGTGTTACATCAAGGGTGGTGGCTGCTGCATAGAAAATACTTCTGGGTTCCCCAGTAGCCAAGGCAAAAAGGAAAACGTTGCAGATTATCTTCATCTTGTGATTTATGAAAAAAAAATTCCAACATTCAGGAGAAAGAGATTATTCTTATTATAAAATTCTAAGAATTTAGTGAGCGAGAAGTATGGAACTGTATCATGAATAACAGTCAAAAGCAGCTTCACAGAAAATGAAGAAATGTTCCCCAGTGGCAAACTAAAGAAGCCCAAATCTAATGCAGCTTACCAACCCTAGTACATCTGGAGATTCATTCAAAGAAAGCTGACAAACTCAACAAGAGGGAAACAAGACTCCCCGAAAACACACAATTAGCAAGAACAGAATGATATGGGATCGAGGGCAGAGGGTGCGGTTTAAACCCGAATGGGCCACGGCTCATTTTCAAATAAAAATCAGAAGTGTAGTAAATGCTATCATCGGAGTGACGAAGCTCGGCGGAAACAAATGCAAATAAATTCCACATTTCTGTTTCTTTTTAGTATGTAATTTGAAAAGATCAGTCAAATGTGACTAGCTACAGAAAAAAGAAAAGAAGTTAAACCATTTGGCAGATTTGTTCCCAAGTCATGCCTACAATATTTGGACCCGTGCATTACTACAGATAGAAAAGCGTTACTACTCACATTATAAAAACACAATGTTGGGCAGATAGGAAGTGAAATAAATCACACCTAATTCTCCAGTTTTGAAACCAAAATGAATGCATATCCTGCCTGATGACAATATTCATAAACACCAGGAACTATTCATATAAGAGATTACTGACCCCATGCGCCCCTGTGATGTCACAGCAAGCTACTTACAGCAGGTACAAAAATCACTTTTCTCTCTTCACATTCCACTGGTTACTTACAATTAAGACTCTTTATTTCAACCCTAGTAACACCTTAATTAAGCCTATACTAAGTCATTGGATATTTAGTCACAGACGAGTGTACATAAGGTGAAAACATCCCAATACTCCTGAGGCAGCTGATGAATTTTCTGAAGATTGTAGAGCATGCAGAATAGTAGGAATTTTAATGGTTTTCAGCTCCTCTTAGATCTACACGCAAATATAGAAATATGTATTGTGAAATGCAAATGAACTTGAAATGGGTTCAGTGGATGGTAATGCCATCCCCATGATGGGCACATTCATACTCAGGACCAGAAACCACTCAACAGGTAACAGTTCCCCATCAGCAAAAGATAAAAGGCAAACTGCTCTTACAAAGCGATAAACAGTACATAATACAAAGGGGAAAAATAAATACTCTTTCATGACACAAAAGGGAACGGAGCCAGGGAGATAAAAATGCAAGAATAAATATAGGTGGTTTAAACTAGTAAAGGAGAATCTGAATGAGAGAGAAAAAGGACTTGCTGCTTTTCTTTCTTTGAGGATGTTACATCCAAGCTTTCTCTGAATAACTCAAGTTTCAAACATGGCAGCACGTTTTAGTTCAGCGTTTACGTTTCATCGCGGTCAAGCACAGATTCTGAAGCACCGTGAGTGTATCTAAAGAACTGGAATCCCTTTGAAATGACAATTACGCTATTTATCAGTGCAATTGGAAATAAGCAATAGGGAGGAAGGAGAGGAACAGTGAAGATTCACCATATAGATGTCTGCCATTTCCTCTGACCAACTCAAAATCTGACATCCTCAGTCGGTGCTCTGATGGCATGATAAACCGCGGTCCTTCATAGTCATCAGGACTTGATGGATGTGCACTATGAATGGATAGCTGGGAGCAGAGCAACTCCAAATTAAAATCTTCACTGTTTTGTTGGCCTGGAGATTCATTTTTGCTGTCATCCCCTCAATACACGCCTCCTTTTGTTTTCTGATTATTAATTTTGGAATCATTAGTGATTTAATTTTTTAACCACAAATGCAATCATTTTAATGATTCATTTGAGTAACATTTTTTAATTGGAAGCAGGAGAGAGTTTAATCTAAGCTGAGTTCTCTGAAATGAAGTGGCCTCTTTACGGAAGCTAGCATATTTTAAAGGGATTTGAAGTCTTTGCGTGGAATTTAACTGCAATCATAGAGCTCAGTGTTATGGGATGGTTAGTGCATACGTACACCGACTTACATAAAATGTACAAGATTCAAGTTGGAAAACTCTTTCGGGGTGAACTATTCACGAAAGTGGAAAATTATAGGGTTTCCCTCACTAACAAAACTGTTGGTTTCACCAAGATGTCATTATAGCTGATCCTGGTGATCATACCTGGTTAAAGTAAACGAGGTAGTTGCTTTGGAAGGGAGGGCCTTGGGTTTGAGAGTTTCTTGTTTACTGTGTGTAATTTTTCATAGTGATGAAGCAGCAAAAGAATAAAAATATTTATAAAGGTTGGGCAACTATGGGGCAAAGAATCCAGTGAAACTCTCAGTTCCCAAATTACTCAGTTTTGTATAAAACGAGTTTCTATTAGGGGACTAGGTATATTTTTAACCGAACATATCTTATCCCCTTTTATATGTCCCATGGTCTCTATACCAGCACCTGTGCACCAAGGAAGCCCTCAATAAATGTTTGTCAAAATAGGTAAAGAGAACCAACGTGTTTGCTGCGTGCACCCTACAAAAAATAAAGATCAGAGCATACACAACACTTACTACGCAATGGAAGGTTCTAGATCAACCACTAAAGAGCTACCATATTTATCTTAGTTAACAGTGCCCTGATTGAGAGGGCAGCTCCACTCACAGCGACTCCTTGCTCTTTGGTGTCGTGGGAAAGACACTGGGGTGGACATCACATGTCCATTCTTTTGTCCTTCAGCACCCTGTTGCTGTCTCTTTGTCAGCCTCATTTGGCTGAGTAGACTTTTTTTTTTAATTTACTTATTTATTTTGAGAAAGATAGAGACAGAACAAGTGGGGGAGGGGCAGGGAGAGAGGGAGAGAGGGAGAGAGAGAATCCCAAGCAGGCTCCGCAGTGTCAGCCCAGAGCCCGACGCGGGGCTCAAATTCACAAAAGCGTTGAGATCAGGACCTGAGCCAAAACCAAGAGCTGGATGCTTCACCGGCCGAGCCACCCAGGCACCCTATCTGAGTAGATTCTTGTCTGAAAATGGGCCACTCAGTTTCTCTTTCCTGATTTTTGAGTAGAAAGAGGTGGAAACTGACAGCTCCGTAGAGGAAAGGCCCGCAAAAGCGTCACTGCCCCAGTCTTTGGAGTGGCCTTTGGTTCTTCCAACTGTCCTTCTGATCCTGTAGGATATTTGCTATTTCCTAGGAAGACCCACCACCACCTTCCCATCCCATTTTTTAAAAACTTATTCTACCAACAGTGGATTTCTGATGCTTATGCCGGAGAGAACCTTACTAAGCACAACAGGTTGGCCTTTAAGGAAGGGTTAAGCATTCTTCTACACCAGCACTGTCCACTACAATGTTCTGTGACAACGGAGATGTTCTATGTGGTACTAGGTGGTCACTCGTCACATGCGGCTATTGGGCACTTGAACTGTGGCTAGTGCTAGAGAAACTGAATTTTTAAATTTTATTTAATTTTAATTGAGTTAAGTTTAAATAAGCACAGATGTGATGCGTGGCTAGGTGTTGGATGGGGCAGCATGATGAGGGTGATTGGAATCCTTTTTCTTCATTTACAGATAGAACAAGAGGAATGGACTTCAGCTGAAGCAAGAAGGCTAAGCATCGGCTGTGAGCAAACCGTGAGAAAAAGATGAGTTTTTGGAGCTCTCTGGCACGCTCAGAAGCCACCAGCAGAATGGAATGGGGCATTAGGGTGCTAGGCTGCTGTAACAAAGTACCACAGCCTGGGGGTCTTAAACAACAGAAACTTTTTTGTCTTACTGTTCTGGAGGCTGAAGTCCAAGATCAAAGTGTGTATAGGATTGTTTCTTCTGAGGCCTCTCTTTTTGGCTTATGGATGGCCGTCTTCTTGCTGTGTCCACACATGGTCTTCCCTCCCACACGTGTCTGCTTCCTAATCTCTTCCTCATAAGGACACCAGTCATATTGGTTTAGGGTCCACCCCAATGACCTCATTTTACCTTAATTACCTCTTTAAACATCCTGTCTTCAAATACCAGCATATTCTGAGGTAGTTGGGAGTTAGGACTTCAGTGTATGAGTTTTGGGGGGACACAATCCTGCCCATAACTAATGGTCAAGGGGTGGACATACCTGAGAGACAAAGGCATGATGGACATCCCAACCTCTGGCATGGCCAAGAACTAGCCATCCCTTGAGCCTGGAGGCCTGCTCAGTATTTCCAGTCCAACTTTGACTGCCTTTTCTGCATTTTAGTTGCAGCACCAGATGAACTATAGATATGGGCATAGCTCTACTCCAGGAAACCATTTCCAGGGAGTTTAAAGAGTATGACTTATTTCACATAACTAAGAGATTTGAATGCTGGTTTTGAGTCACTGGATTCTTCCTCTACAATTATCTTTAATTTTGAGTTTTTCTTCCTCCAAGTGCTATCTGAACAACTCTTTAGGACCACACGCCAGGACCCTCCTAAATAGCTTTCTGCATGATCCCCTGGCCTCACTCCAGCCTGTCCCAGTGCTCATTCATTCTACTTAACTAAGTTTAGAGTCTTCTTCCCAAGAGGCCATGTTCATTGTTCTTCTCATTTCCTGGAATCTTCCAGGGACTAGTGGTCTTAAGCCAAATCCCGAATTCCTAACCTCAAGCTAAGTGTAATTTATTACCTCACTACACCTTACAGATGACTCTAATTTCTACTGCTACCGAGAAAAAAAAACACAAAAAAACAAAAGCAAAACAACGACAACAACAAAACTCCTCTGAGTCCCCCTTGATTTCCTCACTTCCCGCTGATATAGCTAATACACACTCCATGCCCAAGCCCTTTGTTACCTTATTTGCAATGTCTTCAAAGGCCTTACTATTCAATAAATTAGAACTTTGATTCAAATTTTACTTCTTCAGAAATGTCTTCCCTGTCTAAAATAGTGTTCCCTCCATGCACCAAAAGTCTGTAACCCCGCTTTGATTTTCCTTATGGTGCTGTTAGGGGCTGAACTGTGTGTCTTCCCACCCCAAGTTTATATGTTGAAGTCTTAACCCCCCCAAGACTGCAGGTCATTACTGTATTTAGGATAGGATGGGCTGGGCTCTACTCCAATGTGACTGATATCCTTATAAGAGGAGATTAAGACAGAGGGAAGATGCAGTAAAAACAGGGAGAAGTCGGCCATCTGTAAGACAAGAGGAGAGGGCTGGGATCGGTCCTCCCTTCATGACTCTCAAAAGAAACCAACTCTACCAACTCCTTGATCTCAGATTTCCAGCCTCCAGAACTTTCAGAAAATTCATTTCTGTTTTTGAAGCCACTCAGTCTGTGGTACTTTGTAATAGTAGGCCTAGTAGACTAATAAAGGTGTGTATATAGCAACATTTTTGTTTTTGTTGTCTATTTCTCCCCCACTAGGAAGTCAAGTCCGTAAGGGCAGAAACTTAATTTTGTTCATGGCTATCTCCCCATATGTACAGCAGTGCCTGGTGCATAGTAGGTGTTTAATATGTTGAGTCTGGAATACCAGTCTGTAAGCATGGCTCCCCCCATCTCTGCCTAATTTTGTGGTTTAGCAAAGGAAACCCATTTAACTGCAGATAACATCTACATTCCTCCATACAGCCTTCACGGGTAGTAAAGGCAGCACTCTGCAGGCTTTCTGTTATTTCTCAGTGGGTTCCAAACTTGGACAAGGAGGGGGCAGCTAGCTATTTGTAGTCTCACTCCCTGAGGACCTGAAGTATCTTGCAAATGGCAGGTACTGGACGAATATTTCACCCAAAGATGCCCTATCTGCATGTTGCCTGACAGTTGCCATCCATGCATATTTTCTTTCCAAGCTTCTAGAGGGCAGAGGTTGTCTTCGGTGGTGCCTGCAAGTCTGCCCCTCTGCTTTAGTGGCTCCATAAATCATGGTGAATGGATGACCATTATGCACATTCTGTGGAGCCCTGGGGAAACATCAGTGAGGCTCCCAACGACTCCCCTTCCCTGAGGTTTTTCTCACTTCCCCACCCTTCATCTCGCTCCCACGACGGACAGAACACAGAGATGAGAGTTGTGAGTGTGCACTGTGAGCCTCTCTCCTCTTCCCCTTGGCCACAGATACTGGACCAGACACAGATACCGTGCCGCTAAAATGACTTCAGCCAGGAATGCGGATTGAGACGGAGACTCATGACAGCCTCTACTGACTGTAACACTTAGACGTTCTGTGTACTTGGGTGATGAAAGGAAGCTGATGGGTGTTCACTTTGTGGCACAGAAGAGGAAAGGCAGTTCATGGAGGAAGCGATGGGAGTCTGCAGTCAGGCAGAGAGGAGCAGTGACAGGGAGCCCTGAGAGCTTTCCAGGAGTGTCCTAAGGCCACCTTCCACTTCTGCCCTTCACTTCCATGGCACCCCTGCGTCCCAACATCAATTCCCTCTTGTTTGCCTAAGATAG
Source organism: Prionailurus viverrinus (assembly GCF_022837055.1). Lineage (NCBI taxonomy): Eukaryota > Metazoa > Chordata > Mammalia > Carnivora > Felidae > Prionailurus > Prionailurus viverrinus. Next base: position 12,332,370 of record NC_062567.1, read on the forward strand.
TTTGAGTTTGTTTCTCTTGTTTGCAAAACAAAACAAAGAGAAAACAAAACAAATAAAACCCCCAACCCATTAACTCATTCACCCCTGTGATGATTTTTGGAAAATAAAAAAGGAGGGAGTCATTTCCTACAGGAAAAGAGACATAAAATTCCCTGGCCCCCTCCCCTACCTCTCAAATCTCCCATTAAAGCCCATTTCCTTTGGGGAAAGAGAAGAGCCCTTGCCATGCATCAGCTAATGTACAGCGTTGGACAGCATTCTTTGCAATTCTTTCCAAATGGAAGAAAGTACACCTGTGCTCCAAAATCTACCAGGAACACTCAAATGTTTTTAAATCTATCTTTTTCTAAATTGCCTCGTAAATCCGCACTGTTCTCAGGATCACCTTTCTCCACTACGCCAGCTGAGATCAACTCAGGTGGTCACCCTAACAGTTCCAAGATGTTAAAACTTAAATGCTAAACAAAGCTCTTCACGGGAAGAAGGCGTTCTTTTCTTGTCCTTGTGTTTACATGTCCTTGTGTTTACAGCCACACCGTTCAAGAGAAAATCTTAGCGGGGGTGGGGTGGGGGGGGGGAGCGGGTAAACGCTTGTGTATGAAAATTAAATCCACATGGGGCCGAAAGGACCCAATTGTTGGAATCATCTTCAAGGACCCCCACTCATCTTCGTTTGTATCTTATCGATAACCAGCTAGGAGGCGGCTGCGGTTGATCAGGTCAGAAGGTGGCTTGGACCAGGTGGCCTCAGAGGAAATGGTGGTAAGTGGTCAGTGAGGGCTCACTGAGAACAAGAACCCCGGGGGGCAGCAGAAAAGAAACAGATCACAGACAGAGAAATAAAACATAATACGCAAGGATACATTCTGTGAAGAAAATAAAAAGCAGGGGGATGGGACAGTGCCCTGTCCCTGTCACCTTGGGTGAGTAGTCAGGAAGGACCCCCCCGAGGAGGTGATCTGTAAACTGAGAGCTGCAAAACCAGGTAAGGAAAAAGAAGAACCCAGACTGAGGAAACAATAAGCAAAAGACCCTCAATTATGAACAAGACCGACAGGCTCCAGAACCACAAGGAAGGTCGGTGTGGCTGGGAGAGTGAAGCTAGGGGCAGAGGTGTTCAGAGTCACAGAAAGGGGGCAGGCCTTCGAGGTCTCTGGTAATGTGCAGCCAGTTGAGGGGTCTTTTTAATTTTTATTTATTTTTATTTTATTTTATTTTATTTTTGATATTTATTTTTATTTTTAAAATGTTTGTGTTTATTTTTGAGAGACAGAGACAGTGTGAGCAGGGGAGGGGCAGAGAGAGAGGGAGACAGAATCCGCAGCAGGCTCCAGGCTCTGAGCTGTCAGCACAGAGCCTGACGTGGGGGTCGAACTCACAAACTGTGAAAGCATGACCTGAGGCCGAAGTCGGATGCTCATCTGACGGAGCCACCCAGGAGCCCCTTGAGGGGTCTTTTTAAAAATGTTTATGTATGGCACAAAAACAGACACATAGACCAATGGAATAGAATAGAAACCCCAGAACTAGACCCACAAACATATGGCCAACTCATCTTTGACAAAGCAGGAAAGAACATCCAATGGAAAAAAGACAGCCTCTTTAACAAATGGTGCTGGGAGAACTGGACAGCAACATGCAGAAGGTTGAAACTAGACCACTTTCTCACACCATTCACAAAAATAAACTCAAAATGGATAAAGGACCTAAATGTGAGACAGGAAACCATCAAAACCTTAGAGGAGAAAGCAGGAAAAGACCTCTCTGACCTCAGCCGTAGCAATCTCTTACTCGACACATCCCCAAAGGCAAGGGAATTAAAAGCAGAAGTGTATTACTGGGACCTTATGAAGATCAAAAGCTTCTGCACAGCAAAGGAAACAACCAACAAAACTAAAAGGCAACCAACGGAATGGGAAAAGATATTCGCAAATGACATATGGGACAAAGGGCTAGTATCCAAAATCTATAAAGAGCTCACCAAACTCCACACCTGAAAAACAAATAACCCAGTGAAGAAATGGGCAGAACACATGAATAGACACTTCTCTAAAGAAGACATCCGGATGGCCAACAGGCACATGAAAAGATGTTCAGCGTCGCTCCTTATCAGGGAAATACAAATCAAAACCACACTCAGGTGTCACCTCACGCCAGTCAGAGTGGCCAAAATGAACAAATCAGGAGACTATAGATGCTGGAGAGGATGTGGAGAAACGGGAACCCTCTTGCACTGTTGGTGGGAATGCAAACTGGTGCAGCCGCTCTGGAAAGCAGTGTGGAGGTTCCTCAGAAAATTAAAAATAGACCTACCCTATGACCCAGCAATAGCACTGCTAGGAATTTATCCAAGGGATACAGGAGTACTGATGCATAGGGGCGCTTGTACCCCAATGTTTATAGCAGCACTTTCAACAATAGCCAAATTATGGAAAGAGCCTAAATGTCCATCAACTGATGAATGGATAAAGAAATTGTGGTTTATATACACAATGGAATATTACGTGGCAATGAGAAAAAATGAAATATGGCCTTTTGTAGCAACGTGGATGGAACTGGAGAGTGTGATGCTAAGTGAAATAAGCCATACAGAGAAAGACAGATACCATATGGTTTCACTCTTATGTGGATCCTGAGAAACTTAACACGAACCCATGGGGGAGGGGAAGGAAAAAAAAAAAAAGAGGTTAGAATGGGAGAGAGCCAAAGCATAAGAGACTGTTAAAAACTGAGAACTGAGGGTTGATGGGGGGTGGGAGGGAGGAGAGGGTGGGTGATGGGTATTGAGGAGGGCACCTTTTGGGATGAGCACTGGGTGTTGTATGGAAACCAATTTGTCAATAAATTTCATAAAAAAAAAAGAAACTAAAAATAAATAAATAAATAAATAAAAATAAAAAAAATAAATAAAAATGTTTATGTAGGATGTGTCCTTAAAAAACCATCAGGTGTTTTTTTTTTTAATTTTAAGAGCAGTTTTAGGTTTACAGAAACATAAACAGAGAGTTCCTAAGTAGCCCCCTCCCCGCCACATACAGTTTCTCCTATTATTAACATTTGCTGCAACCAATGAACCAATGCTGACTATTAACTAAAGTCCCCAGTTTACATTAGGGTTCAGTCTTTCATTCAAGGGGTCTTAACCTAGGCAGGGGGTGGAGTCGAATTCACAACTCTGGAAGAGTCAGGCTCACAGCTTTGGTGGAATTTCTTCTTTGCCCCAAATTCCTATGAAGTCCTCACTCCTCGTGCCTCAGAATGTGACTGTATTGGGAGAAAGGGTCTTTAAAGAGGCAACTAAAGTAGGCCACCAGGTGGCTCCGTCGGTTGAGCATCCGACCTCAGCTCAGGTCATGATCTCGTGGTTCGTGAGTTCAAGCCCCGCGTCGGGCTCTCTGCTGTCAGCCTGTCAGAGGGGAGCACGCTTTGGATCCTCTGCCCCCCCCCTCTTTTTCTCTGCCCCTCCCCTGCTTATGCTCTAAAAAAAAAAAAATTAAAAACAATAAAAGAAAGAGGCAATTCAAGTAAAGTGAGGTCACTGGGGTGGGTGCTAATGCAATATAACTACTGTAGTGTCCTTGTAAGAAATGGAGCTTAGGACATGGACACACACCGGGGGACGACCACGAGAGGACACGGGGAGAAGACGGCCATCCGCAAGCCGAGAGAGGCCTCCAAAGAAAACAACCCTGTCCACACCTTGTGCTTGGACTTCCGGCCTCCAGAACCGGGAGGCAGTAAATTTCTGCCGCGCAAGCCCCCCTGGTCTGCGGCACTTTCTTAAGGCAGCCCCAGCAAACTAATACGCCTGTGAAGACACCCAGTGGAAAAACCTACTGGGTTTCACCCAACCACGTATTTTCCAACGTTTTAAACCAGAGCACTGGCCACTGACGCTCCACACACTGGCATTTTGGAGGTCACACTTTGGCACACGCTGAACCAGAATATAAACTTCGTGAGGGAGAGGACTTTGTTCTCAACCCTGCTGGGTCCCCAGCGCCTGAAATCGTGTCTGGAACTCAGCACATGCTTGTGGAATAAACGCACTCGGCGTGTGACTTTCTGCTGTTCCATGTGCGTATATCGCTTGTCCAGGTTCTACTCCAGGTTCTCTTTACAAAGCTTGACAGCACGTGCCCTCACATTAAAGCTGAGCATGACTTCAGAGCTTTCCTCTGAAGTTCCTACAGGGAACACCGTATCAACCCAGTCCCATATTAGTGCCTGTATCTTCCAAAGGACTGAAGAATGCCACACACTCCCTGATGCTTCCTTTTCATCAAAAACTTTATAATTATTTTTTCTCTAATGCTAAACACATTAACACACACGATACACACACACACACACACACACACACACACACACACCCCTAAGTAAAAGGAACAGCCATAAGGAAACAGGAGTTTTTCTTCACCATTCTGACCAGAGAAGTCTCTAGGGACACCTGGTTTCTAGGTGTCCAAAACCCAAACCAGCTTAACTGTATTCTCTGGAGGTCTGCTGAATGCTGGTCCAGCAGAAATACTCTATTCCTAGAAATCAAGTCTACATAGTATCAAATGAAAATTAAAGCTGGTCATCTTTGTTTAAGATGTAGATCTATGAAATATTTAAGTATAACAACCATAGCTGTTCTGGGGATTAAATGAGGTTATTTATAGTAGTCTATGGTAGTCGCAACTCTAGCAGTCCTGTGGTACTAGGATTATTATTATTTTTTAATGTTTATTTTTGAGAGAGAGAGAGAGAGAGAGAGAGAGAGAGAGAGAGAGAGAGAGAATCTCAAGCAGACTCTGCACTGTCAGCACAGAGCCCAAGGTGGGGCTTGAGCTCATGAAACTGTGAGATCATGACTTGAGCCCAAGTCGGATATTGACCTAACTGAGCCACCCAGGCACCCCTAGGATTACTCTGAAAGAAGGAACAGAGGCTCATTTCAGCAGCTGAAGTAAAAGGGTGTGTATCATAAAGACATATACAAACCATTGAAAAGTAAGATCTCCTCAAAGACTGGCTTATTTTCTAGTGTCTATGTTCTCTCTTAAGCATCCACTCTTGTTTTCCTGATGTTTTTCTGTGAGTGGGCTCCATTCTCCTCTATGTCCTAGATGATCCTTCTCAGATTATGTGTTCTCAGATTCTGGAGGGACTGAGTCTTTTTGCTTGACTACAGTCACTTTGGGCAGAGTCCCTTGTAGGACACCACCTCAAGTCATTAAACGGACTCATGGACAGGCTGCCCAAGACCATCTCTCAGGGCTCAGGAGGTCATGCACAGCGATTCTGGGGCTGCCCATGGGCCAGAGTCTGCTTTTTCAGAAGGAGCTACACTTGGAATGTCCGTGACCATGATGGACTTGTCCACAATGCCTTACTTTCGTAACCCATTCACTTGAATCCTGGTAGCCACCGAAGCTCTATTTCAAGGCTCGCCATCTGAAATGGTTTATAAGCGTTGGATAGAAGCTTAAGACCACAATGACAGTCTCTTCGTATCTATGAACTTTAATTTACTTTGCAAATTGTATTTCATTTGCGCATAGCTAGTATATGCAAAACCCAGTCTTGTTTAAAAACTTCAAACGCATCTTAACATGGATGTAACATCTTGAGAGTCATTTTTCAATATGTATCTTAACTTGTAAACAGAAGCTTGGTAGCAAATATAAAATGTGACAGGGAATACATGGTTAAAACACTGCCAGGTAAATAATGTTTTAAGAAGCTGACGACGAAAACTGACGTGTCTGTTTCTCTTGCCACATAAATGAGGACATGACGCAGTTTCCAGCAACAGTGAGCATAACTCTGCCCCTCCACGGCCCTTGTGATTGAAAAAGGACACGGTGTCGTTATATCTCAGACAAATGCCCCCGTCCCAGTCCCTTGGCTTTATTTGAAGGTGGGTAAGGGATGAAAGAGTGTCTCCTGAAAATCAAATTCTAAAGGCTCCAAACACCATCTCAAAGAACCTAATTTATTTTCCAGCAACCTCTCGTAAACCCTGGGGGGCTACGTGGATCTCAGTGACAAAGAAAGTTACTGTACAAGCCAAAGCTTTGTAAAATTATAAAGACATTTAGTCACTTAGTCATTAAAAAACATTAGATAGTACTTTATAGATACGTAAATATCTTCCATGAAATCTTCTTGGTTATTGGGAAGGAAAGAAGCGCCAAACCTGAAAATGGCAGCTTCCCCCAAATGCGTGAACGGGGAGAAAAGCGGATGTGTTTCTCACAGCCTTTGTGGAGCCTGTTTTCACTGGGAAAAGGCTGTCCTGTTTCTTCTTTCACTATACACTGAGCAGCACTGCAGCCAGATTTCTTTCAGACGATTGAGGGAGACTGGTGAGAAGCAAAGTATGCGTTTTCCAGCCATTTGGTTGGCACCCTGCTTTTAAAAAATGGGTTAGATCACTTCATATTTCCCCGGAACCCCAAATCATCTATTTAAAAAGAAACGGCAACAAAGACAGAAATCAAGCGTGGCTTTTCCCCCACAAAAGGGTACCAATCCCAAGTAGCTGTTTTAAATGTTAACTTGATCTTTGATGGTTGAACTTCGATCTTAGACATGTTTTAATTTTCTAACACATAGTTCATATAGACTCGGGAGTCATGTTTTTGCCTCTTCCTTCCTTCCTTCCCTCCTTCCCACCTTCCTTCCTTCCCTCCTTCCCACCTTCCTTCCTTCCTTCCTTCCTTCCTTCCTTCCCACCTTCCTTCCTTCCTTCCTTCCTTCCTTCCTTCCTTCCTTCCCACCTTCCTTCCTTCCTTCCTTCCTTCCTTCCTTCCTTCCTTCCGTCCCTCCTTCTGTGCTTTTCTTTCCATTCTTTCCTTTCTTTCCTGTTCAGCCTGGTAAGCATTCTTCTATTTTCCCTGGCTTGAGTGACAACATGTGCCAGCCACAGTGTTTCCTCCATGCTTCTTGGTTGTCCAAAGCCACGCTGCTGGTCCACTGCGTTTTCCAACGTCCATGTGCTGCTAAGGGAAAGGGGTGCTGATGGCAAATAGTAAGCTCCCTCTGCCGGCTGTGGGCTGCCTCTGCAGAAATAGATGTCTGAATGTCCATTAAGAGCCTGGACCCTTCCTCTGGCCCGGCTATGAAAGCCTTTCTCACAATGGAGGTGAAGACCGTCAGTGAATGAGGGGCCTTGGAGAGCGCAACAGGAAAATGCCGGAGCAGGTTCCTCTGACGATTCTCTCCGAGGTCCTCTATGGAAAACCTGGGATGGTGGACCGAGTTAAATGATTAGTTTTTAACTCTGAAAGGGACAGATGGCAGAGCCACCCTGCAATAGTTTTTCCGGAAGAGTAGCACATGGTAAATCGCATTAATTGTAATGATCGCTTTTTATGCCTTGATGAAAACTGGCAAAGACCTTCAAAGGTCTTCTAATCATGGCAACTCAGCACAGCTCTGCTTCGCAGTGAAAGAGCTAGAGGGCCGCGGCTTTGGTTTCTGCTCGGAGGCTGCGGGGTTGAACAGAGCATAGGAACCAGTGGCTCAGGAAAGAGATGGGCAGGGGAGGCCCTGGATATACATACACAAGCTAGAGAACGATCTCGTCCCATGTGGGGCCAGGTGGTTGGTACTTCCTGCAGGCACGTATGTGGTTGATTTCACAGTCGTGGCACGTGAGGATTTGGAGAGACTCCTGCCTTTGCAAAATACTGAGAGAGGGGCGCCTGGGTGGCGCAGTCGGTTAAGCGTCCGACTTCAGCCAGGTCACGATCTCGCTGTCCGTGAGTTCGAGCCCCGCGTCGGGCTCTGGGCTGATGGCTCAGAGCCCGGAGCCTGTTTCCGATTCTGTGTCTCCCTCTCTCTCTGCCCCTCCCCCGTTCATGCTCTGTCTCTCTCTGTCCCAAAAATAAATAAAACGTTGAAAAAAAAAAATTAAAAAAAAAAATACTGAGAGAGAGGGTTACGCTGGGGCTGCCGTCCTCCCTGAAACTCAGCGCAAGAGGGGAGGGCAGTGGATGGCAAGATTTCCTACAGCGCGTCTGTTTTTCTGCTGTTATTTAACTCACCACGTAACTCCGGGAGAATTTCTATTATTTCGTAAAAGCTTCCAGTTTCCTCTTTTCCATTTCTTCCACAAAGACTTTTATGTCTTTGCTTTATTGCCCCTCTGTAAGGAAGCTGAGTCAAACTTCTGCTTTGTGCGTGGAATTAGTCGACAACTTCAGGAATTTTCCGTTATTTTTTTTCTTCCAGGAGTACCTGTATCTTTTTTTTTTTTAAATTTTTTTTTTTATTATTATTCATTCATTCCTTGCAAATGCAAGAAACCTTTATGGAGAACATACTAGATTTCAGGAGTCTACCGGTGCGGGCCACGTTATGAGCCTGTGGGATACAAGGGTTACCTGTATCCCACAAGATTTTGTGTTCCGTGTGTCATGTGAACCTTTTATCAATATCTTGTTTAATCCTCGTTGCAACCCCATGAGGTTATGTTTATCATCCCTGTTTTGCCAGAGCGAAACCCAAGGCCCTGAGAAATGAAGTGGTTTTCTCAAAGTCACACAGCTCGTAAAGTGGCAGAGCTACAGCTTGAAACCAGACTGTCCACCTGCACAGCCCCTGTTCTTCGTGATCTACACCTTGAATGACTAAGATTATAGTGGCATGAGTGGGCAAACTGGTAAATGAGCAGGACCATTTTCACCCAAGATGTCAAGAGCCCTACTCTACATATGCAAGTGTTTTTAGGGCAGGGGTCAGCAAACTTCCTGTCACGGGTTAGATAATGAACATGTAGGCTTTGCAACCCTACCGTCCCTGTTGCAACAACTCAAGTCTACCATAGTGGCAAGAAAGCAGCGGTAGACAATATGCAAATGAATGAGGTGGCCGTGTTCCAATAAAACTTTACGAAAACAGTGACGGGCTGGGGCACCTCCGTGGCTCAGTCGGTTAAGCATCAGACTCTTGATTTTGGCTCAGGTCATGGTCTCACGGGTTCGTCAGTCGGAGTCCCGTGTCGGGCTCTCCGTGGAGTGGGATCTGCTTGGGATTCTCTCTCTCCTCTCTCTGTGCCCTTCCCCTGCTCACACTCACTCGCTCTCTCAAAATAAATGAACAACAGTAAAAAAAACATAAAACAAAAACAACAAACGAGGGACAGGCTGGATTTGACCCACAAGAGTGCAGTTTGCCAACGTCTGTGCTCTGTGTGAGGGGATTCCGAGGAATCGAGTACCAATGCTGCCTACAGGTGATGGGGAGACACTTGAATCAAGTCTTGGCTGTCAGGCAATAAAGGAGAAAGGCACACCCAACAGAGAGACACGTGTTTGAGAACGGGGACATCGGATAGAAAACGGATAGTTTGGGAGCACCTGGGTGGCTCAGTCAGTTAAGCGTCTGACTCTTGGTTTCGGCTCAGGTCATGATCTCACAGTTTGTGAGATCAAGCCTTCCGTCAGGCTCTGCACTGACAGTGTGGATCTGCTCAGGATCATCTCTCTCTCCGTCTTTCCCTTTCTCTCTTCCTCTCTGTCTCTCTCTCTCTCAAAATAAATAAATAAACACTAAAAAAAACAATTCACAGTTAAACACTGTGAGGTTTTAAAGAAAATGGATAACTGGGAAAGACGGGAAATTGTTAAGTGGTAAGGGGCGTATGAGACAACGACAGAGAACAAGTTTGGAGAGTGGGATTTGAGCCTATGTTAACCAACAGTTTATTGTCAAATAACAGGTTTCCAGGTGTGGTTTATTTTACAGTTTTTGTGGGCCGCTTTTTTGTTTTACTGTGTGAACAACTTGTTTCTCTTCCCCTGATACCACCTGGATATTTTCCTTTTCATTTGCAGCATGGACAATGTCTTCATGTGCAATTTTATTAGCAAAAGAGGAGGAAGGAAAATCATAGAGGGTCTCCCAGCTACACAAAGATTAAACACATGGTCCAAGAAACATGGTGTCCCAGAGACGCAGGACTGAAACATTCTAGGAGACACTCACATAGAAGATGAGGACGCATTTTTGTCTTTTGTCAAACCTTATGGGTATAATTTTGCCATTAGTCAAGATGGATGTTTCAGTGTCGAGACATGAGAAATCTTTGAAACACCAACGGCATAACAAGAATGCTGCAAGGGAAAGAAAGTTGATTCCATCCTTTTTCTTGAGCTGGAAGTCAGCTAAAGTTGCTTATGACAGCTTGCTGATGAAACATGATTTATAATGTTCACAGACACTTGTCCAACTTATTAAGTTTATTAGAATTACTGCATAGGTCTGAAAGCTGTTGAGCATGGTGTTGGATTCTAGTCTCTAAAATCAAATGATCTTCCCGGGAGTATATCTGGGACAGCTTCTCCCCGCAGCTGAGACTCTCTGTAGAAGAAAAAGTGGGGGCTGGGAGATAGATCGGTTTCCCTTGAAACGTGGGTATGTCCTCTCTACGCAGTCAGGGGATTCCCTTGATTTTAAGATTCCCCATCTGGAAGAAATAAAGTTTCAACTGAAGCACTGAGTTCATTAGATGACATTCCTAAGTGAGGGGCCAGGCCAAGAGGCAAGTTTTTCCAAAAGAAAAAACCCCCGCAAAGTATTACATGATTTTTAAGCCCTTACCCAAAATCTAAGGAATAAAAGGGTATAAAAGAGCCCTATTAGGGTACTTTAAGCCTCAGTTCACCACACCCACCCAGGGGAGCAGGGTGGAGGGGTTGTGTCCTGCACTTCAAGACTAGTGGGGCTTCATCAGGACCCCCACCACTAGAATGATATACTGTCATCTGGCTCCTACTCCTAAAAATGGGAAACAGGCTGTTTTGCTGAAAGAAGGGGGCTGAGCTGGTAATCACCATGCCTCTGAGTCTGTCAGGAAGATCCACCAGTGTCTCCTAGAAGAAGAAGGCTGGAAATGGGTTGTGTAGGAGAGAGCTGACAGCTGATAGTCTCAATCCAGTCTAAGATCACCACATAGCAGGAGAAGGGACTTGAGGGGAAAGAGGGTTGAGGTGAATCCAGATTCACAGAGGGTGAGAAAAGAGCCTCAGAGATCAGGGGGAAGAAAGATTCATTCTCCCTCATTAAGGGAGTATGGGTGGGACAGCCCTGAAGACGCCTCCAAAGAACCCCAGAAGCACCCACAAGGTAGTAAGTGTTCAACATCTGCCAGGCCCAGAAGGCATGAACTCAGCTGTTGTAGTCCCAAATAAGAAATTTTCTGACCACCTTCCCCCCCCTCTTTGTGGATCCTCCCTCTCCTCTACCCCAGTGGGTACTGGAATGTGCACATAGCAACAGAAGGGAGAGGAGAAGAGCAAAGTAAGGTGACAGAGCAGAAGCCAATCACCTTCTTCCCCGAGGGAAGCTTCCAGACTCCACTGGTCCTGAGTTGGGAGAAGGCGGCCAAATATCAACTTTGATCAACTATAGTATTGACTCTTACTTGAAAGTGGACATTGGCATCACTAAATTGACTTCGTGTGTTATGACCTGAGAGTGTTGAGAAGTCATGAGGTCTGCTAACATTTTCATCCGAGGTAAGCAATTAAGGAGACTCACTAAGGACATTTAAGCAAATGGCAAATAAAGTTGCTTTGATTTTTGCATTTGTGCTGGTCCCAGGCCTGGTTGCCCCCAGATCCATTTTTTTACACCCCCCCCCCTTCCACTTTGTCCACTATCTCCAAATTCTAAGATGGCTCTCAAGTCTCCAATCATTGGTATACATGCACTCTACCATCTCCTCCTCGTGAGTGGGAGTGGATTGGGTCCTGTTGTAGGAGGTTCTGCCTTAGCAGATGGGAAGGAGACTCTCCTGCCGGCTTGCAAGAAGGAAGCTACCGTGCTGTGAGAGAGCCAGATGGCTGGGGCCTGAGTGCAACTTCGAGGGGCCTTTTTAAACTCCATAGCTGGTGAAAAAACTCAGTCCTACAACCACAGGAGATTAATCCTGCCAACAACCTGAATGAGTGTGGAAGAGGACAGGAGCACATGGAAGACCACAGCCCTGGCCATCACCATGCTTTCAACAGATGAGACCCTGAGCAGAAGACCCAGCTGACCCTGCCTGGACTCTTACCCAGGGAAAGTATGACAAATACATATGTGTTCTTTTAAGCTCCTAAGTTTGTGGTGACATCTTACACATACAGAAAATTAACATAAGAGAGGCAATTCTGGGAAGCAGGTTGTCTAGGCTCCCATGTCATCTAGGCTCCTCACTCAATGAGAAGGGCTACAGACAGACAGAGGTGCTGGAGGGCAAGAAACCAGAGTGTTTTCCCTGCCTCCCTGCCACGGATGAGCACTGGGGTAGTCACTGTGTTTCTTTAGTGGCTCCAGCTGCCATCAGGTGACCAGTCAGATAAGATTATCTTCACCCACCCACAGCACCCCCTCCTTCTTTTCCTTTCTAATGTCAGACACATTAGAAACTTCTATCAGCAAGATCTATCTATCTATCTATCTATCTATCTACCTACCTACCTACCTATATATCCAACCATCCATCCATCCATCCATCCATCCATCCATCCATCCACGTATATAGGTATATATACACCCATATATACCTATATGTGCACACACATATAAATATATATGCATATATGTGAACTTTTTTTTTGTAGAAGAATGAGTCAAAGCAGATTCAAAGGACTACCACCAGATGCTTTCAGGTTGGTAATAAACTTCAAAAAGAATACACTTGTTTGCATTTAGTAAAATAACATGTTGAAGGCTTTCACAAACGGTTCTTTCATCTAATCGGGAATGCCCAGTCTAGTCTTACCAACTAGTCTATGACATCACAAACCTTTGGGCATCCTCAGTCTTCTGTGCTAGAAGCTGAGCCAATTCCCAGGACTCTGAAGAAATATTCTACCCTTCCTCAACCATCTTCTCATGCCTTCAGTATGAACTTGCATCACTGGCCCCAGGTGACAAAGCTCAGAATTTGCAAGCACTGGAACCAAGGACACCCAGGGTACCCCGGCCATTCGGCAATGTATCTCATACAAAGTATAATAAGATGTTTCCAAAACCTACTTGTTTGGTTATGCTGGGAAATTTTGTGATAAAGTGGAGACACTTCCTCAAAGGGGCGAATTCTTAGACCGTTATTAAAATTTCAGCTTTCTTGTCCCTTTATGGCATGCCATTTCTGGCTTAAATTGATAACAACAAAACAACAGGTAAAGAGGAAGGGACCCTCAGACACAAAGACTCAATGACCGAACAAGTGAAGCGGCCACACCATCCGGTCAGTTAACACCTGCACATGTACCGAAAGGTCCATCGGTGGCCTGGACTGTGGATTAGGGCTCCACGTTGGCTCTCTGGTTCTCAGAGGGCAAACTTTTACATGGATGCTCAGTCACTAGACCTACGCAGATGTCTCGCCCATCAATGGCCCAAAGGGAGCATTAGACAGAAAAGGAAAGGATGATTTATGTGCTCTAACTCCTAACAGAGGATCAGCGTAGCCACCTCCTGATAGGCACGTTTCATTTTACGCAGGCTGGCCTACCCAGCGTTGCTAGGGAGAATCATCAACTTCAGTGTGTAAATCAGTTTTGCCGTAACTCACCTTGGGCCATGAAGAGATGCCCTCAGGAATGTTGGGTTACAAATCGCCAGGCAGGGCAGAGCATTTGCCTTTCTGACCTTTGACTGGGAATGCACAACGATGCTGTGGACACGTAAACCAACAACAATGGGTTCCAACATGAGCCTATTGTTTCTACAGAATGCTTTTGTTGACTTTTGACAAATTCTTGTATCTGGAGCCAAGCTGTGGCTGCAAATGATACATGGGCATCGTGCTGACACGAATGTTGGTTGATATTTTCGTTTATGTTAACGAGTAAGAGGAAAATGAAACAACAGAGAAGATATACGTTGGGATTTCATTCGTTTGTCAATGACATGAGTGACTTCTTCGCAGAATCAGGTAATAATTCTTGAATCCTAAAATGCTGCCTCGATTTTTTGTGCTACTCACAAGGGAGTAGTTACACATACCACAAATGTTTAAGTTTTAATCCTCAGGGTTAACTTTTTCTGCATCACTTAATCTGTAGTCTAGAAAAACAACAAAACAATAAATCTCACTCACATCTGTAGTGCTTATCGATTTCTGTGGTGTAAATCTTAGTACATCACCCTCAAGTGTTAATCTCTAAACTGGAAGCTTGATGAGGGCAAGACACATCCTGTCTCCTGCGCTTCATGCTGTGTCTCCAGGTCTTTGTACAGTTCATGCCACATGGCAGATGCTGAAAAGATGCTCATCAAAAGAATGAGTAAGTCCTCCCTTCCTTCCTTATTCTGAAATAAAGAGAAATCAGAAGCTCCTCATGCTTTATTTTATTAAAATTCCTTGTTTCAAGCAGGTTATGGTTAGTCCTGTTCCCGATTTGTGACAGATCTGGCAATCCCGACAGAGGATCCTGGGTACCTTTTAATGCCTTTCCCTTCCTTGGTCAAGAACAGGGATGGTTGAAGGAAAGAAGTGAATCTGAAAACCCAACTCACAATTCTGCTTTGTTCACTATAAATCACTCACTGGTTGAATGTAGATTGTGTAATGAGCAAGAGATTAGTGATCCATTCTCAACTTGCTGCCTTCTCCTCCTCCTTCCTCTCCCTCCCCCTCTTCTTCCTCCTCCCCTTTCTCCTTCTCCTCCTCCTCCTCCTCCTCCTCCTCCTCTTCCTCCTCCTCCCCCTTCTCCTTCTTCTTCCTATCCACTATAGTTTTTCTTTCCCATTACTATCTCCATTCTCATACTAACTGAATATTGCCTCCTTCAGGTCTGGTCTTGTCTTTTTTCTTTTCTTTTCTTTTCATTTCTTTTCTTTATTAAGCCACTAAACTTTGTTGTAGTTACTTAGTCATAGGTACTTGTAAATTTTTTTTAATGTTTATTTACTTTTGAGAGAGAGAGAACCTGAAGCAGGCTCCAGGCTCCAAGCTGTCAGCACAGAGCCCAACATGGGGCTTGAACCCATGAACTGTAAGATCATGACCTGAGCTGAAGTCAGATGCTTAACTGACTGAGTCACCCAGGTGCCCCTCAGGTGTTTTCTGAAATACCACTCTGCTACTAAAGTCTAGTAATAATTATATATATATTTCTTCACCAAAGTACTCTGGATACTATGTATGTTTACTTCCTCATTTTCTGCCTTCCCCTGCCCACCACCAAAATGTAAGTTCCATGAAGATTGGGATTCAAAAAAAGTGTTGGCCTGTTTTACTTATCACTATATCTCCCACTTCTTAGACAATGTTTGTTAAATAAATGAACAACTATATCAAGCACCTATTTTGAGCTATAAACTGTGCTAGGAGATATGTCACTAATATCATAAGACAGATATGATTCTTACCCTTAAAATTTATATTGTCTAGGAAGGCTATTAAACAAAAATCGCACAACAAATCCGTTAATTATAATTTTATGTAATTTAAAGGAAAAGTACAGGGGTATTACCTAATGCTCAAGTTACGGAAGGCTTCACTTAAAAGACACTGATATTTAGGGTAAGGCCACTTGATCAGGCAATGGTCAGGAAGAAGAATGTCCCACAAGCTATGACCAAGCATGCAAGAACCTGGGAGCACAGCGCCAGAGCTATTCTTGAACAAAGTTGCTTTCTGGCAAGATCCAGCTAGTCATGAATTAATAAAAATTAAACCTTTAGAAAATAGGAAAGATACAGTGGGAGAACTAGCCACGAGCACTGAATGTATTTAGATAAAGGGCTAAGAACAGATATAAATATACTGGGAATTAGGGTTATGACCACAAAGAAAATGTTATAAGCCTTGACAATATAAAAACAGTGATAGAACCATAAAAACAGGGAGAGGAGGAGAAATCACAGGAGGAAGTACAAGTGATAATTCCCTCATATTTTGTAACAAATAGGAAGCAGATTCTGTTAAAATCAAAATAGGTAGTTAACAAAAATCATAACGGGTTGTTTGTATTCTTGAGTTTTGAGAGATCTCTGTCTATCCTGAATACAACTCTTTTATCAGTTACGTGCTTTGCAAACACCTTGTCGTAATCTGTGGCTTGGATTCTCATTCTTTGTTAACAATGTCTTTTGAAGAGCATAATTTGTACATCTTAATAAAACTGTTTATCACTGTAGAGCCTCAAGCTGGGGGGAACCCCCGCCCCCCCCAAGGGTCCATCAGCAGGTAGTGATAAGCAAATTGTAGTATATGCATACAATGGGATACTATGTAGCAATAAAAGGAAATAGACTATTGATGTATCCAGCAACATAGATGAATCTCAGAGTAATTATGCTGAGTGAAAGAGGGCAGACAAAAAAGAGTACAGACAATTGTCTCACTTAAAGAAAACTCTAGAACATTCAAACCCATGGACATGATAGATTCCTTTGAGGAAGGGAGGCAGAGAGGGTGAAGGGAAGAGATTTGCAAAGGGGTGCACAGAAACTCTAGGGGTGAAGGGTGTGTTCACTATCTTGAGTAGGGTCACGCTTTCCCGGGTGTGTATACATGTACAGTTTACCAAGTTGTACATTTTAAGTATGTACAGATTATTATAGGTCAGTTATACCTCAATAAAGCTGTTACAAAGCAATGATTCCATTATTATTTTGTGTTTTTATTACCTTTAGAGAGCTTTTCTAGGAAGTAATATTTGTTATGGTGAAAAACCTTTATCCGAAGTTCAGCTCTTCTTTCAGTTTCCTTTTGGCTTATTTTTATTTTTATAAATTCAAACAAATGTAAAACTTAAAAAAAAAGATTTTATTTTATTATTATTTTTAAGTAATCTCTACGCCCAAGGTGGGGCTTGAACTTACAACCCTGAGATCAAGTGTCAAATGCTTCACCGATAGAGCCAACAGGTGCTCCCAAATGTAAAAGTTTCAACTTAAAATGCTATGTATAATATAATCTGATTTTAATAAAGTTTTAAGAACTTATCCTGTCATGCACGTAAAAATACACACGAAGTACATTTTTTTTTTTTGAGAGAGAGCATGTATGTGCGTGAGTGGGGGAAGGGCAGAGGGAGGGAGGGAGGGAGGGAGGGAGGGAGAGAGAGAGAGAGAGAGAGAGAGAGAGAGAGAGGGGATCCCAAGCAGGCTCCACGCTCAGCAAGGAGCCTGACATAGCACTTGACCTCACAACTCTGAGATCATGACCTGAGCTGAAATCCAAAGTTGGATGCTTAACTGACTGAGCCACCCAGGGGCCCCCTCATGAAGTACATTTTACTTACGTGGCACATGAGTTGTATTATGTCTAATACATATTGCTAGGTGTATGTGTGCATATATACATATAAAATACACATATATATTTGTATGTGTGCGTTTATACATAAACAAGGTCTGAAATAAGGTTAAATGTAAATGATAGTTATATCCTAGCGGTGAGCTACTTTTTAAAACTTATATTTTGGACTGCACTGTGTTGCTTGAGTTTCTTTCAGGCATGTGTACTTTTTTGTAAACCAACACAGTTATCATGAAGAGGTAAGGGGGTGAGGAGTGGAGTAGGAAGAGGGTCAAGAGGAGAAGCATTTGATGCAATGAGAGAACTCCGGGGAAATAGCCAGGTTGGTGTGAAAACACACACATACAAAACGGAGCATGAAGGTGTGGCCAGAGACAAGATGAGGGCAGAGAGAGATCCTGATTACCTAGGACCTTGAAGGCTGCTTCAAGGACTGAGGACTTTATGTGAGTTTGAAGCAGGAAGGAATGATGAGAGTTGTGAAATAAAAGGATCCCTCCTTTACAAACCTACCGAGGTGGCTGCTGTTTACAGAGGATTAGTAATGGAATATATTCATCGCTGGCAAACTTTAAAAGCAAAAAAAAAAAAGCCAGAACATACCAGGAGTTTCACCTGAAATGACGTGAATTTTTTTCAGTGCTGCTGGACTCGTCTATGCAGCCAGCGTTTCCACCCTGACTGGCTTCTGTGGCTCTGAAGTGGGTTCTGGTTTTTGCTTTTGGTTCTGCCGCCATTAGGAGATTACACAGACATAATCTCATCTGTGTTTTCCCGGCACAGCGGAAAAATGGAGCTGTGATTAGTTATAAAAGGTAGTTCCTCACTGAAGACGGACAGAGAGAGGAAAGGGAGGGGGCCCAGGGGAGGGAGAGCGAGGAGAAGTAAAGGAGAAAGAATTGCAAAACTAAGTACAGCTGGTGGAGGCACATAAGGGAGCTGAAGGCAGAAGACAAAAAAAAAAAAAAAAAGAAAACAAAAGGAGGAAGGGAGGGAGGGTGGAGAAAGAAAAGAAAGGAAAGAAAATGGAAAGAATCAATACCAGCAGATGTGGGTTGATCCCTTCAGGCCCCAGCCTTGCTGTAATTATTTAGCTCAATGGGTTTGGGCACCAGAAGGTGAACCCCAAAGGGCTTGAATCAGACCCATCACTGTGATCAATTAGTTTCACTGCATTCCCGGCTATGCCTCAGCCACTTTTGTTCACCTCGGGTCATGTACTTCACTTTCTCACACCTCAGATTATTTTTCCATAAAATGGGAGCAGCAATATTTTTTTCTACCTCACAGCACTGCTTTAAAAATTTTGCATAACTTATTTGAAGGAAGCCAGAATGTCAATATTTAAAATAGAATTCTCGGTTGAGAGCTAATGTTTTTGCTTTTCTCAGTTTGTCAATAAACAGAGAGTCACTAAGGGACTACTTTTGTGTTTAAAACACTCTATTCGAAATTCAAAGCTGTGGGGGAGACAAGTGTAGGTGTTAAAAAGAGTCCCTTTTTATCAAAATTCACAACTTCTGGTCTTCCAATGACAATGTTAAGAACATGAAAAAGCAAGCCACAGACTGCAGGAAATATTTGTCAAATATATATAATGTGTATACACACACAGACACACACACACACACACACACACACACACACAGAGATGACAAAGGACTACACCCAAAAATATACATAAAGAATTTTATAAGATGAACAACCTAATTTTAAAAAGTGAGCTAAAGATATAAATAGACCTTCACAAGAAAAGATATATGCATGGCCAGTAAGCACATGAAATGATGCTCAACATCAGTAGCCACCACTCACCATTAAATATCACTATATACCCATTATAATGACCAGAACTAACAAGACCTGACAATAACAAGTATTGGCAGGTATATGGAACAACTGGTGGTAGGGATATAAAATCATTCAGCCCTTTTGAAAACAGTTTGACAGTTTCTTAGGAAGTTAAATATGCACTTGTTATGCATCCTACCACATTACTACTGCATTTTTTAAGATGTAAAGCTTTCTTTATTTGTAGGTGACATGACCTCCAATACAGGAAATCCTAGAGTCGACAAAAAAGTCACTAGAACTAATAAGTGAGTGTAACTACTACTGCATGTTTGCCCAAGAGAAATAAAAACATACGTTCACACAAAAACTTATTCATGAATGTATAAAGCAGTTTCATTTATGGTAAGCAAAATGTAGAGACAAACTAAATGTTCATCATTGAGTGAATGGAGAGTGGATACACATATGTGCTACCTTCACATAATGGAATACTAACATAAACAAACAAGAAAGGAATGAATTACTGATATGTGCGACAATGTGCATGAATTTCAACAGCATTATGCTGAGTGAAAGAAGTCAGATGCAAAGTACCACACTCTGTAAGATTCAATTTCTATAAAACTCTAGAAAAGACAAATCTAATCTATAGTGACAGAAAACAGTTTAGCAGTTGCCTAGGGCTGAGGAGGAGGAGAAGTGACTGGGAGGAGACAAAGAGAACTTTTGGGGTGATGAAAACGTCCTATATCTTGACTGTGGCAGTGGTTATATCAGTACACAGATTTGTCAAAACTTACTGTTTTGTTTAAGAATACAAATGTATTCTTAAAATGGGTGCATTACACACACACACACACACACACACACACACACACACACACACACATATATATACATCTCAAAAATTGATTAACTTTCTAAAAACAAAAAACAATCCTTACACCAAAGGGCTTGCAGTCTAAGAAGCACCGTATATCTTTAGGGTACTTTATTCCAAATTCTATTAATTTGAGGAGGGGGAGAATTTTCTACTAAGGGATCTTAAAGCCTGTTCTAATATTAACATACTTTCTATATTAATGTTACCATCAATCATATCTCAATCTATAAAGTGACAAAGATGCTAAGTAAATCAAATAGCATACCAACTCCCTCTACTGACATCCTGACTATCCTTTATAATGTCATCTGCCTTCAAACAAATCGAATTTTGTCCTAAGAGGTACTATTCATAATATTTGTGCCATCAGTTTTACATTGACTGCGCATGCTGGCTAATAACAAGGTTTTTTAAGCTTAAGAGACTTAAGTGACATTTGAAAAATATCTGAGATGAAAAATATAGTAGATGAAGAATTTCCTTAATCGGTATAATCTCCAACAAATTGATTATCACCATTTATAACTGGTTCATGGGACAAATGTAAAAGTCTCGGACTATTGTCAAAATAAATGTGTTACCAACGATCATTTATATTATGGAAAGAGAATTAATAATCAAAAGCTACTTTTTCATATCGCTTTTACTCCAATTATTTCCAATTACTGTCACTCATTCTTTTGTGGAACTTCTTGCCATTACCTTTCCATGACAAGTTTGAGCTCTGGTGGATCCGGTGTATCCACGGGGAGCAAGGATTTTTGTGCCACTGCAGAGAGTGCTGGTTATAGCAAAAATAACGGACTTCGGCTACCCAAGAATGACAATATTTCCTTGCTGCCTTAATCCTCGCAGAGTGTTCCTTTTCTGGTTCAATCTAAAGGTGCTGATCAGAACCCTGTCAACCAACATGTGATGAAATGGTCCCCTTTTGTGCCAGTTTACAGTGGCTTTCAGTGGGGGGGGGATGCAGGGACCTCACTTTCTCCTTGATTTACAGCCATTAGGGAAACCGAATGCTAAGGATAAACTGAAAGTCTTCTAGAGTTAACCAATATGGAAACCCTACCTCATGTGAAAAATAGGATTTTTGGTCTGGCATCCACCTCTGGTATCTCTTTTTATGTCATACTCAGTAATGGACTTCATTCTTGATTGAGCCAAATTTATCACTACCTTAAAATGAACCAACAGGTGCCCCGTGTTTGTAAGGTGCTGGAGAAAGGGTTTTAATTTAATCCTCTGAACCTCTCTACAAAGTAGGGTTATCTGTTGTTTTTTTCCATTTTGCACAAAGGAAAACTGAGACTCAGAGTGGTTATATAATTTCCTCCAAGGACACACAGCTAATAATTAGAAGAGGTAGGAGTCAAATGTAATCTGTCTGATTCCCAAGTCACTAAGGCACGAGACTTTCTTATCAGGAAACTTGGTGGCGACTTATTCTGACATCAAGGACAGTCCAACCACATTCAATGGGAGAGAGATTTTGCACAGAGAATATGAATAGATTCACACTAAATCTAAAAGTAAATCTGAGATATAGTTTTGACCTTGCAATATACTGCAAAGAAATTAGAATAAGAATAGTAGTTACATATATTCATTCTCTACTGAAACTCTACTAATTTATAAGGTTGATAAAATAAATTCATTATTTTAAGACCTAATCAATAAATATTTTGGAGGTTAGGTTGTCAGCATCCAACAAAGTTTAGAGTATTTTTTTTGACTCAGTATTTCTAATTCTAGGATCTGTCTTACAGTAAAACTTACACAAGTATTGAAATATACATACATATATATGTATATATACATATATATATACATATATGAAAGCATATATGTATATATATATATATATACACATAAAAAACATTCTTTGCAAAGTTGCTTATAGGAGCAAAAACTGAAATAGTCCAAGAAGGCATCACTGGGGACTGGTTTAAAACGTTTTGCTCTATTTATTCAATTGCATTACCATGTAGGTTTAAAAGAAAGAGGTAGATTTACATGCTGTAGGAGGTTATCCAAAATATATTAGGTAGAAACATATGTTGCATAACAATATGTATACTATTTTTGTAAAAGTAGAAGATATCTATTTGTATGGATAGAAAAATCTGGAAGGATAGATGCTAATTGTTAACAGTGGTTATCCCTGTGGGAAAATATTGATAAGAAGGGAGGGGAATCTTTTGTCACCTTAGGAACTCCGAGATGTTTGCCGTGCTAGTGTGTGTGTGTGTTTAAATAGAGGGATTTGAATTTACAGTGCTCTTTGCTTTTTATAACATGTTCATATATATATATTCATTAAAATAACTGGAGAGATCAAAATGCTAACAATGGTTATCTCTGGATGGTGGGGGCTAAGATTTACTTTTAATCTTGTGCTCTCCATATTTTTATACTTTAACATTTTCTTTAAGGAATATGCATTAATTTTATAATCATAATAAATTGTTGGGGAAACAGCCTTCTCTCTGGAATTTGGCTTTACCAGCCACCACAAAATGGGTTAGCTCGAAGGAGTAGGATGTCCTTTACCTCTTGAGGCAAAACAATGCATTGTCCACATTTAGACTGACAAAGCGGACTGCTGTAGTAAAGTGAGCATATATAGACATTCTCTTATGTCTCAGGTGGCCTGGCAGTGTTTGTTTGAGACTACGATCATTCAGTCACTCAACACAGACTTCTTAAGCATTTGTTGCGCTCAGTAGGCAAGGTACTCTCAACGAATGCAAGAATGAGACACAATACTCATCTTTAAGGGGAAGAGCAGGATCTAACTGAGCAGAGAAATACCCATACGAGAAATAGCAGGCAATCTCCAACACATAATCTGAAGGTTTAAACGGTGTAACAGAGGTCAACAAGCATTACAGCCATCAGGGGGAGTCAGAAGAGATGCCAGTGTTCATGGCATGGCAGCGCATTTTCTTCGTTTGACATGTGAGATGCATCAGCCTCAGGGAGCTAACTGGTGTTACTTAGCAGAGCTCAGATTGACTTCTGTTTCTTGTGCCCCTTCCACTAGGCTGGGTTTTCTCAATCTCGGTGCTATTGACATTTGGGGCCCCTTATTCTTTGTTGTGAGAGGCTGTCCTGTGCATTGCAGGTGCGAGTCAAACTCCACTGCCTAGCTGTAACAATCAAAAATGTCAATGCCGAAAACTACCCCCGGTTAGGAACGCTGTACTAGACCAGGCTGATTTTTGATAGATTATGAGAAAAGAGGAAGCATTTAAGATAGGGGATGAGATGGTCAAATATGCTATCCATTTCAGGGGCATGTGCAGGAAATGAGACAGTCTGAGTTGGGTGTATTCAGTACTACACCAATATATATTAGCGAATGGTAGAAAATACAGTTACATGGGCAAAGTAGGATAAGACTCTGGAAATACAGATGTACCTAGACCTAAAAGGAAATGTAAGGTCTTTGTGAAGTTTGAATAGGGAATTGTCACGATGAAATAACATTTAAGGGAGGCTGGCTTGTGTGCAACATAAGGATAGATTTTATGGGGAACAGACTGGATTTGGGGAAACAAGTTGTGAACAAATAACAATATCCCTGACAGCTAAGGGAGTACGACTGGGTGGTGGCAATGGTGACAGGAAGGGAGGGCAATAGATTAAATATATTTTAAGGGAACGTGAACTGGGCTTGGCTTGATATGTAAGAAGAGGAATTAATCAAAGATGACAAAGTTTCTGATACCGCGTGACCACAAGAATAAGGCAAAAAGGGACAGTTACGGGAAAAGTCAAGAAAGGAAGCCAGCTTTCATTCATCAGTAATCATGAGTGTCTCCATTATTTGAAGAATTTGAAGTTATGAGGAGACATCCAAATGGAAGTGACCACTAGACAACTGGAAATACAGGCCAGTGTGAAGGTATGTAGTCCACATTTACCAGTCCCAAATGTGGAGATATGATCTCAAAATGGTGAGACCAATGTTGTGGATGGCTTATGGGCTTGCAAATCTCTTTTTTGCAAATGTGAGTGACACAAAATATGAAGACCTGAACTCACAAACTTAAAGAAAACAAAACAAAAAAACTACCCATGAGGCCCAGACCACAGGTACAAAATGTTTCCAATCCTATTCATTTCTCACTCGGCCATTCCCTCCTGAAGAACATATAGGACACAGGCTGAGAAGACGAGATTATTTCTCTGAGGAGTTCATTTTATGTTTTTAGGTATCATCCACAGAGATTTATTTACTGCCAAATTAAACTGGAGCTATATCAGCTACTGTACAAAGATAACACAGATGTGGTCCCTGGCTTCTAGACTTACTTTTACAAATAGATAAAGTATTCACAGATGGAATACAAAATTCTAAACAACGCAGAAATAGGAAATATGCACATTGGGTATAAGTTGAAAGCATCGGAGAGGAGAGTGGTATTGGGGAGAGGATACCACAATCATACAAAATGGTACCCAAAGGCAATGCAATATAAAAATGAGGGGGCAGGGGTCCCCCACCACCTGAATAATGGATCTACTCCATGATCTTAAGCAAATAAGTTCAATTCTATCTGCTCAACGCTACTGATACTATCTGTTTGAGAACACACTCATCCCTTTGCCTCTTTAACAAACACTGATTTAATTTTACCTCCATATGCCGGTCCTTATGGGTAGGGAAATGTAAAAATGAAAGCAACATAACCCTTACCTTCACAGGAAGTTGGTAAAATAACATAAAATAGGAGAGGATTCTATCAGTTAGGATGCTCTTGACTACAAGTAACAAAAGGTCCAACAAAGTGTAGCTTAAATAGTAAAGATACTATCTATCTCAGATTAAAAAAAAAAAAAAAAACGCCTCAAAATAGAAGATTCCAAGGTTGGTTAATTCAGTCAACCAGTGTCATCAATAAGGACCCAGGTATTTTCTGCCTTTCCACTCGGACATCCTCACAATGATGGCTTCAGTATGTAGGCTTGTCTCTATTCATGGATAAAAATGGCTGCCCACAGTTCCAGGCATCACGTCCTGAGGCAACTGAGATTGAAACTGTTAAGTCTAAGAGAAGCAATGCACATATAAAGCATGGATCCTGATGCATAGAAATTACTCAACGGATGTTGGCTATTATTATTTTTGGAATTATGTTACACTATTTAGCGCCAGAGAAAATGCTTGTATTAGTTTGCTACGGCTGACACAACAAAGTATCACATTGGGTAGCTTAAATAACAGAAATTTATTGTATCATAGTTCTGGAGGCTAGAAGTTTGAAATCAACGTGTCACCTGGATTGGTTCCTTGTGAAGGAAGGATCTGTTCTAACCTCTTTCCTTAGCTTGCGGATGTCTACTTCTCTCTTGGTCTCTTCACTTTATCTCATTTCTTTGTGTCTTTCTCTTCAATGGCATTCTTTTTGTAGGGACACCAATCATATTGGATTAGGGGCTCATCCTATACTAGTATGACTTCATCTTAGCTAACTGCATCTACCATGCATCTACAATAACCCAATTTCCAAGTAAGTTCCATTTGGAGATACAGGAGGTTAGGACTTAAACATGGAATTTGGGGGAGAACATATCGATCCATATTACTGCTCATCAATGTGCTTTAGTTTAGGTGTCTTTACTTACTAGTGCTTTAGGGGCACCTGGGTGGCCCAGGCAGTTAAGCATCTGACTTTTGGTTTCAGCTCAGGTCATGAATTCATGATTTGTGAGCTCAAGCCCAATGTTGGGCTCTGCGCTGACAGCACGGGGCCTACTTGGGGTTCTCTCCCTCTCTCTGTCTGCCCCTCTCCTGCTCATATTCTCTCTCTCTCTCTCTCTCTCTCTCTCTCCAAATGAATAAATGAACTTAAAAAAAAAACAAAGACCTGTCTTTTTTAAAAGAGAGGAAATTAAAAGAGAGAGGAAATAAGTGGAGAAACAGGAATTTGGCCAAGTGTTCTATGTATCAGATCTTCCTTCCAGTTAGCAAATTCTCTTTCTCTAGGAGTGGATTTATCATACACTGGGAGATGAAAGCAATTGCAGGATATTTCCCATTAACTGCGCTCTTTTTAAAAAGAATTATATTATCTTTCCCTGGTTTTATTTCCTTTACTCTTTTCACCTCCAACTTCATCTCATTTACTTCCTGTTCTTTTTAAGAAAAAAAAAAATCTGGGTGCCTGCGTGGTTCAGTTGGTTAAGTACCTGACTCTTGATTGCAGTTCAGGTCATGTTCTCACAGTTCACGAGTTCAAGCCCCACACTGGGCTCTGTGCTGACAGTGTGGAACCTACTTTGGATTCTCTATCTCCCTCTGTCTCTGCCTCTCCTCTACTAGCTCTCTCTCTCTCTCTCTCAAGATAAATAAATAAACCTAAGGGGCGCCTGGGTGGCGCAGTCGGTTAGGCGTCCGACTTCAGCCAGGTCACGATCTCGCGGTCCGTGAGTTCGAGCCCCGCGTCGGGCTCTGGGCTGATGGCTCAGAGCCTGGAGCCTGTTTCTGATTCCGTGTCTCCCTCTCTCTCTGCCCCTTCCCCGTTCATGCTCTGCCTCTCTCTGTCCCAAAAATAAATAAACGTTGAAAAAAAAAAGATAAATAAATAAACTTAAAAAAAAGAAAGAAAAAACTTCTGCTTTATTCATTTGCAGACTTCCCAACATGGGGGGAAAACCCAATGGCCAAGAGACGGTGAGTGCACTCTTGTTTGTTGCTATCCTTTCCTAAGAGACTGTGCCTGGAATTCAGCCATGGTTGATGCCAACCACAGACTAAAACAAAGCATAATACTTTTTACCAACTTCTACGTTCTCCTGGGTGCAGGAGGAATTTGTAAGCTATTAAAAGTTGAGTGAGTGTTCTCAGCTGCTCGAGGGAAACACCGAGACCATCTGCATGGTCTGTCCTTTTTTCATCTGGGGCCATAGCAACTCTGTCCTTGGCCTGGAGGGAAGATGGATAGAGAAGAGCCCCGGGTTTCATTTCTGGAAAGGGAGAAAAGCTGAGCGGGCACCTAATAGGGATTCTCCCTCCTGCTCCTCAGCAGGACCTCAGGCTTCTTCATTACACCATGCTGAGAAGCAGTCTGGTCTCAGCTCCTTCTCCTAGCCCAGCCCCCTGTCTCCCTCCCTCTTCCTTCCCCTTTCTTTTCCACCAGACCTACTAGTGTTTGGGAACCAGGGTTTTTAATTTTGTAAATCTGAGCCATCCAACCCAGAGGCACTTCTACCAGCACATTCTCTGCATCCGCTTGGTGAAATGAAGGACTGGGCGCTTGCCCGGCTCCTCAATTAAAACGATCGGGTTCGCTAATTGCGATTACTCGCAGATGCCCTATTCACACTTCCAGGTACAATTTTTAATTTCAAACTAAGCTTCTGAAAACCAAATTAAATACTTTTCCTTTCTTTTTTAATGCTTACCATTAATATTTTGTAAGAAGAAACGAAAAAAAAGTTTTAGCATCTCCAACAGTGTGTTCCATGAGTTTCCTGGTGGGAGGTGATAAAGGCATTTTTTTTAAACTGACTAAAAATGGTTAGCCACAGCACCATGAAAATATCTCAGAATGTTTTAAAATGAAAAAAAAAATTCTGTGACATGGAAATAGCAATTTAGAGGGGGGTCCAGGGTTTGTTGGCAGCTTTCAATGGCTGATTTTAGTCTTCTCTGGACCTCCCTCATGATTTCCACACCAATTTCCATCTACATCAAAAAAGCAAGCCTCCTGAGGTACAGAGGGGGGAAAAAGTATGGGACCATTTGTTATTTTGGACACAGATGATTCCAACCGAGGGAGGACATTAAAATGTTTCAAGAAACACAGCCTTTGAAATACAGCAATAGATTCACATCTATAACAGACTCTTCTGTAATATAAACCCCCTCAATGGAGTGTGGAACCCTTTTGTGACTCTCTATGCTTCAGATCCCACCCCCTAGGCACCTTTTTAAGCCCTGGAATTTAGCTTTAGCCTTTACTGATGGTTAACAACCACTTGTGCCACACGCAGATCTAGGCATAAAATTATGGCAGACGACATCATTCTAAAAACTTCTACCATTTTAAACTTTCTGGAAATCCACTGCCTTGCTATATATTCCCAGGGGAGGAGGAACACTGCACTTGTAAAGTGCTTTGCATCCTTTAACAAGAGGATTGCGGTTGATGTGGCTGGAAACCAAAAATAATTTAACCTAATTTGCATGTCCAGAATGGAGGTGTGATGGAGGCTCCATTAGTATTTACTGTTACTTCAAATAATACTGAATGAAAACTCCCACGATCCCAGGTGTTAACTCCCCAAATAATTTTATTAACATGCAGATTTTTCATGACCATTTCTCTGCCACCCCTGTCTCTCTCCTCAATGTTATTCTAGTAGTGCTAGGCTTCCGATGCCCACAAACCAGCCTACTCAACAGTTTCCACTCGAACATCTTTCTAGATGCTTATTCATTCTGGTCATTCCTTCCTTTTCATTTACTCAGGCTCCCCCTTAGTTCGGAAGAGCTGCTTAGGGCTGGGAACCTTCTCCTGGAGGAGAAGGAGGATGCCAAGGGTGGCAAGAGAGAGCAGGTGAGACGGAACTACAATTACGATGTTTCTGCGCATCTCGCAGAATGTTTCGGCCATCCTGCAACAGTGAGAAAAAGCACCGAGCGGAGATATGCAAACCTATCATTTAGCACTACCATGTTATGCTGGGATTACTTAAACTTCCACGAGACAGCACACAAAGATCCAGGCACCTGGGAAAATGGGAGATAGTTCCCTTTGGCGTCCACCTCTTTGTTACTTCGGGAAGGAAAGAAATCTAGTCCCGACACGAACAGGTTGGTCTACAGAGATCCACTGACAGTGTGTGTCTCTGTTATGGTGGATTAGAATTTTACTCAAATACAGTCCTCTGTTTTAGGAAGTCTTCAAAATGTGTATGAGACCGCCAGTTTCATTTCACTAGCCCTTGAATGTACTGGATCTTTCTCTAAGTTTCCTAACCAACCAGGCTCGTCTTTGGAAGAGTTTGGTCTATTTTTCTCAGCTAACTATTGAAGGGGGTTTGTCTTTGCTTTTGGGGGTTGTTTCCGCCCATCCCCAAATCTCTGGGATTATCCAAATAAACACCTTGTTACATCACATTCCGGATATGGGGCGTTTTGCCACATGGGCCTTGAGCCAGCTGTGATTTGACCTGGGAAGTTTGCCTCCATGGGTGGTGTTAGCACTGAGTTTAGCAGGATTACAGAATAACTGTAATGTCATGTTCTTGGGCTACTGATGATTTGCCTTTGGTAACTCTAAACTTTGCCCAGACATCAGAGTTCTAAATCACTCTGTCACTCTCACTCTTTGGAAGAGGAGTGAGGCGCACTTATGTACGGTGACTATGCAAGTCTTGTGGACCCACCACATGAGCACACCTTCTGTTAGTCTGTGTCTTGTCTTCTCTTCTAGCATTTTATTTCCCGATCCCTGACTTGTGCCTGGACATCCAGATTCTTGTCTTGATGTGTTAGCTAATTTGCTTTCAAGAAGACTTAAATTTCTGGGGTCAACTGACCTGAGTTTCAGTTTTTGCCTCCTGTCAAGTGCAGGGATTGGAAAAGATGGCTTCCAAAAACCTTGCCTGAACAAGTCTTCCAAGGTTCTCTGACATCCTGTTTTCATGCTAGGATCTCTTTTATTTAAGGCGGGGGGTGGTGGTGATGCATATAGGACGGCAGTATTTCATTTCCCAAAGCTTTGATCAAACTAAGTTGTCTGAGTACAGAACTGGTATCTCCACTCTCGTCTCCATATAAAATGGCATAAGTTGCTAACTATATGCAAGGAAGCATTTCTTGAGAAAATGTGAAAAATGTCAATGTGGTTAGAACTCTTTTACGATGCATACATATGATCTCTACTTTACAAAGTTGGTGATCTCTGTTCTCTTGCGGCCAGAAATCAACAAGAAAAAAAAATCAGTGAGCAGCTAGGGGGGCTGTGTTGCTGCCCTTTGAAGAGTAAAATGGCAAACTAAAAGTTATAAAAGAAATATCATTAATTGACTAAGGGTGATGATTTGGTGCCTAGTATTGTTCTGGTGTCATTATATAGCCCTGGGTTTATGATGGTTTGCTAAATGATGGTGCAATGGGAAACTTAATTTGTGCTAGCTGCTCTTCATGGTGGAATTAAGTTTATTAGGTTATTTAAAAGCAGTGGTCAAGGGGTGCCTGCATGGCTCCGATGGTTGAGCATCCGACTTTGGCTCAGGACGTGATCTCATGGTTCGTGGGCTCAAGCCTTGCATTGGGCTCTCTGCTGTCAGCGCAGAGCTTGCTTTGGATCCTCTGTCCCTCCCTCTCTCTGCACCTTCTTGGCTCATGCTCTGTCACTCAAAAATAAATAAACACTAAAAAAAGAAGTTAGTGGTCAGAACAATCAGATTAAATATCACCATCTCAGCTTTTGGTTTCCCATGAAGACTTTTTCAGAATGGACAACCCACTACTGTGGAAGAGAATGGCCATCATTTTGAAAATGCCAGAGAAATAAATGGTGGAACTGTTAACCTTTGGTATCCACACAGCAAAGGGGCCTGACAAAGCTTATCACCCAGGTACTACTGTGCCAAAGCACAGTACATCTATTTTTCTGCTTCCTCAAAGTGGCCCTCTAAATATCTACATCAGATCATAAGAATCCTCTCTTTCAAGTCCTTCTGTGTATTCCTTTGGCACTCATGATGAACCACACATTCCATAAGATGGCTGAAAAATCCCTATGTTTATTTACTGCGTGTTTCCAGTGCTGGGACAGAGCAAGGCATGTAGTCTGCATGTGATGAACTTTTGCTGAATTAATGAAAATCCTGTGTCGTCTAGTCCCTGTTCATCTCTCCTCTTTGTTCATTTCCAGCCACTGTGGCCTTCTTACAGTGAGAACTGTGCCAAGCTCCTGTTCTACACCAGGCTACAACTTGAACCCCTTTTCTCTGTCTGGTTAAATTCTACCTTCTTCCAGACAAAACATCATTCTCTCAGGTTTTCAGGGATGCTGTAATCACGTCCTTTGTATTGTTCTTTCTTATAGCACCAAATTCTTCAATTTCAGAGGATTATCAAATTTCTTTTTCTTTTCTTATTTTTTTAAATGTTTATTTATGTTTGAGAGAGAGAGATGCAGGCGAGTAGGGGAGGGGCAGGGAGAGAGGAAGACACAGAATCCGAAGCAGGATCCAGGCTCTGAGTTGTCAGCACAGAGCCTGACGTGGGGCTCGAACTCACAAACCACGAGATCATGACCTGAGCCAAAGTCGGATGCTCAACTGACTGAGCCACCAAGGAGCCCCAAGATGACCAAATTTCTAATTACATAATTACTTATTTGAATATTAGTTTATAATTTCTCCCATTAGGCTACACGATCAATTTCCATGGGGGCAGAGATTGTGCCAGCTTCAAAACTGTATATTCTGTAAGTAATACAGTCTATATATAGTGCATGCTCAATAAATATTGATTCAAAAAATTATTTCAGAGGAACCACTGGCATGCTAAAATTAAATTTTTATTTACTTATCCTAAATATGTAACACATGTAGACAGTTTTTTTTTAAAAAAGAGGAGACAGTGAAAAGCAAGTCCCCCAGTTTCTAGCCCCAGAAGTGACTTCTCCTATGATATATGTATCTATATATATGTATCTCCTTCCAGAGATAATCTGTGAGAATAAGCACATATTCATATCCACATTTATATCCAGTAAATGTTCTCTGAGGAATGAATTAGTAAATCACTTCTATTTTCACAAACCCATTATGAAAGTTTTTAGGGGGCACCTGGATGAGAGCTTTTCATTTTGTGCATAAAACTATATAAAATAAGTCTCACCTAGGCAACAAAGAAAAAAAAATAGTTTAGCCAGCTCAGAAAAACAAGAAAACCTTGTCATATTGATTCTTTTTGTCCTTGTTTATAGCTCTGGATTAGAAAATAAGCATGAATACAGAATGTCACCCAACACCTGTAAAGAAATGAGATTTCTTTAATGAGGTGACCAAAAAAGTTTTTCATTCCTCAAAAGAGAAAATGACATTTTTAGCATGTCCCCCCCCACCCCCCGTAGTAGAAACTTCCTGATGAAAGAGAAACCATTCAGGTTCTTAACTGAGGAACTGGAGGCACAGCCAGGAATGAGGTACGGCATCTCCACATAGCACTCCTGGGACTCACAGTCCAAGCTAGATCCTAGGATGTTGGCCACACACAGTTCTGGCTCAGCCAACAACAGAATAAAAACCACATACATCTCTGGTTTGCTCTGGTTTCTCCAATCCTACCAGAGGAGCAATCACTGCCGGCCTCACATTCTGTTCTGCGGTCCTCACTGGCCTCTTTGTTCCGAGAAGGTCTGTTCTGAGCTGGTTCCCAATGCCTAGATACATTTCCTAAAGCTGCTATCACAAAATACCACCAGCTTGGTGGCTTCAACCAACAGAAACACACTGTCCCATAGTTCTGGAGGTAAGAAGTCCAAAATCAAGGTGTCAGCAGGCCACGTGCCCTCCGAAGACTCTACGGAACGTTCTTTGTCCAGTTTTTGATGTCGCCAATAATCCTTGGCATCTCTTGCCATACAGCTGGATCACTCCATCCTCTGCCTCCACTGTCACATGGCCTATGCCCCACGGTCCCCCCCAGTGTTATTACATGGCCTTCCTGTAAGGATACCAGTCATTGGATTTAGGGCACACCTAATCTAGTATGACTTCATTTTAACTTAATTAGATCTGCAAAGACTGCATTTCCAAATATCATCACATTCTAAAGTTCCAGGTGAGCATGAATCTTTGGGGGACACTATACAACTCAACCTAGTACCCAAGGCTGATGACCTGTGACAGAGGGAAGTGGATGTCAGCGCCCAACTGAACGTCTCCGTAAACGCAAACATGGCGGCTCCCGCCGACTGCAGCTTCTTCCCAGCCCACAGAACCCAAGTTTCTTCACACGTGTCCCCCACGCACCTACAGTTAACACCACCACATTCTCACACTGCTTATTTTTAGGTCGAGGATGACTTTTATCGCCTTTCACAAAAATCTTTTTCACTGCTGATCCTCGCAAGACAGCAACAACAAAGCTCCATCCTACACTGGAGTTTTCAATGGTTGAACAATCTTGGAGCTAAGACCTCGCCTCCAGGCAGGGCCTTCCCTGATGGAAACATTGGTCTCGCACTGCGTTGTGATTTAAGAAGTGGCTCTTTGTTAAGATCCCGGTTATACAAGTGAAAAATACACCACCCACACAAGCAGCGAGACTGTCCGCCTGGTGTGACGGGGATATTTTGGGTGGTACTCTGGGGGAGTTATGAATGGGTTGGGCTGCGTTCCCTATTTTCAACTGTTAGCCAGTGGAAGCTGCTTTCCTCCTGGGGCAGGAACGAACCTGTTTGGCTGACGACACCTGTGCACAGAAAATACCACTTGCAGAGCCCGCCGGGCAGTGTAAACATCGAAAAGACGACACCTCCAGAGAAAGATAAAGTTGGCCCACAGTGAATGTGGACACTGGGATGATTTCTGGGGTGGTGAAGCAGAATCCTTGACCTCAAGGAACTGTGTGCGTGGTCAGCTGGATAATCAACAGCCTGTTCCGTTCTTACGCGAGGAACCCAACATGTTCTCTTAGTAGCGGTAAAGACCCGTTTCCCTGATTAGGCGCCTTTCCTAACACCACCACATTCTTATCCAACCCCGTTTCCTCCATTCACCTCCAATTCCTGGCCCTGCAAACTTATTAGAGGTGTCGCCCGATTCTTCAGCAAGTCTCTAAGTATCCCAATAGGAGACACGACCTCACCATTTATAAAATTAGTATAAACGCTCAGATAAAATAGTAACAAGATGTTTGCACTATCCTGTGGAAACAGCATTCACTTATCCACCAATATTCGAATGTCCAAAATGCTCTAGGAAATCTGCTAGGTGTGAGGGCAACAGAGTGAATAAGGTGGGGTCTCTCCTCAGTCTCTGAGCTGCTACAAACAAAGTCACAGGTGGCCTGATCATGTCAGGCCAAAACTACTTGAAAAGAAAACCCAAGGAAACTTGCCTCCTATTTCGGGAGGGAATGTTCCTTGGGTGGGTCACGTGAGAGAATCCCCTTTGGAGTAAAATAGTTCCTCGTGGAGTAGTATGTGAAGTGCTGCATTTCTGAGCGAGATAAAAAAGGCCAGAGCTGTTCTCAGGAGTGAGGCTTTACCTGCTTTGGTCAATACATCACTTGGCCATCAGAGAGGTGCGGTCACCTTACCACGCACGGAGAAGAGAGAGAGTAGAAGCCAGAAGTCAGCATTTAGAGAAGCGGGATAATGCTTCACTAACCCTGCTGTCATCACGTACTCACTCGAATGTGTTAATAAAATGAACGCTTCAGGAAGCCAAAAGCAGCAACTCCAATTTAAGAGATGATGTGAAGGGAAACTGTTGCCTTTTACAGAGACTACAGGAGTCTTGCTTGACAGAAGAGTGGTAATGTCAGAGGGAGAAAAGGACGTCTGCTCTAGGAATCAGAAGAATCTTCTCCTACATCCTTCCTCCACCACTCACTAGCTTTGGGCCCTTGGGAAAGCTCTCTCGTTTCTCCGGGGTTGAACTTCCTAGGGAATGACAATGTCCGTACCAACATACTGTGCCCGAGACATGAAAGTCCCGCAGGAAATAAGTTATATGGGTCCTATGAAATAAATTCAGGAGGAAACGAGGCAATGGCAAATTACCACATTCTATTATGTATGAAATGAGTATGAGGTGAGAAGCAATACCACAAAATATTTATATGTGGTACTAATAGAAACTTGACATTTCTAAAGACCACAGGGATCTCCTCGTCTCCTATTATTATTTATGGAAAGACGAATGACACGTAGCCACATACATGTGGATGTATATATGTATATATACTTGTGTGTGTGTGTATATGTATATATATGTATGTATATGTATATATATATATACACACACACACATATATATACACAGAGAGAGAACATGCAATGACTTACACACATTACACTCTATGTACACATATATAATCAAAAATATACATGAATGATTAATGCCTAATTTGAGGTCACAGAGGGTCCAGGGTAACAACAGAGACCAGAAGTACTTGGGTTGCTGCTTCTTCTGTCTTTAAACGTCACATTCCAGACAAGTGTATTTTGGGGAACATCCACAGGTTCTTCTGAAATTGACTCACACTGGTCTCTAGAGCACATGGATTTAAAATTTTTTTTGATGTTTATTACGTTTTGAGAGAAAGAGAGACAGAGACAGAGACAGCATGAGTGGGGAGGGGCAGAGAGGGAGGGAGACACAGGATCCGAAGCAGGCTCCAGGCTCTGAGCTGTCAGCACAGAGCCTGATGCGGGGATTGAACTCATAAACCGCGTGAGCATTACTGAGCCATAGCCAGACGCTTAACCAACTGAGCCACCCCAGGTGCCCTTAGAGCACATGGGTTTTGCCTTGGGACCCTTCCTCTAGATGTCTTAACAGGTAAATTAAATGTAAAGTCGTAATAGGGGTATAAGGCCCTTCCAGTTCAAGCTGCTACAGGAGAAATCAATGGTTATTTGAAGACTTTAAATAACCAAGTATGAAACAGTTGGGTCATTGCAAGAGAAACCAAAAATTCAGGTAAAAGTTTGAGATTTTCCAGGGTTGAATAAAGTGCCACCTATAGCATTCAGAGGTTATTTTTCTCTTGTGCAAATTTGAAAAAAATAAATAAAATGGACACAAACCATGCAACAGAAAAGTCTACAGGTATGCCTAAGAACGTCCCTTTCTTTCCTCCTTAGTATTAGCTTTATATTATCCAAATGGCAGTAGTATTGAATTCAATTAAACAAACATTTATGGAGCTCTTAATGTGTACCAGGCATCAGTCTAAGTACCGGGGACATAATGGAATGGAATAATCGGGTGACTTTTTTGGTGAAGGGCTACAGAGTAAATACGTCATACTCTGTCATAAGTAGCCGGCTCTGCTGTAGTGGCACCAAAGCGGCCTCATGGAGACTCTATTCTAAGGATGACACAACCAACATTCTGGGGTTAGAGACAGGCAACAAACAAAATAAGTGCAATTTATTTTTTTTTTAATTTTTTAAGTTTATTTTCAGAAAGAGTGCGAGGGTGTGCAAGCAGGGGAGGGGCAGAGAGAGAGGGAGAGAATGTCAAGCAGGCTCTGAGCTGTCATCACAGAGCCCAACGTTGGGTTCGATCCGACGAACCACGAGATCATGACCTGAGCCAAAATCAAGAGTCAGCTGCGTAAGAGACTGAGCCACCCAGGCGCCCCCGAATAAACTGCAATTTAAAACAGGGTGATCAAGGTAGGCCTTATTGAGAAAGTGACTTCGAAACAAAGATTTGAAGTTGGTGAGAGAGTTATATTTGGGAGAACATTTTAGGAAAAGGACTGAAGGCACAAAAGCACTAACATGGGAAGAACCTGGAGGCCAGTGAGGCTGGAATAAAAGCAAGTGAGAAAAGAAGAGGAAAGGCAGATAGATCATGTGAAGTCTTGCAAACCATGTAACTGGAAGACACCGATGGAAGATTCTGAGAAGTGTGCTCTGATGTCTGTGTTAAAAGGATCACTGCTGACCAGAGATTGTAAGAGAGCAAGAGCGAAAACATAAAGTTATTCTGGAAGAGATTCTAATAATCCAGGTGAGAAGTCAGAGGGCCTGGACCAGGGTGGAAGAAATGGTATGAAGTCTGCAGTCCTGGTTATATTTTGAGGGAAGAGCCCAAAAGAACTTCTGAAGGGTACATGTGGGATATTATGACTGTAGAGTTTTATTGGAAACTGCTAAAAACTTAACTTGCAATCGAATGTAACACACATGTTATTTAGCACATCGTGGATAAGTAAAAGTAAAAACAGAGAAAGTCAGGGTCAACTTCTGTTCTGTATTTCTAGCAATTGACACTGACACAATGACTAAGAAAACCCAATTCCTTTTAGATTCAGAAAACTTTCATTCTGTATCTACTCCAAATTATCATCATGAGGATTCACCTATGTTAAGTGGTTTCTAAGCAGTTCCTATCCGACAGAGTAACTCTGATGTGACTCTAGGCCAGTTGCTTGATCCTACAGACAATATATCCCAATACGAGTTCCAGCAATTATAAGTGTGGGATCATGCTTAGTGAAAAAGTAGTTCTGTGTCAAATGTTCCTGAATACTTTAGCTCCTTCTCAGAGACTCAAAACACAGAGTAAGATGGGAAAGACTCTGTAACCCTGCAGGAAAAAGAGTTTCTTTACCCACAAATCTGTTTAACCCTAACCTTTTTCTCTTGCTTCCACCTTTTCTACTTGCTCCTATCCTGACTGGGGAAAAAAAAAAATTCCATGGACTCAAGATAAATAGAAGATTTAACTTCTAGCCGAGAAAGAGAAACACTTCTCTTCTAGATCTAAGAAGCATTATACAACTTATTCCCAAATAATCTTGTCCTGCTTATTTCGCAAAGTAGTTGCAAATGCAACTACGTACACAGAAGTATTCTGCACACTGTCTAAGGTATCTAGCACATGGGCAAAGTAAGTGTTTTACATAAAGAAGAGAAGTCCAAGGAAAGATGCTTCAAACCAGGAACAAACAAAAATAGTCTGGGTTCCCACACAGGCTTAGAACACTGGAATAAAGGCAACCTTGAGACCGCAAAGCATTCCCAGTGACAAATACTCTCATCATTGTGCTGAAAAGGTCAGGTTATTTTTGTTAAAAAGCTACTCTTTGGAGAGAGTGACATTACCAAGATGGCAACATAGACTGTCCCTGACACTGTTCCCCTTCACAAGAACAACAAATGTTCCTGTAAGAGACACCACTGAGAAAACCCTAGAGCAGACAAAATTGACTTTAAACCAAAAACAGTAAAAGAAGAAAAGTTCATCATAAAATTATAAAGGGGTCAATCCATCACAAAGATTTAACAAATGTAAGCGTTTATGCACTCAAGAACGGAGCACCTAAATATATAAAGCAAAAGCTAACAGAGCTAAAAGGAAAAAGAAACAGCAATACAATAATATTTGGGGGTTTCAATACTACACTCTCTAATGGTGGATAGATAACCCAGACAGCATCAATAAGGTAATAGCACATATGAACACTACTATAAACCAAATGGACCTAACAGACATATATAGAACATTTTATCAGTCAACAACAGAGTACACATAATTACCAAGTGCACATGGAACATTTTCTAGGGGAGAACATGTGTTAGGCAACCAAAACAGTCTTAAGTCTTAGCAAATACAAGAAAACTAAAATCGTGTCAACTATCTTCTCTGACCATAATGGTATAAAACTAGAAATAACAGGAGGAAAACTAGAAAACTCATACATAAGTGGAAATTAAACAACACTCTCCTGAACGGCTGATGGGTCAAAGGGGAAATAAATTATTATTAGACAAATGAAAATGCAAACAACATACCGAAATTTATGAGATACAGCAAAAACAGATCCAAGAGGAAAGTACGTAACAATAAATACCCATCTTGAAAAAAATCTCAAAGAAAGCACCCAACTCCATACCTCAGGGAACCAGAAAAACAAGAACTGAGCCCAAATTTAGCAGAAGGAAGTAAATAATAAATATCAGAGCAGAAATAAATGAAACGTAGAGCAGGAGTGCGATTGAAACGATTGACAAACTTACAGTTAAAAAACAAACCAGAGTTGATGCTGTGAAAAGATAAATTTGGCAAACCGTTAGCTAGACCAAGGAAAAAAACAAAGGACCCAAATCAGCAAAATTGTCAATGAAAGAGGCATTACAACTGATACCACAGAAATACAAAAGGTCATAAGGAATTACTATGAACTATATGCCAACCAATTAGACAACTTAGAAGAAGTGGAAAAATTCTCAGAAAAATGCAATCTACCAAGACTGAATCAGGAAGAAATAGAAAATCTAAACAGGCCAATTACTAGCAAGGAGATTGAATCAATAATCAAAAATTTCCCAAAGAGAAGTCCAATACCATCCTGCTTTGCTGATGAATTTTACCAAACACTTAAACAAGAATTAACATCAAGCCTTCTTAAACTCTTCCAAAAACTCAGAGAGGAGTGAGCACTCTTGAACTCATTTTATTAGGCCAGCATTACCCTGAATGATAACAAAGCCAGAAGGGATAGTAGGAGAAAACGACAAATCAATATTTCTCATGAATATGGATAAAAAAATTCTCAATAAAATACTAGCAAACTAAATTCAATAGCACATTAAAAGGTTAACTGATCATGATCAACTGAGATTTTAGTATATGTGCTGCCGAAGCAAGCACAATGATCAACTGAGATTTATCCTTGGGATGCAAGGATGGTTCAGTATACACAAATCAATAAATATGATAAATCATGTTAATACAACAGGAGAGAAAAACATATAATCGTCTCAAAAGACACAGAAATAACTTTTGTCAAGATTCAACATCCATTCATGATAAAAAAAAACACTAAACAAATTAGGTATTAGGTATAGAAAGAACATACTAACAGAATAAAGGGCATATTTTCATGAAAAGCCTACAGGAAGTCCTAGCCAGGGCAATCAGGCAAAATAAATAAAAGACATCAATACTGAAAAGGAAGAAGTAAAACTGACTTTCTTTATAGATGACATGATTTTATATATGCAAACTCATGAAGACTCAACCAAAACACTGTTAGACCTTATCAATAAATTCAGTAAGGTTGCAGTATACGAAATTAACACAAAAAATCAGTAGTATTTCTATACACTAACAACAAATTTTCTGAAAAAAAAATAAAGAAATCGATCCCATTTATAATAGCATCAAAAACAATAAAATACTTAGGAATAAATTTAACTAAGGAGCTGAAAATTTTCTACTCTAAAAACTGCAAAACAGGGGCGCCTGGGTGGCGCAGTCGGTTAAGCGCCGACTTCAGCCAGGTCACAATCTCGCGGTCCGGGAGTTCGAGCCCCGCGTCGGGCTCTGGGCTGATGGCTCGGAGCCTGGAGCCTGTTTCCGATTCTGTGTCTCCCTCTCTCTCTGCCCCTCCCCCGTTCGTGCTCTGTCTCTCTCTGTCCCAAAAATAAATAAACGTTGAAAAAAAAATAAAAAATAAATAAAAAAAATAAATAAATAAAAAATAAAAACTGCAAAACAGTGAAGAAAGAAAT
Source organism: Prionailurus viverrinus (assembly GCF_022837055.1). NCBI lineage: Eukaryota > Metazoa > Chordata > Mammalia > Carnivora > Felidae > Prionailurus > Prionailurus viverrinus. Next base: position 12,372,544 of record NC_062567.1, read on the forward strand.
CAAAGAAGACACAAATAAATGTAAAGGTATCCCATGTTCATGGACTGAAAGAATTTTTATTGTTAAAATGTCCATACCACCTAGAGCCATCTATATAGATTCAATGTAATCCCCATCAGGATTCCAATGGCATTTTTTACAAAGGTAGAAAAAACAATTGTAAAATATATCAGAATCAGAAAAGACCCCAATAGCCAAAACAATCCTGGGAAAGAACAAAGTGGGAGGCATCACACATCCTGATTTCAAGCTGTATTATAAAGCTACAGTAATTACATAAAACTATAGTAATCAAAACAGTATGGTACTGATATAAAAATAGATACATAGATCAATGGAAAAGAATCAACAGTCCAGAAATAAACCCATGCATGTACGGTTAATGGATACTTGACAAGGGAGCCAAGAACACCCAGTAGAGATGTTGTCTTCAGTAAATGGTGCTGGGAAATTGGATATCCACATGTTAAAGAATAAAACTAGACCCCTGACATTAGTCAAAAAGGATTAAAGACTTAAACGTAAGACAAGAAACTCCTAGAAGGAAACATAGGAAAAAGGCTTCTTGACATGGGCAAAGATTTTTTGGATGGGACACCCCAAGTACAAGCGACAAAATTAAAAATACACGAGTGTAACTACATCAAACCAAAACACTTCTGCACAGCATAAACAACAATCAACAAAATGAAAAGACAACAACATACAGAATGGGAAAAAAATATTGGCAAACTATATATCTGCTTAGAGGTTAATATCCAAAATATATGAAGAACTTATACAACTCAAAAGCAAAAAAATCAAATAGTCCAATTAAAAAATGGATTCTTCTATTCAAGAGCTTGAATAGACAATTTTCCAAAGAAGATATACAAATGGCCAACAGATGAAAAGGTGCTCAACATCACTAACCACTAACCAGAGAAACACAAATTGCAATCACAGTTAGATGACATCTCACACTTGTTAAGAATGGATATCACTGAAAAAGGTAGGAGATAACAAACAATGGCCGGATGTGGAGAAAAGGGAAGCCTCATGCACTGCTGGTGGGAATGTAAGTTGGTGCAGCTACTATGGAAGACAGTATGGAGGTTCCTGAAAAAAATTAAAAATAGAACTACTATATATTTATCAATTCTGCTTCTGCGAATATATCCAAAGAAAAAGAAAACACTATGTTGAAGAGACATCTACATCCCCTTGTTCACAGCAGCACTATTTTTACAGTGGCCAAGGCAGGAAAGCAAGCTAAGGGTCCAGTGATAGACAAATGAATAGAGAAGACGTGGGGTATATACACAACAGAATATTGTTCAGCCATAAAAAAAGAAAATCCTGCAATTTGCAACATGGATGGACCCCGAGGGTGAAATTAGAGAAATATAAACGCTGTGTGATCTCATTTATTTGTGAAATCTAAAAAACGAAAACAAACCAAACCATAGAAAAAGAGGTCATTTGAGGTTACCATGGGATGGGAAATTGGATGAGAATACTCAAAAGGTACAAACTTCCAGCTATATGATCACCGAAGTCCTGGGGATGTAACGTACAACAGAAGGACTTCAGTTAACATTGCTGTATGGTCTATTTGAAAGTTAAGAGAGTAAGTCTTGAACACTCATCACAAGGAGAAAACTTTTTTTTTTAATCGATATGAAATGATGGACGTTAAATTATGGTGGTAATCATTTCACAATACGTGCTAGTCAAATCATGACGTTGTGCACTTTAAACTTACACAGTGCTGCGTATCGATTATATCTAAATAAAACTGGGTAATAAAAACTACCTTGTAAGCTGTGGATAAAATGTTAATTAGCGTATCAAGTAACCAAAAAGAGTGTGTGGAAAAACATGTGAAAACCCACGTTAGTGACAAGGAAAAAAAAAACACCCTGAGATTTTATACTATGCTTGAATTCAAATATATGTTATTTTCTGGACTGCTTAAGATATGCATTTCATCTTGAAAACAAATATTTAATATTTTTTGACTACAAAAGTATACATTATCACTATCGAAAATTAAAGTACAGAGTATTTGGGGCGCCTGGGTGGCGCAGTCGGTTAAGCATCCGACTTCAGCCAGGTCACGATCTCGCGGTCCGTGAGTTCGAGCCCCGCGTCAGGCTCTGGGCTGATGGCTCAGAGCCTGGAGCCTGTTTCCGATTCTGTGTCTCCCTCTCTCTCTGCCCCTCCCCCGTTCATGCTCTGTCTCTCTCTGTCCCAAAAATAAATAAACGTTGAAAAAAAAAATTAAAAAAAAAATAAAGTACAGAGTATTTAAAATTAAAAAAAAAAATAGATGATGGGGACTAAAGAGTACAGTTAACATGATGAGCACTGAGCAACGTATAGAATTGTTGGGTCACTCACCTGAAATGTAACACTGTATGTTAACTGTACTGGAATTAAAACTAAAAAACTGAATAAAAATAAAAAAAATTAAAAACATTTATTTTGAGAGAGTGCATGTGAGAGTGAAGAGGGGAGGGGTGGAGAGACACAGGGAGAGGGAGAATCCCAAGCAGGCTCTGAACTGTCAGCACAGAGCCCCAGTGTGGGGCTTGATCCCGTGAACAGTGAGATCATGACCTGAGCTGAAATCAAGAGTTGGATGCTTAGCTGACTGAGCGACCCAGGTACCCCAAAATACAAAAATGTTTAAAAATAAAATTAAAAAACAATCTTAACCCACCACAGATAATTGATCAACCATAAAATCCTGGTCCATTTCCATTTAATTTTTTTTACATGTACGTATTACAAGCACAATTTCCTTTTTATACAACGAGGACCATACATATAATTTTTTACTTTTACTTTTTTACTGAACTGGATAGGACATCTCCCTTTGCCCTTAGATATTGTTCCGTAAGTTTAATGTCTTCAGAAAAGTTTGTCATGTGGATACATGGGGGGTGGGGGTGGGTGTTCTTCCAAGAGGGGTGGGGCAATGGCTTTACCCCTCATGTCCACTGTGTAAAGAGTTGAAAGGGCAATTTTCAAACACAGCTCTCTGCGCACATCTCTGACAGGGTCCTCAGGATAAATTGCCGGAAATAAAAATTCTGGGTCCGAGCACACAATTTTGAGGTTTTGCTACATGCTATCAAAATGCTAGCACCTTCCTGGAGAGAAATTTATATTCCCAACAGCAGGTGCCTAAGAACGTTTAGCTCATGTTACTCCCCACCACTAACTACGGCCTTGAAAAAATAGTTGCACATTTCTCATTGTTACACATTTTTATTTTTGGTTTGATTTGTATTTTTTTGATTACCAGTGAGCTTGGACGTTTTTTCATGTTCCTTAGAGAGATTTCCTCTCTGTGAATTTATGTGTACTGCCTACATTTCTATTGAGAGTGTTCATCTTTTAAAGAAATTATTCGTAAGAGTATATTGTGATATTTTTACTAATGCCTTGTTGCCACTTCACTTTTAGACAAAAGTCTTTCCAATCCACAACACAGGCATTGTCTTTCCTCCAGCATTATGGGCTAAAAAGTCAATTTAAACAATTCAGGCCGCCGCAAAGATTGCACCTAGAAAACTTCAGTCAGTCTTAACCCCAAACAGGTGAGGACACCTGGGGATTCCTTAGCCCACAGGAATGTTCTATCAAGACCTTTTCCAGAAACAGTGCCTGTGATCCATGGTCTTTCTGATTTAAGTGCCACGGCCAACTCCTAAGTAATTCAGGATTCGTTGTTGCCGTGTTTTGATTCTCGCTCTTCCTACTTCCTGGCAGTCCTGGTCTTGGGGGTTCCGCTGTGAAAGTGAAGGGAGGGGATACAGAGGTAGAGACGCCCCGATCTGACAGCGTTATGCCTTCCCACTCCTTTTGTTCCAAGGCACTGGTGTTGGCAGGCCTCTTGAGCACAAGGGTCCTGTGCCTGGGTTTATTTTCACTTACATCCACATGACTGTTGGTAAGAACACAGCTGCCTATCGCAGATGCTAAACAATCGGTTGTTTAATGACCCTGCTGCTGCGGTTTCTACCCCACAAGTGGGGTGGGGGGAGCGCGTGCCCGTTGACACAACCTCGCTGGCACCAGCGAAGCCACGCGAAGAATGCTCTGATGTGAGATTTTCTGCAGTGATGAGAAACATACTTGAGTTGTTCTCCCTCCGTTTCACAACTTTTGTCTACCAGCCACTGGCAGAAGTCACCATTTCTTCAGCTAAGAGATGCTGCTTTCCAAAATCCTTTGGCAGAGTCTCCCAGAGATTTGTTTTTCTGCTCCTTCCTAATTTAGAAACAGTCTTCAAAGGAAACACACACACACACACACACACACACACACACACACACACACACCCCAACTAGCCAACCTAACAAATCCATGTGAGAAGACACCAACTCTGATGTAATTTTGTATTTCTTTCCCACAAAGTTTCAGAGTTTATCATCTACGACCAATACAATCTGGACGGCACAGTTTGAAGGGAAAAGGGAAACAAAAATGTGTATACCCCCAGATCATTCTCTATTCAAGGAGCACCATGTGATACAAATTCAAGATTTTATTAAAAACGACTTGTAAGTTAACACAATACCTTGATGGTTAAGGAAAGCTTTTCACAAAGCAAAATAATGAGTTCTGTGAATAAACAGAAGAGCGAACAGTGTTAGTGGTGACATTTAAGTGATCGCCTGATTTTTTAATTATTCTTTTGAGAACACGCACCTTAGTGAACATCTATTCAAGGAGCTGAGGTCTGTGCCTCCTCTGGAATTTGCAGTTGAATTAGAGCTTTGTTTCCTGCCTTTGGCAGTGGTAAGGAAACAAATGGAAATGATTTTGAGAACTTATAAAAATCTACCACCTACCAAAAGCATGTTAAGAGGTGAAGTGCTAAGTGCTAGAAGGAGAGAGTGGAAAAGCGACACACACCTTGTATTTATTGGTGGCATACAGTAACAGGGAACAGAAGTAGTAACAAGGAAGAGGAGTAACGAGAAGTCCAGCCCATGCCAACCCTTTATTTGTTCTTGGCTGTCAGGGGTTTCCGGCTGATCTTTTTCGATTTGTCATTATTTTTCTTCGGCGGTTCTGGGTTCGCCTGCATGTGTCTGCCGTAGAGGCTGAAAAGAGAGAGGAAGAAACGTGAGATACACCTTGCTAACACAGGAAAAGCTTTTACTGGTAGGGCTTTGGAGAACAGATTATTATTATCCAGGAATATTCAGGAAGCCAGAGAAGACTAAAAGATGCCTTCTGCTGTCTCCGGCTCATACCTTTTATTTAGGAATTTGAAATTCTCTTCCACACGCGTGCACACACGCGCAGTGCATGATGAGGTCAATTCTGGACAAGTGTCCCGGAATTTCACGTTCACTGGGCAGAGTGTGACAACACCGAAGGCAGAAGAGATCTGGGGCTGTGAGAACCGGTAATGCTCAGCCCAGCTGTTCCGGAATGAAGCTCTAACGGCTGTGAGCGTTTAAGCCGACAATGACAAAAACTGGGTCGAACTGAAGAGACAGAGTGTCCATTTAGTGAAAAGCGAGCATCATGCCTGGCCGGAAAGCCCAGGGGCTGGATAATGTGACAGAGAGCAATGGTGTCCGAGCCTGCTCAGGCTGCTCACACGTGATTGATGGCAGTGGGACGGCGACCACACATCAATGCCGCGTTAATAAGTACCGTTGATTAAATGTTGACAAAGTACCCGACAATTACAGCGGGTGGCATTCATCCCAGAGCGACGCTAGCCTGTGGCGACGAGGATTGAACCAAACGGCAGATAATAATTAATCGATAATTTATGAGTGCTTCTGATTAAACAAAATTAAAAGCCACCCTAAAATAAATACGGCTCAATCTTAACCCCCCTTATTGATATAATTGTGTCCGAGAGAGAGCCTGGCGTGTGTCTCAGTTCCTCCGGGGAAAGGCAATGCCTGATCTGCCTGTTGTGATGGTCTTGTGCCAACTGAATGGGACGGGATGACACAAGGACTGACCTCGCGGCACAAGGTGTCCCTCGTTCTAAAGTCCACTCAAGGCATCGACACCTCTCTTTTTTTTTTTTTTTTAATTTTTTTTTCAACGTTTTAATTTATTTTTGGGACAGAGAGAGACAGAGCATGAACGGGGGAGGGGCAGAGAGAGAGGGAGACACAGAATCAGAAACAGGCTCCAGGCTCTGAGCCATCAGCCCAGAGCCCGACGCGGGGCTCGAACTCACGGACCGCGAGATCGTGACCTGGCTGAAGTTGGACGCTTAACCCACTGCGCCACCCAGGCGCCCCCATCGACACCTCTCTTGATGCTCGCACCCTGCCAGGCAAACTGGTGGCATCTACCAATGCTCTTGAGGACGTGGACAGTGTGGCTGGCAGGCCAAGGGATGGACCTAGCACACAGAGCTGGCCAACTGATGGAGCAGTTAGGGCGGGTTGACAGGTGATAGTGTGGTCTATCTTCTCCAGAGGCTTCCGAACGTCTCCCTAGGAGTGCTCCAAGCAGGTCCCACCAGCAGTGGCCATGAAAATAGGTCTCTGCTCCCAAAGAGTTCAGAATGCAGGGTCTGGAGCTGGCAGCACGGACCTATGAGCAGCCAGGTCCTGGGAATGTTCTCCAGGTGAAGTGGGGTGGGGAGGGTGTTGTTAACCACATGCCTGACAGGTAACATTAGAAACTGCAAGCTCGCTTTCAACTTCTGTAGAAATGAGCTTTAAAGACTCTTGCTCCTCTCACGGAGAGGCCCAGTCCTGCTCAGCCTGAGAGCGTGTCCCTACAGGAGAAATACCTTCCCCAGGACAGCTTGTCCTCCAGGAAAATGGATCTTTTCGAAATCAACATGAGCCCCCCTCCCAGTGCTCCTCACTTTAAAAAGGGTCACGGATGCCCCTGACATCTATGTCACGGACAATCAGACGTCCTGGAGCCCAGGAAAGGAACCACTGGTTTCAGCAAAGAGGAAGTTTCTGCCCAGCTGTCCTGCTGTTGCTGCCCAGACCCCATTGATGTCCCTGCCCCAGTTCCTGGGACTTGTGACTACCGACTTACACAGTCAAAGGGGCTCTGTGGAAGCAATTAAGCATCTTGGTGATGGCAAGATTGTCCTCTATTATCTGGGGACCCCCCCCCCCTTCCTTCAGTCCTGCAGCATCTCTCCCACCACATGCATCAAACAGGTTAAAGAAACAGCCACGGTAGACTCATCTATTATATCCCTCAGCTTTAGCAACACATGCCCTGAAATGTACTTCTTCCTCTAACAGCCCCGGCCTAACCCCTCATCCCAGGATGCGGCTTTCTTTGCGTTAACACAGCAGTGTGGTGTGGGGTGTGCCCGGGAGGCCTCTGCCTGTCCAAGCTCCTCTCACCCGGCATATGGCAAAGGTCTGATTCTGGTCTGTGCATTCATAGGTTCCCTCCGGCCTCAAGGATCTCTCCTCTAGTTTGCAAACCCCTACCCCCATAAGGGGGAACAGTATGCATGTTCTTGCTCACAGATAGCATTTAACTTTAAGGCTTACAAAAATCTGCAGAAATAGTTTATGAACTGGGAAACCCGGCAACAGCGACACAAATAAGAGGTCAGAGGAGGGAAAAGAGAATAAAGATCTGATAAGGGCCCCACGTATCAATCACATCCTGAATGAGTAAGAGCTGAAGTGGGCACAGAAGGGTTCCCAGAAGAGGTGGGGGTTTCGCTGGGCCTGACGGTGGTAATCCAGCAAAGTCATTTTAGAAGGGGGTGCAAAAGCTGTTTGGAACTCAGCAAGGTTCCCCTTGTTAGGAAGGAACCGGAATGTTCCAATGTTTCAATGTCTGCCTTTTTATATTCAGACCCCACTGTGCCTGGATCCCCTGGGGCGACACAGCAAGTCCCTACAGAGGGCCAGATCAGAGAAAGCATTCCTGAACTTGACGTTGAAATCCTCCTTTTGCAAGTTATTAGCTGCTGACTCTGGGCAAATGATTAGCATCCCCCCCCTTCCCATCCCCTCGATGTGCCTCAGTTTCTTCATCTGTAAAAACAAAACAAAACAAAACAAAACAAAACAACAACAAAAAAAACGATGCTGCTTTCTTAGCAAGGAGGCTGCACTAGTGAAATAAGTCCAGTACCTGGGATGTCTACCAGAAGCGGTCAGTGGATGCTTCCTGAGACACAGGACTGATGTAGAGTTAGAGTCGGAGGAATTAAATAAAGATAATTAAATGATTACTTCCTTAGGACTTTTTGCTCTGAAAAAAATGACATGGTATTTTCTATCAGTGCCAAACCCAAGTGTCTCTAGGAGAAAGGTTTTATTCCTCTCTGAAGAAAGCAACTAAGGCAGAACTAAATGCATCCCCCACCCCCCAACACCCACCACCCACTTCCTCGGTGAGTCACTGCCAGAGCCGGGATGATGCCGTGTCCTCCCGGTGATCCCTTATTCCTCCAGCTGAGTGGGCAGAGGAGAGTGGTGATTTACTAAGTGGCCATTCCCACATGGAGACGTCAGTGGGGCAGAGCGGTAATGACAAGCATTTTAGGGTCCTAAGTCTGGGGTTCCATTCCTGGCTCTACCAGTGATTAGCCATGGGGCTTCCACTGTGTAAGTGTGGTAGGCAGAATAATGGCCCCCCAAAACAGGGACATTCTGGTCCCTGAAACCTGTATCATAAAGGGACTCTGTGGAAAAGGTTAACTAAGGATCTTGAGCTGGAAGATTACCCTGCATTTTCTTGGTGGGCTTAGTGTCATCACCAGGGTCTTTAGAAGAGGGAGGCTGGAAGGTCTGAGTCAGAGAGATCTGAACATGGTACACTGATGGCTTTCAAGGAGGGAAAGGGCTACCAGTAAGAAATGCAGGTAGCTTCTAGAAACTAGAAAGGCGAGGAAATGCATTCTCTCCTGGAGCCTCCAGAAGGAAGCCACCCTGAGGACACCCTGATTTCAGACTTCTGACCTCCACAACCATAGGAAGATATATTTGTTTTATTTTCAGCCACCAAGTTCATGGTACTTTGTTACCACAACAGGGACCTCATACAGGAAATGAACCTCTCTGGGCCTGACAGGGCAGCCTGCAAGTGAGAAGTCTGCTTACCTTCAGCAGAGGAGGAATGGGAGACTTCTGGGGTAGCAGCTCATTGAAAAGAATGACAAGTTAAAAAACTGTTTCAAAAAGGACAAAGGATGTCCCAAAGGGGGCAGGGGAAGGGGTGCTGTTTCTATCAGAAGAAAAGGGAACAAGTGGAAAAACTGTCCTCTCTGCACTACAGAAGGATCGGACGCTCCCTGCCCCCTCTGTTGTCTGAAGCTAATGCCTTGGCCCTTGTTTTGAATGGACCCAGATTTAACTTCTAGAGGTGAACGAGCGAGACGTGGAGAGGTCAATGCCTTTGAACGAAGCTTCTCAAGGGGAGGGTGCACGCCACACCACACAAGGCCACGAGGGGAAGTACCAGGGTCCATCAGGAGGGAGAAGGAACAAAGCAGGAAGCAGAATCCAAGTACTTCAAGGTGGTTTCATGGGAAGGAAAGGACGGGGTTGAGTGGATTTAGGATTGCACAGTTTGAATAGTTCCCAGGGGCTCAAGGCTGTCACGGTGGTCTCCAGGTGTAGGGGACCTGGTCCTGGGGTGATTTAGGGCAGGGGAAATACTGGCTTGGAGTGGGAGTTTGATACAGGAGGTGGTCAGGTGTTGGCTTTGGATTGGTTGGTTTGCGTATCAAAGGCAAAGTAGCAGATAAGTTGGTCGCTATCTCTAGGAATTAAGCTAGCCCTGGAAAGGGCAATGTCTCTCCAGCCAGCAAGACCTCCACGATGTCAAAACATCATAAAAGACAGAAAATAAACAACATGACTAATCAATGCAGTCACGGCCTTCAGGATGGCTTCTGTCTTCCGGACCCTGTATCTTCCTCTCCTGACACACCTGCCTCTCAGCCTTCCTGAAGATGGCTTCTCTCTCGCCCCACCTGCTAGTTCTACCTCTTTCACCTGGGAAATACCCTACCAGCCCTCAGACCCCGGCACAAGGCACTTCCCAAGCCAGCATGTCTCCCTCATGCTCGGTTCAGGTGGCACCTGTCCGGCCCCATGTGAGCCCATGGCACCCTGCCTGGGGGACCCAAGACAACAGACGTGGGGCTTCACTTACCTCTGCATTCTGGCACCCTGCTCACTCTCAAAGATGTGTGACCTTGGGAAAGTGACTACTTTCCATCGTCAAAAGTCCTCATCTGCAAGGATGAGGGTGAAAATGCCCAGCTACCTTGGAGGGCTTGGGGGAAGATTAAATCAGACACAGAAAAGGTCTGGTCTGTGCAGGTACTTAGCAGATGTTCCAGAATGGCAGCTGCCGCCTTTAACCTCTCACAGGAGGTCGGAGACTCAGGCTAAGCTGGCCAGCCCCTTCCACTTGAGCACACAGTTGTCTTGGAGCACACACCAGATCCAGGAACGTGGCCCTGCCAGCTTGACAGTGGTGACAAGAGCAGCCTGGCTCAAGGTCACCAACAGTGCAGCCACTGCAGGTGGACGAAATGTTCGACCCACAAAGTGGGGGGACCCCATGTCACAGAGTCTTAGAAACTCTTCTCTCCCCTGACATCTGAGGTTTATGGGGGGAAACTGGGAGATGATAAAGGAGTGGAAAAAACCAACAAAGAACAATCCAAAGTGACAGGAAAGGTTCCATTATGCACAGGAGTCTGACGAGCATGCTTCTGTCACTGAAGAGAATCTCAAAGGCTCTCCCATGGCTGCTCTCAGCTGTGGGAGATGAGCAAGCCAGCACCGATCGGCCCCCCGGGGGCTCTCTGCCGGGGGCTCTCTGTTCTCATCTGTGCAGGAGGTGGGGGGTGGGGGGTGGGGGGTGGGCCCTGCCCCGAACAGCTGCTGAATTCCTGCTGAAGACCACCCCTGGAGGAATCCTTGTGAAACGAATCCAGGGAGAGCCAGGGTCATCTGACTGATCACTTTGGACGCATCTGGTTACAAGCAGCCTGCGCACCGGCCACTTGAAGCAAGTGAACATACCTGCCCGTTGACATCTGGGACTGCAGCAAAAAATTCCAGCCCACCAGAATCAGAATAAAGTTTGCAACTAATATCAGGGCAGGTGATATGCACACTTTTCAATTACTGCTATGTAAACTTGCCATATGTATATGGGCATTTTCACTGTGGGAAAAGATCCATTCGAGTCTTATCCTTTCTTTTGGATCCCAGGCTCTCTCACAGACCCTCAGTCCCTCCAAGTTGCGGCAGAAGACCACCGTGGGCCCACCCCATTCCTTCCTGAAAATTTCCTCCCTTGGCTGCAAATATACTATCTTGGTTCTTAGTCTCTCCTTCTGACATTTCTTCAAGTCCTTATGTTTCTGCTGTCATCTTTGTTTTTTCTTTCCTAGAAAGGACATCTAATTTTCCAGCTTCAATGATTACCTCTTAGAAACACCTCCACGTCCCCACCCCCTACGGAGTCAACGACCGTCTTCAAACCCTGCTGTGCCTTATTCCCACCTGGACACTGAACTCTTAAATCCAACCAGGGCACGGAACAGTTCCCTACCCTGACTTTCACAGGTCTGTCCCTCTGTGTCTCCAGACCTTCAGGATCAAATCACTTCAGTGGTTTTGACACCTGTTTTTTTTGTTTTTGTTTTTTTTTTTTGGTTATCCCATGACTGAAGTTTGAGTGAAGCTTGCCCTGCAACAGGCATTCTGAGTCTGGGCCCAGGGAAGTATCCAAAGCTCCAAGCAAAGCTCTATGTGTTTTTTCAGCAGAAGGAGAACGCAACTTTCAACAGCTTCTCAAAAGGCTCAGTTATATAACTCAATGGATTAATCAGTCACTTTATAGTGCTTATTCTTATTTTCACAAACGTGTGATTTTATCTATTCTCTTTTTCGCCTTCCCGAATAGAGGCCCCTATCAGATGGTCATTAGATTATTATAATGGGTCCTTTCATTCCTCCAATGTGTCCTACAACTGGCAGAATAACGTCTCCTTGGTTTACGCATGGAAAATGGCATCCACTGTCCACCAGGTCGTATCCCCAACCTGGTATGTGTTATAAAGCAGCCACAAAACGTATCATGTGATGCTTAACTCCGCCAACCTTGTCTCTCTGTCCACCAGCAGACCGGAGCACAGTAAGGCTGTTCTGGAGGAAGGCAGAGGGGAGCACAGTAAAGGGGAACCGAGGGTGAGCTCTGCCACCTGTTAACTGAGTAACCTAGAGTCCTTTCTCTTTCCCGAATGTGTGTTACCTTAACCGGAAAATGGGAATACGTGCAGTCAGACTGGCTTGGGCTCATGCGTGTGTGTGAAAAATAAAATGGTGCTAAATCGATCCAAGCCCTGGAATTAGCTCTTCCTCCCGGGCAGCATTCCTTTTGGTCTGTTTCTTGCTGATCTGGGTTAGTATCATCAGGAATGCCTGCCTGCTTGGGTCCTTCTCTGCAACTTAGATCCCATCCTTAGTTTTAGGCTTTTCAGAGCTTTCGCCCCCTGCCCCAATTTCTGCCTTCACAAAACACTACTTGAGTTATCAGGATTGCACCATTAAGTCCTTGATGATACACAGGTTCCTGCTCTTGGCTTGTTGGTTTGAACTACCAGCAGAGTGCCGTGATAGCGACACGTTACAGTTACGGCTACCAGCCATTCAGCGTTCGCTGCCACAACAATCCAGGGAAGAAGGGGTGTTTCTTATCTCCGTTTTTCAAAGGAGGAAACTGAGGCTCAGCAAGTTTAGACCCGGATCAAACCCAGGCAACTACGCCAAAGTTCGAATCCTTAATGCACTATGTTATCTCGTTTCCCATCTTTTTTTTGGATTTCCTAGATCTGTCTTCTCAATAAGCCTGCCATTTTCTTGAGGGTGGGGACTGAAGAGTTCACTTCTTTTGTATTCTGTATACTCAAGGCACTGGTAGAAGCATGTTGTGTGCTATGTAAATATTGTGTTTCTGAATGCCAGGTATATGAGAGGTACAATATGCTGTTCTTAAGTCATTTGCTCGTGTCATATGCCTCCCTCCTGTTGTTTTGGGTGTTTCCATGGAAAGTCCTTATACAGACCAAGAAAAGAACCAATTTGAGAATCCAAGTTATATGGCCAGTGACAATAATAGAGAGAAATAATTCTGTTTATAATCTGTAATCTTATGGTAGGTTGCTAAATTTAACATGTCTGCAAATAAATCTGTGGACAAAGTGTGAAGCCTAGATTATTAACAAGCGTTTGCAGTATCTTAATTTATCCTATCTAGCAGCTATGAGGGGCTGGTGACAGAACCTTTAGCACAGAAACTGCTGAGTCTTAAAGAAGAAAAAAAATTAATAGTTACCATATTCCCGGGAGAAATCTCATTAATTCAAAAGGCAATGATTTTTTGAGATCAAGCCTCCAAGAGATGGTTCCGTGCAGGTCGCTAATGGCAGTATGTGTCTTTCACGTTTTTCTCCATTACAACCCTCACCACTCTCCGTTCCCCAACACCCAGTGTAAAGGAAAGTATAAACATGCATTTGAAATCCACGGAAATAGCCAAAAGGAATTTGCAGATGGCCTAAGATACAGATTAAGCTATACGACAATATAAAATATAAACCGGGTTTTAAAACACCCTATACATTCTAGACTTACTCTCTGCCCCACTGGAGGGGAGAAATGAGGATTCTGGCAGAGCAAAGCTAACAGTCTCATGCACAAAAGATGCTCATTAAACTTCATCATCCTGTCTACTCTAATGATGCTTTTACTTAATAAAAATTCCCCGAGCAGTTGCAAGGATATTAGGCAAGGTCTTTGGTTATGTATCAGAGGTCCGAGCTGTCACGAGCAAGCATGCAGTTCAGGGGGTATGTTCCCTGGGGAAGGAGCAAATCCAGCTTTCACGGAATACATGCAGAGCAAAATCAATAATTCCAACTTGCTTCCCTGCTTAAGCATTTAAGAAAATAGGTAATCCTTTTAAATTAAACTGTGAAGTGCTAAATGGTGCAATTTCCAGAATAAACTAAAAAGCAAGAGGAAACAAGTCTAAGGGCATTTGTAAGTTTCCCAAACAAGCTTCCTTAATAGACTTCATACCTGGACTGCATATTTTTGATGGAGAGAATTATTTTTTGATTTCATACTTACCACTTGTAGAGATTAAAAAAGAGACATCCAACCACATATGTGTGTGTCTGTAATACACACATATATGTACAGAATTCACCATAAACACAAAGGAAAAATTATTTTCATATGTGCAATTCACCCTCTTCAAAAATTACACTTAAAAAACACTACTATTAAAATTAACTAAATGGAATCTGACTCTCAAAAGCTAAATAATAAAGTAATTATATAATGGATCCCTTAATGCGGACAGCTGGATATTAATACTACATAACCGTGAATTATGTGTTGAGATTATATAACTTACTTTTTAAAATTTTGATTTATTTATTCATTTATTTTTGAGAGGGAGAGAGAGTGAGCTAGGAGCAGAGAGAATCTCACAAGCTGCAGAGAGAGAGGCGGGAGCGAGGGCAAACGTGTGTGGAGCCTGGAGTGGGGCTTGAGTTTACCCGAAGTGGGGCTTGAACTCACGAACCAGATCATGACCTGAGCTGAAGTTGGGTGCTTGACCTACTGAGCCATCCAGAAGCCCCTATATAATTTCCTTTAGAGTTCACGACCTGCCAAACAGACCTGACTGGGGAGATCACATCAGTTAGGGCAAGAGTGAGGCACCAAGCAAAATCCTGAATTTAAAGGTAAAAAAGACTGTCTAGCTAGGTGTTCGATGATAACACGGCCACAAAATGAATCAAAGCATTAACGGGAAAAGTCCTTCTGAATATCACCAGCTCAACTCCAATGAGCGTACACAGTAAACTGACTGATGGCATTAACAAAGCTGGAGAGAGAATCTGTCCCTCAGACGTGTTGGTTTTGGTCAGCGATACAAACAACGGGATAAATGCTCACAGTGGGCATCTGAGGCGCCTTCTGGAGAAAGGGGAGTTCTGGGCATGCCCGGCCAGGGCTGTCTCTAAGAGGAAGCAGCAAAAACAAACACGCAGCTGCCCCCACCCTTCACACTCTGAGCCACACCTGTCAGCTCTCTCCCCTCTTCCACTTCTACCCTCCCACATTCCCAACCCCCAGCATGTGGGCAAATGGGTAAGGCCCCTGCCCACTTCTGAAGTTTGTACTTGCTATCTACCTGGAATATTCTTCTCCTGGTGTCCCGGAGACAGGCACTATCAACATCTCCGTTTTACAGATGAGGGTATAGATGCCCAGAGAGATTAAATGCCTCTGAGGTGAATAGCTATGCTGCCTCAGTTTTAGTGTCAAAACACAACTCAGTCACAGGGCGCCTAGACGGCTCAGTCGGTTAAGCATATGACTTCGGCTCAGGTCATGATCTCGTGGTCTGTGGGGTCAAGCCTCCCGCTGGGCTCACGGATTCTCGCTCTCTCCTCTCTCTCAGACCCTCTCCCGCTCATGCTTTCTCTCTCTCTCCAGATAAATGAATAAACTTTAAAAATAAAAACATGACTCAGTCTGAAACCTTTCCCTTTTTCTGGGGGACAGTGACTATTCATACATGAGCCTATGGCTAATTTAAGCCAACTGGAGAAAGACTTAAGGTTTTCCCTCAAACTGCATGGAGAAAAGTCCTTTGTTTTCTATTTATTTCAGTTAGGAGCCCAGAGCTACTGTCAGACCTGTTGACATCTTGTGAAGACAGCATTCCTGGGAGAGAAAGCAGCCCAGACAAAGCAGAACTGGAAGACGGAGAGACATGGGTCTGACGACATCGAGCCCTCGCACCATGCCAGGCCTGAAGTGTACCGTTATCGCTGATTATTTTTAGTAGAAAATGACCAAATAATCGCCACCCCTCTTAGTTTTGTGTTTCTTGCCATCAAAGGGACGCTGAGTCCTGAAGGACACATCGGTCTCACCTGCTTCAAATGCGAAATCCTAGGGGAGGTCCTTTTGCCCACAATATCCATCACATTCCTTTCCTTCATATCAAGAGTCGCAATATAATTATTTTATTTATCTGATTGTTTGTTCTTCCCAGCCTCCCTTAACAGAAGGTTAACTGTGGGAGAGTAGGAACCCTTCTGTCTTGTTTGGTATCCTGTGTGACTGGTACACCACGGGCATGAAATGAACACTTGTTGACGGAGCGAATAAAAGCATACATCATCGCACTTACTAGGGTATACTCAAAGTATCTATGTGGGCTTCCTCCCAACTGGATTATTAGTGCCTCTGAAACAGGGACTGTCTTAATCATTTTGTTTCTCTAGGGCCCACCAGCCACTAGTCACCTAATACATATTTAATGGCAGACTGAAAGAGTATCTGAGCCAACGCATACGTTTCCCAATGTCCTCAGTTCCATGCTCCTCGGGCTGAGTATACATCAGCTTCCCACTGAGAGCTGACTACTGAAAGAATATGTGCTATGCAGACCGAGGCAAGTGTTCTGGCCTTTGGAAGCAGCTACCCTCTGTTAAGGAATCTTGATTTGTACATCAGTTTCCTATGTGTTTTCCTCTGTTTCTGCAGCATTTCTGAGGCTGGAAGGCTGACAGTGCGGCTGCAAGTTCAGTAAGCACATCACCGCGCAATTCTGTGCGGCCTCTTGGGACCCCAGTCTGCCACCCTCTTGTGGATACTCTCTTCCACAGCACTGTGGCCAGGGTCTGCCATAAATTCCTTTAAAGCACGGTGGACTTTTATTGAATACTAATCCTATCTGATATTAGTAAGAACTCACTGAAGATAGTAACTTTATAAAAAAGAATTAAGCTGAAATGAAAATGATGAAACCAGTGGGTTCCCCCCTGCTTTTCCTTTGGAAAAATTAAAAATCGGAATAAATTTTTATGGTCATGGAAAGGTAAGAGTCTCTGTGGCCACATGTGGTTCCTTCCCGAATGGCTCAAGGTTGTTCACGACCTCTCACATGATTAAGCTAGTGAGTGAGCACAATAGCAAAACTCATCTAGCACTTACTGTACCTTAGCATTTCTTCAACAGGCTTCTGTGGCATTTTCCATCTAGCAACTCGCGTAAGCTTTAAGCAGTATCGCATGAATGACTGAAGCCAGGTGACTCCAAATATAAGTGATACGACAAATGAAGAACTAATGGCACAGGACTAGGAACACTAGTGTCTAAACAGAAGCTTTGCTTTTTCTTTTTTCCATCTTTCAGACAAGGAAAAACAGTAAAAGCAGATTGAGAGGTTATTATTCACACCCCCCCCCCCCCGCCCTTTTCTTTGTGGCTAACAATTTGGACTCTCTGTTCCTGAGACCGTTCCTTCCTCAGTTTCTCTCTGTCCAGCTGGCTTGGTGATTTGGCCATGGCAGGGGACTCATGGCCAAGTCCACGGAAAGCTAGCCATCTCTTCAAATTTAAGTACAAGCCTATAGGTTCCAGATGCAGGGCAAAGAACTCTGAACTAGATTCACAAGTCTTTGGAATTAATCTTGTTATCTGGGTAATCTGTTTCCCCAGATGGAAGATGGGGTGTTTGGACCTAAATAGGGGCAGTAACTGTCCAGCCTGGATGCTGCCACACCCCTCACGCAATGACTGAGCACAGCCTGACGGTACCTCAACCTCTGTCCAACTTGAACTGTCCAGGCCACGGCTTCAACCTCCTCAGCATTGGACATCTGAGGGGAACTTGCCGACTTTACACATGAAGCTTGCGTAAGCACTTTGCTTTTATTAACTTGTCTAACCCTTAAGCAAAATTATTTAAATGAAACCTTACAGGGCTCACATCTCTGAGGTTCCTTTTATGTTCTGCTCAGATCAAGGCATGATGCTTGCGGTCTGTAGACCGCACTGTATTATTTGCCCCTACTTTCTGTGCGAGGATTTTCTGTGAGGTGACTCATGTTCTGCTCCCAGACAGAGCCAAGACATTAAAATAAAAAATGAAAAGATGAAAACAAAAAAATAAAAACCAGAAAGCATCCATCTACGTACAGGTGGACTTATGCACACAATGCTTTATCCATGAGGCTCTCACCGGAGGGATTTCAGGAAGCGGCAGGTACAGACCAGTAAACGCTGCCCAAATGCCTCAGCCTGCTTCCCTGGCGAAGCAGAAAGCCTCAGATAAGCTGAGCTCTCTCTAAAGCGGCAGACCCCACCCTTGCAACATGGCCTATCAAGTGGAACTGTGCTTTTCATCCATTCCTGATACCAATGTTTGAATCACTGGCCATGAATAAGGAAAGACTAGCAGGAGGGGAGGAGACCAGCTTTTGGTGGCTGAGACAAAGTGGTATTTGGGAACAAGCCAACAACTGTCAAAAGAATAACGGAGAAGACACATATGGGAGCTCGACAGGAGACAAGCCTGTAGGTCCCACCCTTCTTTGGTTACACTTTCATGTTTCTGCGTTTTGTGGAGAAAACCTGCGCCCAAAAGGAATGGAACATTTAAAAAATACTTTTAGCCCTGATGTATTCATCAGACTTAGTGTGTGTCATCCATTTCCTCCTAGATTTTGTAAATCAGATTTTTAAGAGTCTCGAAGAAACTTATGGTCTTCAAGGGCAAAAAGGTTAAAAATGAAGATGTCTGTGGTTTGTGCTTGATGTTAAAAACTCTATCAAGGATCCATCCATGCACTAGCAATAAATCTGAGTGGGGACCCCAGGAACCTATCAAGAAGAGGAGAGGACTCTGTCTCGGGGCTCAGGTTTTAGTTGTTTGATGCCCTCGACAGGCCTTGTAGACTCAGAGCAAAACTGTGGCCGTGGGTGGGGAGGGGAGAGCTCACGCTTGTCACAACAGACCTCATCCAAGAACCTCAAGTGTTTCATCTAGGAATCTCACCCACAAAACACTCCTGGAAGGTGTGAGAGCATTCTAAATACAGATGGTGAAAGTCAAAGCAGGAGGTGGAAATGCCAAAGGACCAGGGTATCTGTGGAATACCGCCCAGGGCTGCTCTTTTCTTATGCTTTCCAGGATATCCAGTGGTTGTGGCCATGATGTGGCCAAGAGGATGACACTTGGGCAAAAAATGATGAAGAAGGGGGGCACAGGAGTTATTTCAAATACTGACAAACTGTCTGCAACAATTGACTCAAACTGACCTATGTTCTCAGGGAAAAATACCCCTGAATACCTGCTATTCAATAGCTATTCAAGATGTCTGCTCAGGACACCTGGGTGGCTCAGTTGGTTAAGCATCTGACTCCTGCATTAGGCTCAGGTCATGATCTCATGGTTCATAAGATCGAGCCCGGTGTGGGGCTCTGAGCTAACGGTGTGGAGCCTACTTGGGATTCTCTCTCTCTCTGCCCCTCCCCACTTGTGCATTATCTCAAAAAAAAAAAAAAAAAAAGATTTCTATCCAATATATTTCCTCCAGAATGGCAAAAGCCCCTTTTAGTCAGTACTTACTATACTGAATACCTAGTGATTCCCCTCATCAATATTTCAGAAAGTTATTTTTAAAATCTTATTTTTAAAACACATATTAGTACTTCTAATTTGTAGACACATACTCTATACTTTCATATATCTATAGACTAGCTCTGTCCTAAATATAAAATCCATACAGATAACTTTCACTTTTCTAGTAGCCACATTACAAAAATAAAAGTAAACAAATGAAATCAACTTTGATATACTTTTTAACCCAATATATCTAAAATATGATCATTTCAACATGTAATCAATATAAATGTGAGTAATGACCTATTTTATCCTTAATTTACAGACAAAAGACTTAGCAAATCTATCATGTAAGTTTAATGTTTTTTTTTGTTTGTTTTTGTTTTTTTTTTTTTTTCCCTAAGTGTCTTTGAAACCTGGTGAGGATTTCACAGCACATCCTAATCAGGAAGGTTAACAATTCAAGAGCTCAAGAGCTGCATGCTGTTTGTGGTCACATGCTGCACAACAGAGACACACCATGTGAATATGGTGGGGTCAAGCCTTTCTTGTACTAGATGAAAGGCATTCTGAAAGCTGATGGGACTCTTTCTTGGTGCTTGGTTAGTTTTTGTGCTTCAGCAAAAGGAAGGATGGACACACACACACACACACACACACACACAGTACTTTTTAAAAAAGTAATCCCACTTAGCTAGTACGTTCTTCCCTGTTTTTAACTGCTTACAACAGTTACGAGTATGAGTCTTCAGACCAATACAAGTAAGTCCTAAAGCCCATGAACACTACTTGGCTGGAGAAAAGCATAGTTGGGCCTTCTCTTTCCCAAAAGCAACAACACATAAAAACGGCTTTAGGAGCCAAAGGTCGTGAGCTCACAGCTGACCAGGCTGCGCTTTCCACAAGGCCTTCCCTAGCAGGGGCTCAAAGAGAAGCAGGTGTAGGTCATGTGGACTCACGAGTTTTGCCATTTCCCAAGCAAGCCAGGCTTCCTCACTCAGCTGCTTCTTGGGAAGTGGCAAATACCAAGTCTAGACTCTGGCTCAGTCTCCATGTCCGTCTCTGATCTCTGGGCCAGGGAGTCTGGAGGGTGGGTCTACAGAAGCTCACTGCAGATGTCCATGAGGCACGGCATCCGAGTCATGGCTGTGCTTACAAGAGACTGGGGACAAATGTTCAATGTGCTGGCTCTCCCATGGCTGACAGTAGTTTTAAATTCTCCATTCCTCACCAGGATATTTTTTCTATGGAACTCAGAAATAAGAAATTGAAACCTAAAGGAAGGGTGAGAGCCAAAGACTTGTCTACTATGGAGCTCCCAGACATGCCTTTGTCATTCTTTTGACAATTGTTGACTTGTTGCCAAATGCCACTTGGCTTCTTTCCACCCAACAATACAGTCCCCTTACCCACTATAGCCTCTTTGGGTTCCCTTGCCCTGCTCGTGTCTCCCATATTACTGGGGCCTGTCATCACTGTCTTTGGCTAACACTGATGGTGACCGTCTCTTATGGGGGGCACTTTGAAACTGCCCACAGTGAACAGTGTAATACTGGCTAGATATAAAAGTTCCAGACAGAATTAGTGGCTGTGTAGCTTGAACTATTCTAAGCGCAGTTCTTCAATCTATAAAATAGGAATTTTAATCAGACCTACACTGCCTACAATTGTGAGGCATGAATGAAGCAATCATGCAAAAAGCTTATCACCGTGTCTCACCACCCATTAAGCATGAACTATTTTTTTCATTACAACTACTCTTAAGAGAGGTCAGGTCAGTTTTTCAGGATTTCTAGCAAATGAAAAAGGAAGGGCCCAAGTCCCGATGTGTCTGATTTCAAAACCCAGCCAGCTTTTCCAGAAATAGAGAAAGTGAGCGACAAAGAGCCCAAGAGAGTCCAAGAGAGTGCACGCAGGAGAGGGAGAGAAAGCAAGAGAAAGGGTAGCTCTCTCTGTGCTCGGCATCTGTGAGGAAGTTAAAACACCTGGCAGATGTCAGTCCTGGTTTTGAAGTTCATCTATAACAACTGGCAGCTGGGTAACCTTGGCCAACTTACCTAACCTCTCTGAACATGCTCTGCCATCTGGGAAGTGGGAATGACACTCACAGTACTTACCTCATAGGGTCACTAGGAGGATGAAACCAGAGTGTTTAGCAGGTACCACACAGGTGCTCAGTAAACCAAGGCTGTTATGCACACTGTGCCTTGAATTGGGATTGCCCACTGTAAGCTTGGTTGAAAGCCAGAGCTGAAAAACGGGGTTGTGTGCTACAAGTTTCACACAAAACAGTCTTGTCCCAAAGAGATGGTTTTTTAAAATGTCACATGAGTGCTTGAGGAAAAAGGCAAATGGCAGAGAAAATCAGGTGAGGACCTTCAATATAAAATGGCTAACAAGCCTGGTCACTTCCTGACCCTGGTCTTCACTGAATATTACACAGGACCATGCTAGTCAAAGAGAAGAGAATCATGGCGAATCTTCCTGCAAGAAGGTTCACGGGCCTTTGCTCTGTCCGGGGTCCTGAATGGGCGGCTTCCCAGGACTAAGTGAAAAAAATGAATAAGGGCATTGAGCACATTGTGGTCCTCCTCTTGCTTCAGCTCTCCCATTCACAGGCTAAGCTATTCTCAGATCTATTCAGATGGGAACCACATTACGTAAGAGTCAATAATCTTTATGGTAACTCTGCAGTGAAAGTGTCATTTGTTGTAATGAACACTGATCATAAGTTAAGCCCCTAGCTACTCTCTCTGTTATTTTTCATTATACTGTTCCTTGCTCTGTTATATTTCAGGAGTACTGAGGGAATTCATCCAACTATGTTCGCTAGTCAGCTCTTCGTTACTCAGATTACATTCTGCTAAGATGCAACGAAGCAATTTGCAAACACACGGATTCTCAAGGAAATGCATCAGACGCTGGTTATATGTTCTCCTTGCCAATGCCAGCGGGCACCCGCCCCTCCCTGGTTATTTGTCCCCTTAATTTGCTATTTTCCTCTCTATTTATCTTCCACTCAATTCACAGTATGGTTCTTTGGACCCAAATCTGAGACACTATTAAAGTGTTTCTGGGTAGTTTTTCCTTCAGTAATGACTCTTTGTTCAATTCCACACCCAGAATAATGTTTCCCAAATCATCATCGCCTTTCATGTAGCCCTCACTTGCAAACACCACTCTGCTTACATTACAGTCATTCCCCCCTCCGGCTGCTTTAAAGGGCACTAACTCCAAAAGGCACACCAGTGAGGGAAAGCTGGAGGTTTTCCATTTCTTAAAAGCCCAGTATGAAAAATTCATTTTGCATGGTGTATATTAAGCTCGAGAGTGGAATTTCCATATGCCTCTGTGCTTCGTGCTCTTGGACGTGCTCACGGGTAGGCTGGGAGTCCTCAGAGGGACCACGTCATCGCCATACCTCAGAGGTCCCCAGCATAATGGCTTAGAGACCAGGTGGGCTGGACCTCTGGCCACGAACACTTGCAGGTTTCACCACGCTTACTGAGTCTGAGGCTTCCGTCCATCCCCAGCTAATACTGGGCATCTCCACTTTTCCTGTGGCCATCAGGTTTGATCGTGTTTGCCATGGTGCCAGGCAATTTAATTTAAAATATTAAGAATAAAAAAAATGGCACCTGCAGACACCAAAGTTCTGGGTTTGCCACCCTGGATATCTTTTTAGGGCAGGCTGGGGATGTTCCCTTTTCAGAGAAATCTAGCTCAATGAATTGAAATGGATTCAGACAGGCAGGCTACAGCAATGCCATATTCTCTTTTACTGTACTTTTCTCCGGATACACAGCAGACAAAAGCTGAGGAGAAGCTTTTATTAAAATGTCTACAGCTCTTTAGAAACATTAAAAATTTTTCCCCCAGACATGATACAGCGCTTCTGGTGAATGCAGAAGGCTATCTATTCATGCATATGAAGATAACGTGTACTGCAAACCAGTATCCAACAATCCCGTGCCAGGTGGTACTCCTTGGGAATTTTGTGGTTGTGGGGAGGGTGGGCATAGAATCAAGGCCACAAAATAAGAGTTCAAGAGAAGGGTAAGGAGGCTAATTTCTTTAAAGGTGAGGTGAGCCATATGGACTCTAACATAACGAACAAGAAGGACAAAATTGGTAAACGAAGTTCCCCTCCACTTAAGGGACATAATCGTGCTGAGTAGTTAATTAACCAAAATCTCAATTTCACATTAGGTGTAACACATGGAACCAGTAAACAAGCAAAAGCATCAGAAAATTTTAGCAGATATAAATTAGGAAACAGCTAGCATTTGACAAGTATAACTATACGCAGAAGCTAAAAAGAAGGCTTGCTTACAATGGTACAGATTTACCCCACGTTCAAGAAGAATCATTAAGGAATCTATTGGCAAACAGAACCTGTCTGAGGCTCATTTTACTCGTACATGAAAGAGGCATTCTCTGTGCCACCTAATAGGGTTAGTTATGAGGACCTAATGTCAGGTACTCAGCACCTTAATATGGTTCCCCGTGAACATTAAGGGAATAACTACTATCCAAATGGCCCAAAGTACACGTATTTGTTGTCAAATACTAAGAAATTAAAAGTGAATGGGAACGCACAGGTGGAAGGATGCTTAAGTAAATACGTGAGGTAACAGTCCTGTCATTTAAAAAATGTTCTAGGGGTGCCTGGGTGGCTCGGTCGGTTAAGCGTCCAAGTTCAGCTCAGGTCATGATCTTGCGGTTCGTGGGTTCCAGCCCCCCATCGGGCTCTGTGCTGACAGCTCAGAGCCTGGAGCCTGCTTCCAATTCTGCATCTCCCTCCTTCTCTGCCCCTCCCCTGCTCGTGCTCTGTCTCTCTGTGGCTCCGAGCCAATAACTGTTAAACCTTTTTTTTTGAAAAAAAATAATAAAAAATGTTCTATACATTCTGCCGGCAAACAACTATCACCGTGGCTTATGTAGCAGTACCAGTCATGTTTCTACTCCAGTCTCGTCGATTTGGTCCAGTTACAAGTCTTCACTAGTGAAAAAGTTGATGGTGACATGGTCCATAATTAATTACCCTTCTGTGACAGCAACATGAATGGCCGCTGTCACAAAAAGTGAACTGATCTAGGCATGCGGCAAGTTCCTCACCCTTTCTTTTTACAGGTAAGGCCGAATCTCATCCCAGAGGCATTCATATTAAAAACCAGTCACAACAGAGGGAGCGGCCCCACCACCTGCTTCCCATCAGGACGTATTTTGGCTGTGTACCCCAAGGAAGCAGCCTGCATGCTTCCTTCAACAAAAAAGTAGCTTCCTTCAGCTGTCTGCCCCAAGGGACAGCAAATCAGCTCTGAAAGACTGCTGACCCCAGACCCCAGGACACACGTACACTTATCTGTAACGTGCAGGATATGGACGTTTCTTGGCTGGAATTGTAGAGAAAAAGTAACTGTGACAGGAATCTAAACTGTATCTGCCTTCATTTTTAAGTTACAATTTTCACTTTTAAAACAAATAGAATATATTACAACCCATTTAGAAAATCAGAACAGGGTTGGGTGCCTGGGTGGCTCAGTCGGTTAAGCGTGTGACTTTGGCTCAGGTCGTGATCTCATGGTTCATGGGTTCGGGCCACGCATAGGGCTCCGTGCTGACAGCTCAGAGCCTGGAGCCTGCTTTGGATTCTGTGTCTTCCTCTCTCTCTGCCCCTCCCAGACTCATGCTTTCTTTCTCTCTCTCTTAAAAATAAACATTAAAAAAAAAAAAAAAAAGGAATTCAGAACAGGTTGAAAAGAAAACAGCCAGAAGTCTCTCACTTAAACATAAATTCTACTAGCATTTTTTTTGTGAATATTTTTTAAGTTTTCTTCCAGAGTATATATGTTTTAATAGTAATCATCATGGTTTATATTATAGTTAGGTTTCTATTTTTTTTTGAAGATTTTTTGAATAATTTCTACACACAACATGGGACTCGAACTCATAACCCTAAGGAGGCACGTGCTCTGCCGGCTGAGGCAGACAGGCGCCCTTAGATTGAATAATCTTAAATAGATGTTACTGCATTAGTATTTGCCACATCATAAACACAACTATTGACAGGCCACCCGTGAATCCATACTGTATGTCATAACTGAAGCAAACATTTCTTTGTTATGGGGACAGACTGCTTCCAATATTGTTTTCAACAGAATTGCATCTTTAGCAGTGTGGCTTTGGGCAAATCATGTAACCCAGCCAAGCTTCAGTTTTCTCAGTGAAAACAAACAAACAAACAAAACAAAACAAAAAACAGGAATAAATGATATTAACCAGCATCATTCAAGAGAATACATTTAAAACAGTAAGTATCTCCCAAAGACACAGGTCTCCACTGCTGTTAATTACTGGTGGTAACAAATGAAATCATTTCTCACAATGAGCCCATCTGCATCTAAGTCAGAAACACACGAGGGGGGTAAGGGAGATCCAACCTGCTCTTACAGTGAAGGGACCAGGTGCTTCCTGAGCAGGTATCAGGAGAGGCCAGGGCCACTTCCATTTTGGGGGTAGGGAAATTTATGGGCACAGTCACAAAAAAACTAAAATGTGGTCACAAAAAGTACAGTATATTTTATATTTTATTTTTTAAAATTATTTTTGAGATATATATATATATATATATATATACACACACACACACATATACATATAGAGAGCGAGCGAGAGAGAGAGCGCGAGAGTGTGAGCGAGCTAGGGAGGGGCAGAGAGAGAGGGAGACACAGAATCCGAAGCAGGCTCCAGGCTCCGAGCTCTCAGCACAGAGCCTGGTACGGGGCTCGAACCCACAGACTGTGAGATCATGACCGGGGCTGAAGCTGGACGCTCAACCAACTGAGCCACCCAGGTGCCCCAAAAAAGTACAGTATATTTTAAATATACATACTTAGCAAACCGACAATTTAAGACAACAACAACATGACTCATATATAACACAGTGGTACTCAACCAGGCTCGATTTTGCCCCCCACCAGGGCTCTTTTTGGCAGTGTAGAAACATGTTTGGTTGTTGCACCCGGGGGGTGTGTGGCTGGCATCTCCCATCTAGTGGGGGTGTGGTGTGTGTGGCTGGCCAGGGATGCTGCCCAACATCCAATAATGCACAGAACAGTCTCCAAGAACAAAGAATTATCCAGCCCCAAAGTCAATAGTTGAGGTTGAAAAATCCTGGTGTAAACAAAACTTACAAGTCAAATGAAACCAGAGGCCCTTACTGAATATTAAAGCCCGGAAGAAGTGGGTCTGTTTCCCGAACCCCACTCGGCCCCCGAGGACGGAACATCTCCCCCCAAGCAATGTCTCCCAAGGGTGTTCTGTGAGATGATTATGTGTGGAGATTCCAGCTTTAATTACTATGTATGTTTATTAATTGTAAGTGATGCCAACTTATCATCTAGAGTACTGCTAAACCATTTCATTTAAAAATAAATTTAAGAATGAGAACGGATTTAAGGAAAAATATTAAACCTGTAACAACAGAGGTGCTTGCTACCCGGCTATGGTGAAAGTCACTCCCTTAGACAACACGGTTTCTGTACACATTTTATTTTTTGTACAGATACTCTTTAACAGATTCGAGGCTGACAGTGACATGAGGTTAGTAAATTTCTCCAAGTTACATAATGGAAAGAGCAGGAAACAGCACAGCCCTACTGTTTCCAAGGTTTCTTTTTCTCTGAAGGGAACTGTGCTTTTAGTGACGCTCAGAGATGTCAGAACCAGGCCATCAGGGCGGCATGCCAAAGACAGGAACCGTTCGGGTCTGTATCAAAAGCAGAGGGTAGGATTCTGGAAAATGCTCCGAGAGTTTCTTAGTTGGGCCAAGGACTGTTCTGGATATCTGGATTTAGTGGAAAAGGCCGTTACAAAGCAAGGCTGGGCAGGGTTCATGCCCACACACACGCGGGTACAACCGGGATGGAAGTCACTAATGCGAAGAGATGTACAAGGTACGAGTTCTGTGGCAGTGTGAGGACAGAGAGGGGGCACACTCAGCCCCCTGAGAGGAGTCTGAATCTATAGACAAAAATGAGCACGTCTAAGGCTTAAAGGTCAGGACTCTTGACTGAGAGCTCTCCTTGGATGGTGTGAGGGAAGCGCTACCCAAGAAAGACCGTGAAGCAGGGTGGAGACTTGTGGGACCGCTGCGCCCGCCACGGCGCTGGGTCGGGTGCTTTCACGGAGTTGTCGGTTTACAGATTCAACGCTGCAACCTGAGTTTCTAGGTATGAAATTAAGAGAGAATTGAAAATTGGCCAATTTGAGCTTGAAGAACAAACATGCAAACAAACGCGCGCAGAAAATTAACACTCTGTCGGGCAAAGTAAAAAAATAAATAAATAAATAAAAGCCTATTACAACTTAATCTTCATATAATCCTTCAATCGCTAGTGATTCAAGGAACTAGAATTTGATGGATGTTACCACATCAATGTCAAAAGAGATTTGGAACACAGAAACACGGACAGAGGTTCTGAAGGGCTTCCTATTAAGCCCCTTGCTCTGGGCACTAGTTTATTAAGGAGCTGAGTGGTCCCTTCACGAATACACAGCGCACTGAGTTTGTGCTCCAACCACCACCTCTGCCCTCCAGCTCAGGGACCCAGGAACCTACAGGAGACCACGCCTGAGCCCAAGCGCAGGTACGAGCAGCGCCAACGGGGTCACTCTTTTTTTTTTTTTTTTTTAAATTTTTGTCATGTTTATTTTTGAGAGACAGAGACATACGCAGAGCGTGAGCGGGGGAAGGGCAGAGAGAGAGGGAGCCACAGAATCCGCAGCAGGCTCCAGGCTCTGAGCTGTCGGCACACAGTCTGACATGGGGCTCGAACCCACGAACCATGACCTGAGCCAAAGCTGGATGCTCAACCAACTGAGCCACTCAGGCACCCCAGCAGGGTCACTCTTAAAACAGCTGGTGGACAGACTGGGCACCGAGGAGCGGGAGCAAATGTGCCAGTGTGCCGCCCGTGACTTCCCTTTCAGGTTCAACCGGCCCTGCTCCCTTCCTCCCCTGGGGCTGCCCAGGGCTCCCCACCCCTTGGAAGTCTCCCACTCCTCTTCGGAGCTCAGCTGTAGTCATCCCAACTCCTTCTGCCTACAACTGTGGTCTGCCAGCTGGTCCTCAAACCTTTTTGTCCACGCCACTGTAACTGGGGACGTGATGCTCTCCCAGCCCTTTATACTGGCGCACTACTGGGACCCCAGCACAGGGAGGACACTGCGTAGAGAAAGCTGTCTCCCACCACACTGCCACGCTCCTGTTCTGCCGCCTTTCCCTTCCCTGTCCCGATACTGCACTCCTCAATTCGGTGGAGACCCTGAAGGCCAAGACAGTATCTTATAAATCTCTGTCCACACAGCCTGGTCTCGTACACACCAACTATACTTAATACAAAATTGCTCGTGTGCTGATGGATTAAAAGAAGCTCCGACTCACTCCCTTCCTAGGTTCCTAAGAAGAAATACACCATAAAGCTGAAGGATACAGCTGGCTTCCTAATTAATATTAGTCACTTGGCAGTTCTTAATTAAGAACTCTAAAATAAAGACCCACCTTCCTACCATGCCAAGTAGATCTCACCTTCATTAGTATTTAAGAGCTGTACCACGACTTCATTTTTATGCTCTTTTCTCTGGCCTGCCAGATGGGAACATTAGCTGCATAGTATTTATTAATATAATAAACAAAGACAAGTGCAGAAGCTTGGGGGAAATTCAGGCAGAATTAGTCACCGCTCTCCTTTAGCACAAGCTTTACATGGAAGCGGAAGGAAGCCTTCTCTTGTCGTGCAGGAAGCAGCTCTCTGCCCCAGTCACCACCTACAAAGAGCTTCTGTGCCCTGGGGGTCTGGTGTGGGGTCCCCAGGCCCGCCCCCCACCTATTTTTGTGATGCTCTGAGGGGCACTGATTCAAGGCTTGCCTGTCCAAACCACCTGTGCCCTTGGGAAGGCAGGAATGTCAACTTTGCAAACCGGGGAAAGATCTCAAAAGACAAAAAGGTCCTATCCCTTTCATGATGGTCACACAGTCACCGTGGGTAGCAAAGCAGAGTTCCTGTGGGAGCCGAGTCCCCAGCGTGTTCTGACCAGGAAGCGCATGGCATTTTCTAGCTCTGTGTGTGATCGTCAGTCACCAACTGGTGAGCGTTCCCTTCCTCAAACCTCTAAGCTGGCCATCGCTGAGTGACCCACATCCGTGTCCTGCTAAGAAGAGCGTCCGGTTTCATTCTCAAAAGTGTCCTCTTTTGGCCAATCAACTATTTGGTCACCTTACTGAGGAGGAAATGAGAAAGTAAAAGGACATCAAGAAAAGGTGGGCGAGTGGTTATCAACAGGTTATGTACGCTCCCTCCTTCTAACGGCCCAGCTCTAAAAAGGTGTGGGAGCTGCTCTCGGCAGTTAAAATGAACTCGAAGCCCAGTTCTGTTTCTCACCGGCTGAGTGATCTTGGGGAAGAGGCTCACACTCAAGCGTCCCAATTTGTGAAAAGGCAATCAACACAATGGCATTGCAGGTTTGTCGTGAACATTAGGTCATGCATGCAAAGCACCTGGCCAAAGGAGATAGCCACAGCCAGGGGTGAGGGTGGGTGTGTGTGTGTGTGGGGGGGGGGGGGGGTTCAATAAATCTCACATCCCAATTCTGAGAAATGACCCGCAAAGCCTACATGTGTTTTAACGCGGGTTAAATGCAGGGATTCTGGTGTCAAGGACAGTCTGGAACCCAACTTCATTATTTCCTGCCTATGTGCCTTTGGGAAAATGACAGAGGCTTCAGTTGCTACTCGTGAAAGACAGAGATGAAACCAGGGTATCCTTGCCTCATGGGGTGACCATAACCCCCTGCAGATCTTTTCTAGAAATTGGTGGGGGCATCTGTGGTTGTCCTCATGCCTGGAAAGCTATAGTGGCATTTACTGGATGAAGGCTGGGGAGAAGATGTCTTCTGATAAAGCCAGACCTGGTATGTTGAGAGCGGTCTCCCAGGCCCCAGGAGTTCTCAACGTCCGTGGGACATTCGTGTAGATGGAAATCCTAGAACCTCAATTTGTTTCATGGAGGAACACAAAGTATTTTCTGTCCAGCATCGATGTAGTCTGGATATTCCAGCCATGCAGCTTTTGTGCAAATCGAGATGAGGCCATATTTTGCTATGTTTTTGGAGCTTTGCTAAGATTCGTTTGCCATCTTGGAAAATCACATCACTGACATCGAGACATCTTATAGTATCTGGGTAGCTCATCTGTCCTATCTCTTTCTGCCTGCTTAGAGCTGTCAGATATCCAGATAGGATTTCTATGCACAGCTGCAAACATCTGACCACTATGACCCATCCCCCAGGGTAGCCAGGAGCAGGCTTTTATATATTCAATGAATTCAGTAATAAGCCACACTCTTTTCATTTCTCCACTATGTTACAGTTGGAAAATTACAATGACTTTGAAAAAACTACGCGTGTTGGTTACGGTAGCTGCAAATCTGTTTCAGGACCGCAGTGGCAGGACCCAAACAATGGTCACATAAATGATGTGAGAGGTTTGGGAAACACTGCACTTTCTCTTAGGGCTGCCGGGAATATAAATGTGGTAACTGAAATCGGAGCACTGCACAGAGAGCCTCGCGTGTAGTAACTGCTCAGGAAACGTTAGGAACTTTTCGTATCGGTAACGTTACCAGGAACCACCCCTTTCACCTAACGCTGCTTGACTAGCCACTAGTATAAAATGAAACTCACCTTCTGGTTCTCTGGCTAATTCCATCCAGAGGTGAGACCGGCAATGGTGAAGGGCATTCTTTCCTGCATCAGAGGGAGACTAATAACATATGGCAAGACGCCCAGAAGGGAGAGAGACTTTTCCCAATAGCTCTGACACTCACAGAGGGTACTTCATTAGCCTGTCTATTACAAACCACTTCAGACACATATTTATTGACAGCAATCTGCCAATTGATTAAACATCTCAATATATGAAACTGACTTTACATTAATTAGCAGTTTGGAGAACATGATCCTAGAAGTTAGGATGGATAGTTTTGGAGATCCTGGCAACACTTCATTTGCTTTAACCTTTCTGTAAAATATCAACAACACACTATAAAAACAAGGAGCTGGTAATAATCTTCCTCCATATCACATTATGTACACACACGTATTAACACATTTACATACGTTTCACAGGGGGCTCGATTTATAGTGTCCTCTGTTTATGTTTTTGCACGTAAGACTTAATTTTTTTCAATATATATCTTAAAACCCTCATTGAACATGTAACATAACCGCCTCTACATGAGCTAAGTTTCAATTTTCGCTGGTTGGGTAGAATCCAGTGACTGCAAGAAATGTTACATTTTTCCTGTATGTTCTATAAAACGTTGTGCATTTAAGAAACAGCCACGTGAGACAGGAAAGAAAAACATTCGTCGCTGCATGCTGCGTATTCGTTCTTAACGATAAATATGAGTAATTATTTTACACGACATAGGATTTTTCACTTTGGAGCTGTTTTATAAGAAATACGAACTTTGAGGGGAAAAACAGAGGGCCGGGGAGTCCTGCAATTAGCCTAAGATAATAACCTTGAGAAGTACGGCTTATCACTAAGTTTTAGCCTTCTCTCTTTTTATTAATTCTTACTTTTTACTAATTGGACTTTACTGTTTGAACTCCCAAGCAACCCGGGATGGGTTTTTTTCCAAAGTAAAAACAAACCCGAAAAAAACCCTGTGTTCTTCAACTCCATAAAAAGCAAGGTCCACGGAAAAAGATTTCTCTTTTTCCAGCTTCTCCTGCTTTCAGGTCCTATGTCTTCCTCCTGAGTGTCGCGGTCTTCTGTGGCGATTTGAGAATCGTATTCCTCAAATTCTTCACTCCTGGCCACAACACTATTAATATGGTTATCGTGGCGTGATACTCAACTGTGCTCTTCTGCCAAGTAGCACAGGGTTCACGTGCAGTCCTGCCAGACGTGCAAAGCTGCCAAACTTCTGTGTGCACGGGAATTACCTGGGGGATCTGGGCATGTGCCGATTCTGAGTCAGCGGGTCGAGGGGCCCGAGATCTTCCATTTCTGACGCATTACCAGGTGACGCCCAAGCTGCCGGTCAGGGCACTCCACTGAGTATCAGGGGACCTGAGATCGGGTCCTTGTATTAATTAGCGAAGGTTTAAAACAAGACCCATTGGCAACAAGATGATCTAGGAACAGTGTGGCCTCAGTGCACAGTGGCACAGAACGTGCAGTAACAGGAAAAACAGAGGGCTACCTGAGTACACGTCTTCCAAGTGATCACATTACAAGTTTCCATCTCACTCCACCCGCCTTGCACCCACCAATTACTGAACCCTGCCTTTGTGACAGGTGGTGTCGCTAGCAAGCTGATCGGAACATTATGTGATGGTTCTGTGAGTCATATAGAAGCTCTGGATTCCAAGCCCATCTTAACATTCCCTGATGTGTAAACCCAGAGAAGTTCCCTAGTCTCTCTGGGTCTCTATCTCCTCATCTGCAAACGGGGACAGTACCTACATACACCCTACAGGTACAAGGACACTAACAGAACCTCCCTCTTAAGGTTGTGAAGAATGAATGAGATCATGTCTCTGTCAGTCTGGACACATCTAATTACTCATGAAAAGGCAGCTGTTCTTAGAAATAGTGACTCTAACCTCAGGCAGCACAGAGGATGCTATTTTTGAAATTCAACTTGTCCCAAATGGAAAAAAGTAATTTTGTTTGGTTTTCTTTTCCATTTTGGTAGCACAACTATTAGACTCATTAAACTTGAAAATCACCTTTTTTACCCACTAAAATTAAAAAAAAAAAGTATAGATTTTAAAAAATGAGGGTGACCTAAACTTACTTCGGTTAAATGTGTTGTTCCACAGATGAGAAACTGGGGTGTGGTTGGGCCAAATGAGTCGACCAAAGTGACAGGTGGTCGATGGCAGAAATGTGCTCAGAAACTCCCGGAAACCCCAGGCTGGGCTCTTGTCAGTCTGACTGCCTGGCCCTACCCGAAGTCACCCAAAAGGTCTCAAGCGAGTTGACAGGATCCAGAGATAGCCACCTGATGAAACCGCCGTCAGTGTGTGATTATCGAAGATTCAAAAACTAAGGAGCGCAAAATGGTAAGTCTTGTGTCCATTTAAGAAAGGAACACGCTCGGTTGGTGATACAGCTCTTGGGCTGTATTAACTTGGCGTCCGCGGGCTCTGTAAGGACACAGGGCTGCTGCAATGCACAGCTGGGAACGGACCTCGAGGGTGGGGCC